>NC_053491.1:345126267-345726267 GCF_905171775.1 Rana temporaria
AAGCTTATATGAGATTTTACTTACTGGGTTTACATATACTTTAAGAGCCATCATCCACCATTTACTCATACACTTTGGGCTTCAATTAAAGAAAACTGGTCAGGATGGAAATATAGGAATTGCTAACTTGTTTTTGAAAATATAAAGCCTCGTACACACGACCGAGAAACTTGACGGGCGAAACATATTGTTTTCCTTGTCGAGTTCCTTGTCAGGCTGTTGAGGAACTCGACAAGCCAATTTTCTCCATTCCCGTCAAGGAAATAGAGAACATGCTCTCTTTTTGGCTCATCGAGTTTCCCGATAGTTTCCTCAACGAAAATGTACACACGACACAAAAAAATATCTCCCAGCAAGTTTCTTGCTGGTTTTTGCAGAGAAACTCGGTCGTGTGTACGCGGCCATAGACTGGGCGCTGTCATCCCTTATACCTCCTTGGTCATATGATGAATTACTGACCTGGCACAAGGATTTATATATTCGGTGTCCAAACATTCGTTCAACCAACAAAGTTGTTAATTTGGGTGAGGAGAACTGCCCTGAAGCATCCACCTTCAAATTTGTACAAGTCAGCAAAGCTTGAATGTAAAAAGAGCACAACATTAGTAATTTCCTTCCCTGATTGAAGGTAGCTCTCTAAAGGAAGAAAGAAAGAGTCACTGCTCTGACTTATGTGTAAACTTCAGCTTGAGCTATTGTAACATTTTTTTTAATTCAACAGAGGTGCTAAGGAGAGTCTGGAAAATATAGGAAAGGGAGCCAAGAGCTCCAGCTACTGGTTGCATGTGAAAATTCAAAATATTCACATGCAATATCTTATATTTCCTAAAAAAATATGTTTTAAGCATTTATTAGTCCTATCGCATATCATTTAAAACAAGTTCACTGACATTTTTACAATTAAAAAAAAAAGGAAACTTGCCAGTGATTTTGGGACCATCTCATTAATAAGTTACATCAGGAGAAAATACCTGTGTCTTTAGCTTATGTTTATGACTGTAACGGAGTGTGGTGGGTATTTTATCATAGATCATTTTTAGCACACACATTAGAATTAAACATGTGACCCATCTTTATTAGTAACGGTATTGTGATACTAAAGTCACTAAAGTGTTAGTAGTAATACTGTAGTTAAAGGAGTTGTAAATAAAAAAAAATTATGTTTACATGGTATAGAGACATAATAGTTAACTGATTCCATTTAAAAACGATTAAAAATAGATAAAAAACAATCATTTAATGTACCTGTAGTTTCTAGTTTTGTTTTTGCATGTTGTTTACTGCCTCTCTGCTGTACAGAGCCACAGAGCCAATACAGGGCAGTGATGGTTTGGAAAACGAAACTAAATGGTGCCGAGGGGTTTTAGACACACAGTAATCACACCTCCTTGAAGTTAGTGACCACAGAGAAAAAGCTCCCAGCACTGTGGTTATCAGGAAACAGACAACCAGGAAGTGTGGAGATCAGAGAAGAATTACAGCAACTTGAGAGCAAAAACGAACAATGAGGACATGAAAACAGCACTGCATTAAGGTAAAGGAAGCTATTAAGATAACAAAAAAAATCCTTTACAAGGGGTTGTACAGTCTCCAGGTTTTTCACCTTAATGCATTCTATGCATTAAGGTAAAAAAACGTATGTGCTGCATCTGCCCCCCCAGAGCCCTCCTTTTTCTTACCTGAGCCTGTCCGTTCCAGAGATGTGCACAAGCCCAGTAGCTCCAGCCACTGTCTCTGTCCATATTGGATAGATTGATAGCAGCAGGAGCCATTGGGTTGGATACATTTTAAGGAAAAACTATCTAACTCATCAGTAAGGCAGGCCAAGGTATCCCAAAACAAAAGTACTTGGGGAGACTGTGAGGTTAGAATATTTAACCGTGGTTTTATTTCAGATTATTTCAGATTAAATAAGCTGCCGGTAAGTGCCAGAGCTGTATGTGCCCACCCCCTTTTCCCAAATTGTGATGAAATACCATGACATCATTATCTGATTATACACTCACATCTGACTTCCTCAGATGTCCATGACCAACTTCAGCCAAACATGTAGATATTTATAAAAATACCCCAAAAATGATGAAGAAAAATCGAAATTGTTATTAGTTATGATAATGTTCATAAAGCTATTTCCATTCTTGTATGACAGTATTTTTTTTTTCTCCAGGTATCCTATGTGAAAGCTATTGATATCTGGATGGCAGTGTGCTTGCTCTTTGTCTTTTCTGCCCTGTTGGAGTACGCCGCTGTCAACTTTGTCTCACGACAGCACAAGGAGCTTCTACGTTTTAGGAGGAGGCGACGACACCACAAGGTAACCCACTTGGAGGCCTATGTGGCCTTATGGTGATAGGCTATGAGGCACTGGGTCCAGTTGAAGGATAGGTGCTACCAAAATGGTATTTCAGTTGTGAGTAAACACTTAAATGACCCCATGACTTCCTAATTTGCATGTGGATACAAGTGCTGAGATCTTCCTGTATAACCACCACTGCTGTACGTCTTTGGTCACTACAAAGATGAGCAATGGAGTTATACTCCTTCTAATGGACAGTATGTAGTGTGAAATATATTATTTTGGACCACACATGTGCAGTTCGTTCCGTTTCGAATTGAAATTTGGACACATTTATCACCTAGAAAATTTGAATGTATCCAAATTTCTAAATTATAATAGTATTTAAATTAAAAAAAAATTGGACAAAATTCGAATCGATTTGAATAGTTTTTGCATCAATTTCCAATATTTTACTAATTCAAATTTGAAAGGTTTTCGATTAGTTTTCAGTTTTTTTTCAAATTTCCAAAGAGAATAAAATAGAATAGAAAATAAAGGACTAGAATATAAAATAAATAATAGAATAGAAAAGAATATAACAGATCCGAGCTGCAGCTCCATCTATCCATTCACACACAGACCTGCAGCTTGTCTCTGTCCCCTCTCTCTCCTGATTGGCCAACTGAGTTTGATTGACAGCAGCGGGAGCCAATGGTGTCGCTGCTGTGTCTCAGCCAATCATGGAATGAATTAAGATAAAAAAAGCTTCTGACTTTACAATCTCTTCAAATAAACCACATGGCACCTAGGCTAACCTGAAATATCAGTTTTGGGTGTAGGTAGCTCTTAAACTGTATTAAGCTCTTTACTTAGAAATCTTGAAATTACCCGCATAGCATAATAACATTTTTTTATTTTAGACCCCTTTCACATTGGAGCGGTTTGCAGGCGCTATTGCGCTAAAAATAGCGCCTGCAAACCAACCCTAAACACCCGCTGCTGTGTCTCCAGTGTGAAAGACCCGAGGGCTTTCACACTGTAGCGGTGCACTAGCAGTTCGGTAAAAAAAAGTCCTGCTAGACGCATTTTTGGAGCGGTGAAGGAGCAGCGTGTATACCATTTCTCCACCGCTCCTGCCCATTGAAATCAATGGGACAACGTGGTTATACCGCCAGCAATGTGCCTCTGCAGAGGCGATTTGCTGTGGTTTTTAACCATTTCTCGGCCACTAGCGGTGCGTAAAACTGCCCCGCTAGCGGCTGAAAAGTTGCAAAATTGGCGGAAAAGCGCCACTGAAAATAGCGGAGCTTTACCACCGACGCCATCCCCACCCCAGTGTGAAAGCCTCGTCAAGCCTTGATCATTCAGCAGAACAATCTTGGAATAGTCATGCCCATTTGATTGATAGTACACAATATTACACCTGATACCCTATTGCTAGTCTTATCTCAGGGAACCAGGACTGATATTCCTTTTCATACTATTGATTTTGAGAAGCTGTGAAGGCCAAAGTGTTAATATATTAAGTACAACTGATTGCCATTTTAACCATCATTGGGAAATTAAAGTTTATCTAAAGCCCAACCACCTTTTTTAGTTTCAGTGTAAAGAAGGGTTAAAACCCCATATCAAGATATGTTTACTGCATAGTCCTGTTAGGAGGTTTCCCTTCACTTCCTGTCCTTGAAATGCAATAGGAAATGAAAGGAAATCTTGGGAGCGAGCATGCACCAGTGCCCCTAAAGCAAGCGGCTTGCTATTGGGGGCACTGGCTAAAGAGGAGGAGCACCAGCGATGGCCCCAAAAAGAGGAAGATCTGGCCTGCTCTGTGCAAAATCACTGCACAGAGCAGATAAGTATGACATGTTTGTTGTTTTTTTTTTTTTTGCTTTTGTAAATAGGCCTTTATTGTCACGTTAAAGTTAAGCAAACACCACTCAATGCCTGCTATTACCGTCAATAACTAAAAAAGCTTCATCTGTGCCCCTCTCTGAATTTGTTTCACATTCCTAAAGGGGCCTGACTTTGCCTGGCTTGATGGCTAAACATATAATGGTGAGTGTGGTGAGTGGGGTTAAAGTTTTGCTTTAGGGTTAAAGTTGGATTTCCTTAAAATATACAAGTCACCTCCAGACAGGTTTTTTTTTTTTTTTTTAAGGTTATGAAGCTTCCTGATATTGCTACAGGAATATAAAGTCTCTTATTTCCCCATCAGTGTGTGCAAGCCCTGTGGCCTTCTCTGTTGTGAATGGGTAATGTTATATTTAATAGGTTTCTTGGAGAGAACAAAATAATTGATGTTATTCATTACCACAGCACCGCAGAGTGCTGATCCCACTAATCAGAGATTGAAAATACCATTGCAGTCTGTATTTTAAATCTGGAGAAAAAATGGTTTTGTGGAAGTAATTCTGTATAAAGGGAAATGTGATCTATCTTCGACCGTATCTCTGTTGGTAGGTCAGCATTGCTTACAAATGCAGTGGCAGTGTAATGTTTAAAAATAAAAGGCAGACAAAAGTAATGTCAAATCATAGCTGGTGGGAATCACAGGGCAGGTAGCCAAGGCCATTAGGAGAAAGAGACAATCAAGACATATGCCAGACGTGTACCTACGCACCCCAGAGCCTAGGGTGATTGACATCACCATAAGGCCACAGTATGGAGATCAAGCTGTGCCCTGAGGCACCACCTTATCAGTTAATAATAATCAGCAAGTTTAGAGATGGAGTTTGAAGGGTACCAATTACTCATACTAAATGCAAAGAGTATACTATGGACCACATACAGCCTTGATGGCCTGTGAGCCACAATGAGATATGGTAATCCCATTAAAGTTTGCCTTGGGCTTACCAAGACACAAGGAAAGCATCAAACACAAACAATAGTTGATAAATACTGTTTTTAAAAGGGGTTTAACAATGGAGCTGTCTTGGCAAATAATAATGGGTACCTGGTATGTTTGTTAAATCATATCTCCTTACAGCCTAATTTTTATATACAGCATACCGCAAATTACAAACTGACAATTTTGGTCTTTTTTTTTGCTGAAAAGCAGAATGGGATAACCAGGTAAAATAAGAAGGTTATATGACAAAACATGTCTAACAAATGACAGTCATTAAAAGCAGGCTCTGCAAAGTGCCTACTTACACATATATTAGACAGAAAACCTTCTCTGTTGTGTTGTGCCCCCTATAGCTTCCCACAATGCAATGCTGGCATTTCTGTATTGGCTATCTTAGTGAAGACAGTCAATCTTAGAGTCTAGTATGAGACAGGCACTAGAATGTATAAAGTGTGTGGCAGAAACTTTTTAGAATTCTCTCTTTAGAATTCTGACAAATGTCAGTGCCAGCGACAAATTCAAGACCATACTGGACTTTATCCTCAGTATAGGTTCAACAATATACCCATCTCTCGGTCACACAGCCGTATTGGTTTCTGTCAGTGTTATAACAATCACTTGCTCATTCAGCTGTTGGCTAGGAGTCTGATTGTTCAAATATTGACATAAACGTTTCTGGATAATGTCATCAGCTAGCATCCCTGTCCCTTTCTTAGTATTCAGCCGTCAGTTAGGGAATTTCCTGGCCATCAGCTGAATGGGTCAGTGGTTGCTAGGAGGCCTTCAGCCACCAGCTTCATAGCAACCAGTGGAGCCCTGTGCTGGGAAACTATTACATTTATGATACTGTACTCCGAGCACTGATGTCTCTGCATGACAACTCATTGTTATTCTTAATAACCATACATTTCCTACTCTGTGAACTGGTGGTAGTTCTTTTTGAATTTGTCGCAGCCATATTGGTGTATTCTTAAAGCTTAAGCAATAATAACCACTTGAATCTGTCAGAACTAGTAACTAAACTGTTGCAAGGATTTCCTGAATTAGGCACAGACCAATCAGGCTTCAAAACGTAAGACTTAAAAGTTATCTGCATGCTTTTAGACTTAAGGCAACTGTCTAATTGAAGGCAATCCTCTATCTGCGCATGCTGCCAACCTCCAGTCTCCTAGTGAAATGCTGTAGAGGTAAGCAATCCAAAAGTAATTTCAGGGATGCCAATGGAACTGCATGCTACTCTCTCCTCCCGCTACTCTCTCAGGATTTCCTTCAAATTTACTACATACTGTAGCATAGAGCCACAGCTGTTTTCAAGGAAAATGTGGGTGAGTACTTTAGGACTGCACAATGGTGAGAATGGATCAACCAAGTATAGGAAAATATAGTAAATATATTTTTTTTTCACAGAGGTGTACGCTTTCTTTTAACAGTTTTGCTTTCTTTAGTGAACAAGTAAAAAACACCATAAGCTTATGTCCAGCAAGTCCTGATTTTCTGGTAATGTGCTATAGATTTGTTCACTAGCAGGGCATCTGGCAGTCCAAAGCCTCAGCTGGGGGCTACGAGATAGATAGGACAAGATACCAGGAGGACTCTGCCACTGGATAGTGCTCATTTAGTAGAGCTTTTCTTCTCACTGAAACAAAAGACTGGTGTAAGGCCCCGTACACACGACCGAGTTTCTCGGCAGAATTCAGCCAGAAACTCGATCGGAGCCGTATTCTGCCGAGAAACCCGGTCGTGTGTACACTTTTGGCCGAGGAAACCGACGAGGATCTCGTCGGGCCAAATAGAGAACATGTTCTCTATTTCCTCGTTAGTCAATGAGGAAACTTGGCTCGCCGCGATCCTTGGCGGCTTCACAAGGAACTCGACGAGCAAAACGATGTGTTTTGCCCGTCGAGTTTCTCAGACGTGTGTACGGGGCCTGAGAAATACACAGTGGCACAGGCTGGTGCCCAGACTTGTATTATATAAAGCTGTTATTACATTCTTGTAATATATGACTGAGGCTAATGTCTGGGGTGGGTGGGTGGCAGAGGCAAACCAGGGGATATATACTCTGAAATTATTCATTAATACAGATTAATTCAGTGGTCATACTGTACAAATACATTTTATTATGCTTAGCAAAACATAAAAAATATCTGGTGGATATAGTTAACCAGATTTATAGAAAACTGAAAAAAAAAGAAAAGATATGTTGTCCAATGCAATGTTTTCTGAAATGCAGTGAGAAAAAGTATAGCTGAAAATCTGGTTTTCAGCACAAAGACTTTTCTGTTATCCAGTTTATTTAAATGAGCCCCCACAGTAACAGTTGCCTTCTTGTGGAAGAGTTGCCCATTTTAAGAACGGGATCAGGAAAAAGGATCCCCTGCTTTGCACCTGCGTATTGTATAGCACCCTCGACAAGGCTTATCCAGATATGATAAGAATTTAAAAACAGTGCAAGGGTCATTTAGGCATCCACATATTTAAGTGCACAGATTAACTATGCACTTATGCTGATGATCTGGGTAATATGCTAGGAAGATGTTTGGTTCATTAAAGTATATATATATATATATATATATATATATATATATATATATATATATATATATATATATATATATAGTGCTGGTAATTTAATTGGCTCCTGTCTAAATTGGCCCTAGTATATGTACTGTATGTATGAATCTGAGTTAGGGACCTTAGATTGTAAGCTTCTTGAGGGCAGGGACTGATGTGAAAGTACTATATATATATATATATATATATATATATATATATATATTTATATATATATATATATATATATATTTATATATATATATATATATATATATATATATATATATATATATATATATATATATATATATATATATATATTACAGTATATATGTAAAGTGCTGCATAGGCAATATATATAAATACCTGTGTTAAATAAATAAAACATTTGTTTTTTTCATTTTGGATAGAGTAAGGGAGAGTTACAGCCCCTGTCACTTTTTTGCCATCTATGTCCAATGGGGGAGATTTACCTTCACTTCCTGTCCCATAGCCCCAACAGAAAGTAAGAGGAAATCCCTGGTTGTCACCAGTGTCACCGGAACTGGTGCTCTCATTGTAAAATTTCCCCCTATTTCTTTTCTCAAAATGTGGGATTTTCTTTTAGTTTCTCTCTTGGTGATAACTGTCACGTGGACAAATAGAGAGGGTGCATTTCCCTAAATAGGACACAGACAGCAATAAAGATCAATGTTCAAATCCTTATCTACTCTAAACTGCCTTACCAATATATCACTCACACTTACCTCACCCTCTATCCCCATAGATAAAATAAAAAATAGGCATACATCATTAAGGCCTATTATCCTTGATTAAAACTCTTCAATTTTACTCTATCATCTGCGGTCTCTTAATTACTGTAGCATAACACCTGCCTATACTCTTTGAAGTTAATTTACTAAAGCCAAGTAGGCTCTACATTTTGCAAGGGATTTTTCACTTTGGAAAGAATACCCAATCACATGCATGGAAAATTTAAAAAAAAAATACTGTTTTTGCTTGCACATGATTGGATGATGAAAGACAGCAGATTTCACCTCATTTGCTAAGCTAAGGGAAATTTCCCTTGCAAAATATAAACTCCTTTACTGTACTAAGTAAAGAGCCTGTTTGCCTTTAGTACATCAAAACTTTTGTCTCCAGTACATTTTGGCCTGTTATCCCTGAAAAAAGCTGTCCTGCTACTAGGCAGTTTACATTGCTGTATCCTCTGCAGTATCGTTTGTCTGTTAGTAAAGCCCCAGCCTGTGCTCTATATCTGTAGTAAGTTTGGGTCTAGACTTGCTATTTAAAATTGTCCTGCTGCTTGCCAGTTTTACACTATTATGTCATCTGCAGTCTATTCTTGTAGTAAAACCGTTGCCTATACTAATTTTCTCTAGTAAATTTCAGCCAATTCTCCATCAATAAAAATGCCCTGTTGCTGGCCATTTTTAAACTGCTGTATCATCTAGTTTCTTTGGGCCAGATTCACAAAAGAGATACGACGGCGTATCTCCTGATACGCCATCGTATCTCTGTGATCCGCCCGTCCTAACTATGCGGCTGATTCATAGAATCAGTTCCGCATAGATAGCCCTAAGATCCGACAGGTGTAATTGAATTACACTGTCGGATCTTAAGGATGCAATTCTAGGCCGGCCGCTAGGTGGCGAGGCCATTGCAGTCGGCGTAGAATATGCAAATGACTAGTTACGGCGATTCCCGACTGTCCGCGATGCCCGTCGATCTAACTTTACGTCGTTTCCTTCGAGATACGCCGCGTAAAATTAGGGCTGAGCCCTAGGTGTTCTAAGCCATGTTAAGTATGGCCGTCGTTCCCGCGTCGAAATTTCAAAAATCAAGTTGTTTACGTAAGTCGTCCGTGAATGGCGCTGGACGCCATTTACGTTAACGTCTAAACAAATGACGTCCGTGCGACGTCATTTAGCGCAATGCACGTCGGGAAATTTTCCCGACGGAGCATGCGCAGTACGTTTGGCGCGGGAACGCGCCTAATTTAAATGGTGCCCGCCCCATTTGAATTAGGCGGGCTTGCGCCGAGCGGATTTACGTTACACCGCCACAAGTTTACAGGTAAGAGCTTTGTGAATCAGGCACTTACGCTGTAAACCTGCGGCGGTGTAACGTAAATGGGATACGTTACGCTGCCGTGGAGCAACGTAAATGTATCTGAATCTGGCCCTTAATGGGAGCTTAATAGAAATTGGTCAATGACAGGAAAGCTTTCCATCAGCAAGAACAAGGACAGCCATAGGAAATTATTGACCAATTTCTTTCTGCTGGTCAAAACATGTGTCACTGCTAAATCTATCTGAAAATAAGTATTTTCTGAAACTGTAATTAATCAGACTGGGGTGCTGCTTTATGTAAGTCAAGTTAATTGTAAAAGAAAAATAACATCAATTCAGTTGCTGCCCAGGGGTTTAATATTTACATAGTTGGTAAGGTTGTATAAAGACACCAGTCCATCCAGTTTAACTTGAATATGTCTGTATTTGTGTGTTTATGTCACTAACATTTGTAATATCTCTGTACATTGTGTTAGCTAAGAAACATGTCAGTTTTTCATGTCATGGAAAAAAACAACGTCAAGCCTGCCTTGCATACACACGATCGTGAAAAAAAAATGCTTAAGCAAAGCGCGGTGACGTACAACATGTACAACGGCACTATAAAGGGGAAGTTCCATTCGAATGGCGCCACACTTTGGGTTGATTATGCAAATTTCCCTTCTCATAACTTACTTCTGAGCATGCACATTTTTTTCCACGTCGTTAAAGCCTACATGCGACCGCTTTTGACAACGAAAAAAACAAGGAGAAAAAAAAGAGCAGGTTCTACATTTTTAATGCCCATTTTTCTCGTCAAGAAAAATGCTCTGGAGCCTATACACGATCATTTTTAACCACTTAAGACCAGGACCTTTAGGCAGCTAAAGGACCCGGCCAGGTTTTGCGATTTCGGCACTGCGTTGCTTTAACAGACAATTGCGCGGTCGTGCGACGTGGCTCCCAAACAAAATTGGCGTCCTTTTTTCCCCACAAATAGAGCTTTCTTTTGGTGGTATTTGATCACCTCTGCGGTTTTTATTTTTGAGCGACAATTTTGAAAAAAATGCAATATTTTTTACTTTTTGCTATAATAAATATCCCCCAAAAATATATAAAAAAACTTTTTTTTTCCTCAGTTTAGGCCGATACGTATTCTTCTACCTATTTTTGGTTAAAAAAAGTCGCAATAACCGTTTATCAGTTGGTTTGCGCAAAATGTATAGCGTTTACAAAATAGGGGATAGTTTTATATATATTTTTTTACTACTAATGGCGGCGATCAGCGATTTTTTTTCGTGACATTGATATTATGGCGGACACTTCGGACAATTTTGATACATTTTTGGGACCATTATCATTTTCACAGCAAAAAATGCATTTAAAATGCATTGTTTACTGTGAAAATGACAATTGCCGTTTGGGAGTTAACCACAAGGGGGCACTGAAGGGATTATGTATGACCTAATATGTGTTTCTAACTGTAGGGGGGTGTGGCTGTAGGTGTGACGTCATCGATTGTGTATCCCTATAAAAGGGATCACACAAGGGATCACACAATCGATGACGGCGCCACAGTGAAGAACGGGGAAACTGTGTTTACATACAGCTCTCCCCGTTCTTCAGCTCCGGGGACTGATTGCGGGACTCCAGTGGCGATCGGGTCCGCGAGCCACACGGCCGTGTGTACGTGTACCCCTTTTAAAGTGGTTATAAAGCTTCATGCTTTTTCATCTATGCATTAAGATGAAAAAACACCTTGCACTCTCTGACCCCCCAGTCCCCCCCCCCCCCCCCCGTTTTACTTACCTGAGCCCCGAATCTCCATGGGCGCAATCCTGCAATGCTTTCCCTCAGCTTCAGGTGGCTCTTGATTGGATGATTGATAGCAATCAGAGGGGGTTAGCTCTTGTGGGGAGGAGCCGAGACAGCCGTCGAGGGACCCCAGAAGATGAGGATCGGGGCCAAAACGAAATGCACAGTGGAGGTAAGTATGATATGTTTGTTATTTTATTTTATTTTTTAAATTAACCTATACAACCCCTTTAAGTTATCTACACTCCCTGCTGACACTACCAACTGTAGAAGGGAGTTCCACATCCTTAGCATCCCTACAGTGCCCCCTAGTGGTTAACTCCTAAACTGCAATTGTCATTTTCACAGTAATCTATGCATTTTTATAGCACTTTTTGCTATGAAAATTACAATGGTCCCAAAAATGTGTCAAAATTTTCGATGTGTCTGCCACAATGTCGCAGTCATGAAAAAAATCGATGATCGCCGTCATTAGTAGTAAAAAAAATGTATTAATAAAAATTCCATAAAACTATGCCCTATTTTGTAAACGCTATAAATTTTGCGCAAACCAATCGTTAAACACTTATTGTGATTTTTTTACCAAAAATAGGTAGAAGAATACCTATCGTCCTAAACTGAGGGGAAAAAAAATTTATATATTTTTTGGGGATATTTATTATAGCAAAAAGTAAAAAATATAGAATTTTTTTCAAAATTGTCGCTCTATTTTTATTTATAGCGCAAAAAATAAAAACCGCAGGGGTGATCAAATACCACCAAAAGAAAGCTCTATTAGTGGGGGAAAAAGGACGCCAATTTTGTTTGGGAGCCACATCGTACGACCGCGCAATTATCAGTTAAAGGCGATGCAGTGCCTAATCGCAAAAAGGGGCAAGGTCCTTAACCTGCATATTTGTCTGGGTCTTAAGTGGTTAAATCTAAAATGAAAAAAACACATTTTGCCTTTAGCTCCACTTAATGTTTTAAGGCCAGGTGGTACATTATGGTTTCTATTGTAATTTCTACATTATTTCGCTCCAAGCAGCAAACACACAGGGTTCGGCCCAAATCCATGGTAGCACAGAACCCAAAGATCGTCCCTTGTTCTGGTGAAAACGTAAAGATTTTAGATTTCCCATCACTTTCTCTCTTGGAGACATTAGCCACAGGAACAAAGAGAGTGAGTGAATTTCCCCAGTGGAGACACAGGCAAAAAAAAAACTTGACACGGTTTTAACTCTTTTATACTCTATCCAAGGTGAAAAAGCAGGGTTTTGAGTATACATATACTTTCACATCATTTCACACATCATTTAAATAGTATAAAACAAAAAAAAAAACATGTTTAGATAAAAGCATACCATAACTACAAAAGATAAGGACTGATGCAGCCCCTTTAAAAATGCCCTAGGGAAATTCCAGTACTGAGACCTGTGCCATTCAAATTTACATTTATTTTATCTAAATGTATTTGCCAATTATATCTCTGCCTGAATAAATCATTAATCAATAGTGTAGCACCATGCTGTAAAGCAGCAAAACAGTTGCTTGATTGACTATATCTATACTGTAGTTTGATCACTGTAATCTATAATATCTGGAAAAGTAAGGGTTAATCATATAACGTTTAAACAAGGAAATATGATTTGGAAATTCATCCCCAGCATTGGATATGTAATCTGCTTTGTGGCATTTACTCTTTAATACCTCAAGCTGCTGCCTTTGCTATGACAACACCAAACCTTTTTGCCAAATGTCACCAATAATTTCCACTTTGGAGACATGTGTATCAAAGGTTTTTGCAGGTAAATCAACAAAATTATTTAAAAGCTTTTGGATTTATACCATTAACAACAGCTGAAAATTGATCCTACTAAAATACTACACAATTAAGAGTTCAGAAAAAAATATTAAATGTGTGAATGTATATGCATTTAATTCTTAGTTGTTTTTGCTGTTCTGTCAAAGGGAATGCAAATTAGATTTTTGATAACAATGGAAAACATGGCAATCAGTGGCAGCTGGAGGGGGGGGGCTTTAAAAAAAACACCCAACCACCCAAACGCCCTTCCCCCACAGGTGGTGCTCACGTGGTCGGGCTCTGTGTTGGCGCCCATGCAGAGCACTGAGAGATCACTCCGATGAAGGCCGCCATCTTCCTGATCTCGCCCTACATCCTCCCCCCTGCCTGGCGAATACGGTCTCTTCTCCTCTCAGCCAATCGGGTCTCAGGTCCTGCTTCCTGATTGGCTGGGAGGAGAAGCAGGAAGACAATAGTAAATATTATTTTACTATTGTCACACAACTGGGTGGGCTCAGGGCACAGTGCTCTGCGTCCCGAGCCCACCCTTTTTTAAAGCCAATTAGAGCCTCAGGCTCTAAACATGTGCTTCAAAAAAGAAAAAAAAACATTGGAATTTATGCATCCGGTTCCCTGTATGTAGATTAGGGGCCGGGCGCATGGATCAGGGGGGCGGCGTCCCTGCGCCCCTAATGGAGCAGCCACCACTGATGGCAATTATGGATTCTGAGAGAAAAGGTATGGACATAACAATAAGTTAATGTGAATATATAAGAATGTCTAACAAGCAGCAGGGGGTATGTCAGACCAATGCAGCACAATCGCCACTCCTCCGGAAATAGTAGCACTCCTGCTGATTAATGGCAGGGGGCAGGCTGTATTAGTGGCATCAGGCATTCTTACATTGATGTGACAAGTAGGACATTGGAAACCTGTCATTTTGATGCACCATAAAATGATGGGTGTTATTTTGTAGAGCTTAACTCAGCTTTAATTTTTCATATAGTTCCAAATTTCATTTGTGTGGATGCCCAAATGACACAATTTCAGGAAGACTAGGGAAGTAAGGATGGGAGAGCCTGATGGAGAGGGTGCAATGATCATGTCTTATTTTGAGTAGAGCCCTATGCTTAATCTTTTACAGGAGGATGACACCGGTGAAGGGCGCTTCAGCTTTGCCGCCTATGGAATGGGCCCTGCATGTCTCCAGGCCAAAGATGGGATCTCTGTAAAGGGGAACAACAACAACAACCCCACCAGTTCCGCACCCACTGGTCCGAAAACTAAAACTGATGATGAGATGCGCAAGCTTTTTATCGCCCGGGCCAAAAAAATCGACAAGTTTTCCAGGATCGGTTTTCCTTTGGTTTTTCTTATATTCAATACTTTCTACTGGATCATCTACAAGATTGTGCGTAGCGAGGATGTTCACAAGCAGTGAAAGTGAAGCAGGTTGGGGGAGGGAAACAGACATAATAAAATTCAGTATTTTGAAAAAAAAACTTAAGTTTGGAATGGAAATTAAAGATTGAAGCGCAAGCAAAAAGAAGGAAGTGAAGAAATGTGATTAATGGAAATATTAAGAAGTGGAACTTTTACTGTGCTTAGCATATGTGTACCCCATGCATTTTGCTTCTATATGTCGGGGACACAAATGTCACCAATTTGTTTAGAAATCATAAAATTTCAAGGAAAATGATGGAAGGACAGGTTACTACAGAGCAAATATAAATGCAAAATGAAACACATTGGATAACATAAAAAGCAGTTTTGAAGAAATGGAGACAAAAGGCATTGTCTTCAGAAACACTCAAAAATTGTTATCTACAAAAACAAAAAAAAAACTCAGTATCAAGTTTGTGCAATAGCAATGCAGAAATGCATGATTTTAAGAATGTGGCAATATATCTACATATATCTAAGAAGTGGGGGCTTTCAAATTAATGAAAGGGGGTTTGATGATGTACATAGGCCTTAAGTATTCCATAAAGAGGGAATGGGATAGAGATTGCTGCTCCAGAATGGATCCAGAATACTGCTGGTAAAATCCAGAGAAGTGCCGGGGGGTAAAAATATGTAAAATATGCAACATATAGTCATGCCTAAGTATATTCTAAGATGCACACTAAATAATGTTAGTATTTTAAAGATTTAATTTGCTTACAGCTTACAAACTGGGCTCCGTGAGCCGAGATTTATGGAGATGAATAGATTTACAGAAGTTGTGGGATTTATTTTAGAATCCTGATATTTATGAAAATGAAGTCCAGACTATGGTGGTTCTAAATTTTATATGTTAGAAATTGCAATAAAGTAATGACTAGCTCTTAATAATTACAGTACATGTTCTAAAATGTTATGGTTATCAACATTTCTTAAATTGTGGCTATTCCTTCAAAAATCCATCCTTGTAAATTATAGAGATGGATAGCTAATAGTAGTTACATTCAACTGAATTTGTTCTGTAATATTGAAGAAATTTTGCTGCGTATTCCAGAAGCTTCTTTGTTTCTAATGAGTGTCATCAACATATTTAGTGTCACACGGTTATCTAAGTCCCCTTGATCTAGTCCAAATGGAATGTGTTGTAGCAGATGTTGATTGTCCAAGAACATGATGGGATATGTAAAAGTTTGTTCTAATTCCATGGCATCATGGGACAGGTGTTGGTCTGAATGTGGCTGAAAGTATGAATTATTGCCAAATCGCCTTGGTAGAGAGATTAGAATGGCATTCTATGTGGGGACATATGGAGTTGAAGGCCCCCTTCCCTGTTTATGGATCCCTGTTACATTTTTTTTAATAACATTTTTATTCTTTTTGCAAAAAAGAATAGGTTACAAAGTAATCGAACATGACGTATGTAACAAAAGGTATGGTGTACAAGAAAAATGTCCACATTTACAGATTGTTGGAGCTAACTGTAGGGCATATAGAGTTGCAATCAATTTGCAATCAATTTATAAACAGAACAAGAGGTAAAACAGAAGTCGTACATACTCCAATTTACCATGTTTTAAACAAGTAAAGTCAGGAAACCCTTAAGGGGTACCATACAGTATGCGCCTTAGAAGGGAGACCTGAAAGAAAGTCACCTGTAAGTTGGAAGAATCTGGGCCATGGGGGGGGGGGGGGGCTTGTTACATTTTGAAGTACAGTAGATGACCTCTTTCTCCCCTTGCAAATTAGTTGTCCTCTCTGTCCCTTAAAGCGGGGGTTCACCCCAAAAAAAAAAATTAACATTGCATTCAGCCGAGTTGTCAGAATGACAATCGGCTGTTTTTTTTTTTAATTTATCCCCGTACATACTGTATTTTCACCGCCGCTTCCGGGTATGTATTCTGCGGGACTGGGCGTTCCTAATTGATTGACAGGCTTCCGACCGTCGCATACAGCGCGTCACGAGTTGCCGAAAGAAGCCGGACTGCGAGTCGGCTCTATACGGCGTCTGCGCACCGACGTTCGGCTTCTTTCGGCAACTCGTGACACGCAGTATGCGACGGTCGGAAGCCTGTCAATCAATTAGGAACGCCAAGTCCCGCAGAAGACATACCCGGAAGCGGCGGTGAAAATACGGTATGTACGGGGATAAGATTTAAAAAAACAATTCTGACAACTCGGCTGATTGTAATGTTAAAAAAAAATTTTGGGGTGAATCCCCGCTTTAAGGTGTAAATAACACTGACCTGACCTACAGAGTTTACCCTCTTATATTGGTGCATTCGTTTGACAACAGTTCACACCTTCAGCCTGGTAACTATAATTATTAACACCTGTCCCAAAATTAATGACACCATGGTATTGGATTATGTAATTAGAACAGGGTGGTTACACAAACATTTTAGACTTTCCATCATGTACTTGAACAATCAATATCTGTCTTGACACAATCCATTGTGACAGGAATGAGATGACTGAGTTTCAGTTCGGTTCTCATGAGAACATGTGAACAGGCAAAACATTTGTTCGAATACGCGAACACCTTTAAAGTCTATGGGACACGAACATGAAAAATCAAAAGTGCTAATTTTAAAGGTTTATATGCAAGTTATTGTCATAAAAAGTGTTTGGGGCTCTGGGTCCTGCCCCAGGGGACATATGTCAATGCAAAAAAAGTTTTAAAAACTGTTGTTTTTCGGGAGCAGTGATTTTAATAATGCTTAAAGTGAAACAATAAAAGTGAAATATTCCTTTAAATTTCGTACCTGGGGGTGTCTATAGTAGCGCAATGTTTCTCGCACTTAGAAAATTCCCTGCACAAAATGGAATTTCTAAAGAAAAAAAAGTAATTTAAAACTACTTGCTGCTATAACGAATTGTTGGTTCTTGGCAATACAGATAAAAGTAATTGAAAAAAAGACATGGGTTCCCCCCCAGTCCATTACCAGGCCCTTTGGGTCAGGTATGAATATTAAGGGGAACCCCGAACCAAAAAAAATGCATTGGGGTCCCCCCAAATTCCATTACCAGGCCCTTTAGGTCTGGTATGGATATTAAATGGGAACCCTGCGCCAAATAAAAAAAAATGGCGTAGGGGTCCCCCTCAAAATCCATACCAGTCCCTTCATGTCTGGTATGGATTTTAAGGGGAACCCGAGCCAAAATAAAAAAAATGGCGTGGGTTTTTACCCAAAAAATCCATACCAGACCTTTATCCGAGCATGCAACCTGGCAGGCCACAGGAAAAGAGGGCCCACCCTCCTGAACTGTACCATTCCACATGCCCTCAACATGGGGTGGATGTCCCCATGTTGATGGGGACAGAGCCTCACCCCCACAACCCTTGCCTGGTGGTTGTGGGGGTCTGCGGGCGGGGGACTTATCGGAATCTGGAAGCCCCCTTTAACCTGAAGGGTCTGGTATGGATTTTGAGGGGGACCCCTACGCCTTAATATCCATACCAGAGCTGAAGGGCCTGGTAATGGAATTTGGGGGACCTCCACGCATTTCATTTTTTTGGTTCAGGGTTCCCCTTAATATACATACCAGACCCAAAGGGCCTGGTAATGGACTGGTGGGGACCCATGTCATTTTTTTTCAATTACTTTTATCTTTATTGCCGGGACCCGACAATTCATTATACCCGCGAGTAGTTTTAAATGACTTTATTTCCTTTAGAAATGTAATATTGTGCAGGGACTTTTCTAAGCACGGGAAACATGCGCTACTTTACAAGCATACTATAGACACCCCCCAGGTACGAAATTTAAAGGAATATTTCACTTTTATTGTTTCACTTTAAGCATTATTAAAATCACTGCTCCCAAAAAAACTTCAGTTTTAAAAAAAAATTCCCGCGAACACCCCAAATTGTTCGCTATTCAGTGAACAGGTGAACAGCCAGTGTTCGAGTCGAACTCATGTTCAACCAGAACATAAACTTGTCCCTACTCATCAGTACTGAAGAAGCTGTTTGGATAAGCAGAAAAACATCTTCAACCTAACAGATCAAATTAAGTTTAATGTAACTAACTACTACTAGCTATACCATGACCTAAATAACTGAGAACCTTCACAGACATATGAAGATAAATGTTAGAATATGGAAACCCCAGTATTAGAAATGGAAAGATCTGCACTCGCTGCTGTAGTCAGAAGCAGTGGGTAACCTTTTTGAAATTCCCTGCTTAAAACCTCAAAAGCAAGAATCAGAAAGCCCTACTTTCATGGTTTGCATCATGAGGCCCTGATTTCATGGTGTTTGGTCATACTGAAAATCAAGATCAAGCGAGCGAGATTCTGCTGTGCTTACTGATGTAGTTCACCCATCAAATGATTGTTTTTTTTCCCCTTTTTACATACTATGAAGTACACTGCATCAATCAATTAAATTGATTGTACTACTGTGTATCTTTTCAATTTCCTACTGTGGATGAATTTTGTTAGGTTGATTACATCTGAGCACCGCAAGATCTGTTATCTGGGCCTTTTGTAGTTCCTTTTGCAATATTGAGATTGTTTGGCCAGGTGTGCATATGATAATTGAATTTTTGGAGTTAAAGTGGTACTTTACCCATAACAACTTAATAAATAATGTTCTTTAGCAAGGAACATACATTCCACATTATTAATTATGCTACCAAAATTTGTGTGTGCTGTAAATTGCCTCCAGCATTTCTCCTGTTTCTTGTTGCTAAAGGCTGCCATTTTTCTAAAGCCCAGAGCCCCCCTGAGCAGCAGAAAATCTTTAGACTGTCAGCAGATTGGCCTTTAGTGGCTCTGAGTTTCAACACAATGCCAAAAATAGAGAGCAACTGAGCATGTTTAGAGCAGGGTGAGACAGTTCATTACTGGATTTAAAACAGTATAGGCACTTATTTGTATTGCTTTACATAGCTACACATGCAAAAGTGGCCAGCATGAAGTGATCTAGCAGGACTAAGTTTTTATGACTAAAGCTCCACTTTTAACTCCAGAATAGAAAATGAGAATGACCTCTCATTCATTTTAAATTAAGGGTTTCAGAATGTGAATGAGCAATGTGTACAGTCATCTACAGCAATGTATTTTCAAAGCTTACAGCAAGCCTTGGGCAGCTTTGTTAAAGTTCTTAAAGTAACCTTAAGCTCCAGTTTGGTAAGGTAAATACAGATGTTAATAAAAATACTGACTGCTACTTTAAACAAGCTGCTGGCAGGATTTAGTAGGCTTCAGCACTACTTGCAGACTGAATAAAAGCCTGCAAGTTGCTTGTTTAGAAACACAGCCAATACTCCCATTAAGATCTGTGATATGCCTCTTTCACATGGATGTTCCGATCAGGTCTACCTGTCAGTTTTTCAGGTGGACCCAATCAGACCCTCCAGTCTTCTCTATGGAACCACAGACCGCTGACACCCGCCAGCATCTGATCCGATCCGGTCCGGTTTCTTGTCCAAACAGATGGATGGGGATCTGTTCCCCATCCGTCGGTGGATCGGATGACAGTCGGATGGAAATGGACAGATGGTCTGTTTCCATCCGACCATCCTATAGAGAGCATCGGGCTGGGTCCACTAATGCAGAGTGGACACGAATCTGTCATCTGTCTGCTCAATGGGGATCAGCAAAGAGATCCCCTGCTAAGCGGGCCGATCCGCTACTGACTTCTGCCCCATGTAAAAGGGGCCTTTACTCTCCCAAAATTGGAGCTTGTGTATGCTGAAGGAATCATTTACACTTTCAATTCCATGCAATACAGTGTGGTACATTAGTGAACGCACATTATCTCAATAAATAGCACTGCAAAGCACCACACATAGAGTAGGTGCATTTTGTACATTGCAGCAACAGACAGTAATGCAGGATTTAATATGTGTTGTCAATACAGGGTGAATGGTCTCCTAAAAGCTTCAACATAGCTATCCAAAGCTCTAAATACTAAGTTTTTTGTACATATTGCTTTTCACTTGCTGTTGCCCATATGAACTTTGCCTTCAGTCTGGGTTCACACATATGCAAATTTGATGCGTGTTTCCCCACATCCAATTCACATGACATGCGAGTGTGACCAGCTCTCAATGGAGCTAGTTCACACATGTCCGGGGCGGCTGCGGCCTGGATTGAAAAAGGGTCCTGTGCATGTTTGGGTCCAGTTTAGGTGCTGTTTTAGGAAAAATTCGACCTAAATCACACCTAAACCGGTGAACAGACACGCAGCGGATCCCAGGCATGAACCCACGGACGCACATATGTGAACCCAGCCTAACAGTATATGTCCTGAATGCTATCAGAGGCAGCAGGTGATCTAATTGGCTGACAATCACATAAAACTCCTAATTTAGTTATGATTGGACTTTGCCTTATTTCTTTAACCTTTTGTAATAGAGTGGCCTAAGAAAATTTGATAATAATTAACATATTGTTCAATTTGTAGTGTACAGTAATTTAGGAGCTGGTGTATCAGTAAAGTTAAAATGGATGAGCGCCAAAAGAGCTTTATTGTTCATAGTTTAGGTGTACAGATTTCTTGCAGTCTTCCAGATCTAGGCAATGTCTTTTTGTGTCTCTGTATTATGACGATATTAAGATGGTTTTATATTTGAAGCTGTCAAGAATACAAGGTAGGTGTGGTGATGATGATACTCCTTATTCTTGTACTTCAGTATTTTGAACAATTGCTTTGATTTTGCAGAGCCATTTTGGGAATTACTTAACGTATGTCTCCAAAAAGTTTATCCTGTCAAACAGTTCAGAGACTTTTACTTTCAACAACAATGTTATCTGTTTCAGGATGGTTTCATGCACCCAATCAAATCTGTTTAAATATTTTTTTCAGAAAAAATTCCCTTTTAAAACCAAGTGTTGTTTCTTTAGACATAGAGATCTCTAGAGATTCTTCCTTTTCTTTTTTTTGTTGCTCTTTGGTTAAAAAAAAAAACAATTTGAGGGGTCGTCTGTATGATGAGAGCAGTATGGAGATGATAAAAGGCATTCAAATAATATCAGGTGAAAAAATATGTATTAAGTTGGTTTGACAGATTCTTTATGTACCAGTAAACCATTTGGGACTTGGTATAAAGATATTAATATTTTAAATAGTCAGTAATAGCGTAAGGTCAATGAGGTTAACAAGCATCTCATATAATTTTAAGTGTGGAATGTTAGGAAATCCCTTTTCGAAAAGCACTAATCACTAACAATGAGTAATCTGAAACCATAAAAGCAATCAGAAAATATATATGGAACTTGAAAAGTTATAAATTGTGAGGGGACTGCATGAAGATATATCCTATTTAGTACCCATTGCCAGATGCATATGTTCTGTTGTCTATGTAAATGTTGAGTCTGAAGTGGTCTTTTAACACCTTTTTCTTGTTCTTTTTCTATATTATTTTTTTATTTTTTATTTTTTTAGAAAACATATTATTGTACACTCTATCATACTGTTTCTTTTTTGTACCCTCTTCTGTCTTTCTCTGTGTTTAGACCTTTTGCACACTGATGCCTAAAAACTAAGCATTTCTAGGCATACAGAATTATTTTATACTAATCTAAACACAGCCCATTGTTTTCAATTTGTCTGTACACACAGGCACGTAAGAGCCGGTTCACACGACTTCGGGGGTGACTCTGCAAGTCGTCCTGAAGACGACTTCAGAGGCGATTAGCAAAATCACTTCTGTATAGAAGTCAATGCAAATCGCCCCGAGCCGCCCCCTAAGTCGTATAAGAACCTTTTTCTAAGTCGGAGCGACTTGCGTCGCTCCTATTAGAACGGTTCTATTGCATAGAATGGGAGGCGACTTGTCAGGCGGCTGAGCCGCCTGACGAGTCGCCCCAGTGTGACCCGGCTCTAAACATGCGCTGCGTATAGATGAGTAAAAAAAATAGAGGAATCGGAGTTTCCGGTATTTTGTACGCACGTACACACATAAAATTTAAATTTTGAAGAGGTTGACACTCCATTCTGAGAGCTAGAATTTATTTTACTTACGTATGCGCATATGCATAAATACAAGCAAACTAAATGCAAGAGATTTGGGCCAGTAATACTGATGTTAACCCTATCCTTCTCCAAGCACAAGGGTGCCCTTTAAAATAAACACCTTTTCGGCAAATTTCTTATGTGGATTATTTAGGTATTTTTACAAAATGATCTTAATAAATTCAGTTCAGTTAATCCTTCCCCATAGCTGAGGTCCTTCATGTCCATTATAAATGTAGTTACCCTTCTCTGCATAGTTCAGCATCCTTTTTTTTAGACCCGGGTTCACACAGCGACTTGGCCACCTGACAAGTCGTGCTCCATTCTGTACAAAGGGACCTTTCTAATAGGAGCGACTCAAATTGCTCAGACTTAGAAAAAGCTTCCTTACTACTTTGGGGCGACTTCAGGGCGGCTTGCATTGACTTCTATACAGAAATCGTTTTTCAAGCTGAGCTGAAGTCACGCTGTATGGGGCGGCTTACAAGTTGTCTGCTTTTGAAGCCACCCCTGTGTGAACCAGCTCTTAAACTGGTTTCAATTATTATGTTTGATTGTTGTTTTCTTTTAATTTATCAAGAAATCATTACGCCACAATAAAAATAGACCAATGTTTAACTTACAGAGGCAGTATGTGCTGTTCTCTAGTGTGGTAGCCAGGACTATATTTTATATGCCCATTCTGCCATCTAGTGTTTTCCAAATGTACTACATTTAATTAGTCTGCTTGTTTGCCTCTTTAAAGGTTAAACTCCACTTTTGTGGGGAAAAAATTGCAAAAAAAAATAAATAATAATAATAATAATAATAATATACATATAGCATGTACATATTGTAATTGAATGTTATTAAAAAATTATTTTCCTTTTGAATCTGCAACGCTGTAATTTTCTGCAAAATGTGATGCAATGGAGGCATGCTGTACACAGATGGTGTATGGAACTCCCTCCAGGAATGTAATTTCGAGCTTATGTAATTGGCTCACTGATGTTTCCAGAAGTCTGCACTAATAATTCCGATTTTAGGCATCCCCTGCAACAAAAAAATCATATTTCGTGAGATACTCCCAAAGGGAAATCATGTCTAAACGGATGCCAATCTTGCAACTTTCCTCATTACAAGTGAAGCAGCTGATTGATAATTAAAACATTTCACTCCCATTCACAATCATTTTACACATGGACAAAAACTGTTATTTCTTCAGAATAACAAAAGGTAGGAATCTAAAAAAAAAATTTTAAATCCTTACAAAGTGCATTAATCATCCAGAGGGGAATGTCCTTTTCTCAACAAAAGTGGAGTTACTCTTTAAAATATTACTTACAATTTTTAACAGAATTGAACACGTTTTAAAATACATGCTGTTGATGGTTTGGCCATGTATTCCCAAGATCCAATCACCTGGATTGTTGCTTAAAGGGTCACTAAAGGAAAAAAATTTTTTTGCTGAAATTACTGTTTACAGGGCATAGAGACATAATAGTTAACTGATTCCTTTTAAAAATGATTAAAAATAGATAAAAAACAATCATATAATGTACCTACAGTTTAGTTTCGTTTTTGCTGTTGTTTCCTGGTTCTCTGATGTACAGAGCCAGAGAGCCAATAGAGGCCAGTGAAGGTTTTGCAAAACGAAACTGGATTGGTGCTGAGGAGTTTTAAACACACAGTAATCACACCTCCTTGATTAGTCACCACAGTGAGAAATCTCCCAGTACTGTGGTGATCAGGAAACAGACAACCAGGAAGTGTCCAGAACAGAGAGGAACTGCAGTAAGGTAAAGGAAGCTATTTAGCTAAAAAAAAAATTCCTTTAGTGACCCTTTAACTTTCTATAGCTATATTTTACGTTTATTGTTCTCTTTACCAATTTTGAATCAATTTACCAAAAAAAACTTTTGTTAATCTTTTTCTCATATACAATCCCAAAATAGCAAGTGTTGCAGCTGATAGCCTCATGCAGACACATTACCCAGCTTAAACCACCCTGTACAGTTTGTAACATAAGGCAGGTACGTCCAATAGGATTGGCACAAGCGGGGCCCTAAAATTAGCATAAGATGTTATTTTAGTTATATAGCTGCAGTAAGGAGGGTACTGCTGTTAAAATACACAGTATTCTGGGCTTATTAAAGTCCTACATTTAATAAACCAAAGTGAGGTAACCCACACTATTCAGAATACTAAATCATTATCAACTGTTTGGATGGTTGGGTTACTGTACAGGATTTGTCTCTGCACCACAGCTGTCTGCTTTATACTAGTATTTTAATAAATATTATATAGAAAGGTATACTGTATTAAATACAATTATTTTTTATCTTTTTCACATTATTACATTTTCGGATTTAAGATATCAGAAGCCATCTCATCTACTTCTGTCCAATGTGTATTTAGTTTATTTCAAAGTGTTTTAATGCATTATCCATTCCCATTTCTGTTGGAAACCTCAAATAAGTATTTGAGGTATGGATATTTTTACAAGCATACAAAAATCTCCTGCACTTGAAAGTGGTACTCAGATCCTGTAGGCTCTTGTTTCTTTTACTCCAATCTTGACTTATACATCCATATAAGTCAAGATTGGAGTAAAAGAAACAAGAGCCTACACAATCTGTGTACCAATTTCAAGCGCAGAAGATTTTTGTATACCTTTTTGGTATACCTTGCTTTGCTGCCCTCTAGAAATGTATATATTTGCTCGGACCAATGTAACTATGCATATACCAAACCTGTGGGATCCCTCTAGATGTAGAAGCTGGAAAGCAGGTGAGAGGCAGGGTGGTGGCATTCATTGAGAAAGTGCAAAGCATTCTCTGAATGGCACCATGCCCAGAGGTTGACCTCCTGTGTTTACAATGCAGCAGGGCAGCCACTCGGCATGGAACCCAGACGTTAGTAGAGGTACTGTGGTGCCTACTACAATGGATTTCCAGTTTCCAAGGGGATCCCACAGATATCTTATGCAAAAATCCCCCCTGCATACTTATGTAAAAATATCCATACCTAGATATTCTTCTTTAAAGGGTTGGTCTATATAAAACTGCTTGGTTGGCTATTCATGGATACATGGACCTCCTTTATCTCTCAAGAGATCTTCTTACTGAATTTCTAAGTTTTGACTTAACCTGTAAGGAACCCCTACGTCTCCTACTGCATTCTCTATGATATAGAATGAAAGAACAGGGGGAGTGGGATCTCCACAGGTAGGCGCAAAGAGTCAGGGATGGAGACAGAAACCAAGATTTAGAGACCAATAAAGGCAAAACCCCAATACATGGGCCAGACACATGGGCCAGACACATCTGTGTTAGTGACATTCCAAGGAAAGGTGCAGAGACTTGAAACCTGGTCCCACATTTATGCAAAGCTGAGATATCAGCTAAGGGTGGGCCAACAATGTTCCATTTCTCCCTATATCTGTAACTCCTTGGCCCTCTTAAATTTGAACTCCAGGACACAGGAGGCATGTGATGCTTTGTGTATTTTTTCAGATTCTGTGCAGCGTTAAACGTTTCCTCTGTGTAGGAGCTTCCAGTAATAAAGACCAATCACTGCTCCTCTTTCTGGTCTTGTATCCGCCCCCTCCTGTATTTTCCTGCAAGTAGCCTGTAGTGGGTGAGCCTACTGGGTTCCTCCCACAGCTCTGCTCTCTGCATGGGTTGTACAGCCCAGTGATGGTGTCACTGCTACTTTATGAGGCATAAATGTTTGCAAAGGTACTTGGTGTACACAAAGTGTATTTATATTCTTTGTGGCTATTAAAGCCAGTTTTTTTTTTTGGCCATTTAAATGTTATGCTGATAAAGATCTCATTGTAATGCATTAAACATACCACATCGATGTGTAAATAAATAAAAAACTTGCCTCCTTTGCTGTGCAGTACGATGTGGCCGTTTCCATGCTCTGTGTGGGCAATTGAAGCCCAGCACATTTTTTTACTGTTCCCCGTGGAGAGGTGCCTGCTGGGTAACCTTTAAATTTTGAGCGTGCGCATTAGAGCGCCTCTCGTAGCTGCTATTGTTTGTGCCGTTGTCATAACAACGGGCGGCGGCGGAAGGAATCCCCACTCTAATAAAAAAAATGTCATGCTGATCTATTGAAAAGTAAGGGCTTAATGCCCTTTTTGAAAATGGCGCTGTAAACAGCCCCAATCGCGTCATTTCATCTACTGAAATCCCGCGATTTTTCAGGGCATAGGAGCGCACAGACTCCTGAGAAATTATGACACAGCATTAGCAGGAGTCTGTGCGGCGTAGGCTACAGAGGAAAAGCACCGCGGTGCAGGAAGAAGGCAGATTAGGAAGTCTGCCTAGCAACAACCATTTTAAGGTATGTAAAAATTGTATTCATTTTTTTACTTGGCTAATGACATTTTTTTAAATGTGCTGATGCAGAGTGTGATTTGAGGGTGGAGCTCCGCTTTAAGGAATATATTTTAATGACAGTTTTTGCACCTAGAATTCAGCTTTTATATTTGGTATATATATATATATGCTTTGCTAGCAGAATTGCTAAATGAATTGTCACTGCACTTATAGCACTTTCAACTATTTATACGCACTCTAAAATTTTCTGCATGTGTGCTTTTCCCACTTTCTGTGTCTTTAATCATGGAATGTATGTAATGTATGCTTTTTGCAGCTAAAGATTTCTTTGTTACTATATTCAAATCATGGCTATTCCCAGCCTGTGATACCATTTGAACTGAGTGATATTTGCATACATTTGCAAGCATATATGTAAAAAGCTAAAAAAAAAAAAACAACAGTGGTTGCATTCAGTAGGCATTTATGAAGTTGCTGTAGTTGAAGCTGCTGTCTAATGCTGCATACACACAATCGGTCCATCCGATGAGAACGATTGTGTCAGAACACGATGACGTAAAACATAACGACGTGCTGAAAAAAACGAAGTTCAATGCTTCCAAGCATGCATCGACTTCAATTCTGAGCATGTGTGGATTTTTAACCGATGGTCGTTTTCTATCGGTTAGGTATCCATCGGTTAAATTTAAAACAAGATTGCTTTTTTTTAACCTATGGATAAATAACCGATGGGGCCCACACATGATCGGTTTGGTCCGATGAAAACGGTCCATCAGACCGTTCTCATCGGTTTGACCGCACCCTCCACCGCTTATCGGAGCCGTCGGTAGCGGCGGAGGCGATCGGGTCCTGCTGCCTGCTGTGTGGGGATGCGAGTGAGGGCAAGATGGCCCCCACCCGTCCCCATAGCATTGCTGGGTGGAAGTGACGTCAAAACGTCAGTCCCGCCCATCTTAAAGAGACATTTTTTTGTTGTCATTTTTTTAAATGAACAAATTTCAATTTTTTTTCTTTTTTTTGCATTTAAGTCTAAATATGAGATCTGAGGTCTTTTTGACCCCAGATCTCATATTTAAGAGGACCTGTCGTGCTTTTTTCTATTACAAGGGATGTTTACATTCCTTGTAACAGGAATAAAAGTGATACATTTTTTTTATTATTTCAGTGTACAAAATTATAAAATAAATAAGAAAACCCAAAAAAGTGCGATTGGTAAGACCGCTGCGTAAATACGGTGTGACAAAAAGTATTGCAATGACCGCCATTTTATTCTCTAGGGTGTTAGAAAAAATATATATAATGTTTGGGGGTTTTAAGTAATTTTCTAGCAAAAAAAAATGTTTTAGTCTTGTAAACACCAAATCTGAAAAACACCTTCTGTCCTTAAGTGGTTAAAGTGGTTGTAAACCCTTATATATAGCCAGTGAAGTGAAAAGCCTCAGGTGATACACATAGATGAAACAAATCCTTCTACGTACATAGGTTTTACTTGTTTATCTGCAGTCCTCTCTTCCCTAGACCCCTTCAAATGGGCAGAAAGGTGTTAAAATTGTTATTCATCTATCAGGAGCACAGAGGAGGGGTTGAGAGGCTACAGTTCTAGTATGTGAGAGTTGATTGGAGGAAAGGCACACAACCTTTTACATAGCAGAAGAACTGGGTTGTGAATAGACAAGCTCTGTGCTGAGCTCCCTCCCCAACACAAATTGTATCTCATGTGTCAGGAAAACTCAGAAGTGACTCATGCTGATAACAGAAGAACAAAGCACCAGAGAGAAACTACACTTTGGAGAGAGATAAGTAAACACTACAGATATATGCTCAGATTTCATAACTGAGATTTACAACCACTTTAGTTTTTACAGTCTGTCGGGATTCATACAATGCATTATTAGTGGATGTGGAGCTTTAGATGCAATGGGGACACTGTGTGTTTTGGAATATTTAGCAAAAACAGAGAATTACTGTAACCGTTTGCACATGGTTTTTGATCAAATTTGTTGTCCTTTTAGCACTTTACAGATTTTAATTTTATTTCTGGATTATACAAGGCCATTGGGCTATATTGGCAGTGAATATATTATGCAAAGCTATTACAGAGCTTTACACTAATGAATTTTGGCACATTCCCTGCAAGAATGAAAAAAAGTCTCTCTCGATTTCTCTTCTCCATTTAAATGTTTTTTTATCACTTTTTAGTTTGATGTGCCTATTTTCAGTTACCTTGATGCTAGACCATCGAGAATTTACTGAATAAAGCTGTGGAAATAGCAGTTATGTACAGTAACTTGTAGCAACTAAATTTTGCGGCACTCAAAACAAAACAAGTTTTTAATTGGTTGTGAGATGCTGCTGTGTTTTCTTGCATTAGCTCTTAATAAAAATAAGACCACAGTTTCTTTCTTGTTTATTTAGCCAATGGTAACAATAACAAAAATTTTACACAGATTATCAGATTATTATTCCAAGTTTTATAAATGCATTATTATAACTCCTGCTCTAATTGGATTTCCAAACCCAAAAAGCACACAAAAAAAAATGACAGGCTTGTTGTACTGAAATCGATTGATAGATCGACTTCAGTATAACCAGTCTGCCCATAGATGGATCAAACTTTTTGATTTTGGTCTGTCTATGGCAGCTTGATCAGCCTGCCGAGCCGGCAGTGACACACCTCTATCCCCCCTATTTGGAGTGTGGTTCGAGGGATATCTACCAAAGTGTTGTCGACAAGCCTTTTATGCTGCTTCCTTTGTGAGTAGTTTTTTATTACTTTTTATTCATTAAATCATCTACGGTAACACACTAGGCTGGTGCGCCTTTTTTCTTCTCTTTTTTTTCTGCTATTAGGATATTCCGCATCCATGAAGGGCAGCAAGGCCTTTGTTACCGTTTTTGCCAATTTCTCCATGGAACACTGATTATTGGACAATCCACAGGATTTTTATTTTCTGTGTCTTAAGTACACTGTTTTTTCTGTCTGTACCATCCTGAAGATTTTTCTTCACTTTCTATCTGTTCCTAGTCTGTCAAAAAATCTCAAACAGGGGTTCTAACCCTTCCCTAATTATTTTGAACATATTGGATGGACAAACAACAATATTGCAAAATTAAAATCTAGAGAAAATAGATTTCCATGTAAAGGAGAGATATTGTACTTACTTGTCCCCATGCCGTCTGATTTTCAATGTCTTCAAGAACTATAGTGCAAATCAGAAACCTGCTACGTACGTATAGTGCAAAGTTTAAACATGAATTTCCTTTACAAAGCAGCCATAGCAAAAATAGGAAAACCTGTTCCCTGCCAGCATGCTGCAGACAAACACTTTTGCTGTCTGTGTGTCTGCAGAGGTCTTCCATGCCCCCTGCTAAATCCAAATAGCAGGGAGCATAAGATTTGCTGATTGCATAGCTATAGGTCTATGCCACAGGTGTGGTGTCAGACCTTTGCAGTGAGACCACAGTTTCCAAAAGAAAGCATGTGTCCTTGTCCACAGCATGCTTTTTTTAGTTGGATTGTGGCTGTTTTTTTCTTAGTTTTTTTTTTAAGAAAACAAACACCTGCAGTTTGCTTTGATGTACTTGAAATGTATTTAGCTCATTTAAATTGAAAGTTCATTTAGGCTTTAACAGCACAGAGGAAAAAGCAAGTAGTCAGGAACCACTGAAATTACTATTCTTTGCTGGAAAATTTAGATTGGTTGCCATGTATGGATGCTCATATTGTGTTATAAATCCCTAAAATCTTGTTGGTTAAAAAAGGAAACGCATGATCAAGCTATATCTGTGTCATATCAAACCTCTTTTCAAAATACTGAAGTATCCAGAGACAAGAATCCTTGCTGAGGCCCCGTACACACGTCCGAGGAACTCGACGTGCCAAACACATCGAGTTCCTCGTCGAGTTCAGTGTTGAAGCCGCAGAGGATCTCGGCGGGCCAACTTTCCTCATTGAACAACGAGGAAATAGAGAACATGTTCTCTATTTGGCCCGACGAGTTCCTCGTCGGCTTCCTCGCTGAAAAGTGTACACACGACCGAGTGTGTACGGGGTCTAAGAGTTTGTCCTTTCCCTCAGACATGGAAGTATTTTCAAAGGTAAGAATTGTAATGTAACAGGACTGGATGTGTTGTAAAAAGAATTGTGAGAATGATAAGGACTTCTTTCTATTAAGATGTCTTAATTATCATTGTCAGTGGCATCAAGTGCTTCCATATCCTGCAGTATGATGAAAATGAAAAAAAAAAAAAAAAAAACGCAAATCGCTTTCTTTATGCAATTATTTTATAAAATGGCAGAACAAATATAGTACATGAATTCGTAGCAAACACTTATAATCTCTTGCATGACAAAGCAAAAGTTACACTTTTTTTTTCTTTGCCTTGTAAAGCAAGAAAAATAAAGAAAAATACTTTGAACATGGAATGTAACATTTGGTGTAAATGTACATATGAATAAAAAATATATTTATTATTCCATGTACCATCCATCGCAGTTCCGATTGAAAATAAAGTTTTCTGAAATTTTTGTCTTTTTTTTTTCACTGAATCTTCACTTGATTTTGTATTCACAGAGGACATAATAATGAACTACTGTCAGTAAGTTTGCTGAATGTTTATAAATCTGTTTAAAATTGTCTTTTGCAGTGGCAGTCAACCGGAAAATTATAGAGGGCCTCAAATGCGGCCCTCAACACCTTTTGGAGGGGCGCTCAATAGCATTGCATTTTTTTTACCTCAGCGCCCACAACTTTGCTTCTGCTGCAAGTACAATTACCGCCAGTATTGGTGTCTGTGAGTGAAATAATAAACCACCTGCATTGGTATCAGAGACTGCCATAACAGCCCCCAGCATTGCTGTCAGTGACTGCATAATAACCCCCAACACTGGTGTCAGTGAGTGCAATAATAAACCACCAGCATTGGTGTCAGTGCAATAATAAACCACTAGCATTGGTGTCAGTGGATGCAATAATAACCCCCAACACTGGTGTGCAATAATAACACCCCTGGTATCAGTACAATTAACCCCCCCCCCACATTGTTGGTCAGTGGCAGTGCAATTTAATGCTTCCTGCATTCAGTAGTGTATTTAGGTTTTGTGCTGCCCTAGGCCTGACTAAACTCGTGCACCCCCTAATTTAAATATGACCAACCCCTTCCTGTCAAAGTCACATCCCTTTCTGTTTAAGACACGCCCTGAACATTTTGAGTGAGGACACTAGTTCTTAGGGCCTGGGGGGCATTGGATTCCCTTAATTTGCATAGATTTTCTCTCACCTGTTTGGCTATGGGGCAGGAAGTGAAGGGAAATCTCTGCAATGGGACAGAAATGCTAAAAAATAAACTAAAAAAAAATAAAGTGAAAACCCTCTCTATCCAAAATGAAAAAAAAGTGTTGCCTATGGTTCTACATTAAGCACACATTTCTGATAATTTTATGGAGAGGACTAAGAATATATAACCATGCCAATGGTGCAGCAGAAAACATATAGCACAGTGAGGAAGGTTTGTGGTCCAGGATGATAGGATAGTCAAAATTAGAAGCAGCTTGTGTTGCGTTACACTAAAAGTGTACTGCAAGCTGGCGGGAATTCTTTCTGTGCTGCCCCCCTGCAAAGTGCTGCCCTAGGCCTGGGCCTTGTTGGCCTAGGCCAGGATACAGCGTTGCCTGCATTGGTGATCAACTCCTCCCCTTGCATTGTGGATTGTCAGCAAAAGTGACAACTGTCCTAGAGATGCCCTCGCAGGGGGTGGGTCCACAATGGACATGCTGTGAACAAGACTGTATGCAGAAACGCATGCGTTTTTAATCTTGACCTTCTGTAGCAAATAAAGATTTACATGGGATATTGGAGTTGCCGGATGCATTTTTCCTGGAGGTGGGTCCACAATACTTTGTACTATCTCTTGAGATATTTACTGTTACTTTCTGTTCTTTGAACAAAACAGAAGGTGAAGGGACATATACTCAATGGGACCCAGGTGGCAACTGGAGTTTGCTACTCCATGCAATATAAAAAAAATTGGGCTTTACAAATACAATTTTATAAATAAAGTTTGGGCAATCCTTCATAAACTAAATGAGGAAAGTGGTTTGGTGGCTTCCATGGTACTTCTCTGCAGCACATTTGCCTCCAGGAGGGAGGTTTTTCTACTCAGGATGTGGCTGCTTTCTAAAGAAAGCAAACTTTGAACTGGTCATACACTATGCAAATACAAAATTCGCTCTGCAGATGGCCCTTCACCTCCCTGCTTCTTTGTCTGAAAAATAAAAGGAGCAAGATTGTCAGATAAACAGTCATATTCAGCCACTGTTTTGGTATTCTGATAGCTAATGAAGCTGACTGTCAGAACCCAATGGCGCCTTCTGCCCACCTGACTGTAAAATAACAGCCAGACGGCGCTAAATATATGCCATGGCTGCCTACAAGGCTTTGCATTAACCACCTGTCAAATGTACTTATTGAGCTGAGTGGCTAAAGAACAAAAACCCCTTGTGGTGGACTTTTTAGGCACGTGAAGAGTATAAAAATATTTGAATAAAATGATAGTTTATTTAGTATACTAAATAAACTATCATTTTATTTAAATATTTTTATACACTTCACATGCCTAAAAAGTCCACCACATGGGGTTTTTGTTCTTTAGCTTCAAATACTGGATGTGGCACTAAATAATGCATCCAATTGCCATTCTATACAAAAAATGTCATTGAGTTGAGTGGGGCTATGCTGCAACTGATTGCAATGCACATGACTGTGGTGTGGCAATGTGGCATTATAGCATTAAAACGGGTAGTGAGGAGGCAAATTAATGGCTCCTCACCAACTGTTAAATATCTTCTAAAAAGAAAATCTGTCTTTAGAAAGCATCACACTCTGCCATGAGTGTGAAGCAGACCTTAATACATATCTAAGCACAAAAACAAAATATGTAATTCAATGCAGCTTATCAGTCCCTGGATGTGGTGACTGCATTGTTTTTTTGCTTTTCAGCAAGTCCAAAAAAATAGTCATTTACCGAGGAACACAGAAATTTAGAAATTTGTAGACATTTGGGACTAACGGAGACGGGTGCAAGTCGCTTACAACCAAAGCTAACTACAAAAGCCAGAAGGGAAAATGCCAGAATCTACAGTAAACCAAAAGAGGTGAAGTTTCCTGCAAGACATGAATCCGCAGATGCATGCTATCTCCCAAGAAAAGTGTGCTCAGCAGGATTGCAGCATAAACTATCTGCTGACAATCTAAGGGAACCCTAAGCCTGCCAACAATGGTTTCTTCTTGCTATGCTGGAGATAAAGTACAGTACATTCAAGCACACCATTATCTGTCCCCAGTATGGAGCTACAGGATGGAAAGAGCCCAAAGGTCTAAATGTGCCTCTAAAAAGAACCATGCTGTTGAGAGTAACATCCTTAACATCATGTAGTGCAGGGTTCAAGGGACACGCCCTGTTACAGCGGAATTTTCAAACCTTCCCAGGAATGAAGGTCTTACAGTACCAGGTGGATGTCCAATTGAGTCCAGGTCAAAGGACCTACTCACAGCACTGAAGAAGCATACATTGACTGCTCCAGAGAGAAATAACTGGATTCCAGATATGGGGAAAGCCCTGAAACAAGAGTTCTCTCATTATGGGGGATATAGACAACCCCACAGACCCTATGAGACTGGGGGTTCATGTCAGGGACCCTTAGAACCATAGGGACCACCTGTATGTCTTGTCTTAACTTCAGGCTCCCAGATTAAAGAGGATTAACTAAGAAATTCCTAAGGTCAACAAGAGCAGGAGAGATGTTGTAAAGAGGACAGGCCTTCCAGTAGCCACTAGCCCCTAAATGGAAAGAACTGGGAAGTACACTGACTATTAGATAAGATTTCACTAAACCAGCAGATACAGAGTGTACAGCCTTGTAACTGATAGTCACCAACACTAGACATGTGTAAGGTTCCAGCCACTGGAAGCTTGCATGAGTTGGGCCTTTTTTTCGCCTAGGCGTCCCACAATGGCGATGCCAAAATAAAAGCATCAGGAGAGACAAAAGGAGCAAGTACAAGTGCGCTTGAAAGATACTAACGCATTAGGACCCTGCTAGGGGACAGTTCAGGGGAAATAGTCCCAGGTAAATTTGTATCACAGAATACTGAGGTTCAGGTTTTTAATACAAAATGAAAAAAATGAAAAAAATATGTAAGTGCAGTGCAATAAAAGTCCATATAAAAGTAACTGAAGATGACACCCAGTGATACAGCGAAAACTCTTCAAACGAAAGTGATGTAACCGCCACCACCTGGGGGAGGAGCTTTGTGACATCACCCGCGTCCTTTCCATTGCGGTTTGCAGCTGTACACCACGGCTACATGCCATGCTTTTTTATGATTTTAATCTCATTCGCTATACCAGACAGTAGTCCTCCAGTGGATTTCCCTGTGCCTATTGTCCAGTTCAGGATTTTTGCTGTATAGTGAACTTTTTTACCCTTGGAATAAAATACAAACAGTCTACACTGAGATCGTGTTTTCTGTTGTTTCTTTTATATCTGATCGGATTACCTACCATTCTGCTGGATCCATCCGCATCTTCTCTCCTATGCTGAGACCAAGCTGTTTTGACCAGTTGGTAATGCTAATGGCCCATCCCATCTGATCGGATTACTTACCACTTTGCTGGATCCATCCGTGTCTTCTCTCCTATGGTGAGAGCAAGCTGTTTTGACCAGTTGTTAACGCAAATGGTCCATCTCATCTGGTAAGGAAGCATTTCTCTTGTTAGTGGCGGTTACATTACTTTTGTTTGAAGAGTTTTCGCTGTACCACTGGGTGTCATCTTCAGTTACTTTTATATGGACTTTTATTGCGCTGCACTTACACATTTTTTTCATTTGCTACATTTGAGGTTGTGGTTACCTTTTTTTGTGTTCAGCTTGCAATATTTTAATTTAACTGTATTATTTGTGCGCTGATTGTTGCTTTTATTGTTTTAATACAAAATGTTCCTAATAAGAAGGAATACCCTTGTGGGGGTGTAATCTTATGCTAAGGTGGCATTTCAGAGGTGTTAGTAGATCTACGACTTCTAGACCTATGGTCTAAGCGGAAGTTAGATTCAGAAGCTCTGCAAATACACACAAGAAGAAGACGAATAAGCTGTTCCTTGGACATTTCTTCAGCATCCCACACACAAAGGCAGAGGGCCCAACACATTTTGTACAGATATCAATCTTATATTGGACACAAGCTCAGAGGTTTGTTATGAACCATCACAGCCAAAGAACAATGCTTCAGAAGTCTACTCCAATCATTCCATAACGTGGGGACCTATCCAGCAGTGGAAGGGTCCTCTCTAAGGAGTTTAACGCATGCTGATATGGTTAGTGTAACGGTCACCACCGTTTACAACCTTCCATCAACCCCCTACAGCTTATGGACACTCCACAATCAGGCAAATGAATACGACCCATAAGAAATCCCCCCAGACACGAGACACACAGCTCTGTGTTCTGGTTTCAAATGCAAGACAACTTTAATGGTTAGCTCTCAAGTTTATATACAGTTTAAGCATGAAAGGAACAATCAAACTCTCCACCCACACCTCACACCCTGGGGGGGCTTCAATACACCTTCAGATGGCTAATTGCTAAACATTCCAGACATCTCGGTGCCGGGCTATAATTATCACTGCACCTGAGAAGTCACATTCCTTCATTAACAGAATTCAAACAAAACACCATCACACAATAAATCCCCCTCAATCCACATCTTTAGACAGATGTTCTGTCTCCACATACAGCTTGACAAGTTCCATTCCACACATACAACAGTATTTAGCATACATAATGAGAGAAACCCTGGACCAGACTCAATTAGCATGTCAACAGTCTACACAGAGAGCGGAGTCAAAGAATAAGCCAAAACTTTGCAATATGAGCTATCAGTAATGTCCCCTGTCCTGTAATTTAGGATATAATTTCTCAGTCACCCTATGGCCCTATCGGACATAAGATGACCCTAGACATAAGAGTTATTAATGACGTGGGCACAGGAGTACCCCTCATCCTTCCAAAGTCTCTGTTTGTCCCGGGTCATTCCGTTACAGTTAGACATAACAGAGTTACTGCCTCTGGACATAGGGTGGAGGGCCAAACCATTTGATTCAAACTTCTTGTGATTGAAGTCCCCAAAGATAAGTATACTTTTGACTCTAGTGGTACCTGTTATCATGGATCACTGGAGCATCTACATTCAACACAGACCACCTGTCTTTTATCTGGTTGAGGCTGAACTGGCGAAAGGGCTTCCCCTTACACTTCCTGTTCTGTTTCTCCTGGAGGTGATGACAGGATATAGGTGGCACAGGTGCCTTGCAGGGGATCCTGTCTCGAAGAATCTAGTAGCAGACGGACTGATGAGCTGGCTGATGTGAAGACACAGCATCAGGTGCGAAACCACAGGCAGAAAACAGGCTGGCCAGCAGGCTAATGTAGGATTTTAAACAAAACCAAAGAAAATTACCAGCTCAACTTACCGACCAGTCTGCAACCAACCAAATTATCCTGTCTAACAGTATGTGGTAAAAACAGGGGTTTTGTTTGGACACATTCGCAGATACATGCGTAAGCTGCAGAGCCACTTCACGGCACCCCAATATTATCTGAGTGAGTGAGTGAGTGAGTGAGAAACTTATATAGAGCAACACATGCGAACTGAATCGCCTCTGGGCGCTTTGGTATCCATTCCCTCGGCCCTCAAAAGAGATGGGTCTTGATCTTTCTCCTGAAGGCCAGGTGGTTTGCCTCCAATCGGGTGGCGGTTGGTATTTTGAGCAACTTGCAGGCGAGTGATTTGGTATTTTGGGAGTCCAAGATAGAGGACATTTGCATAGTCAAGTCTGGAGTTGATAAGTGTCCCCACCACGACTGCTATGTCTTTTTTTGGGATAAAGGGAGTGAGTCTGCGTAGAAGGCGCAGCAGATGGTGCGAACCGCTGACTACTGACCCTATTTGTGCATCCATTGTCATATGGGTGTCGAAGATGACCCCGAGACTTTTGACTTTGGTGCTGGGGGTGATGGATTGACCCAAAATGGGCGGGGGCGTCCAAGTTGTTGCAGGATGAATCTTCCGATTGGCCTGAAACAGGAGAAGTTCTGTTTTTGTGCCATTGAGTTTAAGGTAACTCTTAGTCATCCAATTTTCTATCAAGGTAAGGCATTTCTCTAGTCCGAGATAATGATCCTTTTTGTTGCAGATGCAAAAATATAGTTGGGTGTCATCTGCATAAGAATGGTAAAGTAAGTTCTGGTTGCTGATGATTTCAAAAAGAGGGCGGAGATAGATATTGAAAAGAACAGGCGACAAAGGGGATCCCTGGGGGACTCCGCATGACACTGTGCGTTTTTTCAGAAGTGAAAGGGCCCAATTTTATTATTTGTGATCGGTTTTCCAAGAAGGAGGAGAACCACAATAAATCACATTTGGCAACTCCGGTTACTTCGACTAGCCATGTCAGCAACAATTCCTGGTCAACCGTGTCAAAAACTGCGCTTAGGTCCAGCAGTACTAAAAGACAAGATTCTCCGTCATCTGCGGCCTCTAGAGCGTCATCCCATATTTTGAGCAGTGCTGTTTCTGTCCCGTGACCAGGACGGAAACCGGACTGGAATGGGTCTAGTAATTTATGGGTGTCCAAATGATGTTGTAGCTGTTGTACAACTTCTTTCTCCATTACCTTGGAGAAGACATTCAGGCCTGTAATGGGGCGACGATGGTTAGGGTCTTTGGGGTCGAGGGTGTTTTTTTTAGAATCGGTTTGATTATACCTTGTTTCAGCAAGGGTGGCACCACACCTTCCTTGAATGACTGGTTTATGAGCTGCATGATAGCTGGAGACAAAATATCGGCACATTCTTTCAGCAGTTTAGTGGGGATGATATCATTTGGCGCTGTGCTATTTCGCAGAGTCCTGATGATATTTTTAGTGGCATCGATTGAGATGGGTTTTAAGGTAAAATTGGATGATTGCGGCGGAGTTATATGGATATTAGGTTCGGGATTTGGGGAGGGGTAGGTGGAAGTTCTATTTTGCTGAATACTTTCACTGAATTTTTCCAATTTTATTAATGAAATTATCCGATAATTTGTTGCAAAATTCTTGTGAATCAGTTAGGGGCTTCTAGACAGACTGGGTTCATGGTCTGGGTGATTAGCTTGAAGAGTTCACAGGGGCAGTTTAGGGCATTAGTGATCATATTGGAAAAATTATTTTTTTTGGCCAGATTTCTTTATGGTATTTTTTGGTTATTGTCTTAAAAATGGTGTGATTTTCCTCTGAAGCGCTTCTTTTCCAAGCTGCTTCCGCTCTTCTGCGCTCTTGCTTTAGCAACGACAGTTGGTCGTTAAACCAGCTGGAGTTGTTTTTCTGGATGCACGTTGTGTGTTTTGGTGCTACTAGGTCGGCGGACTGTAGTAGAGCCTTGTTTATGGCATCAAGAGTTTCTGTGGCTGTTTGATGTTGTTGGATTGTTTTTATTGTGTTACCTAATGTAGTTTTGAAGAGTTCTGAATGGAGCTTCTTCAGAGATCTAGTCCAGTGTGTTGTCAGTGGTTTTACCGTTTTTTTTGGAGGGGGCGTTTATAGTAATAGTGAATTTAATGACATGGTGATCAGTCCATGGGAGTGGCTAATTTTTCAGAATATTGATTTCCAAATCTTGTCTGAAAATGAGATCAAGCGTGTGACCTGAATCATGTGTGGGCCCACATACTAGTTGCTGCAGACCTAATCCTTCCAAATGGTCAATGCAGGCGTCCGCGATGGGATCCTGTGAGGAGTTGTCCCAGAGGTTAAAATCCCTGAGCAGCAGAAGGTGTTTGGTGTTTAGGGTATAGGTGGAGATGAACTCGGTCAATGACATGAGCAGGTGCGTTTTTGGACCTGGTGGTCTATAGTACAGTAGTATGTGAACAGTGTCCTGGGGATTAGTTTGCAGTTGCAGGGTGAGGGTTTCCATAAATGGAAGTGAGTTTTGACGGTCTGGTTTGGTGATCGAGAGGTGAGACTTGTGGATCACCACCAGACCTCCTCCTCTTTGCCCCACTCTGTTTTCTGTTAGAATACGATAATTATCTGGCACCAATTCTCCTAGAATGGTGTTACAGTCGGCTGTGAGCCAGCTTTCTGTGATAAAGAGGCAGTCTACGTCGTTTTGTAGGATGAAATCATGGATTTCTTGTCGGTGTTTTACTGACGATCTTGTATTGATCAAAGCACATGATATGTGCTTAGGTTGGGGTGGATGTATGTAATTTTTAACTGTCGATCGTTGATCGATTCTTAACAGTTGCTCATTCATTAGAGCTTTTTTGGTGACGGCTGGTAATATTGAGGTGAATGGCTTTAGCCCCCAAATGTTTTCCGCAGAGTATCGCAGATTAGACATAATCGCAGAAAAACATCGGGGGAGATGCTATTGATCGGGGAGGTATTCAATGAATGATGGGGAAGGGAGATTTTTCAAGTGGGTTCCGCTCGTCAAACCTTTTCTTCCCGTTTGATCCAGAGGAAGGCAAAAAAAAACCTTAGCCGTGCTGTGCCAATTTGCAGTGGCTGGGGGAAAAAATTCCTTCCTGATTCCTCAAAGGCGATCGGAGGATCCCTGGATTAAGCGTGGGGAGGGGGGTAGGAGTCAATTCCCAGCTTTTTAGCTGGGGGAGACGAGTTGGGTACGTCCTGAGATCTTTCAATTGCTAGGGTGTAGCAAGATGGCCGCCGACCGGGCCTAGGCCCGAGCTGGGGGCTGTGCGGCTGAGTAAGGCCCTGATTGTATGAAGGGGAGGTTTTGGGGCACCGAGGGGAGACGGTGGCGATCCTCCTGGGGTAAAAAAGGGGGATTAGATAATGTTGAGTGGGGATGGTTGGTGCGAGAGCAGCGCGCTGCTAGGCCGCGGCTGAAGCCGCGGACTTTCCTTGATGCGGTCGCCGCGATCGTGCCACGGAAATTTGTGTTGGCCGAGGTGAGATTTGAGAGTGGTGGGAACAGGGGTGGAGAGGTGGCCCGGGGGATGTAGCGAATGTGGCTGGGGAGTGTGAGGGGATATTAGGCCAAAGCCGTGGCTTATTTTAAAAAGGACGGCCGCACACTTGCCCAAGGGGAGGTGGATAGGCCTGGGGAAAGAGGCCTTACCTTGTGGATGCTTCCAGGGGGGAAGAGGGGGGTCAAGGGGGAAGATTGGCTGTCCTGGATCCTGGCTGGAAACCCTGTCTGTCTGGTGTCTAGGAGCGCGCGCCGTAGGTACAGGCAAGCACCAGTTCTCGCCCTGGGAGGGAGAGTAAACTCAGAATGCAGTCTCTCCGTATCACAGCTCCTTCCGTTGCCGAGTCTAAGATTGACTGTGCTCTGGCTGAGAGAGGCAAGGCAGTCCTAACTAAATTTTGAGAGCCTCCATAGTGAAAGCTCATGCATTATAATGAATGGGCAGAGGGCAGGTAATTTAGAGTTAGGAATGTAGATAATATTGGGGTGCTGTGAGGTGGCTCTGCAGCTTACAGATGTATTTACAAATGTGTGCAAATTAAACCCCTGTTTTTAATGCATACTATCAAGATAATTAGGTTGGTTGTAGACTGGTCGGTAAGTTGAGCACTGAATTTTCTTTGGCTTTGTTTGACATGCGTCACCCTTCCAAGTACTCCTTGCTGCAAAGGCCAGTTATAGGTGGGGGCAGTGGCCATTTGTTTGTACTGTTGGAATACTGGTGAGGGGACACACTGGACACAATGACTGCCATTGTGCTATATGCTGGGTGTCCAGTGTGCACTTGTGCCTTTAAGGAGGGGTGGGCTCCCTCCAGGCTCACCTGTCTCCTGCCCATTCATTATAATGTAATTGTGTAATGTAATTCCACTGTGGAGGCTCTCAAAATTCAGAGTTAGGATTGCAGATAATATTGGGGTGCCATTAAGTGGTTCTGCAGCTTACGCATGTATTTGCAAATGTGTGCAAACGAAACCCAGGATATTAGACAGGATAATTTGGTTTGTTGCAGACTGGTTGGTAAGTTGAGCTGGGAATTTTCTTTGGTTTTGTTTGTTTGACATGCGTCATTCTTCCATGTGCTCCTTGCTGCAAAGGCCTGTTATAGGTGGGGGCAGTAGCCGTTTGTTTGTAATGTAGAATATTCTGACAGATGTGGAGGCGCTGTAGCAGGAACAGCAGGCAGCAAGGAGGTTTACAAGCAGGCAGATGCAGGATCTTGGGTGATCAGGCAGGCAAGAGTCAGTATCAGCTGGGCAGCAGAGGTGCAGAATTAGAAGTGTAGCGCTACCCCCTCAGGAGCCGCTGATTGATTTGGGGTCGGCGTATTAAGTTACCTCTATGTGTTGTCTAGGGGTGAAGGCAGTGAGTAGAGCAGTAATCGAATGTCCAATCTGTAGTTTTCTGAATGCTTTATTTCTTGTTCCAACACGACCAACACATCAACTCAAGATAGACAGGACAGGCTGATGAAATTAGAATAACTTTGCAGTATCAGGCTTTGGATGGAGAAAGCAGTACTGCCTTCTAGTAGCTGTATCAGTACCTCGCCACTCCCGCCGGAGTGGGTGAAGTGCCCCTGGACAGACCTCTCTCACAGGCCTGGCAGCCAGAGTGTCACTTAAAGCTTCTAGGAGGAACAAGTCTCTGCCACCGACTTGGCTCTGGCCTCGTACACACAACGGGACATGTCCGATGAAAACGGTCCGCGGACCGTTTTTATCGGACATTTCCGCTGGCGGATTTTGGTCTGATGGCTGTACATACCATCAGACCAAATTTCCCACGGACAGCGAACGCGGTGACGTGGCAGGAAATACATCCCCATAGGTAAGGCTTGGTTGGAAATCCAGCATGCTAGGGAATTCTTTGCTGGGCTTAACAGAAAAGGAAAATACTTGATTAATAAGATATTGTGCTGGAGGGGTCGCAAATGAAATTAGGGAAAAGGATGGTGCTAAGACCTTTTTGAATACACTAGGAGCAAAGAATAGGCTAAAAGACAGGGGGGCAAACTGGAAGTGATTGTCTACTACTGTAAAGTGTATAAAGAGCTGTTGCGGTGAATAAATGCAAAATAGACATGTTGAACATCAGCTATTCCCCTTGTCTTGGAGAGGTAATGACTGACCTTGCAGATTCTTTGCCAAATAGTGTTGGGCGAACATTTTGGCTGTTTTCCCATTCAATGAGCACCTGAATTGTCGGGGCAAGTAGAGTGTGAGTGTAGAGTGTCAGTTTAGTGTGAATATAGTGATAGTACAGTATGAAAGTAGTGTGCCCATTCATTTTTACTTTAGTGTTTCAGGGCAGGTTTACTGTAGTATATTAAGGTGCGTTAGTGCACTTTTACTGCAGCATATTGAGGTGTGTTTTAATATGGACAGTTACTTGCGATATCATTTTACCCATTTTCTGTATTCTGTATGAATTGGCTCATGTTCATGACATTAATGTATGTACTGCTTTTTACTTGAATTAAATATATACTGTAATTACTCTTGTTATTTTATTGGCTCTACAGTGCTCACCTCACTCAAAGTCCCAAGGGCGAATTTTTCTTTTTTGATGCTAAACGCAGGGATGGAGATGTGTCTCTGGTGACACCAGACCTTTTATAAATTTTTCTATATTGAACTGTGTTAGTGCACGTATACTGCAATATATTGACGTGTGTAAGTGCACCTTTACTGCAGTATATTGATGTGCCTTATGTCGCGTACACACGATCGGAATTTCCGACAACAAATGTTCGTTGTGAGCTTTTGGTCGGATATTCTGACTGTGCGTATGGTCCATCGGACATTTGCTGTCGGAATTTCTGACAACAAATGTTTGAGAGCTGGTTCTCAATTTTTCCGAGAACAAAAGTTCTTGAGGGAAATTCCGATCCTCTGTATGTAATTCCGACGCTTTAAAGTTCATTTTATGCTTTTGCCTGCTTTGTGTGTCTAATATGTCATATATATGGTTGATTGTAATTTCTCCAAGAACCACAAGATGGCGATGTGTTCGAGTGCAATACATGTCTGTTATAGACGTTTTTTAATTTCTATTTACTCTATACTAGCACTTTATTATATTACCGGTATAGCGTAAAGACCTCATTTCTAAATCCTCCTTTCCCGATCAAATAATTGGATCTAAGTTTTAATAAAAGGTGTAGACTGTGCTGCTAATATGTTTATGAACAGTGGTTTCAAATCTGGTGCTTGGAGCGCATTTTACTTCCTCATCTCAATCAGTGTGTCCTGCATATATAATCCAGCCAAGCGCCTGTCTAGCCACGCCCCTGACAATGTCATTCTCTGAAGAAATGGCGTAGGGAGGAGTCGGCGAAGAGACGCTGCTGCACGCTGGCACATGGTGACCATCTTTGTGGTGGGGAAAGGTTGCATACACACAAACAGAGCTTGACTTGTTTGTCAACTTTTCCTCAGTTTAGGCCGATACGTATTCTTCTACATATTTTTTGTAAAAAAATCACACAAAGAGTTTATTGATTGGTTTGCGCAAAAGTTATAGCGTCTACAAAATAGGGGATAGTTTTATGGCATTTTTATTAATATTTTTTTTTTTACTAGTAATGTCGGCGATCTGCGATTTTTATCGGTACTGCGAACTTATCGCGGACACTTCGGACACTTTTGACACATTTTTGGGACCATTGGAATTTTTATAGCGATCAGTGCTATAAAAATGCATTTATTACTGTAAAAAATTCACTGGCAGGGAAGGGGTTAACACTAGGGGGCGAGGAAGGGGTTAATTATTTTCCTTAGGTGTGTTCTAACTGAAGGGGGGTGGAACTGACTAGGGGAAATGACAGATCGATGTTCATACATTGTTTGAACAGACGATCAGTCATTTCTCCCCCTGACAGGACCAGGAGTTGTGTGTTTACCCACACAGCTCCCGGTTCACGCTCTGAAACGAGCGAATGCGGGTGCCCGGCGGTGATCGTGCCCACTGGGCACGCACAGCACCAGGGGCGAGCAGGGGGCGCGAGAGCGCCCCTAGTGGCTGGAACGCAAAATCACGTTATATTACGTGATTTTGCGCAGCCGAGCCGACCTGCCATCGTAAAACTGTGGCGGCTGGTCGGCAAGCAGTTAAACATTATCCCGATGTACAGGGCCGCTGGTTGTACTGCCCTGTTGTCCCGCACCACCCCATCAACTACACAGTGGTGCCTGGGCTTAATTACAGTTTGTTACTGCATTTAAAAAAAAATTGTTTTCTAAACTCTTACCTTACTTCTACTTGCTTATAGAGGGGGGTATATTATTTTCCTGGACCCCATGCCCAGATTCTAAATTTAATACAATCTTATTTTATTGAAAGAAACAAGTTAGAAAATGCAGTCAGCATAGAAAATATCACCAACAGTAATAAGAAAGGACAATAAAACATATGTATAGTGGGGTTACAAAAATATAGTAGTGTATGGTGTTCATTATGTGTATCAAAAAACAGAAGTTAGAGAAACATTTTGAGGCAAAACATGGAGAAATAAAGACCCTCACATTTCAAATGAGACGATTATATGTGAACATCATGTATTACTACATTCAAACTTATTCTAAAAACCTGTTGTGCTTTAGAGAAGTTAGTTGTAAGAATCATATTTTGTATCAGAAGTAAGTGTTTAATGGATTCTGAAGGGTACATTTATACATAAAGGAGAAGGTGTAAGGGTAAAGCAGAAGAAGCAGAAAGATTAGGAACAGGAATCGCTCGAACATGGTCATGAGGTGGTGTTGCTTAGGCCACCCTCTGCCCAGGAGATGAAGTCCGATGAGTAGTGGAACATGGACCATGAAGTCCACCAGCGTCTAAATTTGAGCTTGTCAAAGCTGCCGGCCTTACAACTCCTGCCTTTCAGTCTGATGGATTCTGCCCCTGTGATTTTGCACAATGGGCTGTACCACAATGTAAGATTCCCAGTCGATATTTGTCAGCTGCACCACCCTACTCCTTCTCCATGCCCTCCTCTGCTGAATTGTCCTATGAACCACCGGTACCCCCTAAGCATTCAAGGAGCTATTCAATGAGTCAGGCTAAAAGATGCCATGCAGTGTTTCAGTTGGCCTGTCTAGGGAACAGGAGCCACACTGGAGAAGAGCTTCTTTGCAGGGGCAGGCCCAGAGGGAGTTCATGCCTCTTCTAAGCCCTTTTAATACATCTAAGCCCTTTTCATTTTTCCACTTCGAGTCCTATAGACTTCAATGGGGTTAGTTACTTTGCTCTGAATTTTCGCTGTGTTCGAGAGCTCTGGCGCAAACCGAACAGGGGGCCGTTCGGCCATTTGTATTGCAAAATTTTGGAATTTGAAGGTTTTTTTTTATGTTCCTATTTGACTTTGATACTATCAACAGGCTTGAATAGAATCGTTGAACTTGTCCTGTACCTAGTGATGTAAAATTTCCAAATATTTTGAAGCCGTGGGAGAAAAATACATAAAACCATTGAATTATTAATTTTTTTTAGTGTGGAGTAGTTTTACAAATTGAAAGTAATTTTGTTACACTGGGAACATAAAATGCTGTGTATATAAAAGTATTATGCTTGAAATAAAAATATAGCTTATTCAGTAAATAAACTAAAGGGAGCTTCCGTTGATGTCAGATTTACAAAACGTACATAGAGGCAGAACATCCAGTGCATCACTTCCATTCCTGAACAACCAGGCAGTGGAAAGCACGCCGGCTCCAGGACACAGGCAGAGCAGCGGCATGCTTTACTATTATAGCAGATGGGTTGTATTTGTGCCTATCTGTAGGCACTTTTTAATGTATTATTTTATACTCGTTTTTAACCATTTATAAAAAAAAAAAATACTACACTTTATACAATTTTCCTGATGCTAATGGAAGCATACATATGATATAACTCTGCCCCTATATCCACCTACAGGACCTGTTTAACTCTATAAAAGTCTGACAGAGAAACCTCCCCCATTCTCCTTTTTGTCCTTAAGATCAACACCTACAGACCGTTACATTCAGGATAAGCTCTTACCTGTCAGAGTCTGTCTGGGTTCAGCCTCTCCCATATCTTAAGTTGTTAAATGCACCAGAAGTTAGTTATTCTACCCATATGTGTTTCATAAGACTCCCTTTTGGTTTTCTATTTTCCCCCTCTTTTTTCTTACAGTAAAAAGAAAAAGCACTTTTTCTCTCTCTCCTCTCTTATTCTATTTTTCATGAAGTTCCCCTTACACTTTTCGGATCTTCCACCAATATAAGCCTACCGCCACATAGCCAAGATCACAAAAATATGCAGGGAGGGGGGGAGAGTGCATTATGCCCTGACGAGCATGTTTTTTTGTCTGTTTCAGCCCCAGCCACTAACACTCCCGCTCTAGGAGGACCAGATGCTCTCTGGATCATCAGTATTTTCCAAGGGCAGTGTCAGGACCTGGATTTGAACCTGGAACCTCATCTGTGTCTGGCAGTGAACCTTCTCACTGAGCTATCTGGGATGCTGGACAGCTCCCTGTCTGATCTGCTGGACAAACCCATCTGATCCATTGGAAATTCCTGCCTTGTGTCTTGATTGCCTTAACCACTTACCCCCCGGACCATATTGCTGCCCAAAGACCAGAGTACTTTTTGCGATTCGGGACTGCGTCGCTTTAACAGACAATTGCGCGGTCGTGCAACGTGGCTCCCAAACAAAATTGGCGTCTTTTTTTTCCCACAAATAGAGCTTTCTTTTGGTGGTATTTGATCACCTCTGCGTTTTTTACTTTTTGCGCTATAAACAAAAATAGAACGACAATTTTGAAAAAAATGAATATTTTTTACTTTTTGCTGTAATAAATATCCCCCAAAAATATATAAAAAAACATTTTTTTTCCTCAGTTTAGGCCGATACGTATTCTTCTACATATTTTTCGTAAAAAAAAATCGCAATAAGCGTTTATTGATTGGTTTGCGCAAAAGTTATAGCATTTACAAAATAGGGGGTATTTTTATGGCATTTTTATTAATATTTTTTTTTTACTAGTAATGGCGGCGATCAGCGATTTTTTTTTCGGTATTGCGACATTATGGCGGACACTTCGGACATTTTTGACACATTTTTGGGACCATTGCATTTTTATAGCACTGATCGCTATAAAAATGCATTAGATTACTATAAAAATGCCACTGGCAGTGAAGGGGTTAACACTAGGGGGCGGGGAAGGGGTTAAGTATGCCTGGGTGTGTTCTTACTGTGGGGGGGGGGGGTGGCCTCACTAGGGGAAACACTGATCTTCTGTTCATACATTGTATGAACAGAAAATCAGCATTTCCCCTGCTGACAGGAACGAGAGCTGTGTGTTTACACACACAGCTCCCGTTCCCCGCTCTGTACCGAGCGATCGCGTGTGCCCGGCGGCGATCGCGCCCGCCGGGCACACGCACGGGAGTCGGGGGCGAGCGGGGGGCGCGCGCGCCTCCGGCGGCGCGCGTGCGCCCCTAGTGGCGGCTAAAAGGCAGGACGTCATAATACGTGATCTCGCCTAGGAGAGCCACCTTGTGGACGTATTTCGACGGTGCGGCGACGGCAAGTGGTTAAACCTTGAACCCCTTGCTCCTCCCACAGACTTCCTATAAAAGCCTTGTCTCTGCACTTCCTCTTTGCCAGGTTATTGTGCCTTCCCAGCCAGTGCCTTGCGATTTGTCTGCTCTGCTGCCATTGTATCTGCAACCACCTGTGTTTGACCCTCGGCCTGTTCCTGGACTTCTCTATTGCTTGATCTTAATCTGCAAGCACCTGTGTTTGACCCTCGGCCTGTTCCTGGACTTCTCCATTGCCTGATCCCAATCTGCAACCACCTGTGTTTGACCCTCGGCCTGTTCCTGGACTACTCTACTGCCTGTATACCTGTTCTGTCATTGCTATAGCAATTGGCCTCCGAGCCTGACTCCAGACTGTGACAGAATAACCTGTCCTAAAACATGGAGGCCGCCATAGCAAAGGCTGTGGCTCCTCTCAGGCAGCAACTTTTAGAGCTCCAGCAAGAAGTTCTGTTACTGAAAGGTACAGTAGGCCCAGCCCTGGAACCAGCATGCCCTGAGCCATTTGTGGTGATGCCAGAGAGGTTTGATGGTAGCCGTGCATCATTCTTGTGCTTCAAGGTGGATTGCGAGCTGTTGTTTGCTCTTAAGCCTAGGACCTATGCCACCGATTATATAAAGGTTTGCGCTACTATTAACCTTCTCACTGGATCAATCAAAACATGGGCTCATCAGGTATTACAGGAAAAGAGTCCAGTCTTGGACAGCTGGGAAGCATTTATGTTAGCTCTGGACTCTCACTGTACAGTTGCCAAGAAAACCAGGGTTCCCAAGTCTGCTCCTAGCTCATGTGGCCTACGGGAACCCAGGGACAGGAATACCCTGTACAGATACGACTCTGAGCCATCCCAGTATGTGCCAAGCCGTGAAGCCCTAACACCACAAAGCCTTGGCATTCCTGTGGATATGCACACACCTATCCTGGAAGATGTGGGACCAATGGAGAACGGGGTCATCCAGACCAAGCTGTCTAAAGGTGAAAGAGAGCGGAGGAGAGGCTATGGCCTTTGTTTCTATTGTGGAGAAAGAGGTCACCTTATCTCCCTCTGCCCATCTCGCCCACCTCGACCAAAGGTTCTTCAAGTGTGTACTATTGGGACTCATCATGCTATCCCTGCTGTTCGGCCTGTGAACTGTCAAGGTTGCTTTAAGGCCTGTCCATGTTCAATGGCACAAGTGGGTTCCCAGACTACGGTGGTCAACGATACCAGTGCCCCTCTTGAACCTGCAACCAATACCCCTGTGAAACCCCTACCATCTGGCCTAAAGGCAACTGTGCATCTTCCTGACAACAGTTCAGTTCCAGTAGTCATCCCACACTCCACAGTGGTAAATACAGTAACATTACCCTGTCCTACCAAAGAACCACCTCCTGCTCCAGAAACACCTTCGCTACTTCTTCAGAAAACGCCTGTTTCCTGATACCGTCACCCCCTTCCGTAAAGTCTGGTTTCATCACTAATTCCTTTCCTGCCAAAGAAGTTCTACCACTGATTGTATGTATGCCTCGAATGGCACCCTTATCCGTAAGCAGGAGCTGGAGATGTTTGAAAAAGCCTTGCAAGCAAGGAGAATCTCCCGGCAGGAACTTCTGAAAGCAATAATAAGGTTCACTCCCTAGATTAACAAGAGTATTCACGGAGGTTTTCTCACAAGCCAAGTCTTAGGACATCCGGAGGACATCCTGGGAGGAGGGGAGTACTGTCAGGACCTGGATTTGAACCTCGGACCTCAATCTGTGTCTGGCAGTGAACCTTCTCACTGAGCTATCGGGATGCTGGACAGCTCCCTGTCTGATCTGCTGGACAAACCCATCTGATCCATGGAAATTCCCGCCTTGTGTCTTGATTGCCTTGAACCTTGAACCCCTTGCTCCTCCCACAGACTTCCTATAAAAGCCTTGTCTCTGCACTTCCTCTTTGCCAGGTTATTGTGCCTTCCCAGCCAGTGCCTTGCGATTTGTCTGCTCTGCTGCCATTGTATCTGCAACCACCTGTGTTTGACCCTTGGCCTGTTCCTGGACTTCTCTATTGCCTGATCCCAATCTGCAACCACCTGTGTTTGACCCTCGGCCTGTTCCTGGACTTCTCTATTGCTTGATCTTAATCTGCAACCACCTGTGTTTGACCCTCGGCCTGTTCCTGGACTTCTCTATTGCCTGATCCCAATCTGCAACCACCTGTGTTTGACCCTCGGCCTGTTCCTGGATATCTCTATTGCCTGATCCCAATCTGCAACCACCTGTGTTTGACCCTCGGCCTGTTCCTGGACTACTCTACTGCCTGTATACCTGTTCTGTCACTGCTATAGCAATTGGCCTCCGAGCCTGACTCCAGACCGTGACAGGCAGAGAGCGACTTCTCCAGCCCTGGCAGAGCGCAGTATAAAGGGTGCAAAGGTCAAACAAAAGTGCATGGCTTCTCTTTAGAGAGCTCAGCGCCCAATAGGCAAATGTTTGTCACGTGGAGCTGACTCTATGCCAGAAATGTTAGTTTGGGGTGACTGCTTCAGGCAGCTTGCCAGAGACAAGGAGTATGAGAGTCAACAGGTGTAAATCCTGCTGAAAAAAAGTAGTCCACGACTCCCTGGTGGAATTTTCAGTCAACTCGGACAGCCAAAGGCAGAGGTGTACGAGCAGAATGTGGGCCCTGCACCAATTGTAAGCCAGGCCATTCAACCCTCTCTGTGGAGAGAGGTACCAGGCACTTCGGGGGTGACTCCAGCTTAGCGGATGTGGGTGGATTCCCCAGACTCAGTAATACAACCAACCTTCTAGAAGGGGAAGAAAGTAGCGCTTCCTCCTCGGCAAAGGAGCCAAAAGTCTGGGTTTTGAATTTTCTATGGCGCGACCATTCATTAAAACTGTAAAAGAGAAAATGTATTTCCCTCATCTTAAAGGCAGAAATAAGAGGTCCGTTTCAGGAGGAATGGCAGAAGGTGGATAGAAAATATTTTTCAACCAATAGGTTGCAAAAAATAGGATTTTTGCTCTCCCTGTAAAATCCTTTTCTCTGAGTTCATGGACGGACACAGCCTTAATCTTGACAAAGTGGGTATTGGCCTTCATTCAGGAGTGAAGAGGCAGAAACTTGTAGAAAGTGTTAAAACACATCACACCTAATACAGTACTACCCAGGGGCGGTCCCTCTGGGTATAACTCCTCTCTCTGCATCTCGCAGATCAGTTCGTCAAAAAACAGTAAAAACATAAAAGGAGAGGTGGGTGCTGTGTCCGTCCATGAACTCAGAGAAAAAGATTTTACGGTGAGTACAAAAAAACGATTTTCCTGGTGACTTCCATGGCAGCATAATAATGGTTGTGGCTCCACCCCCAATTAACCCACAGGACCAATTACAACTCTATAAAAGAACGAGTCCGTCCCTTCATACACCACTCTTTTTTCTGTCCTCAAACCTGCAGGATCGTGGATCACCTGAAATCAGCCTTACCGTGCCACTACATGGCACCACCATTACAGGTTCATGCTCTCCTGTATATGGAGTCCCATAACTTGGGCTGCTAAATGCGTCAGAAAAGTTTGGGAACCCATTTTTCTGTGGATCTTTTCCGGGTCTGAAGTTCAGGTATTTCCTCTATCTATTGAAAGAAACTGCTCCAAGTAAAGACTGTCTCTCACAGCGCTGGGTGGCACTGGGGAATGGCTGTTAATGCAGGTATATTATTATGCTTACTTACTTCTGTGTTAGAGCTGCGCTGTATATGTGTACCCAAAAGCCCATCTGTGTCACTCACTAGTTTCGCTTAAGATCTCTTGGCCCTGCTCTGCAGTCCAGAGCACTGTCATGCCGACAGATTTTACCCTTGGGATTGAACTGATTCCGGATATACAGGGATACGGAGGCTGCTCCCATGCTGGGTAGTACCTGTGGCGCTTCGCGCGCATTCTCCGTGTGTAGCTTATCACCTCCGGAGGCATATCGTGGAGGCATAACGTCATTCGGCGCATGCGCGATAGCCTCGGGAAGCCATTGGCGGCCATTTTGGTTCACCCAAAAGCCCATCTGTATAAAGAAAGCTGATATACTTCATTATGGCAGCAGCTCTCATCAGGGAAACATCTCCTTCAGCTTAGGGGAGAATATGAAGCCAGTTAAAGGTAAATTAGGCAGTTAATAGTTGTCAGAAAGAAAGTGCTTTCTATTTATTTCACATTTTTGTAAATAATTGGCATAACTAAGGTGTTTTTATCCAAGTGCCAGTTGTTAGATCCTTTTTGTCTGTTTGATATTTATGTTTATGTAACTATGTAAGATAAATGTGATGGGGAGGAGAGCTCAGCACACAGCTCTGCATGTTCCTTTGCGGTGTGTGAAGGGGGCGTCTCCATTTCCTCCAATCAGCTTTCACACAGTGTGAAAAGGCTCTGACTGAAGCTCTCCACCCCCCTTAGATATGCTCCTCACAAATCCTTTCGATTTGATCACAAATCAGCACTTTTAAATGGATGTAGAGATGAGATGGCCGCAGATAAATGCGGGGTGCATTTGCGGTGCTGTTGCTTTTTGGTGGCACCCCGGTCGCGGAGTGGTTTTGCTGCACTGCAGTCGCGGCGAGTCATGCTGTTGCCTAGAAGACACTCCTGCCGCTTTTGAGCGACAAGCTTCACGCATTGCGATTTATCATGGCGCTGCGATTGGGGTCGCATTGAGAGGTGATGGCATCACAGATGTGTCCTGCCACGATTGGGAATTGCGGCGACTTCCGCCCGCGATTCAAAAATGCCTAGGTGTGAATAGAGCCTTAGAGTGGATGTGGACCCTCACATGTGCCTAGTGAGGTGGGCAGCCTCAGGTGGCGTGCAGAGATAAAGCAAAATCTCTAATATAGCAAATGAAGGCTTAAGGGGCATTATGCGATGATCTCTGATAGCTTAAAATTATATCACACCCAAAAAAAAAAAGAAGTATGCAGGTATATATATATATGTTTTTCCATCATTCTGGTTTAAAAAAAAAAAAGAGAGAGGGGGGAGCAAAATAAATCTTCTAACGATACATAATAAGGTTAACCCATTTGGTTCTCCTTTTTCTGACAGCCATTCCCTGCAGTCTAGTATCACAAAAAGATCCTCGACATACCCAGGGCCGTCTTTAATATGGTTTGGGCCCTGGGCAAACATTTTTTTTGGGCCCCCCTCCAGCTTATTTTGGGCCTGGCTGGTTCACATGTATGTTTTGGCGGTCATCATTTGTGCAGGCACAGCAGCCCATTGATTTGAATGGGCTGCCATGCCTTTGTTTCCTGCAGAAAAAAGGTGCATTCAGCATTTTAAAAATACAGTTGCCTTGAAATCCATTCTGCTTTTGCACCATGCTACTTACCTGCGGTTCTTGCACACACAAACGCACTGTGTTTTTAAAAGCGTGACCTAAACGTCTAAAAATGCAGCAAGTTTGACAGTGCGGGAACTGCAGATAAGTCACAGCAGACAGCAGAATGGACAGACAGTGCTGTATTTCAGTGCTTGATGGGCATAAGCGTGCCGTGTGCGCAGCCTATTACATGAGGCATGCGCTTTTCTTTGCAGGAAACGCAGGCATGGTGGCTCATTCAAATGAATGGGCTGCTGTGCCTGCGCAAATGTGGGCCGCCAAAACACATACATGTGAACCAGCCAGGCCCAAAATAAGCCCCATCAAGCAGTTAAATACAGACAGTAATGCCATGTGCTCTGAGGCCTCCTCAGCCTGGACTGCAGGTCTGGTCTGTGATTTAAAGAGTTCCTCTATTTTACACATGGCATGGCATGGGGTCCCATGGTGCTAAAGCAGAATGGACAGACGGTGCTGTGACCCCATGCCATGCCATGTGTAAAATAGAGGAACTTTTTAAAACACTGACCAGACCTGCAGTGAATCATCAAATATTATAAAGACTTTGGGCACACTCTACAGAAAACTTATTTTTACAATATAGATTAGCAAACAGTGACATACCTTGAGGAGCAGGACATGAAGAAGTCAGCCTCAGGAAGAGCAAACTGGGGATGTTATAAAATCACATTCTAATTCACTTTTATATACAAGCAGCACCCAGTGGCAGGAAGGGAGAAGTACACGTCTAAAGGGAAGCCAGGGGTGCTGTACATTTTAAAACACTCGGAAGGGAAGCAGTACTGTCACTGGCTGCGTGCCACTGATCATTTTCAGCCTGATTTGTGGGCAGCACAGGGGCTTAATGGGCGGCAGGGCCGCCATCAGGAATTATGGGGCCACTTACACAGCTTCAGGCATGGGCCCCCTGGAGCAGAGAACCGGGATGGGGGGGTGCTGCCGCCTGAAATTGAGAAGCAGGGGGGGCTTCCGCGAATTTAGAAGTGGGGGGGGGCCCTTTACAAAAAAAGAAATAAAGAAAGAAATAAAGAAAAATATATATAAAAAAAAGGGGTGTAGCCATCCGGGGCCCTGGGGATCTCTGGGCCATTTAATAATTTTTTTTTTAATAAAAATAAATTACAAAAAAAAGGGGGTTGCCATCCGGGACCTCTGGGCCCTTTAATAAAAAATAAATATATAAAAAAGAAACATTTATAAAAAAAAGGGGGGGTTGCCATCTAGGGCCCTGGGGACCTCTGGGCCCTTCAATTAAAAAAAATATATAAACAAAAATAAAAAAATAAACATTTATAAAAAAAATAAAGGGTGTTTGCCACATGGGGCCCTCTGAGTCCTTTAATAAATATATATACATTTATATATATGTCTATAAAAAAGAAAGAAAGAAAAAAAGAAATAAAATAATATAAAAAAAAATGTTTTTTATAAAAAAAAGGGGGGTTGCCATCCTGGGCCCTGGGGACCTCTGGGTTCTTTATTAATAATAATAACAACATTTATATTATATAATATATATATATATATATATATATATATATATATATATATATATATATATATATATATATATATATATATATATATATATATATATATAAATAAAAGAAATAAAGAAATATATAAAAAAATACTTTTTATAAAAAAAAAGGAGGGTTGTCATCCAGGGCCCTGGGGAACTACGGGCCCCTGGGGACCCCCAGACCTCTAAAAAAAAAAAATTGGCCCTTTAATAAAAAATAAAATAAAAATATATTAAAAAAAAATATTGTTTTATTTAAAAATAAATAAAAAAAGGTGGGTTGCCATCTGGGGCCCTGGGGGCCTCCGGACCCCTAAAAAAAAAATATATATATTTTTTTTTTTCCAAAGGGGGTTGCTTTGGGCCCCCAACAGTGACAGGGCCCAGGGCACCTTCCCCATTTGCCCTGCGGTAAAGACGGCCCTGGACATACCACTAGGTAAGTGGCTGCAACTAACAGGTAAGTTCAAAAGAGCACTCAGGTATCCTGTTTGGGGAAAAACAGAATCTCTGTCTTTCCTTTCTTACAGCCTGCAGCATCAATCAGAACAAAAAGAGGAAGACAAGAGGTCCAAAGCTCACGATGCCTCAAAGAGCATACACTCTTCTTCAACCTACCCACCTCATGGCCACAAGTCTTTGCATTCGGCTAAGAAACCTCCCACTACACATCATCTCGCCCACCCCAAAGACAGAGCCTGCTGGGCCTGCGGTAATGATGCACTTCCCAAAAAGTTGGTCTGCAGTTCCAGTTTTTTAGAGGCAGCCAGAGATAAGGAAAAGGAGGAACAGGAATCATTAGCCACCTATAAAAAGCTGATAAGGGACTCAATCCATGAGTTAGCTCGTCCCCGGGATCCTGCTACCCCTTCATCGTGTGGGAGTTTCGTGGAAAGCCCGGTCTGGCAAGCAAACGCAGAGTTCAGTGAGGTTGAAACTGAAGACGTATCGTTAGAAGGAGGCCCCTCCTGTTGCTCAGGGTTACCTGACCCATGTTTTGTCACAATAAAGCGGAAGGTGGAAAGAGGACCGGTCACCTATAGCCATTCACGCAAACTATACTCCCCAGCTGTTCCAAACGCACAGCCATTTGTTTCCTCACCATCAGGGGTCGCCTCTGCTAGTGAATTAGCAAAAGACGAGCCACTCCCCTCGGAGAATGCAGCATTTTTAGAGAATCTGCTGGACCGCAGGTTGGACTCTGTCCTCAAGGGTGTTTATCAGGTAGCTGATGGGACACGTAAACCAGCAGCCTTTTTAGCCTTGGCCTCCAAGACAACAAGGGCATGGTCTATCGATTTTGAAGTAGCCTTGAGACAGGGGGCCAAGCCGGATGATTCCATCAGGTCACTGAAGGAATTAAAGATGACATCAGACTCTATGACGAAGGCAGCCGCAGATACATTGAAATGTTCTGTTCGAACCCTACTCCTTACAGTATCTGCCAGGGGATATAGGGAAAGCTGAAGGGACCCCCAGGCTACCCTCTTTAACCGAGGGAAACAGGAGGATACATCTAGTTCTCCCAGGAATCAAATGCCCTTTTGACTTCCTGCCCATCCAGGCTGGGCCAAGGGGAGAGCTTGGCGTAAAGCTACTGCTCTAGGCGGGCAGGGAAAGAAAGAAAAAAAAAACCCTTGCCCAATCCTTTCCCATTGGCCTCTCCTGGGGATCCTGGCACATCCGGCACGTACCATATTTTTTTCTCCACTCCAAATTCCTCAAGTCCAAGGATAAGATGGGAAGTCAAGGATATCGTCTCCAAAGGCTGGAACAATTAGTTCCTATTGTCCAACGCTCTCTACGTCCCAAGGCATTGGGGAATTGGATCTACAGGGTTAAAGTCTACTCTCAATCACATTAGTCACAGATCCTTTACAAAATTCCAACAGCAGTTTTTTGCTCTAGGTTAGAAGAAGATGCATAATCCGCACTAATGAGACTTTATACTAACCCTGTATCATCTCAGTGAACCGCTCTAATTTCATCTACACCTAAAGGGTGACACCTCTCCTCAAGGAAAGCCCCCCCGATCCATAGCCTGAGAAGGAGGGGCTATAGCAAGCTGAGCCATGTGGCAACAGAATGTCTGGGTCCCCAGTGGGTCGTTTTCCTCCTACACCCCAATGGGGCACGGTTACATTCCTGCACATATTTACAATGTTTTTTCTTTCAAAGGAAGATCTCAGAAGGTTCTATTCACGGAGGCGATGAAATCTGGCATGTAGGGGTACACAAGTCCTCTCATCCGGGGAATCACTGCTAATTAGACCTCATCCTTTGGTCTGTTCCAGCATCAGATACAGGTCATCTGGGTTAGAGCATCAACTTAAATGATTCTTTAGATCGGCATTACTGCCAATTAAATACCGGGAGGTTGTTATCCAGCATTTGCGAGTCAGGGGCTTCTCGTGGGAAAAAATCCTGCTTAAGCATCCTCCCTGAGGAGGCGAATTCATCTTTGTTACAAGTAGGCAACAAGTCGACCTTAACTTATGTCCAAAGTTAAGGGGAAACACGCACAACAGGTCATCGTCCATCAAAACCTTTACGATGGTACTCCAGGTCAGAGGTTTTTTCCTCTCACCAACCTCAGAACTTCTTTTAATCCAGCTCTCAAAAAATCATGTCAAGTCGCCTATCAAGGTGAATTCCAGTAGCAACGGCCGGCCTTCAAACCAGCAGCCTTTTCTGATAGGTCTGTCCTCATGGGGCAGTCCTTTAATAATCTTTTCTTTCTCCTTTCGGTTCACCTCCTCTCAGATGGTGGAAGCACCTCATTCCTTCTGTAATGACACTGCTATGTGAGTACTGAATTAATTGTGTTGGATCACAGCTGCAGAGGCTTCTCAGGTCTAACCACCAGCACACTCTCTATTTAGTCAGAAAGTTTGGGGTTAAATCATCACGTCCTCAATCCGAAACCAACATAAAGCTAGCTTATTGTCTCATAAGCTAAACTAGGAAAGGAAAACTCTATTATAGTCTCTCAAGTAATATGGAGCGTTCCTCTGTAACTAACATAGACAATATTCAGCAGATTATTATGTTTGAGCGACAGTTCTTAGTATAGGGCAGCTATAATGTTACTTCACATTGATAGACTTAATACAGGGATAAGCATAGTCCGTCTTAATTATCTGAGCACATAGTAGAAACGGTCATTGCAGCTCTCAATCCAAGCAAATAACATGCAGTGTGGTTATGTTATCAAAGCGGTATGATACTTGCGGTTCTGCTGAGTCCTGTAGTACACAGAGTGGGGGCTGCAGGTGGAGAGTAGAGAAATCCCAGGTTCCTGGATGCTGGAGCAATCCGTGTGATACAGACAGGGTGCAATGGGCTGCAGTAGTGAGCCTGTTGGAAACCAGGAGACAGGCAGACCTTGGGCTGGATACAGGTAGGGTGAGGTCTCTGGAGATCCTGGGGTTGTATGACCAGACAGGGTGTTCCCAGGTGACGGCAGGCATCCGACACAATAACGGAACACCCTGCCGTCATCTCTGGGACATTTAAATAGCCCCGAATTCGCGGGGAAAACGGGAAAGGACGCTGGGGCGCACTTTCGCGTTCCAGTGTGGAACGCAGACGTCCGCGCACCGGAAGTGACGCGGACGTCTTGCAGAACGGAGCGCAGCTGTCTGAACAAGGCACAGCTGCGCTCGTTCTGCAGAGAGGAACATGAAAAGGAACATCAGGGATGTTAGTAACATCAGAGATGTTACATACTCCCCTCCTCAAGGGGGCACCACCAGTGCTCCCAGAAAGAGAGGGCCGGTTAGGATACCTTTGATGGAATTGTCTAACCAGGCGAGGGGCGTGTATGTCTGTAGAATTTTCCCAAGAGTCATCAAGTTGGTCATAACCTTTCCAACGTATCAGGTACTGAAGAGTAGAACCACGTTTCCTGGAGTCTAGGATCTTTTCAACTTCATATTCGGTTTCACCTAGTACTTCGACAGGAGAAGGGGGGCATGACTTCCTGTTAGGAAATGGGTTAGAAATGAAAGGTTTAATGAGAGAAACATGAAATGAAGAATGTATCTTCCAATCTGGGGGTAAAAGTAACTTAACGGCATTAGGATTGATTAATTGTGTTATTTTGAATGGTCCAGTGAATTGGGTGCCTAATTTTTTTGATGGAATCTTAAGGTGAAGATTTCGGGTGGAAAGCCAAACCAAATCCCCGACTTTATATACAGGAGGTACCGACCTATGAGCATCATAGTATTGCTTTTGTCTTTGTTGAGCATTATCTAAGTTGGAACGTAGAATGGCCAATGTATCCTTTAGAGTAGAGAGATAATGATCAACTGCTGGAACACTATTTGGGGGGTAAGTGGTTGGTAAACTGTTGGGGTGAAAACCATAATTCGCAAAGAATGGCGTGAATCTAGACGAAGAACTGGTAGAATTGTTGTAAGAAAATTCAGCAAGGGGAAGTAGTTGATACCAATCATCTTGAAGATATGTACAGTAACATCGTAGGTATTGTTCGAGAATTTGGTTGACACGTTCTGTCTGTCCATTTGTCTGAGGGTGGTATGCAGTGGACATGCGGTGGTCGATTTGTAAAGCATTACACAGGGTTTTCCAAAATCTAGAAACAAATTGACTTCCGCGATCCGAAATGATTTGAGAAGGTAGTCCATGTAGTTTGAGAATATTGGCAATAAAAGTTTTGCTGTCTCAAAGGAAGTTGGTAACTTCTTTAGGGGAATGAAGTGTGCCATCTTTGTTAAAAGGTCTACCGTGACCATGATGGTATTGGCACCGTAGACCTAGGAAGATCTACTATAAAGTCCATAGACACAACTTCCCAAGGTCTGTTAGGTACTGGAATGGACGCGAGTAAACCAAAGGGGGGTTTCCTAGAATGTTTGTTGCGAGCACAAATTTCACATGAACTAACATATTCATGAATGGTTTTGGATAGGTTGGGCCACCAGTAATCTCTTTTAACGAGATGAGTAGTCTTGTTGATCCCAGGGTGGCCAGCTAAAGGTGAGTCATGAAGATGTCGAAGTAGTAAGAGTTGTAAATTGGGGGGAACATAAATCTTGTTGTTATAAGTGTAAACACCATCTGATAGCCTAGTAAGATCCTTTGGTAAGCAGGAGTGATCTCTGGAAAGTGACTGAGAGATTAACTGCCTAAAGGAGGTGGACACACCGATGAAACGATTTGATGGAATAATAGAGAGAGGCGGAATGTCAGTGTGTTGGTCCTCATTCATCCGAGACAGGGAGTCAGCTTTGATGTTTTGTGTACCAGGCCTATAGGATATATAGAAATCAAACCTGTCAAAAAATAGACTCCACCTGACTTGACGGGCGGAAAGCGTCTTGCACGCTTTTAGATGTTGTAAATTACGGTGGTCCGTAAGGATGGTTATTGGGTGTGTGGAACCCTCCAGTAGGTGCCTCCAATTTTCTAAAGCATCTTTGATTGCAAGAAGTTCTTTTTCTCCAATGGGATAGTTCTTCTCCGCTGGTGATAAGGTTCTGGAGTAAAAGGCAACGGGGTGTAAAGGGTTCGGAGAGCGTTGGACGTTGGGAAAGTATAGCACCCAAGGCATAGTGGGAGGCGTCAACTTCTACAGTGAAGTGGTACAGAGGGTTAGGTAGTTGTAGGATGGGAGCCTTGGTGTAACATAGTTTAAGAGCGTCAAAGGATCTCTGGGCTTCCTTTGACCAGGAGAAGGGTGTTTTCGTGCTGGTGAGGGCACTCAAAGGTTTTACAATAGCTGAAATTTTTTTGATAAATTTGCGGTAATAGTTTGAGAAACCAAGGAAGCGTTGAAGAGCCTTCCTTGAGTGAGGAATTGGCCAGGAAATGATACATTCCACTTTAGAGCGATCCATTTGCATGCCTTCAGGTGTAATTTGGTACCCGAGAAATGAAATAGTAGACTGGCTGAAAACACACTTCTCAAGTTTGGCATATAAGGAATGGGTTCTGAGCCTGGCCAAAACCCAACGAACATGTTTAGTGTGTTCCTCAAGTGTATCTGAGTAGATTAATATGTCATCCAGGTATATTACCACACAGATGTCAAGCAGATCCCTGAATATGTCATTTATGAACCACTGGAATGTAGCCGGTGCATACATAGACCGAATGGCATTATAGTGTATTCATAAAGACCATAACGGGTTTTGAAAGCGGTCTTCCATTCGTCACCTGGTCGAATCCTGATTAAGTTATAGGCTCCCCTGAGATCTAATTTTGTGAAAACTTTTGAAGTTTGAAGTCGTTCGATGAGTTCTGGAATGAGAGGGAACGGGTAGCGGTTTTTCACAGTAATACTGTTGAGAGCACGGTAGTCGATGATAGGCCGTAAGGAGCCGTCCTTATTTTTGACAAAGAACATGGCAGCACTTGCGGGAGAAGTGGATGGTCTAATAAAGCCCTTTTTCAAATTTTCATCAAGGTAGACTTTAAGATGCACGAGTTCTGGTTGTGAGAGGGGATAGATACGTGCAGTTGGAATTGGACTGTCAGGAATTAAATCTATGGGACAGTCATATATACGATGGGGGGGGGGAGAATCTCTGCGTTTGTTTTACTGAAAACATCTAAGAAATCCTGTAGGTAATTAGGAAGATCTTTACAGTATACTTCTGTGGAGAGGATCGGATATATGGGGTAACAAGTATTCTGGCAAAATGTAGAGTTTAGCTGGAGTGAAAAGTCAGACCAAAGGAAAGTTGGTTGATGGAGTAGCAACCAAGGTAACCCAAGAACTATTGGAAATATAGGAGATGGAATGACGTCAAAGACAAGAGTCTCTGTATGGCTATTCCCACAAGTGACCAGTAGGGGTGAGGTTTGAGAGGAAATTGGCCCAGAAATGGAACTAGAGCCGTCAATAAAAGTGACAGAGAGAGGATTTTGCTTAACCACACATGGAATTTTATTAGCATTCACAATTCTTAAATCAATAAAGTTGCCGCAGGCACCGGTGTTGACCATGGCATCAATGGTAATTCTATCTTGATCCCACTGTAGGGTAAGAGGGACATAAATAAGACGATTAGTGGTAGTTCCAGGAGGATTGATCTTACATATGTTAGAAAAATTACCTTCCGAGTTCCTTTTAAGGAGTGGGCAAGTGGAGACAATGTGGTCTGGAGCAGAACAATAAAGACAGAGGTTATGAGCTCTGCGACGTTGCTTCTCGGCCAGTGATAAGGGACCTTTGACAGCTCCGAGTTCCATGGGCACATCCTTAGGAGGTGACTTGGACCTCCTGAATTGTGGAGGAAGATAAGTGTTGACACGTTCAGCCTTCCTTTCTCGGAGACGTCTGTCGATGGTGAGAGATAAATGCATAAGGTCCTCTAGGGTAGGAGGAAGTTCTACGCGGGCAATCTCATCCTTCATTGGTTCAGACAGACCCAGTCGAAACTGATTACGCAGAGCAATATCTGTCCACTGGGTTTCTCGGCTCCAACATTTAAATTCTGAAATAAAGTCCTCTTTTCCCTTGTTTAAGGCTCCTAATATTATTCTCTGCTGTAAGCTGTTTATTGGGGTCTTCATAGAGAAGTGACATCTCATCCAGAAAGGTATCAAATGCGCCAAGTAAATCACCATGTTCTTCCACATATGCGTCAGCCCAGACTCTAGGCTCTCCTTTTAATAAAGAAATAAGGGTGAGAATTCGAACCCTATCTGAATAATAGGTGCGGGGGCGCAGTTCAAACATGAGGCAGCAAGAACTGATGAAATGACGGAAATACTTTCGGTCCCCTGAAAAGGGTTCTGGGGGGCAAACCTTAGGTTCAGGTCTTTCCCTGGGTTGGGCAAAGTTTTGGTTGCGTAAAGCGTAATTTTCTAATCTAAGATCGTTCATAGTGACAGTGAGAGTATCCACTCTTTGTGAAAGTCCAACAAGGTGGTTAGCAAGCTCTGCTGGATCCATTGTTTTTTTTTGAGGTTCCGTTATTATGTAATGACACTGCTATGTGAGTACTGAATTAATTGTGTTGGATCACAGCTGCAGAGGCTTCTCAGGTCTAACCACCAGCACACTCTCTATTTAGTCAGAAAGTTTGGGGTTAAATCATCACGTCCTCAATCCGAAACCAACATAAAGCTAGCTTATTGTCTCATAAGCTAAACTAGGAAAGGAAAACTCTATTATAGTCTCTCAAGTAATATGGAGCGTTCCTCTGTAACTAACATAGACAATATTCAGCAGATTATTATGTTTGAGCGACAGTTCTTAGTATAGGGCAGCTATAATGTTACTTCACATTGATAGACTTAATACAGGGATAAGCATAGTCCGTCTTAATTATCTGAGCACATAGTAGAAACGGTCATTGCAGCTCTCAATCCAAGCAAATAACATGCAGACTGGTTATGTTATCAAAGCGGTATGATACTTGCGGTTCTGCTGAGTCCTGTAGTACACAGAGTGGGGGCTGCAGGTGGAGAGTAGAGAAATCCCAGGTTCCTGGATGCTGGAGCAATCCGTGTGATACAGACAGGGTGCAATGGGCTGCAGTAGTGAGCCTGTTGGAAACCAGGAGACAGGCAGACCTTGGGCTGGATACAGGTAGGGTGAGGTCTCTGGAGATCCTGGGGTTGTAGGATCAGACAGGGTGTTCCCAGGTGACGGCAGGCATCCGACACAATAACGGAACACCCTGCCGTCATCTCTGGGACATTTAAATAGCCCCGAATTTGCGGGGAAAACGGGAAAGGACGCTGGGGCGCACTTCCGCGTTCCAGCGTGGAACGCAGACGTCCGCGCACCGGAAGTGACGCGGACGTCTTGCAGAACGGAGCGCAGCTGTCTGAACAAGGCACAGCTGTGCTCGTTCTGCAGAGAGGAACATGAAAAGGAACATCAGGGATGTTAGTAACATCAGAGATGTTACACCTTCATTGACACGGACGGATATTATTATTATTATTATACAGGATTTATATAGCGCCAACAGTTTGCGCAGCGCTTTACATCAGGGAAGACAGTACAGTCACAATACAATTCAATACAGGAGGGATCAGAGGGCCCTGCTCGTTAGAGCTTACAATCTAGAAGGGAGGGTCAAGTGGAACAAAGGGTAGTAGCTGTGGGGGATGATCAGATGGACTCAAATGCAAATACAGTTGTTAGGTGTGGGTAGGATAGGCTTCTCTGAAGAGGAGGGTTTTCAGGGATCCTCTAAAAGCTAGTAGAGAAGGAGATAGGCGGATAGATTGGGGTAAGGAGTTCCATAGGCTTGGAGAGGCTCTGGAGAAGTCCTGGAGACGAGCATGGGAGCAGGTGATGAGAGAGCTAGAGAGTAGGAGGTCTTGAGAAGAGCGAAGAGAACGATTAGGTTGGTATTTAGAGACTAGGTCAGTGATGTAGCTGGGGGCAGAGTTGTGGATGGCTTTGTAGGTAGTAGTTAGTAGTTTGAATTTAATTCTTTGGGTGAGCGGAAGCCAGTGGAGGGATTGACAGAGAGGAGTAGCAGAGACAGAGCGGTTGGTAAGGTGGATAAGTCTGGCCGCAGCATTCATGATGGATTGAAGGGGGGTTAGAGTATGCAGCGGTAAGCCAATGAGAAGGGAATTGCAGTAATCAAGGCGAGAGATGACCAGGGAGTGAATTAAGAGCTTTGTGGCGTCATTGGTTAGAAAGGGGCGTATTTTGGAGATGTTGCGAAGGTTGAGGCGGCAAGATTTGGACAATGATTGAACGTGAGGTTTAAAGGACAGTTCAGAGTCCAGGACTACACCTAGGACCTTGACATGTGGGGATGGGCTGATAGTTGTGCCATTAATTTTGACAGAGAGATCAGGGGAAGAGGCACGTGGGGGAGGGAAAATGATAAGTTACGTTTTAGATAGATTGAGTTTGAGGAAGTGGTGCGACATCCAAAGTGATATATCCGATAGTAAATTAGTGATACGTGAGGAAAATGAAGGAGTGAGTTGAGGGGTAGAGAAATAAATTTGAGTGTCGTCAGCGTAGAGATGGTATTGGAAGCCGTGGGAGGCTATCAGCTGACCCAGGGAGGAGGTGTAGATTGAAAATAGGAGGGGTCCAAGAACAGAACCTTGGGGGACCCCAACTGAGAATGGAAGCGGAGAGGAGGAAGTAGAATTGTAAGTAACGCTAAAGGTACGGTTGGATAAGTAAGTAGAGAACCAGCGAAGAGTACAGTCACGGAGACCAAAGGTGTGAAGTTTTTGGAGGAGGAGTGGGTGGTCAACCGTATCGAAGGCGGCAGAGAGGTCCAGGAGTAGGAGCACAGAATAGTGTCCTTTAGTTTTGGCCGTTAGTATATCGTTTGTTAGTTTTAGGAGAGCAGTTTCTGTGGAATGTTGAGGACGAAATCCAGACTGAAAGGGATCAAGAAGGTTATTATCAGCAAGGTGTACGCTCAGTCGGTTGTAGACTAGACGTTCAAGGAGTTTGGATAAAAAGGGGAGCAAGGAGATGGAACGTAGGTTGTCAAGATTGGATGGGTCCAGTGAGGGCTTTTTAAGTATGGGGCTGACTAGTGCATGTTTCAAAGAGTTAGGGAAGATGCCAGAAGAGAGGGAGAGATTGAAGATGTGGGTTAGAGAATGTAGAATAGAGTCAGAGGGTGAACGTAGCATTTGCGAGGGAACAGGGTCCAGAGCGCAGGTGGTAAGATGGACGTTGGCAAGTAATTTAGCGACCTCGTCTATAGTGGTGGGGTTGAAAGAGGGAAGTAAAGATTGTACCTGTGGGCATGAGGTGGGAAGTGTGGAGAGTATCTGAACAGTAGAGATCTCCTTGCGAATTGTATCAATCTTCTGTTTGAAGTGATTGGCGATCTCCTGGGAAGTGAGTGAGTTGGTGGGTGGAGGCAGTGGGGGACGAAGTAGAGAGTTGAAGGTAGAGAAGAGTTGACGGGGACGGGATGATAAGTTTTTAATGAGGGTGATGAAATAGGTCTGCTTGGCAGTGAGGAGGCTGGAATTGTATTTTTGGAGGGCAGATTTATACTGAACGAAGTCTTCCTTGGACTTGCTCTTGCGCCACTGGCGCTCAAGAGCACGGCTGTGTTTTTTCAGACTTCTGGTATCATCTGTTTGCCAGGGTTGAAGGGGGCGGGGCCTTATTCTGCGTGTAGTGAGGGGGGCCAGTCTGTCCAGTGATGCTAGAAGTGAAGTGTTGTAGACAGAAGTGGCTAGGTCAGTGCAGGACAGGGGTGCGATTTTGTCGTAGAGGTGGTCAGTCGCAGAGTATAGAAGAGAAGGGTTGATATGGTGAAGGTTTCTACGAGAAGCCGTTAGGCGTTTGGGTGGAGAGGAGGTGGAGAAGGAGAGAGTGAAGTTAATAAGGTAGTGATCAGATAGGGGGTAAGGATAGTTGGAGAGGTTACGTGGAATGCATAGGTGGGAAAAGACAAGGTCAAGGGTATTGCCTTCGGAGTGAGTAGGAGCCTGTATCCATTGCTTCAGGTCAAAGGAGGAGGTTAGACTGAGAAGTTTTGAAGTTGCAGGAGTGCTAGCATTAGTAGGGATGTTGAAGTCGCCAAGAATGATTGTGGGGATTTCAGAAGAGAGAAAGTAGGGTAGCCAGGCAGAGAAGTCATCCAGAAAGGATGATACTGGGCCAGGGGGCCGGTAGATCACAGCTATCCTTAGAGAAACTGGGGAGAAGAGACGAACACAATGCGCCTCAAATGAGGAGAGTGACAGAGAGGGAGGTGGGTGAAGTACCTGAAAGGTGCTATGTGGGGCTAAAAGGATTCCAACACCCCCTCCTTTGCGTCCACTGGCTCTGGGGGAGTGAGTCCAAAGAAGACCACCGTGAGATAGAGCAGCAGAAGACGCAGTGTCGGATTCGTGAAGCCAGGTTTCGGTAACGGCGAGAAGATTAAATGATTTAGCGATAAAGAGATCATGGAGGGAGGTCAGTTTGTTACAGACGGAGCGAGCATTCCAAAGGGCGCAAGAGAAAGGGAGTCTGGTCTTGGGAAGAAGAGTAATGGGAACTAGATTGTGTGCATTGCAGCCAGAGGGTGTAGGGTAATGGGTGTGTTGAGCACAGTTAGGAGGCCCAGGGTTTGGTGATACATCACCAGAGGATAGGAGAAGCAGAAGGGTGAGAGAGGTAATGTGGGAATGTGATTTATATGAGGGGACATTCCCCAGTGGTTTGGAGTATTGGGCGTGTAAATTTAGAGTTAGCCAGAGTTGGTGAGCGCAGTAATAAGGGGAGGACAGAAGTGAGGGTGATATATACAAGGTGTGGGGTGGAGAAGAGGGATGAATGAAAGCCAGTTTAAGGATTGAAGATGCAGCTGTCAGAAGGAGTGGTAGACACAGCATTTTAGTAGGGGGAGGAAGAGCAGAGAGTGTGAACAAGGTTACCTGTCCAACAAATCTCCAATTTTTTTTTTTCCTACGCTTTGTGCATTCGCTGAAGTGCAGGCTCAGAAGTGCTCCCACTTAGATAAATCCCCCCACTTTGAGAAGGAACCCCATTTGCAAACGTGCCACCCCTAGGCAAACGTGCCTTTCCCAAGAGATGGTTAGATATATACTGTTAGGAATGGGGGGTGTGTTCTTCCAATTACTAATTAGGAAGGTAATAAAATGGCTGGCTATGCAGAGCAGAATTCTCACTTAAGAAACAGATTTACAAGTGGACAGCTAATAGAGATAAGGAAAGGCCATAATTTAGGGGTAAAGCAAAGGGAGGAAAGGAAAACAAAATCAAGGTATGTGGATAGTCTACAGATTGTTAAGCAAAAGGCATAAGCAAAAAAGTTCCCATTATTTCAATTAAAGATGGCGTTTCATCAGTACAAACATACCAGCAATTTAGACTATGGGGAATTAAACACGTTCAATATTCAATTCTGGGCGGATTCAGCTGCAAACATACCAGCAATTTAGACTATGGGGAATTAAACACGTTCAATATTCAATTCTGGGCGGATTCAGCTGCAAACATACCAGCAATTTAGACTATGGGGAATTAAACACGTTCAATATTCAATTCTGGGCGGATTCAGCTGCAAACATACCTGTGAAGAGACAAAGAAGAATCTTCAGACAAGTGCAGGCTCAGTAGTGCTCCCACTTAGATAAATCCCCCCACTTTGAGAAGGAACCCCATTTGCAAATTTGCAAGGATACCCTCTTATCCAACTACATGCCAACTCCTGACAGTAGAATGAGTTGCTCTCACGGCTACAGTGCCTTGTTCCATCAAGAAGATCTTGGGTCGCTCTGCCAATCAAACTGTCCCTTCTACGGGCCTTTAGCATTTCTGATTACACACAATCGCATGTTCTGGAAAACCCTTTTTCCATTCACATTCAGAGTCTCTGGAGTGAATCGCATAAGAGGATTGAGCAGAGGAAATTAGGAAGATTAAGTCATGCCCACGAATTGAGTCTGGCTTCAGACCAGAAATTCTTTGGCTCCTATAACAGTACTCACAGATCCTTCACTCGTATGGATGCAAGAATCTGCTCTAAGATATTACTCTCTAAACAGTTTTTCTTTTTGAAATGCTGTCTCTTCTGGCCAAAGGTTTTCTCGAAAATCCAAGTCTTAAGGAAATCGCTTGTATTACGTTCTTTTGCAAGGTGGTCTCACCAGATCACACCTAGAGTTTCTTCTACGAACCACTTTATCCAGGAATAAGATACCTCCAGCTTCTGCGGAATGTCCTAGCATTTCCAAACTGCACAAGCTAGATAGGGAAGTTTCTCGCAGTCTTGTCATTGGTCTGACACAAACTTCTCATGATACTATCATGCTTCTTTAAAAAAAAAAAAAAAAAGGAGAGGAAAGAGAAGGAAAGGACACTGTCGGCATCAAGGACAACTTTGACAAACCATTCGTTTTCATTCAGGGAATGTATCGGGCTAGTGGTCCTCTGGTCTCAGTCAAATGCTTACAATGTGGGGAATGGCATCTCCCTGGGTGGCGGTAACGCAAATCTGTTCAGAAGCTCCCTGTTATACAGCAAACTGATCATCCTACGTCAGATTCATGTTCCATGGAAGTCTGTGTTTGCTCATAGCATTGCCTTAAAAAAAAGGGGGGGGGGGGAAGAGTCTTTTTAGCCGTCAACTCCGGCACCAGGAAAACGGAAAATTGTATACTTACCTTTCCTGGTGCCTACCCATGGCAGCATACACCCTCCCTTTTCTAAAGTCCCTAAATGTTTGAGTCTAGTTAAAAGAATGGTGTATCGGGGCGTGGTCTGGACATGGCCGAGTGAGGCAGCACTTTTTAGGAGCTCCTGGCCTAAGCCCACCTAAACCCGGAAAAATAGCCGATTTACCGGGATGAACACGGCCAAGAAGCACAGGACAAGGGCAGCAACACGTGGGACCCCCTTGGGTAAAACATCGGAGAAGAAACAACGCTATTACGGCCTTTTTCAGGGAAAATCCCCAGGAGCCAGAGCTATAGTGCCGCGAATCCTAACACGTGGGGCACAGCAGACAGCCCAATCTCCTGCGGTTGAGATCCGATCGCCTGCTGCACTTACCTCCCACCCAGCACTCCCTGACCCTGAGCTGGCGGCTGGCCGAGACAATATGGAGGAGGACAGACACCCTGAGGCCCCCATGCTGGAGCAGGATATCCGGGCTCTGTTACAGGCCCTCCCGACGCATACGGATATTGAATCCCTCATCCTCCGGCTGGAGGAGACCCACCGGAAGGGACATTCAGGAGGTGCGGGGAGAGGTGTCCACACTAACGGAGCGGGTCGCGGCGGGAGAGACCTCAATGACATCCCTGGAGGCCCGCGTAGCGTCGCTGGAAAACTCCAGAGACCAGCATCGGGATACCGCCATAGCCCTCCAGCTCCACATGGAGGAAATTGAGGACAGGAGCCGACAGAACAATCTAAGGCTGAGGGGGCTACCTGAGAATGTGCTGATGGAAGACCTGATGGACGCAGTGAGGGACATCTTCCGCGAAGTCCTGGTGGAACCGGAGGCGGAGATCCTGATAGACAGGGCGCACAGGACACTAGGCCCTAGGCCTACTGACCCACTAAGACCTCGGGATGTGGTGTGTAGACTCCACCGCTACACCCAGAAGGAGGCCTTGCTGCGCCGCGCCTGGGACCATGGAGAGATGGGACGCGCAAATAAAGATCCTGCCAGACCTATCGAGGGCGACGCTCCATCGGAGGGCCCTGCTAAGACCTGTCTTGGATAGGCAGAAGGAGGTGACTTACCGTTGGGGGTTCCTGGTGTAGGTCTCCTTCCGCGGAGGTTCTGGCACCTTTAGCCTGCAGCGGACCTCCCGGCCTTGTTCGAGTTCCTGGAGGTCGACCCTATCCCGGTTCCAGACTGGCTGCAGCTACTCCCCCGTTTCTTCAGGAGGTCCAGCCCACCGGCTCAGCACGGCCCTATGCCGCCACGTCATCAGAGGGAAGAAGGAGGAACAGATCGGCTTCCCGCGAGGAGCAACGTGAGTAGGCCGTTGGTCGAGTCCCCCCGACTCCCCCCCCCCTGTGATTTGCCGACCCCCGCTGCGGCCTGATCCTGACTGAGTGACCTCCTCCCTTTTGTGGGGTCCCGATCCACCATGGGGGAACGCACTTGAGGCTAATACAGTGGAAATTATTAAGGCCTACCCCCAACGCCTTCCCCGCCCCCCCCCCCCCTTTGTTTTTTGCTTTTTCTTTTTTATCCCTTCTGTTTCTGAGCCCCTCTGCCCCGATCCTGTCGCCACCCTCCCTCCGGACCCCCTGTTGGGGGAGCGACGTTTGGGACGATGCCGGTGGCGCTATGTGGAAGGCACAGGCCGCCCTGCTTCTTGACAGGAACATATGTTTCACGTACACCCAGCCTGCTGTGAGGAAGATACGGCTAATACAGGCCGCAGGACACAGGTACACTGAGAGATGGGGCAGGGGGCTCCTAGCCCCGGGAGGAATGTGACCGTGGGGAGGGGGGGATGGATGTGGATATGCCGGGCCGTGCTGGGGAGGCGGGTGGGACACTATGGTATTGCACTGAGCTGGGGGAACTGTGGGACATTGTTACAAGTGGTCACCTTGAAACTGCAATACATTTACTTTGTTTTGGTTTGCGTGCCCATGTGTTATATACTGTTAGTTGTTTTAACTCAATTTCTTGTTGCTGTTACTGTAAATGTAGTTACATTTATTGTGCCTTTTGTGTTACCGGTGAACATGTATGTCTTATTTATACTTATATGCCGGGGGTGGGTGGGGGAGGGCGGAAGGTGCGCTCCTTGGCTCTGTACACCCATCACCCCAAGTAGGACGGTGCTCTATACCCCGGGGTCTCCACTAGGGGGCCTGGTGAGTGCCATTGCCATTTAGGCTTTCTTAGTTCACCCCTTAGCTGCACGCACTCTAGTGGTAGCTCTTTTTCCTTTTCTCTCTCTCTCTATTCCTCTGTAACCCCGGACCCCCACCCTATTATTGCCCCCCTTCCTTTTCCTTCCCCTCCGACCCAACCCCCCCCTTACAGCCAACCCTCTCCCCCTCCTCTCCCTACCCCCACTGTTGAGGAGCGGACATGGACCTACTTACTATCCTATCGCTGAACGAGAAAGGGCTAAATACACCGGAAAAGAGGAGGATGTTGCTGCATGACGTTCGCCGCGCAAGAGCGGACATATTCTTGCTGCAGGAGACCCATTTCAAAAACCTCAAAATGACACTACTTAAGAGCAGGTACTTCCCCCTCGCGTATCACTCCGCCTACACTGAGGCCAAGTCCAGGGGCGTTAGTATACTCATTTTGGCAAGGGTACCCTGGAAGTTCATAGACTGGCAGACAGATAGCGAGGGACACGTCTTGTTTTTGAAGGGGCTTATCGGTGACAAGAAAGTGACGCTTGCCAACCTGTACGCTCCCAATACACACCAGGACATGTTTCTGAAAAGGCACATGGAAAGGCTCATGCGGTACTCTGAGGGACAGCTTTTGGTCGGAGGGGACTTGAATGTTCCCCTGTCTCCAGAGGTGGGTACATCAACACTTACGCGGGACGCACGCAAATGCATCAACGCAACACTACACTCCACACAGTTGATCGATGCTTGGCGTCTTTTCCATCCAGGGGAGCGAGACTACTCCTTGTATTCCAGGCCGCATCGGACGTACTCGCGGATCGATTACTTCTTGGTCCCACACAACCAACTGCACGCGATTAGAGACACTTTGATCGGGTCGATAACGTGGTCGGATCACGCGCCGGTTATGAGGACATATGCCCTTTCTGAAGCCCAGGCTACCAAACGACCAGTATGGAGACTTAATGACAGCTTACTCCAGAACCCAGAGGTACTGACTGACTTGGTCACCGAGATCAGCCATTACTTTACGACCAACGCGACAGAGGAAAGCGACCCTGGACTGGTTTGGGAGGCCCATAAGGCCATAATTAGGGGAGTACTCATTAAGCACGGGGCCAGACTTAAGCGGGAGCGAACCGCACAACTAGATGCACGCCTTGCGAGATTACAGGCTCTGGAGACTTCCCACAAAACGACCCCGACCAGACAGACAGGGATTGATCTGGACGTGACTAGGACACAGATAACTGACATTTTACAATTTAAGGCCAAGGCAGCCCTGCAGGTCTGCAGGAGGAAAGGATATGAGTCAGGTAACAAATGTGGCAGACTGCTGGCGCAGTCGCTGCAGACCCAACAGCAGGCGTCGTACATCCCACATGTGATCTGCCTGGCGGGACAGAAGGTCTCGCTGCCTCGGCAGATCGCGCAGGAGTTTAAGGACTTCTACAGCTCTCTGTACAACCTGCAGACGACGACGCCTAGGGGGGGCCTCACGACGGAGTACCTTGAGCAATCCCACATGCCGACTCTGTCAGAGGAAACAAGACAGGCTCTGGAAGAAACGGAACTGCAGTTTGCACTGAAAAACACCAAACCGGGCAAAGCCCCGGGACCGGACGGACGGCCACATACTACAAAACCCTTTTCTCCTCCCTGGGCCCACATTTGGTTAAACTGTATAACACCCGGGACAACGGGCAGCTATTCCATATGGCGACCCTACAAGCACAGATTGCTGTTATACCTAAAGAGGGCAAAGACCTGTCCCAGTGTGGGAGTTATCGGCTGATCTCCCTCCTTAATGCGGACCTGAAGCTCTTCACAAAGATCCTGGCCTCAAGGTTGCAGCAATATTTGCCTGACCTGATACACCTTGACCAGGTGGGGTTTGTCCCGGCTAGGGAGTCAAGGGACAATACCACCAAGGTCCTTAATTTGTTGCATGTCGCGTCCAAGGGAGGGACACCTTGTGTCCTCCTGGGGACAGACGCCGAGAAGGCATTTGATTGTGTGGACTGGGGGGTTTCTATTCACGACGTTGAAATACATAGGTCTGGGGGCTCGTATGCTACACTGGGTGGAGGCGGCGTACTCTAATCCATCGGCTAGGGTCAGGGCGAACAGGCTGCTGTCCGATCCATTCTCGATCTCTAACGGGACTAGACAGGGGTGCCCGCTTTCGCCCCTGCTCTTCGCTCTGACCCTGGAACCATTCCTATGCCGTGTACGTCAGCACCCAGGGATTTTTGGAGTACAGGTGGGGGGATCACAGCGTATGCAGATGACTTGATGTTTTCACTCACAAAGCCCTTCACCTCACTACAGAACCTCTTGAAGGAATTTGAGAAGTACGGTCAACTTTCGAACTTGAAGATCAACTTCTCCAAGTCGGAAGCCATGGGGGTGGATGTCCCTTCAGCCCAACTGACAAGGCTCAAAAGTAAATTTAAATTAAAATGGACGGACACAGCCCTAAAGTACTTGGGCATGCATATACCGGCGTCCCTCTCCCGGATATTCCAGCTAAATTTCCCCCCGTTATGGAAGAAGGTGCAGGGGCTACTAGACCAATGGGGCAGCGGCCTACACACGTGGTTAGGCCGCTGCAACATATTGAAGATGACGGTCCTCCATAAATTCTTGTACCTTATGCAGGCCCTCCCGATAGCCATCCCGGGCACCTTTTTTAAGCAGACACATTCCGCCTTCACCCTGTTTCTCTGGGCAGGGAAGACCCCGCGCTTAAGCCGCTCTATGCTCGCACGCCCGAAGCTCCACGGTGGTATAGCTATGCCGGAAATTCGCACGTACTATCGGGCGGCTCATCTTAACAGACTGTTGCCGTCACTCGAACACCAAGCTATGGAAGCGAATTGAACAGTCTCAGAGCCTAATACCACTCCATAGAGCCCCATGCCAATCAGGCACGACCACCCGAATATGCGCGCAACTGCTGAGTCGCGCCTCTCGACTCGCAATTCCCCCCTGAGACCGGTGATAGGCCACCACCTCTTCCCCTTGGGGTTACGCGACAGGAGATTCCTCGAGCTGCGGGATGCTGGGCTGTACCAGGCCTTGCACTTCAGCGCGGGTGATAGGTGGAAGGGAGCGGCGGAACTGATGGACCCCGCTGGCCCTTTTGGCCTGGACTATATGAGAGCCCGGTGGCTCAGCCACTTTTTGGGTAGTTTGCCGCCCCCTGAAAACGCGACTGCTCCCCCCACGACGTTTGAGGACCTCTGCACGGAGACCGGGACGCTCCCCCATGCGCTCTCCCTGACGTATAATATGCTGATTACACCACCAGCCGATGACCCGCTCCCCTGCATTGTCAAATGGGAGAGAGACCTTAATTGCCAATTCACCAGCAATATGCTACATCACGTACTCACCTTCACACACAAGTCCTCTCGGAGTTCTAAGGTCCAAGAAACAAATGATAAAATACTCACCCGATGGTATAGGACGCCCGAGCTGCTTCACAGGCTGTTCCCAGAGACGTCCGACTTGTGCTGGCGCTGCGGGGAGAAGGGTTCACTTCTTCACATATTCTGGACATGCAGTAGGTTGCAGGGCTTCTGGAGAGAAGTCAGACGCATAACTCAGAGGTTTACGGACCCGGCTTTTTTCTTGCTACACGCAGCGGCCATTCCAGCCAAGTCCTATAAGAAATTGGTGGTACGGCACCTACTGGATGCAGCTAAGGCCTGCATCCCCTTGTGCTGGAAAACCCCGTGCCCTCCGTCAGTGGCCCAGGAAGGTGGACGAAATTGGCAGAATGGAGGACTTAATCCTCACTAGCCAACAGAGACAGGAGGCATACAAAGAGACCTGGCAACATTGGAATATGTTTAAATATTCTGAGGAGGGGCGAAGCCTTAGGAGAGAAGCACAGGACAGTGACCTGGTCAGCCCACGCGCAAATGCACCGGCCTCTGGAACCCAGGGGCGGAATCAGAGCCCATTGGGACCTGCTCATTGACCCACGATTCGCATTCACTCCCCTCACCCCCCCCCCCCGGGATTTTCCTCCTTTGTCTTTCCAATCTACCAGGCCGGAGTAGTTCCCGGCCCTCCTGCCATCTGGGCTTTCCAAATTTCACTCTGGTTTTCTTTCCGTTTTTAATCTTAGAAAACGCAGGGTCGACCGGCCCTGCGGGCCTGGACACAGGAATGGCAGAATGGTGTGGGGGAGTCTTGGTTGCATGGTTGTGCGATCACTAAAGCCCACTGTGCTTGGCCCCACGGGGGGCATTCGATAATGTCATATCTGACTCTGAGCTGTGATGGCGTGCTATGCAACCCCCGTATATGTATCTGTTTACATATTTATTGTCACCTACTGTCCCATTTAAGTGTTGTGTTGTTTGGGTCCGTGTGGGCCGGTTTTTCCTTCTGCTTTGAATAAATAATAAAAAAAATGGTGTATGGAGGAACAGACTTTCTTTTATAGAGTTGTAATTGGTTCTGTGGGTTGATTGGGGGCGGAGCCACAACCATTGGTATGCCGCCATGGGTAGGCACCAGGAAAGGTAAGTATACAATTTTCCGTCTTCTCTTTCGTTCATGGACGGACACAGCCTTAATCTCGACAAAGTGGGACGTTCCAAAGCAGTGTCAAAAACGAGGGGTGGGAACAGCATAAAATAAACTTTACCCCAAAACAAAACAGAGCTCCTCAACAGAGGAGTTGCAACTTAAACAGCCGATAATGACTGAGGTGAGGTATAATGGTAGGAAATTAATACATGAATGTAAAGTGCAATACTGATAATGTGGGTAGTGTTAAAAAACAAAACAAATAATCAATCACTCACAGGCAATATTTTTTTCCATTGCGCAGATTCATTCACACTATTTCAACTTTAACAGCCGCCTGCAAAACTTTGCGGCTTAAAGAAGCATCTGCACTCACATCAACCTTGTAGAATTTAGTGAAAGGATGACCAAGTCGCCACCTTACACACCTGGGAAACAGACGCTTGATGCTGGAAAGTCCAAGAGGCACCTATTGCCCTGGTCAAATGCGCCGTGACAGGAAAGGGGGCGCCCGACCTTTTATGGCATAAGCCTGAATCACGATCTGTTGGATCCACCTCGAGATGGTGGCCGACGAGACCGTCAGGCCCTTCTTGGGACCAGCCACCGAAACAAACAGTGAGTCTGACCTCTGGAACAGAGCAGTAGCAGCTCAGTATACTTTTAGAGCTCGGACAACGTCCAAGGAATGCAATGCCGCCTCTTTAGGATACAAGGACGAGGACACAAGGATGGAAGTACAATGTCCTCATTGAGATGGAAGGCCGAAATGACCTTAGGAAGAAAAGAAGGCCGCGGATGCAGCACCAACTTATCCTTGTGGAAGACCAGATAGGGAGCCATGACAAGGCTGCCAGCTCAGAAACCCGTCTAACTGATGTAACAGCCACCAAAAAGACCACTTTCTGATAGTGTCAACAAGGGAAATAATGTTTTCAAATGGTGTTTGTTGAAGCACCTAGAGGACCAGGTTCAGGTACCACGGAGGTAGTGGAGGATGGACCGGAGGGGCGACATGCCAAACCCTCTGTACAAACGTACTCACCAGAGAGCCACGAGGGGTAGTTGAAAAAAGACAGTCAGGGCAGAAATCTGCCCCTTAATCGTACTTAAGGCAAGCTTTTGTAAGAACAGCATGACTCTGGAAACCGAATAAGTGCGCGGATTCCACCTCATTTCCTCACAAATGGATAAGTAGGTCTTCCAAGTGCAATGGTAAATCTTCCTAGAGGATAGTTTCCGTGCCCGCCTCATGGTAGAAATCACTGAATCCAACAGGCCCGGTCTCTTAGCACCTGGCTTTCAATAGCCATGCCGTTTAAGCCAGCGACTGTAAAGCAGGATGAAGTATGGGATCTTGCGACAGCTCTCAGTGGTAGACGCACTAGGTCGGCGGGCCAGTCCTGAGCAATAAGGATTATTGGGATCCCCTCTGCCTTCGATCTGCGAATCAGATGAGGAAGGAGCCTCAGAGGAGGGAAGGCATAGATTAGCCGGTACCGACTCCATGGTGCCACCAACATATCTGTTGCGTCTACCCATGGGTCTCTTGACCTGGCCACAAACCTCAATACCTTCCGATTAAGTCGAGACGCCAGGAGATCTACGTCTGGCATGCCTCATCTTTGGCAAAGGAGCTGAAACACATCCGGGTGCAGAGACCATTCTCCTTGGTCCAGCATCTGGCGACTCAGGTAGTCCGCCTGACAATTTTCCATGCCCGGAATGTATACGGCCGACACGCTCCTTTCTGCCCACCTTAGGATATGAGCGACCTCTGATGCTGCAGCAGAGCTTCTTGTTCCTCCTTGATGGTTGACATACACCACCGCCGTGGCGTTGTCCGACTGGATCCTGACTGAACGCCTCTGAGACCATGTGGAACCCGGAGTTCCAGGACATTGATCGGCAAGTGGGAATCCTCTGGACTCCCGTGACCTTGGGTCGACTAAACCCCCTAGACTTCCCCCCCCCCCCCAACCGGTAAGGCTGGCGTCCGTCAAGACCACCATCCAGTGAAAAGGAAGGAACGACTTTCCCGGACAGAAGTGCCAGTAATGTCAGCCACCAAACTAGGGAGGTCCTGACTAGGTGGCTCACTCGGATTTGACAATCCAGGGATGATGGGAACTTGTCCCATCTGGACAGGATTTCCTTCTGCAACACTCGCGTGTGAAATTGAGCGTATGGTATTTATTTATTTATTTATTAAAATTCTTAAAAGTACAAAAAAAAGTACAAAACGCAGTCAGTTACCCGTAGGCCTCGATGCGCCGAGAACAACAATACAGCAACAACCAAAAAACACACACAGGCAGCGGAACAGATCAAATTTAAAATAGTAGCAGATCAAAGCACTATAAAAACCTATGTAATTCCATAGGCTAGACTGAAAAGCTCAGTTTTTAAAAGCTTCCTGAACTTAAAAAGATCATTCTCAAGCCTTAATTTTAGAGGCAGGGAGTTCCAAAACTGTGCTCCCTGGACCGCACTCGTCCTCCCTCCGCATTTTTTTTTACGAAATTTAGGAATCACCAAAGTTTCCAAATTAGCCGACCTTAAGGAACGGTTGGGCACATACTTGGTGAATTTTTCCTGCAGGTACACTGGCCCCTTGCCATGGGTAGCCCTGTGCACCATGCATCCAGTCTTAAACAGAACCCGTTCCTTCACGGGTAGCCAATGCAGGGCTCTCAGCGATGGCGTGATGTGGTCACGACGACCAACACCCGTGAGTAGCCTCGCAGCGGCATTCTGAATAAGCTGTAATTTGTGCATGATGTTATTAGGTAAACCTAGGTACAAAGCATTACAATAATCTAATCGACTTCCAATAATGGCATTGACCATGGAGATCTTATGCGATTCTTCAATGAAGCGAAAAGTCGACCTCAGGAGTTTCAAGTGGAAGTGACAAGAACTCACCACCTGGTTTACCTGTGGTCGTAGCGTCAATCTCTCGTCCAAGATGATTCCCAAATCCCTGACCTGGGTGACTGGCACTGGGACCGATGAAAACGAGTCCGGCCAGGTAGGGAAACCGCCCGACCATGGCTGATTGCATAAAACCATGCACTCAGTCTTGGAGCCATTGAGCATAAGATAATTGGCCCCCATCCAGGCTTGAATTTCCTCCAGGCAGGTGGCCAGAGTTATTTGTGCCCCCCCATCCCTGGGCAGAGGAATGTAGAACTGGGTGTCGTCAGCGTAGACATGAAAAGATAGGTTGTGGCGGCGGATGATATATAGCAGAGGCCTCAGATAGATGTTGAACAGGAGCGGCGATAACGCCGACCCTTGAGGGACTCCACAGAACAGGGGACTATCAGAAGAGCAGTGCAGTCCCAGCCTTACTCTCTGAACCCTGTCCAGCAGAAATGAGGTCATCCATGCCAATGCTATACCATCAATGCCTGCCACAGTCCCTAATCGATCAAGCAGTCTAGAATGATCGATGGTATCGAATGCTGCTGACAGATCCAGCAATACCAAGGCCGAAGCCTCATTTCTGTCCAGGGCCCAGAGTAGATCATCCTGGACTTTGGTCAAGGCGGTTTCAGGACCTCTTCCTGGTCGGAATCCAGGATTGAAAATCATCGAGAATGGAATTGGACTCGAGATGGGGCTGAATTTGCCACACTGCGGCTCGTTCCATGATTTTTGCCAGAAATGGTAGAGTTGAAATGGGACGATTATTGCTCAACACGGAGCGTGCCAGGTTAGCTTTCTTCAGCAGGGGAATAATCACCGCCCGCTTCAGAATACCCGGCACTGTTACAGTGGAGAAGGAAGTATTTACAATGTCGGCAATAAAGGGGGCCAATGTCTCTGCGGCGTCCTTCACTAGTTGCGCAATGCAAGGATCAAATGATGAGGACATGGCTCTAAGAGACTTGAGGATATTCAGAATATCTAAAGTAGAGACGTCCACAAAACTAGAGAATCTTGTACCTTCATAGATAGGACAATATTCCTCAATATCTACTACTTTGATATTGTTCCTAATAATTTCTATCTTTTCATTCTTTTCAGTATGGTACTGCCTCGAAGAAGGCTACCATGAGGCCCAGGACTTGCATGCAAAAGCAGAGTGACGACCATCTTTGGGATGTCAATTTCCGCACCGCAGCCCGAAGGGTCTGCAATTTTTCCATAGGGAGAAAAACTTTCGCCAGAATCAACCCCAGATACACTAGGCGTTGCGTCGGTAGCAATACTGACTTCTGAATGTTTAGCACCCAACCAGTCTCAGAGGGTCTGACAGGTTATAAACACGCTCACCTCTAATTCTGAGCTTGAAGTGGCCCTCAGAAGATCGTCCAAGTAGCCCACGGTAGCGATGCCACGCTGTCTTAGTAGGGCCAGAATCGGAGCGAGCACCTTGGTGCCAGGCCAAAGGGGAGAGCCACAAATTGATAGTGGTCTTCCCCGATCGCAAAGTGCAGACACCTCTGATGCCTGGTGCATATGGGGACATGCAAGTATGCATCCCTGATGTCCAAGGATGCCAGAAAATCCCCCGGATGGAGGGAAGGGACAACAGAGCAAACCGATTTCATCCGGAATCTTTGTAACTTCACAAAGCAATTGAGGGCCCTGAGATCCAGGATTGGACGAACGCCTCCTTCTTTGGTACTACGAACAGATTTGAGTAAAACCCTTGAAACCGTTCCTGTACTGGGACAGGAATGATTACCCTGCTTATCAGCAGGTCTTGAACCGCCCCATAAAGGGCTTCCCGACGAGTCGGCTGAAGCAGGAGGGTGGAGGGAAAAAAATCTGTTAGGTGGGCAAGAGCGAAACTATTTGTACCCTGAGGAATCTACGTCGCAAACCCACCGGTCAGATATCCGAGATGTCCACCGGGTCGCGAAGACGTCCCCCTACCCGAAAGATGGGTGGGAAAAGACCTTCATGCGGACGTAGATTTGTTCCCAACCTTGTTGGGCTTGCGAAACCAGCCACACTTCTGTCCCTCAGCAGGCGATTTATCGGCCTGGGGTCTTTTACCTGCCGCACTGGGCTGAAGGAAAAACGCTCGTGCGCGTTGAAGGAGGGCCCTTGCCTACGGCGTGGCTCCTTACACTTTTTGGATTGTGGGAGCAGCGTACTCTTACCTCCTGTGGCATCTTTTATAAGGTCAACCAGGGATGCCCCCGAAAACTCTGTCACCCTTAAAGGGCAAATCCATCAGGGCCTTCTTGGAAGATTGGTCTGCCGACCAACACTTTAGCCAAAGTAGACGGCGTAACACCACAGCGTAGCTTGAGGCACTGGCCAGCAGAGGGATCCTGTCCTTGCAATAGTATGCAAAAATGTATAGCTATGAATACGCACTGGATGAGAGTGTGAAACGCGTTAGCCCTTTCTCCTGATTTTTTTGCTGTGACATCCATGTTGTGACCAGTTTTTATTAAAAAGGAACACATTTTTATTTTTGGAGTGCGGCCGTCCCGGTTCTTTCTTATACATTTTTTATTTTAGGCCTTGTACCAACTGGTCGGCCAGAGCTAGTCCAGAGGGAGCCTGACATGCCTTCAATCCATTGTGCAACATTTTTGCCCATTCAATGAGTGTTTGAGACACCAGGGCCCCAACCATCGTTGGGCGCACAGCCGAGGCTAACCACTGTGTATAGGTTGCGGGTGACGGCCTCAGCCCTCTTGTCCGCAGGGTCCTTGAAAGTAGGAGCCCCTTCCACCGGAATCGTGGTTACCTTGTTTAATCTGGACACCGGAGGGTCCACTATCGGGGAGAGTTTCCTGAAAAATTGACCTCTCCTCCGAGAGGGTAACGCACCACCAAAATTTTAGGGACTGAAAAAACCTTCTGTGGTTTGTACCACTCCTTGTATAAAAGTTTGTCTAAATAAGACACACAAGGAAACACCTTAGCCATGCGGGTCAACTTACGGAACCCGAAAGGGACAGACGCCTCTATCTTTAGAGTATGTCGCACTTCGGTGACAAGATCACCTACCAGAGCCTTTTTGCATGATGACCTGGATCCGGATTCATCCTCACTGTTGGGTCAAACTTGGTCCGCATCCTCAGATACATCAGAGCCACTTCCACATTGGCAACAAAAGCATTTAGGATTGCCAACATAGCGTCCGATACATCGGGTGCAAGGGCATCAATTGCTAACTCAGGTGTTTCAGGTGAAAAAGCATCTGCTTCTGAAGCCATGCTGACCCACGTGCCTGACACCCACAGGGATTCCAAGGCAAGGAACAACAACCCACCCTCCTAGCGGCGACAGACGAGGGGTTTTCTCCCCCCCCAGAGGACTCACCACCCTGGAACAGTACCGTACGGCTGCCGTCCGCTTCCTACTTGAGCTGCTTCTCCTTGTCAGCTGTCTGTGTCAGTCTGACCACTCTGCAGCGTGTGTCTGCAAGCTTGCGCAGTTCAAGTGCTGTGATACCGTGTGGACCACGAGAAAATGGCCGCCAAGCGGCATATAGAGGCCAAAAACGCTGCAGGCCACAAGAAAATGGCCGCCGAGCGGCATATAGAAGAAAACACAGCGTGGACCACAAGAAAGATGGCCACTGAGCGGCAGGTAGAAGCCAAACACAGCACGGACCACAATAAATGGCCACCTCAGAAGACGTTGATGACGAAACACGCAAGACGGAGTTGCACACTTACGTAACTTCCGGGTAAACGCCAGGTGGAACGCAGCTGGAGCGCACGCTGCAGTCCATAGTATAGGCGCTGATTTCATATAACCCGGACAGATGGTTTTATGAGCCTGACTGTTAAGAACAGCCAAGTCTTTTTTACTTTGTTTTAATTTTTTATATTTTGTTTATCTTTTAACTTTGAGCCGCTACTGTGTTTATACAGTGGCACAACAATTTGTATTAACTGGCATTTTATGGCCACAATAAACCGTACTTGAGTACTACACTATGGGAGCCAAACTTTTTTCTTTCTGAGGGACTTCCATACAACTTGGTGCTGGAAAACTTCTATCGTGGACGGTTGGTTCTGACTTGCCAAAGGAGGCCTGGAGCAGTGGAATCTTGGGAGATCTATACTACATGCTGCTGTACACCCCTGGTAGTTGGATCTGGTAAATGGGGACCCTTGTGGGGGAGCACCAGGACCACTGCGAATCCACCATCTGTGGTATAGGAACACATCTCCTCACTGCAAGAATCCGCACCTTAAAAGTCCTGATTGGAAATAATAGAACTTTTATTCCTAGATTCACTAGAAACAATCATTCCCTTCATGCGACCTGCTTGTTGTACTATATAGCCTTAAAGCTTTGAGGTCGCAACTGTTCAATATTGTTTTTTGGTTATCACCTTTATTATATATCTTATTTACATAATTCTATAGGGCACATTGGATAATACGTTTTTTATGACACTTTATATTGTGCCAATAAGGGACTGTCACTGTGGTTGGTATTGTGCTGGTAGGATTGCACGCACCTGCATAAGGACTGATACAGATTCACTTATACAGTGCCTTGCAAAAGTATTCAGCCCCCTTGAACTTTGCGACCTTTTGCCACATTTCAGGCTTCAAACAAAGATATAAAAACTATTTTTTTTTGAAGAATCAACAGGTGGGACACAATCATGAAGTGGAACGAAATTTATTGGATATTTCAAACTTCTTTTAACAAAAAAAAAAAAAAAATTGGGCGTGCAAAATTATTCAGCCCCCTTAAGTTAATTTGTAGCGCCACCTTTTTCTGCGATTACAGCTGTAAGTCGCTTGGGGTATGTCTCGATCAGTTTTTCACATCGAGAGACTGAAATTTTTGCCCATTCCTCCTTGCAAAACAGCTCGAGCTCAGTGAGGTTGGATGGAGAGCGTTTGTGAACAGCAGTTTTTTCCACAGATTCTCAATAGGATTCAGGTCTGGACTTTGACTTGGCCATTCTAACACCTGGATATGTTTATTTGTGAACCATTCCATTGTAGATTTTGCTTTATGTTTTGGATCATTGTCTTGTTGGAAGACAAATCTCCCTCCCAGTCTCAGGTCTTTTGCAGACTCCATCAGGTTTTTTTCCAGAATGGCCCTGTATTTGGCTCCATCCATCTTCCCATCAATTTTAACCATCTTCCCTGTCCCTGCTGAAGAAAAGCAGGCCCAAACCATGATGTTGCCACCACCATGTTTGAGAGTGAGGATGGTGTGTTCAGGGTGATGAACTGTGTTGCTTTTACGCCAAACATAACGTTTTGCATTGTTACCAAAAAGTTTGATTTTGGTTTCATCTGACCAGAGCACCTTCCACATGTTTGGTGTGTCTCTCAGGTGGCTTGTGGCAAACTTTAAACACTTTTTATGGATATCTTTAAGAAATGGCTTTCTTCTTGCCACTCTTCCATAAAGGCCAGATTTGTGCAGTATACGACCAATTGTTGTCCTATGGACAGAGTCTCCCACCTCAGCTGTAGATCTCTGCAGTTCATCCAGAGTGATCATGGGCCTCTTGGCTGCATCTCTGATCAGTCTTCTTGTATGAGCTGAAAGTTTAGAGGGACGGCCAGGTCTTCGTAGATTTGCAGTGGTCCGATACTCCTTCCATTTTAATATTATCGCTTGCACAGTGCTCCTTGGGATGTTTAAAGCTTGGGAAATCTTTTTGTATCCAAATCCGGCTTTAAACTTCTCCACAACAGTATCTCGAACCTGCCTGGTGTGTTCCTTGTTCTTCATGATGCTCTCTGCGCTTTAAACAGACCTCTGAGACCATCACAGTGCAGGTGCATTTATACAGAGACTTGATTACACACAGGTGGATTCTATTTATCATCATTAGTCATTTGGGTCAACATTGGATCATTCAGAGATCCTCACTCAACTTCTGGAGAGAGTTTTGCTGCACTGAACGTAAAGGGGTTGAATAATTTTGCACACCCTATTTTTCAGTTTTTAATTTGTTAAAAAAAAAAGTTTGAAATATCCAATAAATTTCATTCCACTTCATGATTGTGTCCCACTTGTTGATTCTTCAAAAAAAATTACAGTTCTATATCTTTATGTTTGAAGTCTGAAATGTGGCAAAAGGTCGCAAAGTTCAAGGGGGCCGAATACTTTCGCAAGGCACTGTACTATATTAATTGATGTTTATTTATTTGTTTTAATATTTAGTCACTGGTATTTGATGTGGATGTTCACATACTGAATATTCTTATTAAGCTCACTTATTAGTAGTTCACACTATTGGACCCTTTTTCTGGACCCTCTTTTACCCTACCTGCTTTAGGGGGTTAAGGGCAGGCAGCGCCTTCAGCCCTTTTCATATCCTTTCACTAATTTTACTATCCCTCTTGTGGGATTGGTTTTGGGGGGGCAGCAGCCTTGGTTATAAGCGCAGGATTTATTGATTTTTATTATACAATAAAATGGCCACCGAACAGCAGAGAGGCCAAACAGCGCAGACCACAAGAAAATGGCCACCGATTAGTAGATAGAGGGCAAACAGGCGCCGCCAAAATAGCTGCCGACAGCATGGAGGGAGAACACACAGGTAAGCAAAACTTTTCATGGCAGCTCACTAGCATTGTAAGTGGACGTACAGCACCATTCCTGTGTGGATTATGCTGGAAGCATCCCAGACAGACCATCTTCTGTATGGTTAGAGGCGACTGTCGGCCCGGCCGCTGCGACTCGGCCCTCTAAACCGATCATATGCGTGCCCTGGAGCGTGTAGCTCACCGGACACCCGTAGAGCAACGGGCATGTTATAGATGACCCAGTGCGTAGCTACGGTCGGCACACGCTCGATGGCCCGAAACTGGGGGGGGGGGGGGACGGACTACAAGGATCTGGGATCCAGCCTGTCACTCAGTCGGCAGTTGATCGTAGATCACAGGAACAAAAAAAAAAATCAATTTGGAATAAATCTCCAGGCCTATGGACCTGGAGGGAGCCGTGTCTTTCTTTGCTAGGCAGAAAAAAAAACTGATCTGCGAGATACGGAGAGGGGTTATACCCAGAGGAACCACCCCCTGGGCGGTACTGCATTAGGTGTGATGTGTTTAACACTTTCTACAAGTTTCTGCCTAGTCACTCCTGAATGAAGGCCAATACCCCTTTGTCAAGATTAAGGCTGTGTCCGTCCATGAACGAAAGAGAAATTATATTTACTGACGGAGGAGAATGTGACAGTCACACCACAGGCTAAGAACGCAACGCCTCCGATGGATGACTTGTTTTCACGACATCCTAGACAGGCGCATTGGCACACACTTAGGCCCCTTTCAGACTGGGGCGGGAGCTGCGGTGGCGGTATAACGCCGCTAAAAATAGCGGCGCTATACCGCCGGAATTGCCGCGGGTATCAGCCGCTAGCGGTGCGGTATTAACCCCCGCTAGCGGCCGATAGAGTTAATACCGCCCGCAATGCGCCTCTATAGAGGCGCATTGCGGGTGGTATTGCCGCGGTTTCCCATTGTTTTCAATGGGAAGGAGCGGTATACATGCCGCTCCTCTCACCGCTCCAAAGATGCTGCTGACAGGAGATTTTTTTGTCTCCCGCCAGCGCATCGCCTCAGTGTGAAAGCCCTCGGGGGCTTTCACATTGAGTCTGCAGTGAAGGAGTTTTTCAGGCGCGATAGCAGCGCTATTTTTAGCGCTGTACCGCCTGAAAAACTCCTCAATGTGAAAGGGGCCTTACAAAAGTGCCATCTTACAGCAGGGGGTGCTTGCAAGCCCCCTGTTGCTCTTACATCTGTAGCAAGTGCTATGAGAGTGTGGAAGCATAACTTGGGCTAGGCAATAAAAAGCCAGCTGCCTAAAAAAACAAATCATCAAAGCTCTTGATAAGCTATAACTCTCAGTGGACTTCTTAGGGGAGGCAGCTATAGACATAATTTGATGGTCCTCCAGGGCAATGCTGAGCTCTGTCAAAACCGTGGGCTGCTGACCCATCTTCAAAGCAAAACTGCTGTAAACGTTCTATCAGAGGAGGATAGAAATGCTATGGAATCCCCAATTACATTATTGGAATTACAACAGGCAGTCAAAGGACTTTCCAATCAAAAGTCTCCAGGACCAGATGGCCTACCAGCAGAGATTTACAAGCAATACGGTGAGGTGCTGCTTCCGGAATTACTAAAAACGCTGAACTGGGCGATAGAAGGAAGAAGGCTACCCCCCCTCAATGTTAGAAGCAACTATTATAGTGCTCCCAGAAGGAAGGGAAGGATCAACTAGACATCATCCTATAGACCGATATTTTTGCTTTGCTCAGATGTAAAAATTTTGGCCAAGGTATTGGCAACGAGAATAAATAAACATATTCAGAAACTAATACATCCAGATCAATCTGGATGTATTCCAAATCGGTCCACGAGTATGAACATAAGAAGGCTGTATTTACAGACTCCGACGGAGTCTTCATTCAGGAGTGACTAGGCAGAAACATGTAGAAAGTGTAGAGGGCGGAGGAAGTGCAAGTGGGAAAATTATGTTAAGAGGGTCCCCATACAGATCTGTAATAGAGACCTTAGAGGCCAATTCTTTCTTGGTAAAAAGTCCAACAGTAAAAATGATGGCAAGAATATGGCAAGCAGGAAAATTAGCTTTGGGCTATAAAGGACCGACAGAATATTCCCCATTATGGGAAAATAATAACTTAAAAGAAATCCTGGCCATGGGGAAATTAAAAGAATGGGATAAACGTGGAATAACTAGACTGGCACAATTGTACACAGGTTGCACACTAAAACCCTTCTCAGAGCTAAGCAGTGAATACAGCATTCCAAATTCCATGTTTTTTTACCTATTTGCAGGTTAGACATACACTACAAGCCCAATTTAAACTACAGCCGGTAAGATGGCAAAAGCTTTACACATGTCCAAAGATTGATTAAGATGGGGGTCTTGAAAGGTCTCATCTCAAAATTGTATGAACGGATTAGTGATCGGCTTATAGGAAAAGAGAAGTTGAGTAGAAACAAACAGAGATGGGAGGAGGATATTGGCCTCATAACGAACGACCAATGGGATAGGATATTGGAATTGGGGACAGTGGTTTCATTAGCTCCGTCACAACGGGTCTCTCATTTATTCCTGCTTCACAGGGTTTATTATACCCCAAGAAATTATATAGTTTTGGATGGAAGTCAGATGATAAATGTCCCAGATGTCAATATACAGGGATATTTTCCATATGATGTGGAAATGCCCAAAATTGCAGATACTGGGTTAAGATTCTGGACATTATAAATGCAACCTTTGGAATCACTCTGGAACTTAAGGCCAGGGTTTGCCTATTAGGATGTATTGAGGAAAGTATGGGGCAGAGGGATACATTAGAAGCAGTTATAAGATGTCTGTTCTAGGCGAGGAAACTGATAGCACTAAAATGGCAAGCACAAAATCCACCCACAGTAGAGGAATGGCTTAATGTAGTGAACAACACAATAGGGAAGGAGAGGGGAACATGGATTAGACGTGGAAACCTCAAAAAATTTAAAGCAATATGGGAGCACTGGTTATGTAAAATAGGTCGCTCACTTTAATTAAGGAAAGACGTGTAAAGAATAAATTAAGAAAAATACAGGGTTAAAAACGTGTATGCACTTTAAAAGTGAGATTGGAGGGAGGGGAGGGCTGGGAATGGGACTAATGGATATTTTTAGCTTGTGTAAATAACTTTTTGTATGCACATAAAATGTACTGAGTGTAAAATATGGATATGCACTTTTCTTTTGCATTTGAACGGAAATAAAAAAAATTATTGAAGTAAAAAAAAAAACTGCTGTAAACGACTTTTTAATGGAAAAGCCCTTTTTGGCCAAAAACTGGAGATGGTCATCTCCAGGGTTACAGGAGGAAGATCAGGTCTTCTATCCCAATATCCACCCACGGTCCAGACGCCAAAGGTCATGACAATCCAGAGGGGAGCCAAACAGATACTGGGGTTTCTGCCCATCCAAAGACTCCAGAAGGAGTTGGAAGGGTACACAGTCAATTTTCCTAAAGTCGCAATCAATGGGAAGGAAGAACAAGGAGTTGCATATGGAGAACCAACAATGGTATATCATGTGATAGTATAGACTTTATTATACAAAATTTGTCAAAAATTTACCAAAAAATGGGAGAGAACAATGGCCCACCCATCCAGACAATTAAAAAAGGTTAAAGATGATAATTGTCATTCATTTTCAGCACAACAGTACCTCAATCATATATTATGCTATACTACATTTGACCTTTATGAGCTTAAAAGCCCAGGTGGTCTAGGTAAGAGGTCATTAGTAGCGATGAGCCGAACATCCCCCGTTCGGTTCGCACCAGAACCTTCGACCGGACCGACCGTTCGCACGAACATTTAGAACCCCATTAACGCCTATGGGACTCGAGCGTTCGAATTCAAAAGTGTTCATTTTAAAGCCTAATATGCAAGTTATTGTCGCAAAACGTCTTTGAGAACCCAGGTCTTGCCCCAGGGAAGATGTATCATTGGAAAAAAAAAAAAGTTTTAAAAAATGGTCGTTTTTCTGGAGCAGTGATTTTAATGATGCTTAAAGTGGGGGGGGGGGGGGGGGGGGGAATTAAAAATTCCTTTAAATATCGTACCTGTTGGGTGTCTAAAGTATGCCTGTGAAGTGGCACGTGTTTAGAACGGTCCCTGCACAAAATGAGATTACTATAAGAAAAAGGTAATTTAAAACTGCTTGCGGCTTTAACTACTTGCCCCCCGGACCATATTGCTGGTCAAAGACCAGAGCACTTTTTGCGATTCGGGACTGCGACGCTTTAACTGACAATTGCGCGGTCGTGCGACGTGGCTCCCAAACAAAATTGGCGTCCTTTTTTTCCCACAAATAGAGCTTTCTTTTGGTGGTATTTGATCACCTCTGCGGTTTTTATTTTTTGCGCCATAAACAAAAATAGAGCGACAATTTTGAAAAAAAATAATATTTTTTACATTTTGCTGTAATAAATATCCCCCAAAAATATATAAAAAAAATTTTTTTTTCCCTTAGTTTAGGCCGATACGTATTCTACATATTTTTCGTAAAAAAAAAAAAAAAATCGCAATAAGCGTTTATTGATTGGTTTGCGCAAAAGTTATAGCGTTTACAAAATAGGGGGTATTTTTATGGCATTTTTATTAATATATTTTTTTTACTAGTAATGGCGGCGATCAGCGATTTTTTTTCGTTACTGCGACATTATGGCGGACACTTCTGACAAATTTTTGGGACCATTGGCATTTTTATAGCGATCAGTGCTATAAAAATGCATTAGATTACTATAAAAATGCCACTGGCAGTGAAGGGGTTAACACTAGGGGGCGGGGAAGGGGTTAAGTATGCCTGGGTGTGTTCTTACTGTGGGGGGGGGGGTGGCCTCACTAGGGGAAACACTGATTTTCTGTTCATACAGTGTATGAACAGAAAATCAGCATTTCCCCTGCTGACAGGACCGAGAGCTGTGTGTTTACACACACAGCTCCCGGTCCCCGCTCTGTAACGAGCGATCGCGTGTGCCCGGCGGCGATCGCGCCCGCCGGGCACACGCACGGGAGTCGGGGGCGAGCGGGGGGCGCGCGCGCCTCCGGCGGCGCGCACGCGCCCCCTAGTGGCGGCTATACGATAGGACGTATAGCTACGGGCTTTCGCCCAGGAGAGCCGACCTGCCGCCGTATAATGACGGTGGCTGGTCGGCTAGTGGTTAATGTAATGTCTGGTCCCTGCAATATGGATGAAAATCATTGCAAAAAATAGCAGACAGACACACACACACACACCACGTAGCTTTAGGGGCACACTGCAGAGGACACAGGCAGTACACACCACGTAGAAAGAAAAAAAAGTTCTTCAGGAGCATGGGCCCAAAAGGGAGCCAGGTCCTTCTCTAGTAGGCAGAAAAAAAAACTGAGCTGCTGAGTGTGGGGGGGGGGGGGGGGGGGGGGGTTATGACCAGAGGGACTGTTCAGCTTTACTAAAGTTTACATGTTTTATTAACATGTCTGCCTAGTCCTCTCCTGATAGACAGAACATAACCCTACAGTCAAGATTATAAAAGGTAGCTGTGTCCGTCCATGGAAGAAAGAGAAAACTTGTTTTTAACTTGTAAACGCTGAATCTCAGAAAGAGGCTTGGTACTTAAGTGGTCAAGTAAGCAGTCAATAATGGGGATTTGCACTTACCTTTTCAGACAGGTGAAGCAGGGATTTTTCTCCCTTCATAAAACTTATCTCCCAGTCAGAATATAGATATTAGCCCCAGTATAAGGCTGTAAATTAAGTCTGGGCAGCCATAAAAATTAAAAACTTAATTTTTTTTGAAAGAAAACATCCCTCTAGGTCAGTGGTTCTCAACCTGGGGGTCGGAACCCCATCGGGGGTCAAATGATGATTTGCCAGGGGCCACCAAATCCTGGGCTGTTCCTGAAGCCTGCACTGTTCTCCCAGGAAGGGCGATAAGAGGGGGAGGAACAAAGAAAAAGGGAGAGAAAGGGAAAAAAGAGAGAGAGCAAGAAAGACAGTTAAAGGGAGGGATGGGGGAAAAAACAAGGAATTAGGATAGAGAGAGATGAAAGGCAAAGAAAGTTGAACAAAGAGTGGTGCATCCTAAAATGTACCATAAGGGGTTTTAATACTGTACAAGTGGAAAGCACTCAGGGAACGCTAAATGTCCGTGGGTTCGGGGCGCAAATCACTTGTCTTGCCTTGGGTGCTTTCATCCCACGCTATGAAAATAATTTTACTGTTAGGGGTCCCCACAACTTGGGAAATTTTATCAAGGGGTCACGGCATTAGAAGGTTGAGAACCACTGCTCTAGGTGATCAGTCTACATTGCAGGGATTGTCACAAAACTTAGATTCCTACCTTTATGCCATAAAGCTGCATCTTCCACCAAGTCTTTGGGAACCGCCAACGCATTTTAACCAGCTGGTACACGAAAGGGGAAAGCTGCCATATCACTATCCCTTTAGATGTGATTAAGCCTTAAAGTGGAGTTCCACCCAAAAATGGAACTTCCACTTTTTGGAACCCTCCCCCCAATACAGGCATTTGCTCCCACTTCCTGGCATAGTGATCTATGCCACTTCCGGCGCCTACTATGTACCCCCCGTTGTCTTATGGGAGACACACAACTCCCAGAACACAGCGGGGACCAGTAAAGAAGCGCAGCACGACTCGCGCATGCGCAGTAGGGAAGTGGGAAATGAAGCCGCAATGCTTCACTTCCCGAGTATGGTGGCGGCTGCAGCCAATCCATGAGCGGCAGATCGACTGCTGACATCGCGGGCGCCCTAGACAAGCAAGTTGTCCATTTATTAAAAGTCAGCAGCTGCTGTATTTGTAACTGCTGGCTTTTAATCTTTTTTTTTTTTTTTTTGTGGGACCTCCACTTCAAAGAGCATCTTATCCCAAAAATATTTTTTTGCAGAGGATGATACCAGAAATCTGACTTGTATCTTAGTGCAGAGCTCATCTCCCACACAAAACACACTACATCTCTGCAATACATGCACATGTTCTATGCCCTGCCCAAGTTCTGCAGGACTACAGCAGGGGTTGACAAATTTGCTTGGAATCTAGGAGCCAGCAAAAAAAGTTAGGAGCCAGAAAACGCGCCCCGTCCCGACGAGCTTGCGCGCAGAAGCAAACACATACGTGATCAGCGCCGGCATATGTAAACGGTGTTCAAACCACACATGTGAGGTATCGGTGCGATTGGTAGAGCGAGAGCAATAATTCTAGCCCTAGACCTCCTCTAACTCAAAACATGCAACCTGTAGAATTTTTTTAAACTTCGCCTATGGACATTTTAAAGGGTAAAAGTTTGTCGCCATTCCACGAGCGGATGCAATTTTGAAGCGTGACATGTTGGGTATCAATTTACTCGGCGTAACATCTTTCATAATATAAAAAAAAAATGGGGATAACTTTACTGTTGTCTTATTTTTTAATTTAAAAAAGTTCGCTTGTAAGACTGCTGCGAAAATACGGCGTGACAGAAAGTATTGCAACGATCGCCATTTTATTCTCTAGGGTGTTAAGATAAAAAATATATATAATGTTTGGGGGTTCTAATTAGAGGGAAGAAGATGGCAGTGAAAAATTACATTAGAATTGCTGTTTAACTTGTAATGCTTAACTTGTAATACCAACGGCCACCACCAGATGGCGCCAGCTCACAAAAAAAATAAAAAAAAATTTGCCCCCCTTCCAAGCAAAGTCGCCAGGGCCCTATTTCTAGTCTCCATGGCGACCGGGATTTGTCGAGCCCTGGACTACAGAATGTGCCCACCTTATTCTGTAGGGGTAAGGTGTTTTGTAGTGCAGACAGGGCTTATAACACTTCCACTCTTGAACATTAAGATTACCCTAGATGTTAACTCTTTCCTGCCCTGCGTCATTAGTACAGCAACAGTGCATATCATTAACATTGCAATATTGGCACTGGTGAGGTCAGTCCGTTCGGATCAGATTGCCTTGCCACACAGCTCCCCATAAAAGTTTACCCCTGGGGGAATCTAGGATGGAAAAGGGACCTGGGGGAGCTAGTAGATGATAGGCTCAGCAATGGCATGCAATGCCAAGCTGCTGCAAACAGAAGAGTGGCATGCATTAAAAAGGGGATTAATTCCAGAGATAAAACAATTCTCCCGCTCTACAAGACTCTGATCCGGCCGCACCTAGAGTATGCTGTCCAGTTCTGGGAACCAGTCCTCCAGTACAGGGTATGGAGCAAGTACAAAGAAGGGCTAATAAATGGTCTGGAGGATATTAGTGAAGAGGAAAGGTTGCAAACACTGAACTTATTCTCTGGGGAAGAGACGCTTGAGAAGGGATAGGATTTCAATCTACAAATACCATACTGTGACCCCACAATAGGGATAAAACTTTTTTGTGTAAGGGAGTTTAAGAAGACACGTGGCCACTCCATAAAATTCAAAGAAAAACGATTTAACCTTAAACTACGTAGAGGGTTATTTACTGTAAGAGCTGCAAGGATGTGAAATTCCCTTCCACAGGCGGTGGTCTCAGGAGGGGGCATCAATGTTATCAAGAAACTATTAGATAAGCACCTGAAGGACCACAACATACAGGCATATACAAGATAATACATAATCACACACATAGGTTGAACTTTTTTGGACTTGACTTTTTTTCAACCTCACCTACAACCTATTGCAGTCCCTATAGAAGTCACCGATCACCACCATAACAGAAAAAAGAAACCCTTAACGCATGTAATCCTTGCAAGCATACAAACAATTTGCAAGGCCTCATGTACACTGCTGCCCCTGAACTCTCAATGTTCTCTTATCAGTACATGTACACAGTAGAGCAGCATGATTCTGGGAAAAATGAGAATCACAATTCTTTTATATAAAATGAAGATCATGATTCTTAAAAAATTTATTTAAAGTTATTTTCAACACACAAAAAAAAAACAACACTGAGCTTATGTGCTTAAACACAGTATATGTAAATCTGACGGACTGTTTACATGTTAAATTTTAAAAGCCGCAGCAAACCTGCTGACCTTAAATGCTTGCCAATGTGAAAGAACACCTTACATGTTAAAATGTAACATGTAAACAGTCCGTCAGATTGACATATACTGTATTTAACCACATAAGCTCCGTTTTGTGTTGAAAATAACTGTTGGGTGTAAGATGTCCGCTTGCCCCCTTCTCACTATCATTACTGAGTGTGAGGTGGAGCAACGAAAAGTCACTTCCTGGCGAGACAGCCGCCGCCGGGTGTACCAAGATGGCCACTGCTCCGGAAGCTAGGCCGAAACCGGGGACTTTCCTATGGACGCACCCGGTGAATCGAGATCACGTTCAGGGGCATTTGAAACGCCAAATGCCTGTTACAGTATGTAAAATGCAGTGACTCCCGTTTAGTTTACAGGTCTTTAACCACTTAAGGACCGCCTCATGTACATATACGTCAGCAGAATGGCACAGGCAGGCACATCAACGTATATATACGTGCCCTGCTTGACGTGGGTCGGGGGTTCCGATCGGGACCCCCCCCCCCCCGTACATGCGGCGGTCCCCGTGGCTTCAGGAGCGATCCGGGACGACGGCGCGGCTATTCGTTTATAGCCGCTCCGTCGCGATCGCTCCCCGGAGCTGAAGAACGGGGAGAGCCGTGTGTAAACACGGCTTCAGCGTGCTTCACTGTGTCGGCGCATCGATCGCGTCATCCTATTTATAGGGAAGACACGATCGATGACGTCATTCCTACAGCCACCCCCCCTACACTAGTAAACACATACACAGTGATCCCTAAATGTTACAGCGCCCCCTGTGTTTAACTCCCAAACTGCAACTGTCATTTTCACAATAAACAATGCAATTTAAATGCATTTTTTGCTGTGAAAATGACAATTGTCCCAAAAATGTGTCAAAATTGTCCGAAGTGTCCACCATAATGTCGCAGTCACGAAAAAAAAAAAAAAAAAAAAAAAAAAAAAAAAAAAAAAAAAAAAAAATCGCTGATCGCCGCCATTAGTAGTAAAAAAAAAAAAAAATGCCAAAAAACTATCCCCTATTTTGTAAACACTATAAATTTTGCGCAAACCAACCAATAAACGATTATTGCGATTTTTTTTTTTACCAAAAATAGGTAGAAGAATACGTATCGGCCTAAACTGAGGGAAAAAAAAATGTTATATATGTTTTTGGGGGATATTTATTACAGCAAAAAGTAAAAAAATATTGCATTTTTTTCAAAATTGTCGCTCTATTTTTGTTTATAGCGCAAAAAATAAAAACCGCAGAGGTGATCAAATACCACCAAAAGAAAGCTCTATTTGTGGGGAAAAAAAGACGCCAATTTTGTTTGGGAGCCACGTCGCACGACCGCGCAATTGTCTGTTAAAGCGACGCAGTCCCGAACTGTAAAAACCCCTTGGGTCTTTAGGCAGCATTTTGGTCCGGGGCTTAAGTGGTTATAATGGAGATACATTTTTGACTATTTGCAATGCAAAAAAGCTTCTCAAACACTAACGCGGCACAACGGATATTTTTAAAGTCGGTTACTATCTGTAAAGTTAAATCATTCAGGAGAAGTTTTAATCCTGTGTACATGAAGCCTAAAGCTTGCAGATTTCCTTTCACGGTTACTCTAAATTACCCAGTTCATTGAAAATCACCATGTTGCTACGATCACACAGTTTGATAGAGACATGTGACCCGATGTGGTAAACCGATAGCACAAGATGTTTAGCAATGTAGCAACAGAATCTAATCACTTCAAAAACACCAGTGCAGTTTCTGCATTTTTTCTATCCACAAGTGCCCTTCACCAACCCCAAAACAAGAGGAAGGCAAAATTGTAGCATTGGTTTCTAATAGTGTCCAATCTAACCAGTCCTTTAAAACTGTTAAGGGGGAGAAGTAGCATTAGACAGGACTTTGAAGACAAACATCAATTTTTTATGCATTTTATTTTTATAACTTGCCGAGACTGGAATGAGAGATAAATAGAAGGCACAACGATTTTGCTTTCTTTTTTGAAGTTTTTGTTTTTTACAAATACGAACTAAAAACCATGAGGAAAAAAAATTCCCTATCAAAAAAATATTTTCACAAATTCAAAATGAGTTTTAAAGTCAAGTAGCTAGACATTTAAAACCTATCCCAAAATCCAAAATTTGAGTGGTAAAACAGTAATTTCCATAATTTTCCACAATTCCTTGATGGTGTTGTATAAAAAAAGTGTTAGTACAGAAATTCCAATGAACACCTTTTATTATTATTTTTTGCAGTAAATTGGATGGAGATTGTAAGCAGCTGCTCTAAGCCACCCGCATCTTCATCACTACTCACAGCTTCAATGGATATATACTACCAAGACCAGAATACTGTGCCAAGGACTAGCCTTTTCCCCCCAAAGTAGGGCTTTGTGTAGAGAGCCAAAACAGGTTTGATAAGTCAGAAACGGAGCCTATACCAGCATTCCCAATCAAAACTTCTGGATTTGCCTAAATTCAGGAAATGTTCCATCGCGTTTTACTTCTGAAAACATGGTTTGTTTTTGTTTTGCTTGATTTTTAAATCCTCCCCCCCTCTAAAAGACATAGTCCAACAAATGCTGGATTCTGGGAAGAGGATCAAGAAAAAAAAAAAAAAAAAAAAAAAAAAAAAGAAAATCCATAAAATCGCAACACAAATAAAAGGGTTGGGATAGGTGAAGTGTAGCAGTCCATCACATTGGGACAATATGCCAAGACATCCAAGACCCCAAGTTTCAGAAGGCTGCAGGACAGAAGAGGGCGATTTGCCTTTTGATGTTAGATGCCACTCAAAACACACGGGAAAAAAAAAACAACCAAAAAACAAAATCACTGGCGTGGACCTTGAATGCCTCTTCCAGCCCCAAAACCAGGCTTCTGTGACATTGCACCACGTGGCGGACCTCTCAGACCCCCTCCCAGACCTCCACGTGGTCCTCCAGGGCCACGGGTTCTGTCACCTCGACGGTCAACCTCTCGAGCTGCACGTGTTTTCTTCTCTTCTACGTTCAAACGAACATCGCCACGGAACATGATGGGCTATAGGTGAAAAAGATAGGACATTGACTATTGCAGTTCAGACTATGTATTACACCAAGTGTAGAATAGCAAAAAACAAAAACACACACACACACACACACACTTTCATGGTAGTCACATAGCTATGCCTTACCCGACTGCTCAGGATTTTCTGAACAGGCTCTGCATCATCAAATACAACAAAACCAAAGTTCGGAAGCTTTCCACCACTGTTTATACGAAGTTCAACAACGGTGCCATAAGCTAGAAATGAAAAACAAAAAAGGAATTAGCCCTAAGAAGTTTGAAACCCAATCTTGCAGCTCGTCTATGTGGATCCACATAGGAGTACCAAGTCTTAACCAACCATAGCATTCTGCCCACACCCCAGAACAACATCTCACCCCCCCCCCCCCCCCCCCGTATTGAAAAAGAGCAAAAGGGCTTAGAACTACTGCAGAGATGTTTGCTATAGTGGTCACTTGAACATATCTAGCCCTGCAAAAAAATATAAAAAATAAAATAACTCAAACCACACACAAATACACCTCCACTCTTTAGTAGAAAGAAAAAAAATCATACGAATCCAGATCTTTATTGAAATAGATTTTGATCCCCTAACCATGAAATCCATTCCTTGGGAGAAGAGACACATGGATTGTTATACTATTGCCCACAGTATGATATGGAAGGACTGGGGTCAAAAAACACCTACACATCCCCACATGGTCAGCCCCATATAATCCCATAAAGCAGCCCCAAGAGCATGACCCTCAAATTCCAAGAAAAGGACATTATACAAAAAAAAAAAAAAAAAATTCCCCTTTATGGTTCACTGAGGGACAAGAATTCAGAAACTGTCAGGACATCCAAAATCAGTTCAACTGATGGAAGCAGTGGCCAAGCACAAAAACAACATCCTGGAAGAGGTGCAAACCAACATAGGAGGCGCCAAGCCTCACCACCACCCTGTCCCTGTGTAGGTTAGAAAGGAAATGTGAGCAGGTCGCTAGGAGGTGGATGAGAGGAGCACCACCCACTTTACAGCAATGGATCAGGGCTGTCAACATTACACTTCCCTATAAAAAAGTGATGTACACCCGCAGGGGATGCCCGAAGAAATACAACAAGATATGGGACAGGTGGCTGGAAGACTCCTCCACTTGCACTGCAGTGGACTAGACGTTGCCCCCGCCCGCTGTCTGCCCACTCCCTCCATCCCCCCCCCCCCCCCCCCCCTGGTTTCCTTTAATTGCAGTTCTCATTGCCTGGCGACCCGCGGCCTATGCCACATCCACATCCTCTCCTGTTGCTTGTTCCCACTAATTCCCCACTTCCCCTTTTCTTTCTAGTGTATAATTATCATGCAAGTCTTTATGAATGTCAAATGGATATCACTTGTACTTGTAGTGCATGTTGCACTTATGACCCGTTTGTTCATCTATTTTTTCTTTATGCTCAATAAAAGTCGTTTTGATTTAAAAGAAAAAAAAAGAAAGGAAATGTGAGTGGAAAGGAGACCATACCCCTACAGAACAAGTGTCTACCAATAACTGGGTTTAAAAGAAAAAGAACAGTTTCAAAACATTTCATCTATTGAAAATGAAACAAACTTACTCTGAAAGAACTCCTTAAGTTCAGTCCTGTCCACATCATGCGGCAGATTGCCCACAAACAGTTGATGGCTGTCTGGGTATCGGTTAATGCGCCGTGTCTCCAACTCTCCTTGTTCACCCTCTCGTACTAAATAAAATAAAAATAAAAATAAATCACATGCAAAACATCTTAAGTGTGCGGGGGGGGGGGGGTCACATCAAAGAGATCACGACTATAATGAATGTCTTATTCAGAAATTTCTTTACCTGGTCTGGGCCCTGCCCGGGGAGGTACTATCATAGTCCTCTGTTCTCTGACTCTTTGATCTCTCTGTGGTGGTCTCTGTATTTGGTTTTCAGTTTTAGCTTCAGGTCGGGGCTATAAAAGAATGAGGAAACAATTATTACTGTACAATGCAATTATCTTTATGATCTCTGCTGTTACATTGATTTAGCTGGTGAATGGAAGCCCATGACTCAAACTGTCCTCCTGGCATAGCCAGCATCAATGCCTTGAACAGTTCTGGCGTACTTAAAACAAAAAAAAACAACAACCCCACATTCTTGGTATAAGGCCATCTTATATCCAGTCGCCGGGACACAAAAAAGTGCCCTTACAACACCCTCACACATGTCTATCCATGCACAAATTTTGTATGATAAAAAGGAAAATTAGTTTGTCAGACCGTGTTTTGTGTTCCTTTGTTTAGTTTCAGACCTTTGTAAGCTGCAAAACTAAAAACTGGCTACAGACTAGGAAACCTGGAAATTGTATGCTTATTGGCTTATTATGGCTCTAAACTGAACTAATTTTAAATTGGTAATCCTGTAAACACTTCCTAAACCTGGGTTATTTTTCACTCCTCCATTGTATCTATGGCGGGAACCATGGTGGTCAACCTAGGCTGTTCCCCTCATATGGGCTGTAGTGTTGGAGATGTGAATATTTTTGCCCAGACCTACACTTCAGCTCTTTACATATACACCCTTTATGAACTATAAAAAATGTTTACTTTGGCTCATCTGGCAAAAAAAAAAAAAAAAGGCACGGCTAATAAGGGGGTCAATCCTACACCAATTAGATTACAGAGCAATTTCTGTACAAATACCTTGTGCAAGTCAGATGACCCCCCCTCCTCTTCAGCTCTGGCCAGATTAGCGGCTGAGCTAAGTGACAGCACCTCACATGTCCTGGTCAGCTTTCTCACACTCTTCCCTCAGGCCATGCGGTGTGGAGCTGTCCATCAGGAAAATGATATGCCCCACAGGCGTTGCTGTAGCGACGCAAGCAGCTGGGAGGTTTACACCCACACAGTAAAATTGTGTGTAGAAAAGATGGAGCATGCACACCCTGGCAACACTGCAGAAGCTCTATGATCCCGTTAGGTGAAATCGATTTAGACAAAAATCTCCCCCCCCCCCCAGGACCAGCGCTGACACCGCCCCGGTCCTGCGGGCAGGAATTTTTAGGCGAGGCCGTGGCACGGCCTAGTCCACGTGGCCGGACGCCGCAGACTTGCCTAAAAACTACTGCCCGCAGCTCCTCAGGAGCATTAAAAACGCAACACACTGATGGTGTGAACAATTACATAGCATTTAAAGAGGGCCATTTTACATGCCCTTTTGACATGCCAAGTAGGTGCATTTTAGTTCAGCAAAAGCACAGATGTGAACAGGCTCTAAATACAAAGAATTAATGCAACAAGGTTTTATCCCTCTGCCCTGCATTGTGTAAGACTATTATTTTTATTTCCTTTCCCCTTTTTAAAATACACACACCCCAACTAATAGCTACTGCATTTACACAGCAACTCCCAGCCATCATTTTGAAGCCAGGAAATGCACAGGTGGAATGGCAGAAGGGCAGGGTATACTACACGCCTGGACTACTTTGATGAAGTGTAGCATGCTTAAAGTCCACAAATTATTAACTATAACCTAGCTCATTCTGACCCAGCATCTAAAGTTGGAAGAAACATGTAAAAAAAAAAAAATGTAATTTACATAACAGAGCCAGAATAACTAGGGGGCAGAGGAAGCTTGTGTTTTGCTTGCATCCATCCATGGGTATCACAGTAGAATTGAGATGAAATGAGCAGAGCAAACAAAAATTAGGGAAATTCAGACCTTCCATTCTATGGCATGCCAAGTATATTTTTCCACACACACACACACACACACACACACACACACACACACACACACTAGTGAATTTACTCTGAAAACAAAAACACCACTGAAGAACTACAACTTTAATGGGCAGGAGGAGTGGGTACTGCAGTGGTTGGTACTAGAGTGGAAGAATCTGTCATTCTGAGACTCAACCAAAAAAGCCCCCGACTTCCATCTCAACTCCCCAGCAGCTCACAAATACTGTTTTTTATTTTTGCGTTAAGGCTGCAAGAATCCAGTAAAACTGGACAACTAGCAAGTCTTATTTCAAGATAAAAATGTGACAAAAACGTCTAAGTTTACCTGTGACGGTTGAACTTTGACAACGTGGGGAGGGATTCCAGACACTGGGACAGCACCACTAGGTGGGAGATTTTTGCTTGTCACAGAGGCCCAGGAAAACGTCTAAGGCGGTTAAGAGAGCTAACAGTTAATAACAGTTATTAAAGTACTTCTAAAAAGACAAGCTAAATCAATAGGAATGCAATTTACCCTAGAGTCCTCATGTACTGCTGGTGCGGGGTCTGCAGGAAGTGGGGATGGGCTCTTTTCCAGCACCTCTTCCTCTTCTGGGGCTGGTTCCTCAGAGACAGGTTCACACTTTTCTTCCACCACCTCTGGCTCTGGATCCTGCTCAGGTTCAGGCTCTGGTTCAGGTTCTGGTTCTACTATCTGTTCTTCCAGTGGTTCATCCAAATCATTGTTACTAAAAATAGGATTAGTTGTATACAATTCAGGTAAAGATCATCAATGTCTATAAAGTCTGTTTGCAAGAACCAAATCTGAAACTCAAGAAGACTAGAATATACAACGCAAATAATTCAGTTCACAAAGCAGAAAGACGCTCAACTGACTTTTGAGATGTCAAATTGACACGCACAGTATTAAAAATAAAGAAGCTTCTCCTCAAGTAAAACTTTGTGAATTTAGCAATGCTATATCTAAAAAAAATTAAGAGCATTTCTTACAGGACACATTGTGCATGCATTACATATTCCATTAAAGTAAAGCAGAGATAACAGTTACCTGCCAGACTGGTCATAGTATGCACCATCATCTGTGGCAACTACTTCTGGAGTCTGCTGCCTTTCCTCAGGCTCATCTACTTCCTCATCTGATTCTAGAACACAGAAATCAAAAAAATAAGGGGCGGGAAGAAGTTAAAGCACATTACCTACAACTTTTTTTTTTTTTTCTGTAACAGAGAATGAACTATATAATACAATTATACACATGCACACAGTTGTGCTGTTAAGTTTACATACCCTGGGCGAATTTATGATTTCTTGGTAATTTTTCAGAGAATATGAATGACAACACAATTTTTTTTTTCCACTCATTGTTAGTGTTTTGCTGAAGCCATTTGTCATCATGAATCGTGTTTACTTCTTTCTAAATCATAATGACACCAGAAACAACCCAAAATTACCCTGATCAAAAGCTTACATACGGGTGGTTTTGTCCTGATAAGTTGACACAGAGGTTTGAATGGCTATTAAAAGATAACCATCCTCACCTGTGATTTGTTTGGGGGCGGGGGAAGAGCGAGGGTAAAAGGTAAATTGGTTTCTGGACACCTGACAGACCCCTTGTGTCTTTCATCCAGTGCTGCACAACTTTTCTAGATTCTGAGTCATGGGGAAAGCAAAAAGAATTGTCAAAGGACCTGTGGGAAAAGGTAGTTGAACTGTATAAAACTCTGATTTCAACAGAACCCGTCATTTCCCACTTCTCTATTAAACCACGTTCAGGTAGACCAACTAACATTTCAGCCACAACTGTCAGGAAAATTTGGGATGCAAAGAAAAACCCACAAATAACTTCAGGTGAAATGCAGGGCTCTGAAAACATGTGGGGTGGCAGTTTCAAGATGCATAATAAGGAGGCACTTGAAGAAAGATGGGCTGCATGTTTGCGTCGCCAGAAGAAAGCCATTACTACGCAAATGCCACAAAGTATCCTGCTTACAATACACCAAACAGCACAGAGACAAGCCTCAAGCCTTCTGGCACAAAGTCATTTGGAGTGATGAAACCAAAATTTTGCTTTTTGCCACAACCATAAACGCTACATTTGGAGAGGAGTCAACAAGACCCATGATGAAAGGTACACCATTCCTACTGTGCAACACAGAGGTGGATGAAATGAAAGTGAAAAAACGGGAAGCTTTACAACCACTTTAAGCTGTCATTGATGTTAAAAGGGGGCAACTTTTGATCAGAGTAATTTCTGTTAAAATTATGAAAAAAATAAATAAAAAAACACAACTGACTCATAATAAATGGCTTCAGTCAAACACTAACCATGTGTGAAGAAAAGTTTGTATTATTTATAGTCTCTGAAAAATGGTCAAGAAATCAAATTCTGCTAGAGTATGTAAACTCACGAGCACAACACTGTATGAGAAAGAGAGATAGACATCTATCAATCTATATACTCCAATGTCATAGGAAGGAATTAGAAACTACATACCTTCTGGGGGCTCTGTATCAGAGTCGCCAAAAACTTCATCTTGGTAACGGAAAATGTCATTGTGGACATAAAATTTGTTTGCCACAGAACCCTAAATAGGAAAAAAAATTAAATAAAAATTAAAACAAATTTAAATCACGAAAAAAAAAAGTCACAAATCATAAAAATGTGAAACTTGCGTGAACCACTGACATTTTCCTGGAAACCATGAACTTGGCTAGAGTTCAAATTTACCTAATCACTACAATACTGAGAGAGATAGATAAAGAACACACACACACACACACACACACACACCCTCGTATTGAGGTGGTTATAGTCGGGATCACAGTCATGGGACCATTTATTTTTTTCTGCCAGTGATTCTCTTTAATAAAAGTGATCCGAACCTGTTGCTTTTCCTGGCCTCTGACATCCCATTGGGGGGCTGGGACTGAGCTTGCGTGTGGCATCGGCTGCACTGAACAGAGAGAGTAATGGGGGAATGGAACGTTCCTCCCTCTGAGATCAGAAAACAGAAGCGACAATAAGTCACTTACAGGTTATTTATAAGCAGTTACAGGTTTGTACCGAGTTTAAATCGACTGCTTTGGAGGCATGAAGAGTGAGATGGGGTCTCAAAGGTCCCAGATCTACCCCTAAAAAGGTCCCGTCACGGCCCATGCTATCTCTCTATTTACATATTTACTCTATTTACATAATAATAAATCAGATTTAAACATGTAGGAAAAAAATTGGCCTGGGGGTAAAGTAATTAACGTATGTTTTTAAGAAATCCCTTTTAGATAGCTGCTGCAGTTACACACTAACCCATTTTACAAATATGTGGTAAAAGCATCTTTGGGTTCCAAAGAGGTCAATACCAGAATAAAAACACATCAGCCAGCATTTTAATAGGTATTCAAAAAGGAGATGCTGGCAGCTATAAGGATTATTCTCATGGGGCACACAAACAAGACAGGTAGTCGCAGGGCACCTTAAAAAAAGATTTAGCAACACCTGTGCATATTAAAGCTGCATAAAGATTATTATGCAACAAGAAGTCTGTTGTACTGGAAATTAGAAGGGAGCAAGCCAATTGGAAGTTAGAACCTTCCTTTTGACTAAACCTATTGCCATCAGTATTCCAGTACATTCTACATGGAGGATTCTCCAACATCAGACTGAAATACCTTGGGAAATCTGACAAAATAGAAACAGGGAGGGAGAACAATTTTAACGGTTTCACATACCAAACCTAGTAAAATAGTGCTGCAAGGCAGGTTATTTACCTCTGGTGCCAAAACAAAGGTCTGCATAAAGCGCCGCATAGGTTGTCGGTTGTTGGACAGCTCTCCCATGACTTGTACCACGACCCCATCATTAAGAGTGGCATGGGCATCAACATGGCGGATCTTTGTTCGACAGTCCTTAAAATTCAAGGACATGACTTTTTTATGGATTTCCTGTAGAACAAAATATTTTAGTGCTCCTACATGAAAGGAAAAAAAATAAATATCCCCCTCCCCCTGTACAGAACTATTTCAATTTATATAATACTTACAGCTTGCCCATAGACGGCATCTGCTGGTTTTCCATTGGTGTCCAAGCCACCATGAACATACGAAGAACTTTTGCCATAGAACCTAACAAAAACAATAATGAAAACAGTCTCAAACATATTTCAACCTCATTGTTTATGGTTTTGTTTTTTTTAAAAAGGGAGACCAGACCGTCAGCGAGGTAAAAACCGCTTGATAGCAAGAAAAACAGCCTTCAGTATAACCCTTAAACTAGAACACCAGTCAACCCCTCTCCCCAACCCCATTAATGTCTGAACATCAGGGAAGAATCAGAACTTATGTCAAGTCCTTAATACTGCCATTTGCATCATCATTAGGGGAGATGCACACACCGTTTGTCCAGCTGAAGACAAAAAGGGCAAAGCTATACATTTACAATTTTCAGGGAAAACAGGAGAGAAGTTTCTCTATTGGGGACATTTGCTTCAGTGATAACCATCAAGGTGCGATTTGCCCACACACCTGTGCAAGGAAGACCAACACAAGACCTACCTATGCAAAAAGTCTGGTGCTTGGTTAAGGAGGGTATAATATTGCCTCACAAACTCCCGCCCGACAAGCAGGGGACTTGGCTTCTCCATCACCATTTCTTTGGTCAACTGAAATCTGAAAGAAAAGAAAGGACATAAAAAGATCAACAAGTGTCAAAACATATCCTTTAACAGTTAACATTGACGGTCTGGTAGCTTTGAGTTCCTGCAGGGGTGTCTCTGCATTAGCATCATTACCTAAAAATAGTAGAATATTCAGGCCACCATGTTTTCCCACCTATCACAGTTTAAAAAAAAAAAAATCAAACCTGATGTGGGAAGGCTCTAGACAGCACAAGTCTTAGACCCCCTTTCAGAGAAACTTGTTTTCAGGCGTTTTTTAGCGCAAAAATCTTCCAGGGGTCTAGTGGTTAAATAAAAAGAGATTGTTTCAAAATTAGCTTGAATCAACATTAAAGCGGGGGTTCACCCTTAGAGGGCACTTTTCCTCCTTAGATTCCTGCTCGTTTTTACTAGGGGAATCGGCTATTTATTTTAAAATATGTGCAGTACTTACCCGTTTACGATATGCATCCTCTCCGTCGCTTCCGGGTATGGGCTTCGGGAATGGGCGTTCCTTCTTGATTGACAGGCTTCCGACGGTCGCATCCATCGCGTCACGATTTTCCGAAAGAAGCCGAACGTCGGTGCGCAGGCGCAGTATAGAGCCGCACCGACGTTCGGCTTCTTTCGGCTACGAGTGACGCGATGGATGCGACCGTCGGAAGCCTCTCGGAAGGCTGTCAATCAAGAAGGAACGCCCGCTCCCGAAGACCCATACCCGGAAGCGACGGAAGAAGATGCAGCTCGAAAACGGGTAAGTACTGCTCATATTTTAATACAAATAGCCGATTCCCCTAGACCGAACGAGCAGGAAGCTAAGGGGAGAAATTTTTTTTTTTTTTACAAATGGGTGAACTCCCGCTTTAAATAAACCTGGCCAGATATGCAGGAGTTTTTGTCCACCTCTTACGAGAGATGGACTGCTACGCTGTTCTGAAACCACAGTACAGTAAAACCTTGGTTTGAGTGTAACTTGGTTTGAGAGCGTTTTGCAAAACAAGCAAAATGGTTTTAATAAATTTTACCTTCATATACAAGCGATGTCTTGATATAAGAGTAGTGTCATGTCAAAACTGAATATAAAAAAGAGGGGCCTCCAAGAGTAGCAATATGGTTACATTTAATGAAGGTACAACATTTAGCAACTTATTGCTACACTTAGAGGTGCCTCTCTTCTCTTTTATACTCTGTAAAAAAAATGCTTTGATATACAAGTGCTTTGGATTACAAGCACGTTTCTGGAACGAATTATGCTTAAAAACCAAGGATTTACTGTACATGGGGGGGGGGGGGAGAGAGAGAGAAACACCCCCCATTGTGCTACGAATTACTCCAAATCAGGGTTTGACAAATTTGCTTGGAATCTAGGAGCCAGCTAAAAAAGTAAGAAGCCAGAAAACACGCCCCATCCCGCCGAGCTTGCGCGCAGAAGCAAACGCATACGCGAGTAGCGCTCGTATATGTAAACGGTGTTCAAACCACACATGTGAGGTATCGCCTGATTGGTAGAGCGAGAGCAAAAATTATAGCCCTAGACCTCCTCTGTAACTCAAAACATGCAACCTGTAGCATTTTTTAAACGTCGCCTATGGAGATTTTAAAGGGTAAAAGTTTGTCGCCATTCCACGAGCGGACGCAATTTTGAAGCGCGATATGTTTGGTATCTCGGCGTAACATTATCTTTCACAATATAAAAAAAAAAAAAAATTGGGCTAACTTTACTGTTGTCTTATTTTTATAAAAAAAAAAATGTATTTTGTACCAAAAAAGTGCGCTTGTAAGACCGCTGCGCAAATACGATGCGACAGAAAGTATTGCAACGACCGCCATTTTATTCTCTAGGGTGCGATAGATATAATCTATCTAATGTTGGGGGTTCTAATTAGAGGGAAGGATATATACAAAAGAAGGTGTAGCGCTAGAGAAACAGTTCGTAAGTAAACAATGAATAAAACATTTTATTCATTGTTTACTTTCTCTAGCACTACACCTTCTTATGTATATTTTATCTGAGGGATTTGAAATTTGACCCTGGTGTTCAGCGGCTTACATTTGGGTTTTTGCACCGTATATATATATATATATATATATATATATATATATATATATATATATATATATATATATATATAAGCATAGGCCTGCAGAAAGCTGCAGCCTGAATTACTGGCCGGAGGCGATTGCGAGGTGGGGGGGCACGGAGACACAGGTAATTAAGGCCGCGGCTTTGCAGCCTTCTGCAGGCCTAAGCTTCCTTCCCCAGGAGCCAGGTCGCTAATTCTATACGCTATTGTGACTGAGCGCCCGGATTTTTGCCAAATCCTGCTCTAAATTCATTAAGCGTTGGTAACAAAAGTACGCCTGCTGCTGTCAGTGAAATCCTGTGAGAAGGGACAAGGGGATGGGATCAAGCTGCTCAGCTTGTGTCTATGGACACGCAACCTGGCTTGGGAGCACGCCCAAATGTGTGCCATCATAGGAAGCAGCTTCCTATGGGGGCACATGTAAAGGAGGCAGAGCAGAGTGTCGGCAAGGGACTCGAGAATAAGAGTCAAGTGGCTGAGCCAAGTGCATAGAGTTCAACTTAGGTGTTCCAGCCGCTTTCTTTTTTTTTTTGTAAAGTCAGAAGCTTCAAACACTGTAGCTGCTGACTTTTAATGACACTTACCTGTCCAGGGAGCCTGTGATGTCACCCCCCCCCCCCCCCCCCCCAAGCCTTGCGGCTTCACTGCCCGTTTTCTACTGCACGAGTCGCGCTGCACTTTGTGAACGTGCGGCTGTCTTCTGGGGGGACACAGGTCACAGAAGACAGCGTGCCCCATTTCCCAGGAGGCAACGTGAGGATGAGGAGCTCCGGAGAAGGAAGTGGCAGATTAGGAAGACTGACTTTTTTTTTTTTTTTTAAGGGTGGACCTCCGCTTGAAATCTGCTCAAGAAGAAGCAAAAGTGTAGACCAAACTAGATGTAGTCTCTGTCAAATAACCCAGCTGGCTACCAACAGGCTAATGCTCGATAATCACTTTACACATATCTACACACCCACACTTCAATACCGGGCCTTTTCACCCCCTTCCTGCCCAGACCAAATTTAGTTTTCAGCACTGTCTCACTCTGAATGACAATTGCGCGGTCGTGCGACGTGGCTCCCAAACAAAAATGTGTATGTGTGTATAATATATATATATATATATATATATATATATATATATATATATATATATATATATATATATATATATATATATATATATATATATATATATACATATATATACATATATATATATATATATACATATACATATATATATATATATATATATATATATATATATATATATATATATATATATATATATATACATATACATATATATATATATATATATATATACATATACATATATATATATATACATATACACACACACACACACACACACACACACATACACACACAACCACACACACACAACTCTCCAACAAACCATGATCACAATAAGGGCCCTTTCACACTTATACGACTTGTCTCACGATTTTGGACTGTAAAAATCGTATGACAAGTCATTCTCCATTATTTTCAATGACTACCATTCATACTGGCACGACTTTTAGTGCCGACTTCAAAGTAGTCTTTGCACTACTTTGGTCCGATTTTGATGCCACTTACACAGGCATTCATTGAAATTGCGGCCGTGAATCTCGGCAAAATCGCAGCCGCGAAATCGCAGTGAAATCGTGCGACTTTGAAGTCGTACAAGTGTGAAAGGGGGCTTAGTTTGTTCAAGAATTGTATTCGTGATTTACTGAGATCCCAAATCAATCATAAGCTGCTTTCACCTTGGGCTATATGTAGGGAATATCTAGCTCTTGAAGCAAGCCATGCCACTAAAACCATAAATCACACAGCCCAAGTATTCCTTGCAGGACTGAATGTCTGGGTTTTGGAAGACAAGACATAAGCTACAATCTGTTATAAGACTGCACCTGCTGCTACTGTAGCACTTGCCATCTGTTTTTACTCTAGAGTTGGCACATCCTAACCTGAGGTAGGCAAAAGTTCACAAAAAATAAGCAGTGCATTTTTTGACACTGACATTCTATGAATTTTCCCACTGAAAGACAATTAGAAAAGCTTCCATAACTTCCATAAACAGAAGTTGCCAGACAGCGCTTACTCATGAAGCCATGTAGTGACAAGATCCCCCCCATTTAATCCAAGTGATTTTTGTGTATGTATGTCTGAAATGTGCATGGTGGATATCTCCCTACATTTTTTACTCCTAGGTCAAAGCTGTGGTAGCTCAAATCAAGACTTTCTGTACCAGAAGAATGCAAGAGTCATGAACAGTTACTTTATTTTCCATAAGTGCACTTATCCTTTAGTGACCATGCAAATAGACCACACATTGGACAATAAGGTAAGCCATTACACAGTCAGGGAAGTAAAGAACATTACAGTCTGTATCAACAGCACAATTTTTGGTAAAGTCACTTTTAGTACAGAAAAAAAAAAAAAAGCGCATTGCTCAATGGTTATCTGGAGTTAATCTGTTAAAACAAGGAAAGCCTAAATGGTCTATATTCAAACACAATCTTAAATCAAACCACAGGAGAGAAAAATGCAGGCTAGAGTGAAACATGCTACAACTGAAAGTCTATCTACAGAAGGACAGGCTATTTATGGCAACTGGAAATAACTTGTTCTCAAATTTCTATGAGCTGCTACGTTATTCATGGCAAGCCAGGAAAATAAAAGCGCAAAAGATGGTCGCTACGAATATCAAGTTAGATTAGAAGTAATTATTATTATTTTTTTTTAAAGCTTCAAAGCACATTGGCCAATATACAGGTGCATCTCAAAAAATTTGAAGAAGATCAAGAAGTTGTTTCAGCAATTCAATAAGTGAAACTAAAATATTTTATATAGATGCGTTACACACAGTGATACATTTCAAGAATTCCCTCCTTTTAATTTTGAGGATTATGTCTTACAGCTAGTGAAAACCCCAAATTCAGCATCTCAGAAAATTTTGATTACATAAAACCAATAAACAAAAAGATTAGTACAGAACTGTTGGCTTACTGAAAAGTATGTCCATGTACAGTATAGTATGCACGCAATACTTGGTCAGGGTCCCTTTGCATGAATTACTACATCAGTGCAGGGTGGCATGGAGGTATGTGGCACTGCTGAGGTGTTAAAGCGGTTCTCCACCCTAAAGTGAAGTCCCGCTGATCGGAACCCTCCCCCCCCCCTCCGGTGTCACATTTGACACCTTTCAGGGGGAGGGGGGTGCAGATACCGGTCTAAAGACAGGTATTTGCACCCACTTCCGGCATTCACGGGCAAAAGACGGGCATTGCGTCACATCCCGTCGCCCCCCCCCCCCCCGTTGTGTGCTGGGAACACTCGGCTCCCAGCTTACAGCGGGAGCCAATCGGCGGGCGCGGCGCGACTCGCGCATGCGCCGTAGGGAACCGGGCAGTGAAGCCGCAGCGCTTCACTTCCTGGTTCCCTCAGCGTGGATGGAGGGGGGAGCAGCAGGGTGATGAGAGATCGCTCGTCATCTGCTGTGGACGGCGCTGGACTCCAGGACAGGTAAGTGTCCTTATATTAAAAGTCAGCAGCTGCAGTATTTGTAGCTGCTGGCTTTTAATATTTTTTTTGTGGAACATCCGCTTTAAGCTTGTCTGCATTGTTGGGTTTCATCTTCTTGACAATACCCCATAGATACTCTATGGGGTTTAGGTCTGACGAGTTGGCTGACCAATCAAGCACAGCGGTACCATGATCGTTAAACCAGGTATTTGTACTTGGTCAGGTGCCTACTAGAAAATAAAATCAACATCTCCATAAAAGCGGTCGAATTTCCTGGTAGACGGCTGCGCTGACTTTGGACTTCATAAAACACAGTAGACCAACACCAGCAGATGACATGGCTTCCCAAATCACTGACTAGGGTTGTCCCAATAGTATCGTTTTGGGACCGATACTGAGCATTGGGGGGGGGAATGTACTTGTACTCGGTCTTAGAAAAGTGGCATCGGGACAACCCTATCACTGACTGTGAAAAATTTTGCATTTCATTTGAAAACCAGAGTCGGGAGGAAGAGTGGAGAGTCACAGAACTCAAGTTGCATGAGGTCCAGTGTGAAATTTTCAGTCAGTGATGGATTGGGAAGCCATGTCATCTGCTGGTGTTGGTCTGTGTTTTATAAAGTCCAAAGTCTGCGCAGCCCTCTACCAGGAAATTCTAGAGCACTTCACGCTTCTCTCTGCTGACCAGCACTATGGAGATGCCGATTTCATTTTCCAGCAGGACTTGGCACCGCCCAAACTGTCAAAAGTACCAATACCTGGTTTAAGGATCATGGCATCACTGCGCTTGATTGGCCAGAAAACCACCATAGAGAATCTGTGGGGTATTGTCACAAGGCCCTTTATAGTACAAAAAGAGCAAATCACTACTGTAAATATTACTTTCACTGTCCAACAGTAAAAAATTAACCACTACAGTTCATTTACATGGTTTCCTATGGGACACATTCATATCCATGATTTTTTTCAGCTGCTGCGTATTTGGAAAGGACTTTTTTTTTTTTTTTTACATAAAATGGTGCAACTTTGTTTTTTTTGGTTCAATATAATTTAATGGAGAAGCTGCAGAAAAGTATGCAATGTGTTTTTGCGGCAATTTTTTTTTTCCGCGATTAAGAGATCAATCTAAACAATAATCGGCCAACTAATCGATTATGAAAACAATCGTTAGTTGCAGCCCTACATACTATACTGCGGGGATATGCAATTAGCGGACCTCCAGCTGTTGCAGAACTACAATTCCCATGAGGCATAGCAAGACTGACAGCCACAAGCATGACACCAGAGTCAGAAGCATGATGGGACTTGTAGTTTTGCAACAGCTGGAGGTCCGCTAATTGCATATCCCTGCTATACTGTATATGGACATCCTTTTCAGCAAGTCAACATTTCTGTATTAAAAATGCTTTTTCTGGTCCTATTATTTTAGGTTTCTGATACTGAATTTTAGGTTTTCAATAGCTGTAAGCCATAATCACAACTAAACGGAAAAATGTATGCTTGAAATACATCACTGTGTGCAACGTATCTATAAAAAATATTTTATGAGATGCACCTGTATAGTGTAGGCCCTGAAAGTGGCAAAAGGTCAGTAGAAGTTCATTCTGCTTGCATACTAAGGCCTTAATGCACACTGGATGTTTTTACAGTGGCTCCTCGGGCGTCAGGCATTTCCCTGCATGTGAGCCCGTGTTCATGCACACAGACATAGCAGCTTTTGGGGCTCTTTCACACGGGGCGAATCAGTAATGATCCGCCTCAGTGTGTCTGCTTTGCTCAGCGGGGATCCTCCGTAAAATCCCCCCTGAGCCGTCGGCTGACAGGGACACTGTGCAGGGACCGCCCTGTCTTTCCTCCGCTCTCCCCTATAGGGAGATCGGATGAACACGGACCGTATGTCCATGTTCACCCGATCCGCCAGACGGAAGAAAAATAGGATTTTCTTCCGTCCGAAAAAGCAGAGCTTTGCGGAGGCGGGTGATTTCGGGTGTCAGCGGATGGTCACCCGCAATCACATAGGGACCAATGTATGTCCCGTTTTCATCCGCAAACGGATGGATGAAAATGCGGACATACGGTATGTCCGCACGTCTGAAATGGGCCTTAGTGGCAGAAAAAAAACAACAACACACAAACAAAAAAAAAACCTGCCAATGGATCCAGGAGCAGCAGAGTTTGGGTAGGGAAAAAAAAAAACACACACAATGCTTGTAAACATGTCTAAATGTGTGCCAATGCTAGGCGCGTCTAGCACTTCAGCATTAATTTCAATGGCCAGAATAACAATTTATTTGATTGGCTGAGACACAGCAGCAGCCCCATTGGTTCCTGCTGCCAAACTCACTCAGACAATCAAGAGAGGGAGCAGCTCTGTCTCTCTTGCTGTGGGGGCATTTGACAGGAGGGAGGGGCCAGGAACAGCAAAGAGGGCCCCCAAGAAGAGGAGAATCTGGGCCGACCCTGTACAAAACCAGTGCACAGAGCAGGTAAGAATATATATATATATATATATATATATATATATATATATATATATATATATATATATATATATATATATATATATATATATATATATATATATATATAAAAAAAAAAAAAACACCACACACACACACCAAAATACTTACACATTTTTTGCTGCGATCTGAGCATATTCAAAATGAATGGGCTCAAATCACACAGGAATGCACTCTGTGCCATTTATAGTGTGAACCAGGGGCTAGTGCACTTTAACCACTTCCTATACCATGTATGTTTATAAATGTCCTGCGACGGGGAGGGCGATATCTTGGTCATCGCTACTGCAATGATCAAAACATCCTCGTTTAGGGCCAGCGATTCTGCACACAGTAAGGCTGCATTCACACCCGATCGTAGAGTTTTGCCGCGATTTTGGACAGGTCTAGGGTCACCAATGTTAAAAACAGAAAAACGCCCACATACGCTCAATTCAGGCGTTTTGGAGTGGAGATGTGAACCATCTCCATGGAGAATGTATTTTTTCCTCTCTAGTGTTTTGGAGCTTCATGCGACAAAACGCTTAGGTGTGAATGCAGCCTTAAAGTAATCCGAGTGTGCAATCGGAGAGCCCAATAGTGACTAGCAGCATCCAGCTCTAAGCACACAGTGAGGGGAACGGATGTTGTTCCTCCCTCTGTGTGATGTCAGAAACAGAAGATGCAAGGATTTTGACACTTTCCGTTTTGGTTATCTGTGTCTGATCGGCTGCATTAGAGGCCAGAGAAGAGATCTGGGGTCTGATGGACCCCAGAGTTCTCCATAAAGAGGGCCTGTAATGCCAAGGTTGTTCATCACTTGTAAAGGGAAAAAAAAAAATCACATGCACACAAATATTCACAGCCTTTGTTCAGTACTTTGTTTAAGTGCCTTTTAGGGCCGAAACAACTAATCGATTGATTAATTTCATAATCGGCCAGTAACATAATGGGGTTAAAAAAAAAAAAAACTAAAATTAGCCCTTTATAGTAGAAAAGAGCAAATCGCTACTGTAAATATTACTTTCACTGTCCCACAGTAAAAAAATAAATAAAAAATGAACCCCTTACAGTAGCAATTTTGTATTTTGGTGCTTTTTCCAGAAACACACTACAGTTCATTTACATGTTTTCCTATGGGACACGTCCACATCCATGATTTTTTTTTCAGCTGCTGCATATTTGCAAAGGGCAAAGACTTATTAACGCAAAACGGTGCCATTTTGTTTTTTTTTGGTTCAATATACTTCAATGGAGAAGCTGCAGAAAAGCATGTAATGTGTTTTTGCGGAAATTTGTGCTTTGTAATCTACCCAACAAATTGGCCCAATTTCTTTTTTAAATGCCAATTTTTTCTTTAAGGCTATTATGCGATCAATCGAAACAATCGGCCAACTAATCGATTATGAAAATAATCTTTAGTTGCAGCCCTAGTGCCTTTGGCACCAATTACAGCTTCAATTTTTTTGCGTATGATTCAAAGCTTGGCACACCTATTTGGGCAGTTTCTCCCATTCTTCTTTGCAGGAACTCTCAAGCTCCATCAGGTTGGATGGGGAGCGTCTGTGCCATTTTCAGATCTGGGCCACTCCTTTGACCCTAGGCACACAGCCAAAATGACATTGTCCTGTTGAAAGATGAACCATTGCCCCAATCTGAGGTCCAGAGCGCTCTGGAGCAGGTTTTCAATAAAGATGTCTCTGTACATTGCTTCATTCATCTTTCCCTCAAACCTGAAAAACATCCCACAGCATGATGCTGCCACATCTATGCTTCACTGTAGGGATAGTATTGGCCAGGTGATGAGTGGTATCCATTTTCCTCCAGACACAATGCTTGCCATTCATTCAGGCCAAAGAGTTCAATCTTTGTTTAATCAGACCAGAGAATTTTGTGTCTCATGGTCTGAAAGTTCTTCAGGTGCCTTTTGGCAAACTTCAGGCGGGCTGTCATGTGCACTTTACTGATGTCTGGCCACTCTTCCATACAGGCCTGATTGGTGGAGTGCTGCAGAGATGGTTGTTCTTCTGGTAGGTTCTCCACAGAAAGACACTGGGGCTCTGTCACAGTAACCATCGGGTTCCTGGTCACTCCCCAACTAAGGCCCTTCTCCCCCAATCACTCAGTTTGTCCAGGAGGCCTGCTCTAGGAAGAGTCCTGGTGCTTCCAAACAACTTCCATTTATGGATGACGGAGGCCAATGTGCTCATTGGGACCTTCAATGCTGCAAAAAAAATAAAATAAAAAATTCTGTACCCTTCCCTTGATACAATCCTGTCTTGGAGGTCTACAGACAATTCCTTGGACTTCATGGCTTGGTTTGTGCTCTGAATTGCACTGTGGGACCTTATATAGACAGGTGTGTGCCTTTCCAAATCAGGTCCAATCAAATGAATTTACCACAGGTGAACTCCAATCAAGTTGTAGAAACAAAGGATGATCAGTGGAAACAGGATGTAGCTGAGCTCAATTCTAAGTGTCATGGCAAAGGCTGTGAATACTTATGGACATGCGATTTATTTATTTGTTTAATAAATCTGCAGATTTCAAACAAACTTCTTTCACGCTGTCATTATGGGGTATTGTTTGTAGAATTCTGAGGAAAATAATGAATTTTTTAAATCAATTTGAAATAAGGCTGCAACATAACAAAATGTGGAAAAAGTGAAGCGCGGTTAATACTTTCAGGTCCTGCAAACGGCGATTGCACCACACAAAACACTGAATGCCAGAGCAATCATTTTAGCACCAGACCACCTGTGTAACTCTAAACTGGTAACGGCTTATAAAGTATTGCCTATGGAGATGTTTTTAGGTACCGTAATATGTTTAGGTTTACAGGCGAATGCTTTTTTTAAAGCATTACATGTTGGGCATCCATTTACTCGGCGTAACATCTTTTATATCTTAATAAAACAATTGGGTAATAGATGGTGTTTCCCCCCAAAAAATCCATTAAAAAAAATTCCAAACAATTTGCATTTTGGTTTGAAAAACCGCAGTTATTGAAAACAAAAGTTTTAATGTGTAGGAAAGGAATGCCAGAAACTACCTGGACTGGAAGTGGTTAAATAGAAGGCAAGAAGCCAAAACTGACCTGGCATTAGGTTCTTGTATAACAGAGTGATAGGAGGAAAGCAGCACAAATAACCAGTAAGGTGAGTTCTGTAGTGCAAGGGCTTGCTCATAGTAGGAGGGCAGAGAAATGGATATGAACTCAGTTATAATTTTTCATGCTCCAGCAACAGTTAGGATGTAGGAAGACCCCATGTATGGAAAAGTAAACCATACAGAGAATATTCAGTTCCTCAACCCTGCCAGACTGAGCACCAGAGCCATGTAAATTCCACAATTAAAAAATGTACGGAAAACCAAAATTGCTTTGGTGTTACAACTGTGTTTGAGGCCAACTAAGTTTTCCTGCAAGAAACTCAGCACCACATTAGAGCCAATAAATATTCTGCAGATATGGCCAATACTCTATAACAGGTAACTTCACAGCAGCTGCAAGGCAAAACACTGGATTCTGTTCATGCTGCAGCAGTCCAAACATTATGCTGAACACAAGTACTGAAATATACTTGGGTCTCAGATGAGGGGGGCTAGTGGTATCCTAAAACAGGGGTACCCAACCTTTTGAAGCGCAAGGGCCACTTAAGAGACTTGGTAGCTGGTCGCTGCCACAAATGAACAGAGCAGGCAGATGGCAGGTCCATGTCCACTCTGCATACGCAGAGCAGACATGCGCACAGCCCACTCTACTCTATTGGCCCTCCAATGCAATCTGCCCAGATGGAAAGGGACAGATTCCCCCTTCTGTTTTTTTTGCGGATAGAATTAGGAGGTAGGTTGGTGTAAATGGCCACAAGCCCGTTTACATCTGTAGCTCAATAGAGGTGAGCGAAGGGTACAATTGGGTCAGATTGATCATGTCAAAAGATGCGCTGTGGTATAACCACACAGAGGGTGCAGCGCAGTGCACCTGTGGGTTAGTTGCACTTTCTATTATATCCTGCAGGTTTGGTGCACCAACCCACAGGTAATAACAGAAGTCTATGGCTCAGTGCAGGTAACCCGCAGGTGCCCCTGCAGATCAGTTTGAAAGGAGCTTAAAGCGGTAGTTCACCCTCACTCACATGATTTTACCATCGAGACAGGCATTGTAGCGCGAGCTACAGTATGCCTGTCCCGATTTTTTTAACCCCGGACTCACCTTGTAATCGTACATAGAAGATTTTGGCTCCCGCGGGGAATGGGCGTGCCTATGGAGAGGGAGGATGATTGACGGCCGGTCCTGGCACGTCACTCTCCCCGAAGACAGCCGGAGTAGGTCTCGGCTCTTCACGGCGCCTGCGCACAGGCTATGCGCAGGCGCCGTGAAGAGCCAAGCCTATTTCGGCTATTTCCGGAGAAGCGTGACGCGCCAGAGCCGGCCGTCAATCATCCTCCGTCTCCATAGGCATGCCCATTCACCGAGGGGAGTCGGTATCTTCGATGTAGGAGTAAACGGTGAGTACGGGGAAAAAAAAAAAAAAAAAAAAAAAATCGGGACAGGCATACTGTAGCTCACGCTACAATGCCTGATTTTATGGTAGAACAAAACATTTTTATTTTTTTTTAGGTTTATAGGGTGAACCCCCGCTTTAATAACCTCTGAAGAACAGATATGTCCATATACACACTGTGATTTTAGTACTTTTAATAACAGTCTTCCATTCAGGTATCACCAGCTGTTGCTGTCCCAGGCAGAGAATTTGGCATCACTCCACCTGTGACAGGAGATGGCCTTTACATGAAGCATAGGCTTATGACAATCCGCCATCTCAGAGCAGGAGGTCGCAGGCCACATCAGAGGGCTCCGCGGGCCACTGGTTGGGCACCCCTTTCCTACAAAAAGGTAGCTCTGTCCAGTTTTGCGGTGCTTTGGAAGCGCTGCAACGAGCAGAATATTTTGGGAGTGCTAAATACATTCCTCTCAACCCACCAAAAATGCTGCTTGCAAGACTTATTGTAACATCCCACAAGCGCACCACCCCAGTGTAAAAAAAAAAAAATAGACACTGAATGGGAGGCGGCGGTTTTCAGATGCTATTTTTCACGCTAAAGTGCCTGAAAACCACCTCATTGTGAAAGTAGTCTTATGCCGCGTACAAACGGTCGTTTTTTTTTTTTTTTATGAAGAAAAAACATTTTTTGTGAAGTAAAAAAACTACGTTTTTTAAACTTCATTTTTAAAAACGACGTTGCCTACACACCATCGTTTTTTCAAAATGCTCTAGCAAAGCGCGGTTACGTTCACCACTCTTTTCCATTGAAGCTCGCTTCATAACTTGCTTCTGAGCATGCGCGGGTTTAAAAACGTTGTTTTAGCTACACGCGGTGATTTTTTGTGACACATAAAAAACCGACAAAAAATTGAAGCATGCTCGAATTTTTTTTGTCGTTTTTCAGAAGACATAAAACAACGTTTTCCCCACACACGGTTATTTAAAATGACGTTTTTAAAAAGTCGTTTTTTTTACATCACATAAAGCCGTGTGTACGCGGCATTAGAATGACAATTTCTCAGTCACTTTTTTTTTTATTACACAGAGCTTTCTTTTGGTTGTATTTAATAACCAGCAATTTTTTTTTTTTTAGTTGCCAAAACAAAGAGGGGAAAAAAAAAAAAACACACACACACACACAACACGTGCCCCGATTATCAGCGATTGACACGGCCGCCTCCACGTAGCAGATACTGCTTGCTCCGCTGAGCAGATGGATGACAGGTCAGTGCCCGTTCTGCTGGGAGCCGACAATCCTGCTCTCCTCTATGGGGAGATTGGATGGAAAATAGGATCAGATGGCAGCAGGTATCAGCAGACATGTATCCGCTGCTCCATAGGTTGGAACTCAGAAGTGCATCACCATGCACCCATTTCTGCACAATGCAGACTTTTTTTTTTTTTTAGCAAATTCTGTCACTAAGTGCTCATTTATACCACAATTGTTCCAATTTCAGTGCGATTGCACACATATACGTGGGTTGCAGTGAAAAACAATGCAACACACATGAAAGCACTGCAATGATGTAAACTAGGCTCACTGGAATGCATTTCTTTGCATATGCATTCATACTGCATTTAAAAAACGCACCCAACTGCTAGGGCAAAGGCTGGGTAGAAGGGGCACCTGCCCTGGGCATGGAGAAAATATGTGGAGAAGGGGGCACTGAGAACAGATGAATGCTCAGTTCGCCAGCTGACTGGCAGGAGTGAGGCTGCTGGCTCTGGTGAAGGCTGGATGTGGACACTGCCAGCTTTGGAGATCCCGCCCGAACTGCCGGATCGCCCGCACTTCTATGAGAGATGCAAGCTGAATGGGAGCTTGTGTGCCGAGGTAAGCTCAGCTGGTTGTACTTTATGGCATTGCTCCTGCTCCCTGTACTAAGGGAATGAGACTGAAGCAGCCTGGAATGAGTTATCCACTTAAGTCTGACCACTGCACATATACAGCGGCAGGGTGGCTCTATTGTGCGAAACAATGTACTTGTATGTTGTTTTGTGTAATAGATACAGGGCGCGGAAGTCGATGCGCGTGCCCAGCATTTGATTTCCGCCCGCGATCGCTCCTCAGAGGCAGAAAGGGGCTCTGCCAATGTAGAGAGGGGGAGAATTGCTGGGAGTTATAAATGCACAATTTGACATCTTGGCCCTGGGCACTGACCGACCTTGTCCTGCCACTGCATTTAGTGTCATTTGGTGCAATAAGGTCCTATCTGGTAGGAAAACTAAAAACCACTGCCGGAATAAAGAGGCACCTTCTAGGTGCTTAAATGCCAATCCTGTTCAGCAACCAGGGTGCCCCCCAAGGATGGGGCACCAGGACGCTCTAGTCCACCTAGACAAGAGGGCTTGTGAACACCTCTTTATGGCTAGCCAAAGACAACTGTATGGTCCTGGCTGAAGAGAAGACCTCCAAGGGAGGGGAGGAAGATACTAGAGAGCCACCCCCCCCCTACACCCTACCATCTTGTAACAATCAGGGAGAGTAAAATAAATGCCAACTTGCTATACAATGGCTAGCCCCTGTAACCTCCATGTAAACTGCCCTAGTCTGAGCCAAAAGGCCCTGGTGTCATCATGGCTTAACATTTATTCTCACAGTGGAAGTCCCAAACCCACAGTGATACTAGCACCCCCATGTTGCCACTTGACACCGAAGACGGTGCCTTCCTATCCCTTGACCAGGCAAGGCAACACGGATCCCCAAAACCTTCCCCACTGGGGCAGTTTAACCAATCCCCAGCTTAGCAGATGGGAGCGCAATTTGGATTCCTTCTCATGGGAAAAAAAAAGTCCATCAGGACCCATCATACTATACAGATGGCCATTCCTGCCAAAAAGAGGTGGAGCACCCCCCACTGGACAATAATAAGAATACTATGCTTGATCTTAGCCAAAAGACTGAAACAATTCTTCTTGCCTGGCTATGTTCTGTCAAGGAGCACAATGTCTTTAAGTTAATATTTAACATTAGATTGATGCTCATTTTGTCAAGGGGTCGGGTAGTTTTTTTTAAAAATCGAAGCAGTACTTACCGTTTTGGAGAGCGATCTTCTCCGCCGCTTTCGGGTATGGGCGTTCCCATTTGATCGACAGGCTTCCGACGGTCGCATACATCGCGTCACGATTTTCCGAAAGTAGCCGAACGTCGGTGCGCAGGCGCCGTATAGAGCCGCACCGACGTTCGGCTTCTTTCGGCTACTTGTGACGCGATGTATGCGACCGTCGGAAGTCTGTCAATGAAATAGGAACGCACAGCCCCGAAGACCATACCCGGAAGCAGCGGAGAAGATCGCTCTCTAAAACGGTAAGCACTGCTTCGATTTAAAAAAAAACAAAAAACTACCGAATCCCCTTGACAAAATGAGCATCAATCTAATGTTAAAAATTTTTTTTCGGGTGAACTCCCACTTTAAAGTGATTGTGAAGTCTAGTTTTTAAAAAACAAACATGTTATACTTACCTGGTCTGTGCAGTGGATTTGCACAGAGCAGCCTAGATCTTCCTCTTCTGTGCTCCTGGCCCCTCCCTCCTGTCGAGTGCCCCCACAGCAAGCAGCTTGCTATGGGGGCACCCAAGATGAATCACAGTTCTCTGTTTCTATTCGGACACCATCCTCTCTCTCCTGATTGGCTAACTGACTTTGATTGAAAGCCACTGGAGCCAATAGGGCAACTGTTGTCTCAGCCAATCAGGAGGGAGAGTCAGCCAAGGGTCTTGTGGACATTGCTGGACAGATATGGGGCTCAGGCAAGTATAAAAAGAGATATATATATATATATATATATATATATATATATATATATATAAAAATAAAAACACACACACAACCCCTGACAAATCCTTTAACTAGCCTTTCACAGTGCCAGTGTTTACCACTTAGCAATGGGATGCCTAAACTGGACGATTCTGGTATCCACCGAATCAGGGTCCACTAGCAACTACAATGGAGTCCATGAACTAAACAACCCTATGTTACAGGAGGCATGCCAAGGATAAGAGCTGTTAGAATTACGCCGATTTGTCACGCCATCAAATGACTGGTGTTACAGTTCATCACAAGTGCAGCACCATGGCTACTGCAGATCAACCAGAGGCCAAGATGGCAGCTTCCTTGGTTGTAAAGGATAGGATGGTTAAGTTCTGAACTAGCCACATTAAACCAAAAATATTTGCTTTATTGCAGCTTATACATTCCAAGTTGTGATGGCTGCATTCGTTTTCCTTTTCAGGCTCTTTTGTTAATTTTCACCTGGTGATCTGACCAGTATGTCAGTTTTTCAAAACAAGCTGTCCTGCAGATTTATCAGTTATTGAGAAACTATTTACTACTGACAGGAGTTCTTACAAGGGTCATGTTTTGTTTATTCATGCAAAACCTTATCCCAAAAAAAAATTAAAAAAAATACAAATCTACTGTAGTTAAGCTTCAATTTGTTGAGGGCCTGAACATGCTCTTGGATTGCCACGACATCTTACCCAGAAGTGTAACAGGGTACCCATCAAAACCAGGTACCCACTCTGTCCCCCCATTACAGCGGCCCTTTACCATGTGATCAACTGTGTCCAATCACAGCTGATCACAAGGTTAATAGACTGGCTGGTTATCAGGAGTCCTTTATGTACAGTGTCTGTAGGAGGAAATGAAAGCAGATAACTGGCAAGACTGTCCGCACATCATTTACACTGATCAGTGAACAAAAATAAAATTTTCATTAAAAAAGCAAAAAATAAAAAACCCAGGGGTGAATAAATACCACCAAAAGAAAGCTCTATCTAGATATACAGAGCTGTGACTCTGCTTGAATGCCCCCAATAGCAAGCTGCTAGCTGTGGGGGCACTCGATAGGAGGAAGGAGCAACGCAGAGGGACCTGAGAAGAGGAGGATCTGGGCTGCTCTGTGCAAAACCAACTGCATAGAGCAGGTATGACTTTTTTAAATGAACACCCACTTTAAAGCGGTGGTTCACCCTCCATAACAACATTTTAGCATAACATTAGGCATAGTAGCGCGAGCTACAGTATGCCTGTATTTATTTTTTTAGCCCCGTACTCACTGTGCAATCGTATATTGAAGATTCCGACTCCCCGCAGGGAATGGGCGTTTCTATCCAGAGGGAAGGTGATTGACGGCCGGCTCTGGCACGTCACGCTCCCCGAAGACAGCCGGAGTAGGTCTCGGCTCTTCACGGCGCCTGCGCACAGACGCCGTGAAGAGCCAAGTCCTATTTAGGCTATTTCCGGAGAAGCGTGACGTGCCAGAGCCGGCCGTCAATCACCTTCCCTCTGGATAGGAACGCCCATTCCCCGCGGGGAGTCGGAATCTTCAATATACGATTGCACAGTGAGTACGGGGCTAAAAAAATAAATACAGGCATACTGTAGCTCACGCTACTATGCCTAATTTTATGCTAGAGGAAAAAAAAAATTTTTTTTTTTATAGGCTGAACCCCCGCTTTAAGATCATTCTGATCAGGTGACCTAATGCATGGGGGGCTGCAGGAAACACTGTGCCAAAGTTTAAGGGTGTAAAAAGCCATTTTTCCTCTGACAGTGCAAGAAAGGGTTGGAATGTTGTCAGTTTCACCATTGCTGCATGTGTCCTGTTCGATGGATCTGTATCACTTCCTGTCCCAAAGCTATAGATGCCCCCCTTTCTGGACATCACAAGAACAAGTTTCCCCACTGAAAGGATTTCCCCCTCACCACCTGTCCACTATGCCCTGGAAATAAATAGTTGCCAGTAGTGATGCACCGAAATTATCGGCCGCCGAAAATAGGGTTTTCAGCATTGAGACAAAAGCAAAAAAGATGACAATAACTGCTTCTGAAAAGGCCCGCAATTTTGACGTGCTGCCAATGGTGTGCTTTTCCTTAGATCAAGAGACTCAAAAATCCATCAAAAAAACACAATACAGGCTGCATTTTTAATGCATCCTTGCTACATTTTCAATGTGGAGGTGCTGACAAAATATGCACCAAGTAGGATTTTTAACACCCTGCTTTAAAAGGGTGCTCAGATGAGGACAGCGCTGGATCCCTGGACAGGCAAATGTCATTTTATTAAAGTCAATAGCTACAGTATTTGTAGCTTCTGGCTTTAAAGTGGAGTTCTAGTCACTTGTGGTTATTGAAAGTCAGCAGCAACAAAAAGTGTAGCTGTTGACTTTATGGCATCATGCACACTGAACGTTTTATACAGCTGCTGTTTTGGTTTCAGGCTTTTTTTTGCAGACAGTAAACTCCCCAGCATGTTATCCTATGTGTTCATGCACACGTAGGCTTTTATCAACGTTTGAGGCAGGGACGTTTATTGGAAAAACAGAACTACTGTTTAAAGCGGATGTGCCATGGGGAAAAAATATTAAAAGCCAGCAGCTACAAATACTGCAGCTGCTGACTTTTAATATTAGGACACTTACCTGTCCTGGAGAGTCCAGCGCTGATCGCAGCAGAGCACGAGCGATCGCTCGTCTCTCTGCTGCTCCCCCCTCCATCCACGCTGAGGGAACCAGGAAGTGAAACGCTGCGGCTTCACTGCCCGGTTCCTTACGGCACATGCGCGAGTCGCGCTGCGCCCGCCGATTGGCTCACACGCTGTGTGCTTGGAGCCGAGTGTTCCCAGCACACAACGGGCGACAGACGGGAAGTCAGAAAAACCCGTCTTTTGCCCGTAGCGTGTGGCCGGAAGTGGGTGCAAATACCTGTCTTTAGACAGGTATCTGCACCCCCCTCCCCCCTGAAAGGTGTCAAATGTGACACCGGAGGGTTCCGATCAGCGGGACTCCACTTTAGGGTGGAGAACCGCTTTAAGGCCCCTTTCACACGGTCGGACCATTCAGGTCCACCTGTCAGTTTTGACGGCGGACCTGAACGGCTGCTCCATGCAGTCCTATGGATCGTCAGATGTGAGCGGAGACATGTCCCCTGACATCCGAACCGCCAAAATCAGACGGATGGCGATATACGTGCCCATTCGTCCATGGCGGATCGGGTGAGATCTGATGAAAACGGACACGATGTCTATTTTCATCAGATCTCTCCATAGGAGACAGCGGCGCTGCACAAGGCCCTCCCCGCTCAGTGAGCAGAAAGGGACTTGTCATTCGCTGGCTCAGCGGAGAGATCTTCCGCTGAGCTGGCGGACTCCAGAGGCCCAAGAGAGTTTCTCAGCTGTAAAAACGCTCCAACGCTGATAAAAGCTTAAAAACTCAGCCATTCATCATTTATCAGTGCTTTTGACTTGAGCCTTAAGCTTTTGTGGGAGTATAGCTTTGCTAAAAAACGCTACTGCAAAACTCATTCTACAGCTACAGCTTTTTACAGGCATGTTTATAATGTCCAGTGTGCATGACGCCTTAATAAACAGCCACTCACCTGCCCCACGATCCATCTGAGGCACTCAACCCAGCCGTTTTTGTCCCTCCTCTGCGGGGGTCGCATTTCTTTACTATGGGCATCCGGCTGTAACAGCTTGCGTTCACACATATATGATGCGGGAACCAGCATGTGAACACCCATGCAAATCCAGTGTGGGGGGGGAAAGCTCCTGCACCTTTTTTGTGGTATATGGCTGAACTTGCATTGCACGACATCGCATGTAATCGGCACAGCAATGCAAGTGCGAATTACATGTGAAATCTGTTCGCATATGACTCATGGGTGCTCAACCTGTGGCTCTCCAGCTGTTGCGGAACTACAATTCCCATGAGGCATTGCAAGCCGCTGACAGGTACAAGCATGTCTCCCAAAGGCTGAGGCATTATGGGAATTGTAGTTTTGCAACAGCTGGAGAGCCACAGGTTGAGCACTCATGGCATATGTGAACCCAGGCTCAAAGCCTGGGTGGCTTTGAGCGCGAGTGGCAATGTGCTCTGTGACTGGTCCTTAAAGCGGAGTTTCACCCATTTAAAAAAGGGCAGCAGCTAGAAAAAGTGTAGCTATGTGGGCGCACAAAGCCGCGATACTCTCCGAGGCGCTGGCATTCTAACTGTGGGCGCCCGGCTGTGCCTTCATAGCCGGGAAATCTGGGACATGTCCCAGCAGATTGCAGGGAGGAAGGGGGGGGGGTCTTAGTTCTGGTGCCATGGAGTCAGGGGAGGAAGTGGGGGCTGGGTGCCTGTAAAAACAGGGTACCCGCTCCTTTCCCAAAATATTACATGCCAAATGTGGCATGTCAGGGGGTTACCTGCACTTAGAGAAGTTCCATTTTTGGGTGGAACTTCACTGCAAGTCTTCTGGGATATGTCATAAATCCAAGATGACTTCGGGGAGAAGGGTGGGGAGTGGTAGAACTTCTGCTTCCAATCACCTAAGGTAGTGATGGCAAACCTTGGCACCCCAGATATTTTGGACCTACATTTCCCCATGATGCTCATGCACTCTGCAGTGTAATGGAGCATCGTAGGAAATGTTGTTCCAAAACATCTGGGTGGGCCAAGGTTTGCCATCACTGACTTAAGGTGACTGGAACGGATGTGGGAGCGGATACCTGTCTAAATTGGGTACCCTCTGCCCCCAAAAGCCGTTTCGCAAACAGGAGCTGGGGAGGACGACTTAAAAGTGGAATTTCCCCTTTTGGGTGGAGCTCCGCTTTAAGGCAAAGATCGTTGGAGGTCTTTTTGTATTGGTGGCAGGAAAGCAGACCTCCCATTCGCATGGAAAGTCTGCCATTGTGCATTTGAATAGACTGCTTAAAAAAAAAATGTACCAAGAACAGCAAAGCTAATGGCAGTGCACTGCAACTCAGGTGTGTTCGTGGGGGTACCATAACAATGGTCACCTCCTCTGTGCGCGAAACGTACATTACTATGGCGCAGGGGTGTAAACGGGCCCCAAGAAAAATGGGGAAAGATCTCAAAAACTTGACAGGGGTTCTAACCCTTACACACTTTTGAGAAGAAGCCTAAAATAATGTACCCACATCTGGGGGTACATGAGAATAGCAGAGATCACGTCAAGGCTGCATTCACATCTGTGCGTTTCTGGAACACGCGGGAAAAAAAAAGCCCACTTTGCGCTTGCGGTGCAACGTATGCGCCAGGATCTGCACGTAAAAAAGGCGCATGAGCTTCTGTGGTGCATGTGTGGCATGAAGAGCTACTTACGTAGCAACACACGAAAAATAAAAAAAATAAAGTTATTTGCAAAATGTGAATAAGGCCTATTTTGGGGGTGTCTGTTAGTCTCACTCCCCCTCATATCTCGCCCTGTACATGGCCACAGCCATCCATAATAGTGTACAGATGAGGAGACACCCTACTAATGAGGGAGGCTCATGGTCCCAGTCCGATAACCCCCAATGGAGCCCCCCTATAACATCCCCATTCCCCTAGTGGGGTTGGCTCGGTCACCGCACACACAGCAAGGGGAAGCCGTCCGGGTAGAGGCCGCGAGGCGGACACCGGCAGGTAGGCCGCAGGTTACACTGCGAGTCGTCTCAAGGATAAAGCAAACGAGGCCCACGCTACAGGACCCCGTACACACCCCTCACCCCCCGCCCTCATTTAGCGTACCGAGCGGTCAAAAGATTGTATTACCTGCTAAAGATCCGGCTTGGGGCGGGCTATGCGCTCCGAAGCAGCCTCGATTTTTCTCTCACAGCGTCGGCACAAGCAACGGCGTGCTCAGCTGCCGGCTACATATACTAGGTGTACAACCTAACCTGCTAAGCCTCACGGGCCAATCGCATCAATTATCCCAAGAACTTCGGAAGCTCATTCGCCTATCAGCGCATGACGGGCGGGACAACGGCGTGACTGACGTGCCTATTAACCAATAATCGTGCACAAAGGTTTCCGTAGGCGGGTTCGAATTGGAATAGATCGCGAAGGACTGCCAATGGCAACGAACATCACATTGCTGAGGGCGTGGCTAGCGGGGAGGCTCGCTGCACGCAAAGAGAGCCCGGGCTGGGTTGGCGCGTGGAGGTTCCCACACTGAAAGTAGTGTGGTTGTGAAGAAAGGGGGACCCCTGCGAAATAGAGCAGGAAACCCTGGCATGGCTATAAAGAGAGGCGGGAAAAGGGCGCGCTGGCGAATCAGAGTGAAGGGTTGGAGATGAGTGACAGGAGAAGAAAGGGTGTCTTAAAGCTAGAGTAACCCTTTGCATGAACACATACATGGTCATAAAAAGAGACGGGCTTCCTCAGTATTACCACCTACTGGAGAGGAGCAGCTGGCCTCAAATACACAATGTGAGGAACACATAAGCTGAGCCATTAGTAGCAGCAGACCCTACAAAGCTGGGACAATACACCACAAGGAACAAAGGAATGACTTCTGCCCTCCACCTCACCATGTCCACTATAAAAGACACCTAAACACCACCTTCCATCACCATGTCTGACTGGGAAAACACACCGCAGCCGATTCACTAAAACTGGAGAGTGCAAAATCAGATGCAACTCTGCATAGAAACCAATCAGCATGGGTGGAATTCCGAAAATCAGAAACAATCGAGTACTGTCCGTCAGGCCCCTTTCACACTTGTGCGACTTGGAACTGCAAAGTCGCATGACAAGTCGTTCCCCATGATTTCCAATGCTAACCATTCATATATGTGCGACTTCAAGTCCTGCCAACTTCAATGTAGTCCCTGTACTACTTTGGTCTGACTTTCATGCAAATTGAGGTCCAGAGACCCTAAAGCGGATGTGCGCTGAAAAAAAAAATATTAAAAGCCAGCAGCTACAAATACTGCAGCTGCTGACTTTTAAAGTGGAGGTTCACCCTAAAACAATTATATACCATTCCAACCAGCATACTGCCGACATGTACAGTTTGCTGGTTTTTTTTTCTTTTTTAGCTGTACCGTTTTATCGTTCTTTTTCTTTCCAGACTCCCGTGGGGAATAGGCGTTCCTATGAAGAGTCGTAGATGATTGACGTGCGGCTAAGGCGCGTCACGCCTATTTGCCCGCCTATTCCCCGCGGGAGTCCGTAAAGAAAAAGAACGATAAAACGGTATGTACAGCGGGGGGGAAAAAAACAGCATACTGTACATGTCGGCAGTATGCTGGTTGGAATGGTATATAATTGTTTTAGGGTGAACCTCCGCTTTATTATCGGCACACTTACCTGTCCTGGAGTCCAGCGCCGTCCGCAGCAGAGGACGAGCGACCGCTCGTCACTCTGCTGCCCCCCCGCCATCCTCGGTGAGGGAACCAGGAAGTGAAGCACTCCGGGTTCACTGCCCAGTTCCCTACAGCGCATGCGAGAGTCGCGCTACGCCTGCCAATTGGCTCCCGCTGTGTTCTGGGAGCCGAGTGTTCCCAGACCACAACGGGGGGAGGTGATGTCATGCCCGCAGTTTACCCGAGACTGTGTGGCTGGAAGGGGGGAAAAAAAGATCATCTCTGAGATGGGAAAAAAAAAAAAAAAAAAGATCATCTCTGAGGGGAAAGGGGGGAAAAAAAAGATCATCTCTGAGGGGAAAGCGGGGGAAAAAAGATCATCTCTGAGATGGGGCAAAAAAAAGATCATCTCTGAGGGGAAAGGGGGGAAAAAAAGATCATCTCTGAGATGGGGCAAAAAAAAGATCATCTCTGAGGGGAAAGGGGGAAAAAAAAGATCATCTCTGAGGGGAAAGGGGGGAAAAAAAGATCATCTCTGAGGGGAAAGGGGGGAAAAAAGATCATCTCTGAGATGGAAAAAAAAAAGATCATCTCTGAGGGGAAAGGGGGAAAAAAAAAGATCATCTCTGAGGGGAAAGGGGGGAAAAAAGATCATCTCTGAGGGGAAAGGGGGAAAAAAAAGATCATCTCTGAGATGGGAAAAAAAAAAGATCATCTCTGAGGGGAAAGGGGGGAAAAAAGATCATCTCTGAGGCGAAAGGGGGGAAAAAAAGATCATCTCTGAGGGGAAAGGGGGGAAAAAAAGATCATCTCTGAGATGGGAAAAAAAAAAAAAAAAGATCATCTCTGAGGGGAAAAAAGATCATCTCTGAGATGGGGGAAACAAAGAAAAAAGATCATCTCTGAGATGGGGGAAACAAAGAAAAAAGATCATCTCTGAGATGGGGGAAACAAAGAAAAAAGATCATCTCTGAGATGGGGGAAACAAAGAAAAAAGATCATCTCTGAGATGGGGGAAACAGAGAAAAAAGATCATCTCTGAGATGGGGAAACAAAGAAAAAAGATCATCTCTGAGGGGAAAGGGGGGAAAAAAAGATCATCTCTGAGATGGGGGAAACAAAGAAAAAAGATCATCTCTGAGGGGAAAGGGGGGAAAAAAAGATCATCTCTGAGATGGGAAAAAAAAAAAAAAAAGATCATCTCTGAGGGGAAAAAAGATCATCTCTGAGATGGGGGAAACAAAGAAAAAAGATCATCTCTGAGATGGGGGAAACAAAGAAAAAAGATCATCTCTGAGATGGGGGAAACAGAGAAAAAAGATCATCTCTGAGATGGGGGAAACAGAGAAAAAAGATCATCTCTGAGATGGGGGAAACAAAGAAAAAAGATCATCTCTGAGATGGGGGAAACAGAGAAAAAAGATCATCTCTGAGATGGGGAAACAAAGAAAAAAGATCATCTCTGAGGGGAAAGGGGGGAAAAAAAGATCATCTCTGAGATGGGGGAAACAGAGAAAAAAGATCATCTCTGAGATGGGGGAAACAGAGAAAAAAGATCATCTCTGAGATGGGGGAAACAAAGAAAAAAGATCATCTCTGAGGGGAAAGGGGGGAAAAAAAGATCATCTCTGAGATGGGGGAAACAAAGAAAAAAAGATCATCTCTGAGATGGGGAAACAAAGAAAAAAGATCATCTCTGAGGGGAAAGGGGGGAAAAAAAGATCATCTCTGAGATGGGGGAAACAAAGAAAAAAGATCATCTCTGAGGGGAAAGGGGGATAATGTTAAAAATCTAACAGTTTAGGTCAGAGCTGCTGTACCAACAATCCAAATGTTGGTACAGAGATCTCCCCCACTGAACTGTTGTGTTCTGTCAGGGGTACAGCCCCCCATAAAACACTCCGGTCAGCGCTCTCTGCCATTGGTTGAGAGCACTTATCGGCTGCTGGTTTTCCAGCATGCTCGTCCAACAGTAGATGGTTGAATGGCCGGCATGGCAAGGAGAGAGTGCGAAACTGAAGAGAATGAAAAAGAATAAAAATGTATTCTAATGGAAAAAAAATAATAGTGAATGGAAAACAGTTTCCATCTTTTGGGGGGGGGGGGGGGGGGGAGTGTAAATGGAACTGAAGCCTTTCCAACCAGCTGCCCCACACTCCCTGTCCGCTCACTGTTATGGAAAGGGTGCCAGATGACGCAGCAACACTTTCAACCTCTTCCCAGCTGTTGGGCAGTGAGAGCAAGAAGGGGAAGCCCTCAGGGCCGTCAGTAACTGTACGTCGCAGCCCTGACCACCAGAAGAGGGCGTTAGTTCCCCTGTCAGTGTAAGCAATGTAAGGGCAATGCCCTTAGTAAACAGAGCGCATTTTCCAAAACCAGCGCGCTGTGGGTGGTTGCATCTGCATTGTATGCCCCGCATAGGGACAAGACCCCTGCGGCAGTGTAGCCCAGGCGCCAATGCAACCTGGAGTTTGTCGAGCCCCGAGCTGTGACCTGGAAAGGAAAAAAGAAAATGCTTTTCTGTAGTAACAGGAGGTGAAATTGATGGCTGGGTTGGTCAAATTTCGAAATCGATAATGACGTCATCGGTTCACAAAACACACAAAATTTCTGATTTTCAAAAGAAAATGTGTTCGGAATTTAACCCATGTATGGACTGTGCATTCCGGTTGCAGGAATCGCATTGATACTTGCAACCACCCACAGCGCACTGGTTTTGCAAGACATGCAGGGATGACATTCATTCTGAATTGCACCCCCACACATCTCAGTCCGCAGCGTGATTGCGGGAACCGCAGGGGCAGTTTCCCTGCGACCGCGTTTTAAAAAAAAGGTGCATGCACCTTTTTTGTGTGGTTCACGTGGCACAGCAGCCCATTCAAATGGATGGGCTGCCGTGCCCGAGCAAATGGGATGCACGGCCCACACTAGTGTGAATCTAGCCTTAAAGGGGTTGTAAAGGTAAATGTTTTTTCACCTTAATGCATCCTATGCTTAAGGTGAAAAAACATCCGATGGGACCGCCCGCCCCCCCCCCCCGTTTTACTTACCTGACCGTTCGAAATTCCCGAGCGCGTCCATGTGATGTTCTTGGGTTCCCAGCCTGGCCGTTGATTGGCTAGGCTGGGCGGATTGATAGCAGCGCAGCCATTGGCTGGCGCTGCTGTCAATCACAGCGGATGACGCGGCGCGCTGAGGGGCCGGGCCGAGTGATACAGTCGGCAGCTATGGCCACCGTTGTATCACGGGAACGCTTTTGCAAAAGCTTTCCACCATGCAAGCTTGCTCGCATGAAGGTGGAAAGCTTTTGCAAGGAGGAGCCGAGACAGCCGCCGAGGGACCTCAGAAGACAGGATTCGGGGACACTCTGTGCAAAACGATCTGCACAGTGGAGGTAACTATAACATGTTTGTTATTTTAAAAAAAATTAATTTTTGCCTTTAGTGTTCCTTTAAACCTGGAAGCGGATTGGCTTTTATGCACAGCTGCACCAGATTTTGGACTCTCCAGCTTTAGTAAATGAATCCCAGTGCCATGTGCCTAGATTCACATACAATGCCGCAACTTTGCGGCAGGGTAGCTTAAGGCATTTATGCTACGCCGCCGTAAGTTAGCAAGGCAAGTACATGATTCACAATGTACTTGCCAAGTTACGGCGGCGTAGCCTAAAGCAGGCGGGCGTAAGGGCGCCTAATTCAAATGTGTGTAAGGGGGCGTGTTTTATGTCAATGGGGCTTGACCTTACGTTTTTGACGTTTTTTTTAACTGCGCATGCGCCGGGCGCCTACATTTCCCAGTGTGCATTGCGGCTAAGTACGCCGCACGGGCCTATTGATTAACAACGTAAATCCCGATTCACGGACGACTTGCGCAAACGACGTAAACATTTTGAAGCGGGAACGGCGGCCATACTTAACATTACTATTCTAACTAGGGCCTAGCTTTAACTTAGCGGCCTATCTCTAACGTAAACGGCATAAAAGTACTGCGTCGGCCGGGCGTACGTTCGTGAATCGGCGTATCTACTAATTTACATATTCTATGCCGACCGCAATGGAAGCGCCACCTATCGGCCAGCTTCAATATTGCAACCTAAGATAGGACGGCGCAAGCCGTCGTATCTTAGATATGTTTAAGTGTATCTCTGATTGAGAATACACTTAAACATAAGTCGGCGTAGATTCTGAGTTAGGTCGGCTTATCTACTGATAAGCCGGCCTAACTGTTTCTGAATCTACCTAATGGTACTTATGTGAGATACAAATATACACAACAACCACACAAAATGGCCTTGTGCCTGAAAATAAATAAATAATTCACAAATTCACAAAATGGCCCTGACTTCTCATGCTTCAATGACACGTTGAGAAGCACTTACAGTGGTTGTAAAGCCTCATGGTTTTTCACCTTAATGCATACTATCCATTTTCTTACCGGAGCTCATCCCATCCAGCGCTGTGCATCGGCTCCAGCCTTTCTCCTCATTGGACAGATTGATAGCAGCTTCCACTGCTGTCAATCAAATCCTGTGACACGGAAGCAGGGGACAGGGCCGAGTCCTGCTGTCTGTGTCAAGAGACGCAGCCGCTGGTTTCGGGAGCAAGCCCGCATGGGTACCCCAATGGAAAGGGGCTTTCTGTGAGGGCACGCAATGAAGAGGAGAAGCCTGGATCGCCGGCGAGGTGACCCCAGAAGAAGATCGAGGTTGCTCTGTGCAAAAGCATTAAACAGAGCAGGCAAGTATAAGCAGGTTTGTTATTTTAATACAAAAAAATAAAATAAAACAGTTTCAAGTGTTTGTTACCCCAACATTTTATATTCCGAATAAGTGCCTTCTGTACTATTTTACTTGTATGAGAAAGCATCCTGTTCTTTGTATTGCTTCCTTTATGTGAAATCCCCTATTTTCCTTTTTAGTCCCCTTGCTTTCCTATTAAAAACTGACCACACTAAGCAAGAGCGAGCACACCGTGGTCAGTTCTCTAGCTATGCTGGGAACTCAGGCTGCAATCTGCTAATGATCAGACTTGTCCTGAAATGCCCATGCTGCACAGCCATTCACGAAAAAGCTCAGTGTGCTGCTTCTTCTATCTCCTCCCAGGTCTTATGCAGCTGAGAACAGAGGACATGTGATCACTTAAAAAAAAAAAAAAAAAGAAGGAATGGCTCCCGCTGTCTGAAATTTCTTCAATAGCTACGAGGCAGGGTCACCCAGACAAAGTCACCTGGTGGCACCGCCCCTTGTGACATCACTGACATAGCATGCACTTTTTTGGGGTCAGCAGTGGCGGCGGGTAAGCTGGTACCATTGTCACCAAGAAAACAATTAGTAACATACAATGCCATGAAGGAATGAAATCCTTCAGCACCCACAAGGTACCCCTGCTCAAAAAAGCACATGTACAGACCTGTCTGAAGTTTACTCATGAACATCTAAATGATTCAGAGGAGAACTGGGTGAAAGTGTTGTGGTCAGATGAGACCAAAATTGACCTCGTTGGCATCAACTCAACTCGCCATATTTGAAGGAGGAGGAATGCTGCCTATAACCCCAAGAACACCATCCCCACCATCAAATGTAGAGATGGAAACATTATGCTTTGTTTTTGTTTGTTTTTTATGCTAAGGGGTCCGGACAACTTCACTGCATCAAAAGGGATGATGAACGTGGGGCTATGCACCCTCAAATCTTGGGTGAGAACCTCCTTTCCTCAGCCAGGGCATTGGAAATGGGTCATGCATGGGTATTCCAGCATGACAATGACCCAAAACACACGGTCAAGGCAACACAGGAGTGGCTCAAGAAGATCCTGGAGTGGCCTAGCCAGTCTCCAGACCCTAATCCCATAGAAAATATGTGAGGGATCTGAAGGTTCGAGTTACCAAACGTCAGCCTCGAAACCTTAAAGTGATACTAAACCCGCAACAGTAAAATCAGTCTGTATATGCAGCATAGCATAGCATGCTTGTTATACCCACTGTGGAACTTAAAGCGGTGTTTCACCCTAAAAACAACTTTCTAGCATCTCATTCAGCATAGTAGCGCGAGCTACAGTATGCCTTTATATATTTTTTTGGCGCCGTACTCACTGTTATATCGCGTAGTAAAATTCCAGACTCCCCGCGGGGAATGGGCGTTCCTATTCAGAGGGCTCGTGATTGACGGCCGGCTATGGCGCGTCACGAAAATAGCCGGAGTAGGTCTCAGCTCTTCCCGGCGCTATACGGCACCTGCGCACAGACATCGGAGCTGACTGCGCAGGCACCGTGAAGAGCAAACACCTATTTCGGCTATTTACGTGAAGCGTGACGCACCATAGCCGGCCGTCAATCACAAGCCCTCTGAATAGGAACGCTCATTCCCCGGAAACTTTCGTAGGCGATTACACAGGGAGTACGGCGCCAAAAAAATATATAAAGGCATACTGTAGCTCACGCTACTATGCTGAATAAGAGCGTTAGGGAGAACCCCCGCTTTAAGAAGTTAATCTGCTGCATTGTGTAAAAAGACTGTTTTATTATGGGAACACAGATCCCTCTCCTGCACTGTCTATCTGGGGAAAGTCAGCTAACATAGGCAGGGTAGCCAACCTGCACATGCTCAGTTGTGTCTTTTATGCTGGAGAGAATCATTTCTTGTTCTCAGAGCTAGCCAGGTCATATGGTATTGGCATCACACATGTGGGCGTGTATTCAGGCTGAAGTGGAAGTCTCCTCCTTCCTGAACTCTCAGCACTGGAAAAACTCTGCAGTTTATCACTGACCGTGGTATACAGGTCCTCCAAAAAGGTATATAGTGGCAATATTTGAATGTAAAAAGAAGATTTATAAGTTGTGGGCACTGTGGGGGGGGGGTGGGGGCAGATGAACTATTTTCATATTACTGGGTTTAGTAACACTTTAATGACTTGGAGAGGATCTACACCAGGGGTGGGCAATTATTTTTTCGATGGGGCCACATGAGAAACTAAAAATATTTTGGAGGGCCGGGCCAAAAGGCTAAACTCAATACTGCATAAAATCAATTGTATTTCTTTATAAAAAGCAGTAAATATCATTGTTGGAAAACTGGGGGACAGAGGCTGGGGACATGGCACAGGAGGGGGACAGAGGCTGGGGACATGGCACAGGAGGGGGACAGAGGCTGGGGACATGGCACAGGAGGGGGACAGAGGCTGGGGACATGACACAGGAGGGGGACAGAGGCTGGGGACATGACACAGGAGGGGGACAGAGGCTGGGGACATGACACAGGAGGGGGACAGACGCTGGGGACATGACACAGGAGGGGGACAGACGCTGGGGACATGACACAGGAGGGGGACAGACGCTGGGGACATGACACAGGAGGGGGACAGAGGCTGGGGACATGACACAGGAGGGGGACAGAGGCTGGGGACATGACACAGGAGGGGGACAGAGGCTGGGGACATGACACAGGAGGGGGACAGACGCTGGGGACATGACACAAAAGGGGGACAGACGCTGGGGACATGACACAGGAGGGGGACAGACGCTAGGGACATGACACAGGAGGGGGACAGACGCTGGGGACATGACACAGGAGGGGGACAGAGGCTGGGGACATGACACAGGAGGGGGACAGACGCTGGGGACATGACACAGGAGGGGGACAGAGGCTGGGGACATGACACAGGAGGGGGACAGAGGCTGGGGACATGACACAGGAGGGGGACAGAGGCTGGGGACATGACACAGGAGGGGGACAGAGGCTGGGGACATGACACAGGAGGGGGACAGAGGCTGGGGACATGACACAGGAGGGGGACAGACGCTGGGGACATGACACAGGAGGGGGACAGACGCTGGGGACATGACACAGGAGGGGGACAGACGCTGGGGACATGACACAGGAGGGGGACAGACGCTGGGGACATGACACAGGAGGGGGACAGAGGCTGGGGACAGGCAGCCACTGTTTAATCAATAACAATTGATTAAACAGTGGCTGCATGTGATGGCACAGTGGCTGCATGTGATGGCACAGTGGTTGCGTTTGATGGGCACAGTGGCGACAATTGATGGCACAGTGGCTGCGTGTGATGGGCACAGTGGCAACAATTGATGGCACAGTGACTGCGTGTGTTGGCACTGTGGCTGCATGTGATGGCACAGTGGCTGCGTTTGATGGGCACAGTGGCTGCGTTTGATGGGCAGAGTGGCTGCGTGTGATTGGCACAGTGGCTGCGTGTGATTGGCACAGTGGCTGCGTGTGATTGGCACAGTGGCTGCGTGTGATTGGCACAGTGGCTGCGTGTGATTGGCACAGTGGCTGTGTTTGGGAACAGTGGCAACAATTGATTGCACAGTGGCTGCGTGTGATTGGCACAGTGGCTGCGTTTGATGGGAACAGTGGCTGCGTGTGATTGGCACAGTGGCTGCGTGTGATTGGCACAGTGGCTGCGTGTAATTGGCACAGTGGCTGCGTGTAATTGGCACAGTGGCTGCGTGTAATTGGCACAGTGGCTGCGTGTAATTGGCACAGTGGCTGCGTGTGATTGGCACAGTGGCTGCGTGTGATTGGCACAGTGGCTGCGTGTGATTGGCACAGTGGCTGTGTTTGGTAACAGTGGCAACAATTGATTGCACAGTGGCTGCGTGTGATTGGCACAGTGGCTGCGTTTGATGGGAACAGTGGCTGCGTTTGATGGGAACAGTGGCTGCGTTTGATGGGAACAGTGGCTGCGTTTGATGGGAACAGTGGCTGCGTTTGATGGGAACAGTGGCTGCGTGTGATGGGCACAGTGGCTGCGTGTGATGGGCACAGTGGCTGCGTTTGATGGGCACAGTGGCTGCGTGTGATTGGCACAGTGGCTGCGTTTGATGGGCAGAGTGGCTGCGTGTGATTGGCACAGTGGCTGCGTGTGATTGGCACAGTGGCTGCGTGTGATTGGCACAGTGGCTGCGTTTGATGGGCACAGTGGCTGCGTTTGATGGGCACAGTGGCTGCGTGTGATTGGCACAGTGGCTGCGTGTGATTGGCACAGTGGCTGCGTGTGATTGGCACAGTGGCTGCGTGTGATTGGCACAGTGGCTGCGTGTGATTGGCACAGTGGCTGCGTGTGATTGGCACAGTGGCTGCGTGTGATTGGCACAGTGGCTGCATGTGATTGGCACAGTGGCTGTGTTTGGGAACAGTGGCAACAATTGATTGCACAGTGGCTGCGTGTGATTGGCACAGTGGCTGCGTTTGATGGGAACAGTGGCTGCGTGTGATTGGCACAGTGGCTGCGTGTGATTGGCACAGTGGCTGCGTGTGATTGGCACAGTGGCTGCATGTGATTGGCACAGTGGCGACAATTTATGGTGGCGAAGTGGCTGCTTGTGTTGGCACAAGTGGCTGCATGTGTTGGCACAAGTGGCTGCGTGTGATGGGCACAGTGACCCCTCCCGGCCCTGCCTACTGTTATCACCGCGGCGGGGAACATAACAGACAGCGTTCGTTTGAACAGCTGTTTTCCCCGCTTCGCATAGACACTCCCCCTTGGACGGATCTGTCCAATCGCGAGCAAGGGGGAGTGTCTATGTGACTCCCCCTTGCTCGCGATTGGACAGATCCGTCCAAGGGGAAGTGTCTATGCCATAGACACACCCCCTTGGACGGATCTGTCCAATCGCCAGCAAGGGGGAGTGTCTATGTGACTCCCCCTTGCTCGCGATTGGACAGATCCGTCCAAGGGGGAGTGTCTATGCGCGGTGATTAACGTGGCAGCGGGGGTGGGCCGGATTAAAAGGTCCGCCGGGCCGTATACGGCCCGCGGGCCGTAGTTTGCCCAGGTCTGATCTACACAGAGGAGTGGCCCAAAATCCCTCTTGAGATGTGTGCAAACCTGGTGGCCAACTACAAGAAACGTCTGACCTCCAATTGCCAACAAGGGTTTTGCCACCAGGTACTAAGTCATGTTTTGTGAAGGGATCAAATGCTTTTTTTTACTCATTAACCACTTCCCGCCTGGCCTACAGCAGAATGATGGCAGGGCGGTGGTTCCGTTATCTTGACTGGGTGTCATATGATGTCCAGCAGGATAACAGGCGCCATTCGCCCGTGGGGGCGTGCATCGTGGCAATCGGTGGTGATGCGCGTGTCAGTCTGACACACTGTTACACCGATCTCAGTAAAGAGCCTCCGACGGAGGCTCTTTACCATGTGATCAGCCGTGTCCAATCACGGCTGATCACGACGTAAACAGGAAGAGCCATTAATCAGCTTTTCCTCACTCGCGTCTGACAGAGGAGGGGGGCCGCTCTCCTAACAGAAGGGGTCTGTGCCGATTGTTTATCAGTGCAACCCTCCCTTGGATGCCCGCCCAGGACCAACAGGATGCCGCAATGGACCACCAGGGAAGGCCACAAAACTGGACCACCAGGTATGCCACCCTAGACCACCAGGGAAATGCCATTCAGTGCCCAGACAGCTGCCAATCAGTGGCCATCCCCAATGCCTGACAGTGCCATCAGTGATGCCCATCAGTGCCACCTATCAATGCCACTCATAAGTACACATCAGTGCAGCCTTTCAGTGTCGCCTATAAGTGCCCATCAGTGCTGCATATCAGTGCCGTCCTACCAGTGCCCATCGTCAGTGCCACCTCATCAGTGCCCATCAGTGAAGGAGAAAACATACTAAAAAACATATAGGTAGATTCAGGTACATTGGATTAAAGTTACGGCGGCGTAGCTTAGCGTGTTTAGGCTACGGCGCCGTAAATTAGCTAGGCTAGTAATGATTCTCAATATACTTGCCTGCCAATATACGGCGGCGTAGCCTAAAGCGGGCGGGCGTAAGGGCGCCGAATTTAAATGTGTTGGAGGGGGGCGTGTTTGATGGTAATGAGGCTTGACCTCACGGTTTTTACTTTTTTTTTCTAACTGCGCATGCGCCGGGCGCCTACATTTCCCAGTGTGCATTGCGGCTACGTACGCCGCACGGGCCTATTGATTTTGACGTGGACGTAAACAACGTAAATCCCGATTCGCGGACGACTTACGCAAACGGCGTAAAAAATTTAAATCTCGCGGCTGGAACGGCGGCCATACTTTAACATTGTTATTCCACCTAATAAGTGGAATAACTTTAGGCCTGCTAATGCCTTACGGAATCGGCGTACCAAATCATTTACATATTCTACGCCGACCGCAATGGAAGCGCCACCTAGCGGCCATCCAAAATATTGCAATCTAAGATAGGACGGCGCAAGCCGTCTTATCTTAGATATGTTTAAGCGTATCTCTGTTTGAGCATACGCTTAAACATAAGTCGGCGTAGCTTCTGAGTTTGGTCGACTTATCTACTGATAAGCCGGCCTAACTCTACCTGAATCTACCTAATACTTTCACATGGGCAGACCGGTTAGGTCTGCCTGTCAGTTTTTTAGGCGGACCTGAATGGGATGCTCCATAGAGGTCTATGGAGCGATGGATGTCAGCAGTGACATGTCCGCTGACATTCGACCTGCTCCAATACGCTTAAGTCTGACGAATGGAAACCCTATTACGGTCCGTCTTCATCCAATCCCCCATAGAGGAGAGCCGCGCTCTGACAGGTCGGTCCCTGAACAGTATGCAGAGACAGACCTGTCATCTGCCTGCTCAGCGGGGATCGACAGAGCGATACCTGCTGAGCAAAGCGGAGTCCGGACACGTCTGCGTGAAAGGGCCCCTATTTACAACATTTACAACAGAAACAAAAAGAAAATCTTTTTTTTTTGTATTCTGTTTGGGTACAGTGTAGCATGACCGCGCAATTGTCAAAGTGTGACAGTGCTGAAAGCTGAAAAATGGCTTGGGCAGGAAGGGGTGTAAGTGCCTGGTATTGAAGCGGTTAAAATGCAAATCAACTTATAACATTTTTGAAATGCGTTTTTCTGGATATTTTTGTTGTTCGGTCTCTCACTGTTATAATAAACCTTCCCTTAAAATTATAGACTGATCATTTGTCAGTGGGCAAACAAACAAATTCAGCAGGGGATCAAATACCTTTTTCCCCCCTCACTGTAGATCGATCCTGGAATTCCACTTTAAAGTGCAATTATCTTTTATGTGATGTCCTCTGCCCTTGGTGACACAAAGTACATGCTTAATTTGCTTAACTACTTGCCAACTATGTAGGTCTGTAGGGCTTACATGCGGCATCAAGTAAGGTGGGCTTTAACACCCACCCACCCTCTGCACATACGCATCCATGATGGCATGAGGCTGTGAACTGAGAGCGCACTTTCTGCACACTGACCGAGCAGTCACCATCAAGGCTTCTAATCAGGAGCCATTGGGACAAGTGACCGTTGTCACGTGCAGTGTTGCCAACCGTCAGTTTTTTTTACTGACAGCCAGTAAAAAACAGGCACTTTTCTCCTGCCAGTAAGAGGAAAAGGTTGCCAGTAAAAAATATGGCTGTGACATGTGGCTCAGAACTGCGCTTGCACAGCTCAGGTCCGGAGATGGCCGAGACCATCCAAGTGCCTGCTACAGTGTGATTGGGTGGTACCGTGGGGGGGCGGGTCTAGCGGAGGCGGTGCCTGAGCGTGTCATGTGATAACATGGTGCAAGGGAGCTGAGGGGAGCTGGCAGAGCAGTGTGCAGGTCTGCAGGATGGAAGCGGAACTGTCAATGCTGTTTGGAACGGAGGGACCACCTGGCATGGAGAGAGATTGTCACTGTGACTCAGGAGAGGACGTGCCGGTGATCTGTGCTGCTGCACACTACTGTCAGTGTCACTGTGAGAGTCCATTTCGTGTGTGTGTGTGCTGCCCGTTCTAATTTCCTGTCCTCCTGAGTCCTGTCCCTGAGCCACTTACTAACTAAATTGAAAGTAAAATAAGAAATATGTTTTTTTACCTTATAGGGGTTGTAAAGGTACAATTTATTTCCCCCTAAATAGCTTCCTTTACCTTAGTGCAGTCCTCCTTCACTTACCTCATCCTTCCATTTTGCTTTTAAATGTCCTTATTTCTCCTGAGAAATCCTCACTTCCTGTTCTTCTGTCTGTAACTCCACACAGTAATGGGAGGCTTTCTTCCTGGTGTGGAGTGTCGTGCTCGCCCCCTCCCTTGGACTACCGGAGAGTCAGGACTAGGGCTGCAACTAACGATTATTTTCATAATCGATTAGTTGGCCGATTAATCGAATAATCGGTTAATAACCTTAAAAAAAAAATTATTTTATTTTGGCCAATTTGTTGTTGTGTGGATTAGAAAACACAAATTGCCAAAAAATAAAATAAAAAATTCTGCAGCTTCTCCATTGAAGTATATTAAACCCCCCCAAAAAATAGCACCTTTTTGCATAAAAAAAAAAAAAAAAAAAAGTCCTTGCCCTTTCCAAATACACAGCAGCTGAAAAAATCATGGATGTGAAACCATGTAAATGAACTGTAGTGTGTTTCTGCAAAAAGCACCGAGGTGTGACCCCAGGCCTGAGATATTTAGTAACATAACAGAGTTAAAAAACTAAAATTAGTACAAAAAGAGCAAATAATCGCTACTGTAAGGGGTTCATTTTTTACTGTGGGACAGTGAAAGTAATATTTACAGTAGCGATTGGCTCTTTTTTGTACTATAAAGGGCTAATTTTTTTTTCTAACCCCATTATGTTACTGGCCGATTTATCGATTATTAATCGATTAATTTCTTAGGCCCCGTACACACGACCAAACATGTATGCTGAAACTGGTCCGCGGGCCAGTTTCAGCATACATGTTCGGTCGTGTGTGGGCGCGAGCGGGCCGAATTCCAGCAAACATTTGCCCGCCGGGCCTTTTCCCAGCGGGCAAATATTCCTGGACGTGTTTTAAAACCGTCCGCTGGAATCCTGCCCGCTCTGACATGTACGGTCGTCAGTACAGACCTACCGTACATGTCCAGGCGCCCGCCGTCCCTCGCATGCGTCGAATGACTTCGACGCATGCGTGGAAGCCTTTAAATGGCAGGCCCGCCCACGTCTCCGCGTCATCGCCGCGTCATCGTCGCGGCGACGACGCGGACACGCCCCGCGTATTGTTTACGCGCGGACTTCTGTACGATGGTGTGTACAACCATCGTACAGAAGCCCTCTGGCAGGCATGTACGGTGAAAACGGTCCGACGGACCGCTTTCACCGTACATGTTTGTTCGTGTGTACCCGGCCTGAATCGATTAGTTGTCTCGGCCCTAGTCAGGACACTCTCTACGTTGCAGATAGAGAAAGGAGCGGTGTGTTTGTTGGCGTCCTAACTCTCCTGTAGTCCAAGGGAGGGGGCGAGCACAACACTCCACACCAGGGAGAAAGCCTCGCATTACTGTGTGGAGTTACAGACAGAAGAACAGGAAGTAAGGATTTCTCAGAAGAAATAAGGACATTTAAAAGCAAAATAGAAGGATGAGGTAAGTGAAGGAGGACTGCACTAAGGTAAAGGAAGCTATTTAGGGGAAAAAATTGTACCTTTACAACCCCTTTAAATCACATTGCTAATTGCTAGGGGTGCAACGGATCGTGCCCGATCCGAACGGGTCGACCAGTTCGGATCGGCACAGACTGCGATCGGCGGAACGCACCCCCGCCGTGGCCTTAGGAAAGACCGCGGCTTCGGCCTAGCTCCGGAGCGGTCGGCCATCTTGGTACACCCAGCGGCGGTGCGCGCTGACGTCATCACCCCTCTGCTATTCCTACCAGAGCGCGCGCCGCGATCTATTTTGAATGCATCTGCAAGAATGCAAGTACAGTGAGTTGAATCATGATTGTTGGGCAATGCAAAAACTACTGGCTATTATTACTAATATGTGGGGGCAATGTTTTACTACTGAGTGGCTATAGATGTACCTTGAATTTATTATTACTAATGTGGGGGCAATGTTAAACTACTGGCTAGTGGCTAGTATTACTAATGTGGGGGCAATGTTGCTGATCCGAAAATGATCCGATCCGTGACTCCTGATCCGAGGATCAATCCGATCCGTGAGTTTTTTGATCCGTTGCACCCCTACTTATTGCATATTGTAATTGTTTGTAGCCTAAATACTGAAATTTGGACTTAAAATTTTGTAACTTTTGGAAATGCCAGTAAAAACTTGGCTGTGCCAGTAAATTTTGGGGGTTGGGTCAGTAAATTTTAATCTGGTAGGTCGGCAACACTGGTCACGTGATATAGACGATGCACCGCTTTCCAGGCACTAAAGGTAGTATTTTACCTTAATGCAATCTACGCATTAAATTAAACAAACCTTCTGCATGCACCCCTCTAATATTACATGAGTGCCATTCAGTTCAGAAGGAGTACCCACTGGATGTGATGACTTCAGTGCAGACATCTCAGCACCAACATCTTCTTTTATAGCTCTGCTTTAGTTTATAACGCTTACTATGCTGGCAGCAGGGTCACTTTATGTGATCAATGTTACTATTACATTTGGAGGTTTCTAAATGTGATTTGGTAAAAACAAAAAAAAAACACATATAAAACTTGGGGCCAGATTCACATAGGTTAGCGGATCTTTAGATCCACGTAACCTATGTGATTTAAGATCCGCCGCCGCAATTTTTTTAAAGCAAATGCTAATTCACAAAGCACTTACCTCAAAACTTGCGGTGGCGTATCTTAAATCCCCCGGCGGAATTCAAATTCCGCGGCTAGGGGGAGTGTAGTATTTAAATCAGGCGCGTCCCCGCGCCGATTTAACTGCGCATGCACCGTCCGCAAATTTTCCTGGCGTGCATTGCTCCCAATGACGTCGCTAGGACGTCATTGGTTTCGGCGTGAGTGTAACTTGCGTCCAGCGCTTTTGTGAATCGACGTACGCAAATTTTCAAAATTCGAGGCGGGAACGACGGCCATACTTAACATTGGCTGCGCCTCATAGAAGCAGGGGTAACTATACGCCGGAAAAAGCCGAACGCAAAACTACGTTAAAAAAAAGTGCCGGGCGGTCGTTCGTTTCGGAATCGGCGTATCTCCTCATTTGTATAATCGTAAATAAAGCGAAACGCCACCTAGCGGCCAGCCTGGAATTGCAGCCTAAGATCCGACGGTGTAACACAGTTACACATGTCGGATCTTAGGCATATCTATGCGTAACTGATTCTCTGAATCAGTCGCATAGATACGACCGGCACAACTCAGAGATACGACGGTGTATCAGGAAATACACCGTCGTATCTCTTTGTGAATCTGGCCCTTGATGTTCACATAATGAGAATAGTGTTCATATATTGTCACGATCTGGTCTCCATAGAAACAATGATGAACTTTCGGATTTCTCCTGCATATACAGTATGTCTGTGTGTATAACCTGACAGTCTGTCATACTGAAAACAATCCCTCTTTGTCCCCAAGCTAACCTTTTTAAGAAAACCTGTTAACGTCTCCTTCTGAAAATGATAGTTGCTTGGCCATCGTGGTGATCCAGTGGCTTCATCACCTTCTTATCCACTTGACCTCTGGATGATTTACCCCCCTTGATGACCAGGCCATTTTTTGCTATACGGCGCTGCGTTATTTTAACAGACAATTGCCACGCTGCACAGGAATGAAATGTATGTCTCCCCCCCACCCCCACAAATAGAGCTTTCTTTTGGTGGTATTCAATCACCTGGGTTTTGGATTTTTTGCGCAAAAAAAAAAAAACACCGCACAATAGGTTTTACTTTCTGCTATAAAACCCAATATAAAAAATGTAAAAAAAAAACAAATTTCTTCATAAAATGTTTGCCAATATGTAATCTGCTACATATTTTGGGTAATAAAAATCCCAATTAGGCCCCTTTCACACGGGCGCTCCATGCACTTCTATGGAGCCACGGATGTCAGCGGTGACATGCCCGCTGACATTCGATCCGCCAAGTGTGATGGATGGAAACCCTATTTTCCATCCATCTGGCGGATCGGATCAGATAAAGGCGAACTCTACGGTCCGTCTGAATCCGATCCCTCATAGGGGAGAGCGGCGCTCTGACAGGTCGCTCCCTGCACAGTGTGCAAAGACAGACCTGCCATCTGCCTGCTCAGCGGGGATCCCCGCTGAGCAAAGCTGAACCCGCATACGGACACGTCCACGTGAAAGGGCCGTAAGCGCATATCATTATTATACAGCATTTAAATAGCACCAACAGTTTGCGTAGCGCTTAACAAAATGGAGGCAGAAATTACAGTTACATTACAATTAGGTACAAGAGAAGTCTAAAAGTATATTGATTGGTTTGCACAAAATGTATAGCGTCTACAAACTATGGTACATATACTGGAATCATTTTTTATACCAGTAATGGCGGCAATCAGCGATTTATAGGGGGCCCCCCCCCCCCCCCACAGAGTGTGCCAGTTGCTTCTACGGGCTCGCCCGTGCAATCGGTGAGCCAGAGAACAATATCGGTCTCCGCCAGAAGTTGACCCTCTGGGGCCCGGGTGCAATGTTATGACGTCACGTCTGGGCTGGCGGATGTAAACAATGCCGGGGGCTCAGGCTGAAAAGGCCGAGACAGTTTATTTTTTTGATCTTGGTCTTTCCAACCTGAAGGAGGGTTGTGGGGTCTTATAGACCCCACATCTCTTCATAAAGAGGACCTGTCACGCACTATTACAAGGGATGTTTACATTCCATGTAATGGGAATAAAAGGAATAAAAAAAGTGACCAAAAAATACATACATATAAAAATGTAAAAAAATAAATAAAAAAATTGTCAAATAAATAATAAAACATTTTTTAAAGCGCCCCCGCCCCCACGCACAGAAGCAAACGCATACGTAAGTCATGCCCACATATGTAAACGTGTGTTCAAATTATATATGTTAGGTATTGTAGTGTGCATTAGAGCAACAAGACCTCCTCTGTAACTCTAAACAGGTAACCTGTAACAAAATTTAAAGACAACACCTATGGAGATTTTTAAGTACCAAAGTTTGGCGCCATTCCACGACTGTGCGCAATTTTAAAGCATGACAGGTATCTATTTACTCGCCGTAACACGCATTTTTTTTTTTTGGGAACAAAAGGTTAATGAATAATAAAAAAAAACAGTAAAGTTAGCCCAATTTTTTTGTATAATATGAAAGATTCACATTATACAAAAAAATTGGACTAACCTTTCAGACTGGGGCGGGAGCCGCGGTGGCGGTAAAACGCCGCTAAAAATAGCGGCGCTATACCGCCGAGATTGCCGCGGGAATCAGCCGCTAGCGGTGCGGTAATAACCCCCGCTAGCGGCCGATAAAGGGTTAATACCGCCCGCAATGCGCCTCTATAGAGGCGCATTGCGGGCGGTATTGCCGTGGTTTCCCATTGTTTTCAATGGGAAGGAGCGGTATACATGCCGCTCCTCTCACCGCTCCAAAGATGCTGCTGACAGGAGATTTTTTTGTCTCCCGCCAGCGCATCGCCTCAGTGTGAAAGCCCTCGGGCTTTCACATTGAGTCTGCAGTGAAGGAGTTTTTCAGGCGGGATAGCAGCGCTATTTTTAGCGCTGTACCGCCTGAAAAACTCCTCAATGTGAAAGGGGCCTTACTGTTCTTTTTATTTTATTTTTTATTCATTAACCTTTTGTTCCAAAAAAACAAAAATGCGTTTGAAAAAAAAATCACTGCTGCGCAAATACTGACATAAAAAGCTGCAACAACCGCCATTTTATTCCCTATGGTCTTTGCTAAAAAAAAAAAAAAACATATATAAATGTTTGAAGGTTCTGAGTAATTTTCTGTACATGTAGAAGCGAAGTGCCAGAATTGGCTTGGGCTGGAGGTGGTTAATGAGTGAAAGAAGTATTTGATCCCCTATCAATTAGCAATATTTCAGGCTCCCAGGTGTCTTCTATACAGGTGCTGAGATGAGGAGCGCTCTCTGAGGCTGGGTTCACACTACTACACTACTTTCATCCTACTTTGCTCTGCTACATTGGTCCTACATTTATCCTACATTGGTCCTACATCCATCCTACTTTCATGAACAGGATACTACTTTGGTGCGACTTCAATGATATTCAATGGGTTGAAGTAGGATCAATGTAGGACCAAAAGTAGTACAGGGAGCATTTTCAAAGTCGGACCGACTTGTGTAGGACGCTACAAGACGCTCTCATAGGGAAACATTGAACACAGAGCAAAGTAGGATGAAAGTAGTGTAGTAGTGTGAACTCAGCCTTAAAAGGGAGTGCTCTAATCTCAGCTTGTTACCTGTATAAAAGACACCTGTCCACAGAAGCAATCAGATTCCAATCTCTCCACCATGTCCAAGACCAAAGAGCTGTCCAAGGATGTCAGGGACAAGATTGTAGACCTACACAAGGCTGCAATGGGCTACAAGATCATCGCCAAGCAGCTTGGTGAGAGGGTGACAACAGTTGTTGCGATTATATGTAAACGGAAGAAACAAAAAATAACTGTCAATGTCCCTCGGTCTGGGGCTCCATGCAAGATCTCACCTCGTGGAGTTTCAAGGATAATGAGAACAGTGAGGAATCAGCCCAGAACTACAGGAGAGAAATGACCTCAAGGTAGCTGGGACCATAGTCAACAAGAAAACAATTGGTAACACACTACGCCGTGAAGAACTGAAATCCTGCAGTGCCTGCATTATGCTTAACAACTTCCATACCAGGCACTTACGCACCTTCCTGCCCAAGCCAATTTTCAGCTTTCAGCACTGTCGCAATTTGAATGACAATTGCGCGCTCATGCTACACTGTACCCAAATGAAATTGTTATCATTTTGTTCCCCCAAATAGAGCTTTCTTTTGGTGGCATTTGATCACCTCTGCGATTTTTATTTTTGAAAAAAAAAATATGTTATTTTTTTCTGTAAAAAAGTAATTTTTCTTCTTCAATTATGGGCACTGATATGGCGGCACCGATGAGGTGGCACTGATAGGCGGCGCTGGTATGCTGCACTGATGGGCACTCATAGGCGGCACTGGGCACTAAGAGGTGGCACTGATGGACACTGGGTGACACTGAGGGGTGGTACTGATGGCATTGCTGGGCACAGTCAGTGCCCATGTTGCCAGTCAGTGCCTATTTGTGGGCACTGATTGGCATGATTGCATTAAAAAAAAAAAAAAATTCTATTTTTTTTTAAATCTATTTGTGCTCTATTGAGCACTGGGGGGGCACTCCCTGGTGGTCCAGTGTGGGGATCCGAGGAGGGGCTGCGCTGATAAACAATCAGCACGAACCCCCCCTGTCAGGAGAGCCACCGATCGGCTCTCCTCTACCCGCGTCTGTCAGACGCGAGTGAGGAAGAGTCGGTCAACGGCTCTTCCTGTTTACATCGTGATCAGCCGTGATTGGACACGGCTGATCACGTGGTAAAGAGCCTCCGCCGGAGGCTCTTTACCGAGATCGAAGATGCAGGGTGTCAGACTGACACCCCGCATTACTGATCGCCGCGCGCCCCCCCGTGAACCTCCGCTTGCTCAGCGGGGATTTTTTTGCTGATCCCCGCTGAGTCGGCGGATGTCATAGGGCGGTCCCCGCACACTGTGCAGGGACCACCCTGTCTTTTCTCCACTCTCCTCTATGGGGGGATCAGATGAACACGGACCGTCTGTCCGTGTTCACCCGATCCGATGACAGATGGAAAAATAGGGTTTTTCCTCCGTCTGCAGAATCGGAGGATTGCGGAACCGGGTGAGATCGGATGTCAGTGGATATTCATCCGCTGACACCCGCAATCTCATAGGGACCAATGTATGTCCCTTTTTTTTATCCGTAAACGGATAGATGAAACAGCGGACATACGGTCCGCCCATGTGAAAGAGCCCTTAGGGGTGTTTTTCTGCTAGGAGGACAGAATAACTTCACTGCATCAAAGGGACGACGGACGGGGCCACGTACCATCAAATCTTGGTAAAGAACCTCATTCCTTCAGCCAGGGTATTGAAAATATTCGTGGATGGATATTCCGATATGACATTGACCCAAAACACACGGCCAAGGCAACAAAGAAATGGCTCAAGAATAAGCACATTAAGGTCCTGGAGTGGCCTAGCCAGTCTCCAGATCTTAATCCCATAAAAAATGTGTGGAGGGAGCCGAGGGTTCGAGTTACCGAACGGCACCCTTGAAACTTTAATGACTTGGAGAGGATCTGCAAAGAGGAGTGGGACAAAATCCCTCCCGAGATGTGTGCAAACCTGAAGAAACGTCCGACCTCTGTGATTGCCAGAAAGAGTTTTGCCACCAAGTACTATGTCATGTTTTGCGAAGGAGTCAAATACCGGTACTTATTTCACTCATTAAAATGCAATCCAAATTATAACTTTTTTGAAATGTGGTTTTCTGGATTTTTTTGTTGTTGCTCTCACTGTTAAAAACAAAACAAAACCTACAAATCAAATTACAGACTGATCATGTCTTTGTCAGTGGGATAAAGTAGGAAATCAGCAGGGGATCCAATACTTTTTTCCCTCACTGTACGTGCCTCCTTCATCCGTAGCCCTTCTCTGTCCTCCTCTCTACCCCCCCCCCCCCTTCCCCCCCTTTAATCGCCTGTCTGCCCTGTCAGCAGGGCAGGACCTAGGGTGGTGGGGGCCCTGGGCTTGAGTCACTTTTTGGACCCTACCTTCTATACATTACTTTAAATAGAACAAAATGATACATATACAAGCTATGTATTAGAGCTACACAGTTCTGGATAAACTGAGAATAAAAATAGAGATCACGATTCTGAACAAACAACTAAACAAAATTACATAAAAATGCTATGAAAAAAGGCAAAAACACCCACCAGTATATTAAATCTGCAAAAAAAAAAAAAGGAGAGGCACAGAGGGAAGGTCAGCGTATCCAAAATTCCAGGATCAGATTCAATTATACTGGTATAAGCAACCCATAACAAAAAGTGGAGGGTATGCCTAGGAAAGCAAAACAGCATAAAATTAATGTATGGGGATAAATAACCCAATATCACCACAAAGAGCCTGGCAAGGAAAGAGCTTCCGCTGTACCTGTCAGATGGAGAGGAATCATATAATTACGCCATACGAGCCGCCACGTCTGTCCACCGGTAGCCGCCACAGCTATAAATAGTTTCATTCGGATGCCCGCACATGCGCAGAAGAATGACCGGCGTAATGACGTCACCGTGTCGCATAATGATGACGCGTAGTCATCAATAGTAAACATAGCGTTGTCCCGAAGGACATGATGTATACTGCGCATGGGCACAAAAAAACACTGACACAAGTCAGAGTGCAATGTATTCAAACGGAATATCCAGCAATTGGAGCCAAAGTAACATGCCACATCCAGCAAAAGAACAGACACCGGGCATACTATTGCAAAAATAGCTTCACAAGGGTAATAATAAAAGAAAGACAGTTTGTCTACTTGGACGGAGGACAAAAATGATCAATGTCCCTAAAAGAGGTAAAAATGCTAGACCAATCAACACACTTTAAATTAAAAATTAAATGACTGGCATATTATTGAAAAAAATGAAACGTAAACGGTCGGGGCCCATAGGCTTGAGCCCAGTCAAGCCCAATGGTAAGTCCGACCCAGCCAGTCAGTATCTGCCCCGTTCCCTCCTGCTGCTCTCTTAAAGCGGATGTGCCACGGGAAAATAATATTAAAAGCCAGCAGCTACAAATACTGCAGCTGCTGACTTTTAATATTAGGACACTTACCTGTCCTGGAGTCCAGCGCCGATCGTAGCAGAGCACGAGCGATCGCTCGTCTCTCTGCTGCTCCCCCCGCCATCCACGCTCAGGTAACCAGGAAGTGAAGCGCTGCGGCTTCACTGCCCGGTTCCCTACGGCGCATGTGCGAGTCGCGCCGCGCCAGCCGATTGGCTCCCGCTGTGTGCTGGGAGCCGAGTGTTCCCAGCACACAACGGGCGACAGACGGGATGTGACGGAATGCCCGTCTTTTGCCCGTAGCGTCTGGCCGGAAGTGGGTGCAAATACCTGTCTTTAGACAGGTATCTGCACCCCCTCCCCCCTGAAAGGTGTCAAATCTGACACCGGAGGGGGGGAGGGTTCCGATCAGCGGGACTCCACTTTAGGGTGGAGAACCGCTTTAACTACTATAAAATCCTCCCATCCCCTCTGTAACATAATATGTGTCCCTGTGTTATATAAAAAATCTGCAGATCTGTACCTATATCAGAGCATCCCCCGATGCTCATGTGACGCTCTCTCTCCTCGTTTTCCCTCCTTCCCGACTGACATCATCGGGAGTGCTCGGCCCTGCCCGCTAGAGCTGTCAGCCAGGCAGAGAAGAGAGCCAGAGTCACATGAGTGCCGGGAGCCGCTCTGATATAAGGTACAGATTGGCATATTTTTATAACACAGGCACAGGGACACATATTGTTATGGTTACAGAGGGGATGGGAGTTTTTTTTAATGGTAGTAGCTTAAAGGGGAGTTCCAGCCTTTTTTTAAGTTTATTAAAAGTCAGCAGCTACAAAAAGTGTAGCTGCTGGCTTTTAATAAACAGACACTTACCTGCTCCAGCGACGCGCTGGCCGGGGCTCCGCCCCTCGCCCCCCCCCGACGACCGGCGTCTTCATTCCTAGTGTGGGCACCCGGCAGTGACAGCTTTCGGCTTCACGGCCGGGCACCCACTGCGCATGTGCGAGCGGCACTGCGCATTTGCGCAAGCGGCGCGGCGCCGTCCGATTGGACAGGCGCTCGCCTACAGGGAGGGGCTGCAAGAAGGCGATTAAGCTAATCGTCTTTCCAGCCCCTCAGCGGAAGGAGGAAGTGGGACAGGAAGTCCCCTTCTCCTGAAGCCCCCACTCCCCCCCCAAAAAAATTACATGCCAAATGTGGCATGTAAGTGGGCAAGGAGTGGGTTAAGCGGAAGTTCCATTTTTAGATGGAACTCCGCTTTAACAACCACTTTAACCACCATTAGTGGTTTAAAAAGTGGTAGTCATCTTAGCTGATAGAAGGGCCTAGATTGATAATGTATATGCTTCCGGTTTTTATGCAAGCTTTACAAGTTGTAAACATTAAAAAAATTCATTGAATATAAGAGCCTGGAATAATGTAATTAGAAAAAAAAAATAGAAACAGAAACATTCCAAGAATGTAAGGACCAGAAGAAGACGTGTAAAACAGCAGGTGCCAAATGCACACTGAAGTCCAAGGTGACCTTTCTGTAACAATTGACTCACTGGACCATAAAGCAATACAAAGCATAAAAATATATTAAACGAATGAGTAAATAAAAGCAATTGCTGGGTAGAAAGTGGTGTGCAAAACCAATACCATTCACCTCCCCAATGCCTAAGGAGGGACCATCCAATGTTGATTGTCCTACACTCTGATGTTTAAGGGACCAGTCAACTATTCTGCAGGCCCCAATTCAAGGATTAGGACTAACAATCTTCTGAAAAATACGTACAGGATAGGCTCCTCTGTAAGTAACGCACAGCAAAGTATACAATACAATGCAGTATAGATTATGTAATATAGGAATAAACAAATACTGATAGCCAGACAGTTAGATGATGTGGGTGTGTTTTATCTAAATTAATTGTGACCCCACGTAATTGCATGCGCCGTTTGTGAAAAAATCCCAGTGCGCATGCTCGAAATTCCGCCGCAAATCGTCATTGCTTTCGACGTGAACGTAAATTACGTCCAGCCCTATTCGCAAACGACTTACGCAAACTACGTAAAATTTTTAAAACTCGACGCGGGAACGACGTCCATACTTAACATAGGATACGCCTCATATAGCAGGGGTAACTATACGCCGGAAAAAGCCTAATGTAAAAGACGTAAAAAAAATTGCCGGGCAAACGTACGTTTCTGAATCGGCGCATCTACCTAATTTGCATATTCAACGTGTAATATACGGAAGCCCCACCTAGAGGCCAGCCTAAAATTGCAACTAAGATACGACAGCGTAAGAGACTTACGCCAGTCGGATCTTAGTCAAATATATGCGTAACTGATTCTATGAATCAGGTGCATAGATACAACGGCGTATCTGGAGATACGCCATCGTATCTCCTACATGAATCTACCCCTAAATATATATTTTACACACACACACACACACACAGCATACCAATAAAATCCCAAATTGGGGGAAGTATTCACTTGACTAAAATAACATACCCTGTAGAACTACTTAAAATGTACTGTTGGGGATTTTTAAAGGCAAGTGACTTAATGCATTATCAACAGTACATACAAAAACTTTTAATAGTAACAACCCCCCCCAACACTTAGCTGGGTCCATTCACAATCCAGCGCTGTGCCTGTCTGCAGCAGATGTTCTCCCCCTCCTCCTGGTCTCACAGGTTTTGCTAATAGCAACGGGAGGTATTGGCCCCTGCTGCAGTCAAACAAATCCTGTGAGAAAGGTGCAGGAGGCGGGGCTGAGCTGTGCTGTATGTGTCTATGAAAGCACACAGCCCAGCAGGGGTGTGAGCCTGCACGTGTGCCCCCCTAGCAAGCAGAGGAGGAGGTTAGGGGCCACTCTGCAATACTGTTTCACAGATAAGGTAAGTATAAACCTGCTGTTCAGTTTAGGAAAATAGGTTTAGAACCACTTTAGGAGAGCACACTTTACAAATTCACATTTTGTATTGTGTGCAACAATCACGTGTTTGTGTGTCCAAAGCAGTGTGGAGCTGCATGCTCCTATGTTACACAATAGAGACGCATCAGCTGTACTGACCAAGTTTGACAGTTGTGCAGGGACGGGTGCATGACCCCCGAGGCACACTGTCGTCATTCAGGGCCAGTCCAAACAGCCGTCTTCATTGACTAACACAGCTGTCTGCACAGCGGTCCAAGATGTTAGAAAGGGACTCTTGCATGCTGTATGGTCCTCTTGGCCTGTGTGGATGTGCTCTATAGAAAAGGGCTTTCTGCTTTACAACATACAGAGGATCAGCTATGAAACCTTTCAGGGTCCCTGCCTTTGCTAGCCTAGTACACAAATAAATAATGGGTAACAAGTAACGTTACAACACAACACACCAAGTGCAAACAACATTCTCTTCCTCTCCACTCTTTGTTGGTCCTCCTTTATCTCATGTCACAGCTGGATTCCCACTACTTCCTGATGCCAGCTGACTTGCCATGTACATTCAAAAATTGGCATGCTAATGCTACTGTATGCCTGTGCCCAGACTATGAACAGGTATGGAATAACAAAGATGTACTTTTATTTAAAGGCTGAAGAGTGAATTGTAATGCCGCATACACACCATCACTTTATGTGATGAAAAAAAACGACCTTTTCTGTGAAGTAAAAAACGACGTTTTTGAAACTTCAATTTTCAAAGACGAAGTTGCCTACACACCATCGTTTTTCTCACAATGTTCTAGCAAAGCGCGGTTACGTTCATCACGTTTTTCCATTGAAGCTCGCTTCATAACTAGCTTCTGGGCATGCGCGGGTGTAAAAACGTCTTTTTAAACGACGTTTTTTGCTACACACGGTCAATTTCTGTGAAGTAAAAAACGACGTTTTGAAAAACGACACATAAAATTGAAGCATGCTTCAATTTTTTTTGGTCATTTTTTACAAGACATAAAACGACGTTTTCCCCCACACACGGTCATTTAAAGTGACGTTTTTAAAAACATCGTTTTTTTTCATCACATAAAGTGATGGTGTGTACGGGGCATAATGTGCTTGGAATGCTGCAGTGCATTGGGGGGGAGGGGAAGTTGTGAAAAATGTCCCTCAGCCCAGGCTCACACATAGGCCATCTCAGACATTGAATTCCATTTGCACAGCAGATGCTGAATACATGCGATGTCTGTGCAATGCGAGATCATGCATTTATATGGCTGAACTCGCTTACGATGATTCGTAGGGAAAAAAAAGTGCAGGCATTGCCCCCCCCCCCCCCCCACTGAAATTGGATCGCATGGGTGTGCGATCCGATTCCTGTGCGAGTTCACAGTTCCCACTGTGAGCTGCGAACCGATCTGGGGGTGTCATTACCAATGTATTGACACCTGCAGTGATTCGCAGAGGGCAGTGTGAACTGCCTGCAGGAGAGATGCGATGTGGGAACCGCCGCTGTAATCGCGCTGGTTCCCGCATTGCACAAGTGTGAACCTAGGCTAAAAGGTGAACCAAAGCCTAACACACTATTCGTTTTTTATTTTTATTTTTTATTTCAACCCGGCGGACTGAACGAAAAAAAAAAATGAATAGTTTTGGAGGAGCTGTTGTACTAACTATTTAATGTTAGTACAGTGATCTCCCCTGCTGTGCTATTGTGTTCTGACAGAGGAACGCCCCCCCCCAGAACACACCAATCACCACTCTCAGCCATTGGCTGAAAAAGTTGATCAAATCGATCAGCAAACCCTTTTTCGTTCATGCTCTTTCAACAGAAGCCAGCTAAACAGTCGGCTCCTGAATACAGAACTTAGGGTCCAACACCACAGGGGATCCCATATTGTCATGGAGGAAGCGGACAACCTGCGCCAAATACGTCTGTATATGTGGGCAGCTCCACATGAAATAGTAAAACGTGCCTGGGTCAGGCTGGCATAAGCGACATGTTGGATCTGGCATGTGCTGAAACGTTGCCAATCTCATCGCCATCATGTAGGCTTTGTGTACTATATACACATTTGTGTCAGTCTATCAGACAGCTTGGGGGACACTGTCTTGGTCCACTCCAAAATCTCACCCCAGTCAGTGTCATCTATGGGTCTTATGTCCTGTTCCCATACCGTTTTGGCCCTGTGAGAAATAGCAGCTGCACCCCGTTGTCGGATTGCGTAATACAGGTGTGATATAAGCTTGGAGGGGTCATCTCCCAAAACTATATTCAACACAGAGGGGTATTAAACACTAGTTGGGAAAACTCTTCTTTAACCACTTAACCCCCGGACCATATTGCTGGTCAAAGACCAGAGCACTTTTTGCGATTCGGCACTGCGTCGCTTTAACTGACAATTGCGCAGTCGTGCGATGTGGCTCCCAAACAAAATTGTCGTCCTTTTTTCCCCACAAATAGAGCTTTCTATTGGTGGTATTTGATCACCTTTGCGGTTTTTAGGTTTTGCGCGACAAACAAAAATAGAGCGACAATTTTGAAAAAAAATTATATTTTTTACTTTTTACTATAATAAATATCCCCCAAAAATATATAAAAAAAAAGATTTTTTTCCTCAGTTTAGGCCGATACGTATTCTTCTACATATTTTTCATAAAAAAAAATATAAATTAAAATTAAATTAATATTTTTTTTTTTTTTACTAGTAATGGCGGCAATCAGCCTTTTATCAGTACTGCGACATTATGGCGGAAACTTTGGACACTTTTTTGGGTCCATTGGCATTTTTATAGCGATCAGTGCTATAAAAATGCATTGGATTACTATAAAAATGCCACTGGCCGTGAAGGGGTTAACACTAGGGGGCGAGGAAGGGGTTAAGTATGTTTCCTGGGTGTGTTCTAACTGTAGGGGGGGGTGGACTCATTAGGGGAAATAACTGATCGCTGTTCATACATTGTATGAACAGACGGTCAAGCATTTCTCCCCCCTGACAGGACCGGGAGCTGTGTGTTTACACACACAGCTCCCGGTTCTCGCTCTGTAACGAGCGATCGCGGTTGCACGGTGGCGATCACGCCCGCCGGGCATGCGCACGGTAGCCGGGGGCGCGCGCGCCCCCATTGGCTGCTGGGTGAGGTGACGTTATACTACGTGCTCTCGCCCAGCAGAGCCGACTTGCGGCCGTATAACTGCGGCGGCTGGTCGGCAAGGAGAGAGAGAGAGAGAGAGAGAGAGAGAGAGAGAGAGAGAGAGACAAAGCCAGAGCCGCTGCATTGAAGGAAAGTAGGATAGCCCTCTATGAGTACCCACAGTGGCTCCATTGGGGCTGTGTTGTGAGGGATCAGCATTGATGGATCTGCCCCAATGAGTTCCCACACTGGCTCCAGTGGGACTGGGGGTATGCTGCTGTGTCTGGGTTTCAGTAGGACAGAAGCCCGGGCATAAGTGTCAAAACCCGGACTGTCTGGGTCATTCCTGTACAGGTAGCAAAACTAGGTGCACCCCAATATATTTGTATGGGCTTACCTTAGTAAGACCCCTTTAACACTGGAGTGTATTGCAGACGCTATAGCGTTAAAAATAGCGCCTGCAATCTGCCCTCAAACAGCTGCTCCATTGTCTCCAGTGTGAAAGCCCGACGTCTTTCACACTGGAAAAAGTCCTGCTAGCCACATCTTTAGAGCGGTGAAGGAGTGGTGTGTTTACCGCTCCTCCACCGCTGCTGCCCATTGAAATCAATGGGACAGCGCGGCTAAAGAAAGAAAAAAAAATCGCAATTAGTGCATATTGATTTGTTTGCGCAAAACTTATAGCGTCTACAAAACAGAGGATAGATTTATGGCATTTTTATTATTATTATTTTTTACTAGTAACGGCGGCGATCAGCAATTTTTATCGGGACTGTGGCATTATAGCGGACAGATCGGACACTTTTGACACCATTGACATTCATAAAGCGATCAGAGCTACAAATAGCCACCAATTACTGTATAAATGACACTGGCAGAGTAGGTGTTAAACAAAAGGGGGCGATCAAAGGGTTAAGTGTGTTCCCTGGATGTGTTCCAACTGTGGGTGTGTGGTCTCACTACAACATGACAGAGATCACTGCTCCCGATGACAGGGTGCAGTAGCTCCCTGTTATGGTGCTAGACAGAACAGGGAAATGCCTTGTTTACATCTCTCCCCGTTTTGCCTCTCCCCGCCGCAATCGCAAGCCGCCAGCGAACATTGAGTTTGTGGGGCGCGCGCCCGCTAGCTGGCAGATTCAAAGGAACGTACAGGTACGTCCTTCTGCCTGCCCATACCATTCTGCCAATGTAAATCGGTGTGCGGCGGTTGGCAAATGGTTAATCTTTCTGGTTTGTGTTTCCTGTTGAAGGCGGAGCCAGTCATCTCTAAAGTAGCCATTCTGGAAGATGATTTGGGAAAATAAACATGCTAATGAAGTAGTTAGCACTTCCACCTAGCAACACTGGGGTTGTCGATTCAAATCCCAACCATGGCACTACCTGCCTGGAGTTAGGGCAGGGGAAAAAATCGATTTGAATCGAGTTGCGAGGGCAAATCGATTTTTTTTTTCCATAGGACCGGCGCTCCTCGCCTAAAGAATCCTGCCCACAGCTCGCTGCGATCCTGGGAAAAGGCCGGACGCTGCCTTTTCCCAGGATCACGGCGAGCTGTGGGCAGGATGTTTTAGGCGAGGCCGTGGCTTTGGCCTAGTCTGCAGAGCGCCGGTCCTAAGTTTTTAGGCAAGGCCGCGGCTTCCATCAGGAAAAAAAAACTCAATGCGAATCCATTTTTTTTTTTTAAATCTCAGATTTTATTTGGGGCCAAAATCGCCCAGCTCTACCTGGAGTTTGCATTTTCTCCCTATGCCTGCGTGGCGCCCCCCCCCCCCCAAGATTCATACCAGACTCAAAGGGCCTGGTATTGTCTGATCCCATTCATTGAAGTCGCATGGAAGTCAGACATGAAGTCGCAGGGCGCGTCACCCGCGATTGCTCAGTAAATAAGCAGTAAGGATGAGCTCCGGCGTGTTCGCATTGAACACATGCAGAGCCCGCCAGGAAGTCGGCACCCGCGCTGCGCTAATCACAGCCAGGGAGACATTTCCCGATGCTCGGCTGCAGAGATCGGGAAATGTCTCCCTGGCTGTGATTAGCGCAGCGCGGGTGCCGACTTCCTGGCGGGCTCCGCACGTGTTCAATGCGAACACGCCGGAGCTCATCCTTACTGAGCAGGAAAGTGGATCACACAGTGTAAAACACACAGATCCACTTCCTGTCAGGGAGAGGGGACCGATTGTGTGTCCCTTGTATATAGGGACAACCATTGGTCACCTCCGCCAGTCACTCCCCTCCCCCACAGTAAGAATCACTAATTAGGGAATACATTAACCCCTTCCCTGTCATTCACATTTATACAGTAATCAATGTATTTTTATAGCAGGGATCCCTGTATAAATGTGAATGATCCCAAAAATGTGTCAAGAGTGTCCGATGTGTCCACCACAATATCGCAGTCATGATAAAAATCGCTGATCACCGCCATTACTAGTAAAAAAAAAAAAAATATATAATAAAAATGCTATCAACCTATCCCCTATTTTGTAGACGCTATAACTTTTACGCAAACCAATCAATATACGCTTATTGCGATTTTTTTTGCCAAAAATATGTAGAAGAATACGTATCGCCCTAAACTGAGGAAAAAATGTGTTTAAAAAAAAATGGATATTTATTATAGCTAAGAATAAAAAATATTGTGTTTTTTTTCAAACTTGTCCCTTTTCTTTTGTTTATAGCGCAAGAAATAAAAACCGCAGAGGTGATCAAATACCACCAAAAGAAAGCTCTATTTGTGGGGAAAAAATTATTAAAAATGTCATTTGGGTACAGTGTTGCATGACCTCCAAACATACTTACCTCCACTGTGCAGTTTCGTTTTGCACAGAGTGGTCCCGAACGTTCTCTTCTGGGGTCTCGCGGCTTCTCCCCACAAGAGTTAACCCCCTCTGGGAAGCTCGCTCCCATGTCAAACAGTAGGCGGCCATAGCCGCCGAGTGTATGATTCGACCCCACCCCCCGGCGCGCCATCATTGGATTTGATTCACAGCAGCAGGAGCCAATGGCTGCGCTGCTATCAATCTATCCAATGAAGAGCCGACGAGACCAGGGGGAAAGCAACACGGGATCGCGCCCATGGAGATTCGGGGCTCAGGTAAGTAAAACAGCAGCTCGGGGGGGGGGCGATGGGCGGTGACTGCAAGGTGTTTTTTCACCTTGATGCATAGGATGCATTAAGGTGAAAAAACACAAAGCTTTACAACCCCTTTAAGGCTTCATTTACTCTTGAGTAAATTGTCATGCGACTCTGGACATCAAAGTTGCATGACAAGTCGCAGCCCATTCTTTTCAATAGGACCCATTCAAATCGGTGCAACTTTGAAAATGTGGCCGCACTACTTTAATGCGGAGATTGTGAAGCTCGATCAAAGTTGCACCGGAAATCGTGCGACTTTGGAGTTGCACAAGTGTGAATGGAGTCTAAGGAAAGTCCTGCAGCACAGTTTATTTCTGTAGCGGGAATGACCCAGGTGTTTTCTGATTGGCTGCTGACAGGAAGCCTGTACAAATCAATGCCAGGCTGACATTGTTTGCGGCTGTTCACATGTAATCACTTGGAGCCATTACCTGTTTGGGATGGCTGTGCACCCCAGGATGCAGACACTTCACATCCAGGGGCGCACATCAGACCCTGAGGCTGCATTCACACCTGAGCGTAGGTCGTTCGGTCGTTTTTCCGGCGTTTTGTCGCGCTTATTTGCGCATTTGCATACAGCGTCGTCCGACGTTTTTGTACTTTGACGTTATTTTAACCAATAGGAAAAATGATCATCTTTTCATCACTTGTTGCTATGTTGGTAGATTTTTTTTATCTTCTGCCTGGGTGAAATGTTCTATTGATTAAAGCGACAAAATGCCCGTAGCAAACGCTCATTGTCGCGCTAGTCGCTTGAATCGAGCGTTTCCATTACTTTCTATGGGAAATAGAAACGCTCAAAAATGCCCAAACCGCCCGATTCGCGCGACAAAAAAGGGTCCGGAACTTGTTTGAGCTTCAGGCGTTCGTCGTCAGGCGTTTTGGAGTGGAGATGTGAACCATCTCCATAGGGAATAATGTATTTTTTCCCCTCTAGCGTTTTTGAGCATCGCGTTTCAGGTGACAAAACGCTCAGGTGTGAATGCTCAGGTGTGAATGCAGCCTAACTGCAGGTGATCGCTCGGCAATGTCAGCCTTCCTTTCTGCGGCCGATCAGAAACGCCTGGCCATACCCGCTACAGAAATGCACTGATCTGGGCAGTGTACAGCCTTACTCGGCCATGTTCATGCTGGTTTATACTTTGTAAGGGGGGTGTTGTGTTGTTAGAACATATTGTTACCTTTTCTTTTACTTAATTGATGCGTCACCATAGGACACGTCGTTCAGATCTCTGCACCACAGTGCATTATTATGTATGAAAAAAGCATCCAGGTACACGCTATATTTTTGCGCAGCGCACCCGTGTGATGTGAATGAGCTCAGGCGTTGAGTCTGAACCTGATGCTTTGACGAAGGCTTCTTAGCCAAAACGCATCAGCGTATAGCCTGTACCCATGTAACCAATAAAGTACTTTTATTCAGGAGCATCCGAGTTGCCAGTCCTTTTTGATTCAAGTTGAGTCTGAACCTACCTGAGCTATCCCGCCAGGAAGCTGTCAAAGCCAACAGCCAATCATAGGAGGTGAAGGCAGTCGGGTGGGGAATGCCTCGGCTGCCTATGATTGGCTGTCGGCTCTGACAGCTCCCCCCGATGGGACAGCTTAGGTGGGTTCAGATTTGTGTGATCTCTTCACTGGTTATAAACTTGGGTGTGTCTGGACTGGGATTGAAATTTATGAGTGAGATGTCACCTGTACTGGCCAATCATCTGTGGCCATTCCTTGTATGTATACACCTTCTTGTATATGTGTGGCTGCAGATGATTGGCCCGGACAGGTGGCGGCCTCCTAACCTGGGCTCATCGGTAGGTGTGAATAGGACCCATGGACAGCAATTGTTTTCTCTGTTGTTGATCTTTATGGGTCAAAGGACAGGCTGGGCCCCAGCAGCCAATCAAGTGTTGGCTAACATTTTCTAACTTTAATAAAAGTGTGAAGTTTGGGGTGTGATTGGCTGTGGGACAGTAAACACCCCCCTCGGGTCAGCTCCTCACACTGCCCCCCCTCCTGGCACTGGAGCTGTGTTACATGGATACAAGTCCCAACAAGTCACCAAACAGGAAGGAGAGACACACAAACAATGCGGACAACTTGTCCCGGGGCTCAGGAGCTTAGTACGGCCGATCAGCACAGCCACAGACTCCCACACCGGGCTAAGGTAGGTGGGCAGGCGAGCGAGGAGCGCTGTGTACATACTTTGTGTCGGCTTCTCCCATGATGATCACTGTGTGCTCCTCAGCCTGACCATGTACACCACAAGATGGCAGCATCTTCATGTCCTATGAGCTGGGAAGGGAAGGAGGCGCTCCCTCCTCCGTGACATCACACAGGAAGCTGGACGGGGGGGGCGGAGCATCCTCTAGGGCTGAGCTGTCACACGTCCTGTGTCTGTACATCTCCGCTCTGCATCATGCCGGTAGGTGAGGCGCCCTATGGGCAGGATATGGGGGGAGGGGGTGCTGCTGCTTTATACAGGGGGGGAACCTGGGCTTATACTTGTATACCTGAATACTGAGCTTGTCATTGCTCCTCCATTACATCTGACGCTGAAAGAGGAACTGCTGTTATTTCTCAAATAAGTCAGCAGCTGCAATCCCTGTATCTGCTGCCTTGTATCATACAAATCACCCCAGCGCTGTCTTCACCCAGGCAGCTTTTTCGCTGGTCTTCTGGTGCCCCCTTGCTGCCATCTTGGTCTTTGGGAACCCAGCTGGTGAGACGCACGCGTGTGTACACCAAGTACGAATTTGAGATTGCGCTTCTTCAGCGCAGTTTCAAAGCCGCCGATCCGTGGCGTTTGGATGTGCGATTTTTTTATTGTAACTTCATTTAACAGGATGCAAGTCGCAATGAAATCGCAGAAAAATTCCGGAGCTTTTTTTAAGTCGCTGCGACTTCTGTCGCAACAATTTTGCAGCAATGGAACCAGTCAATCGGGTGCGACACAAATGGCATTGGCGTGAACGAGGGTTCGCTTCACAGACGGTTTGTATTGTAAAAGCTGTTTATTTTATATCTGTCTGGCTGGTGCGGGACACAGCATGTGATTGCATCACATTCTTATTTAAATCGCATGCGATTCTTTGGCATGTGATTTGAGCACATTTAGCCCCGGTTCACATTGATGCTACTTTGAAATCATGCTACTTCACTTGAAGTAGTGCGATTTCAGAGTAGCAAGGTCAGTGCGATTTCAGGTGCTACGTGATCGACATCTGTGTTGCTTCATGCACAGATGTCTATTGGAGTCGCACCTGAAATCGCCAAAGTAGTACAGAAACTTCTTTTGCAAATCGGTGTCGCCCTGATTGGAACAGTGCCATTGCCTCCAATAGGATGCGACTTGTCATGCGGTTTGATCTCTCAAATCGCTCCAACGTGAACCTAGGCTAAGGGCCAGTTCACACTACTGCGTCTTCAAAATCGCGCGATTTTACCGTGATTTGGCGGCGATTTCAGGGAATGCCAGTCTATCGAGCTGAATTCGTATCGCACACGGATCAAACTCGCACAGGACCCTTTTTTAACGCAGCTTAGATTCGCAACGCATTGATGTGAACGGCACTCATGGAAAACGATATTAGTAAAATGACTTGCGAATTTGAGCAATCGCAACAGCTCAAATTCGCAATAGAATTTGCAGCAGTGTGAACCAGCCCTAATTTTGTATTGGCTCAATTCGCATCATACTGCGCAAAAAAGGTGCAGGCTTTTTTTTTTTGCCGCACCAAAATCGGATCACATAAGAGCCGGTTCACGCTGCTGCGAATTCTTTTGCGAATTTGATCCGTTGCGATTGCTCAAATTCGCAAGTCATTTTACTAACATAGTTTTCCATGAGTGCCGTTCAGGATGAGCGCAACTTCCGCTTTCAAGTGATGTTCCGTTTTAAAGTTGAACAAAGTGCAAACCCCTTTTTTTTTTTTTTATTTTTTTTTTTTTTGTATAGAGAGAGTATAAGCCCTGTTAGTTTTTCTTTTTTGCCATCAGTGTCCCATTGGAGAGATCTCCCTTCAGGAAAATCCCAGAACTGATCTCTCTATTAGAATATTTCCCCTCTATTCCTGTTCCCAAATTTGGGGATTTTCTCTCACTTTTGGGATGCAGAAGCTGCCCAGACACATCTGCCGGTTCCAGTATAATAGTGTGCATCCAGGGACACTCAGCCAGCTGTCATATTGGGACCAGCTCCCATGTCCCAGTAGGCATGAATGGGACTGCCTGTATGGAACACCTGTACCCAGTGCCGATCGCTGACAGTGACATGTCATATTAAAGTTGAGAAGCCGGGGGAGGGGGAAATGACATCTTACATTAAAGTGAGAAGCGGGGGGTGCTGACTTCTTGCCTCTTCTCCCATACAGCCAGCGAGTTGAGAAGCGGGGTGAGGGGCTGAAAATGACTTCTCACCAGGCTGGGCCTCTAGTAATTTTGGGGGCCCTAAGCGCCTCGCATAGTGAGCCTAAGGCTAGGTTCACACTGCTGCGAATTCCAAATCGCGATTTTACCGCGATTTCGCGGCCGCGATTTAAGAGACATCTGTGCAGGGTTCAATGTAAATCGCGGCCCGAAATCGCAAAAAGTAGTACAGGAACTACTTTTTACAATCGGTGCAGCGCCGCAGATGCGGTGTCGCACCGATTAGGACAGTGCCATTGCCGGCAAATGCCGCCGATTTGAGATGCGATTTGACATGTCAAATCGCATCTCAAATCGTACTCAGTGTGAACCTGGGCTATAGGGCAGATCGGCCCTGCCTGTACCTCCCTTTGCAGAGGTGTACACATAGGTACACCTAAAGCTTATGCAATCCCAAAAGAAAACGTATTATGTTGCAGCTCACCAGTCTATAGATGCTGTGGCTAAATGTTTTTTTTTTTTTTTTTCCTCTATTTCATCTGGTGATGCAGCCAGTAACACACTTTCTGTCCTAGGGTGACAACATTCACTAATTAGGCTTCATTTCCATGGACGTTTTTGCATGTTTTTACAGCCACTTTTTTTGCAGCTTAAAAACGCCTCTCCATGTTAGTCTATGGCCTCATGCCCACCATGACGTTTTTGAGCTGTAGATGGCTGAGCCGTTTTTAAGCTGCAAAAAAAAACCAGGACCAGTGCGTTCTGAAGCTCCAGCCTTAGAGCTGTAAAAACGCCAGACGTTAAACGCGCAAAAGCGCTACCGCAGCGTTTTTGAGCTCCAGCTCAAAAAAAAAAAAAAAAAACACGGACAGGCATTTTTAAGCTGTAAAAAAGGCAAAAAAAAAAAGTGGCTGTAAAATCGTCCATGGAAATGAAGCCTAATGGAAGGATCTATGGTTGCTCTCGATTAGGTCTACAAGCATATCTCGTTTTGTTTATCTCTGTTATATGGGGACATGGAAATAAAGCCTTGTGTACTTCGGCATTTAGCCCATGTGCCTGAGATTCTAGTGTTTTGCTGTGAGCAGAAGGCACAGGTACACAGTCTAGACCCACTTTTGGCAGCATGCAAAAGTCAATGCGATTCTTAAAGTGGAGGTTCACACAAAAAGTGAACCTCCGCTTTTTGCATCCCTCCCCGGTGTCACATTTGGCACCTTTCAGGGGGAGGGGGGTGCAGATACCTGTCTGAGACAGGTATTTGCATCACTTCCGGGTTCAGCCTTGTGACGTCACACCCTCGCTGTCTTCTGGGAAACACTGTTCCCAGGAGAGAGCGGGGACCAGTGACGGCGCGCCGCAATCCTCACGCTTGCGCAGTAGAGAATGGGGCAGTGAAGCCGCAAGGCAAGGCTTCACTTCCTGATTCCCTCACCGGACCGAGCGATTTCTCAGCCTCATCTGCTGACATCGTGGGCACGCTGTACCGGAAAGTGTCCATTTTTTAAAAGTCAGCAGCTGCAGTATTTGTAGCTGCTGGCTTTAAAAAAAAAAAAACGGTGGACCTCCACTTTAAAATGTGGCAGCCGGATGCTGTAGGGTTGTATGCACTCAGGTATAAGGCTCCATTCACACTTGTACAACTCCAAAGTTGCGCCGGCTGTGGAGTGCAACTTTGGATGGGTGCGACTTGGCTTTGACCAGTGATTATGGACAACTGTTGCATTGTAAAACATTCAGGTACGACTGTCATGTAACTATTGATGGTTAGCATTGAAGTTTATGGCCATCAAGTTGCATGAAAGTCGGACCAGTACAGTGGAACCTTGGTTTACGAATAACGCGGTTAACGAACATTGTGAAAGACGAGCAATTTTTTTTTTTTTTTTTTTTAATCGTGACTCGGTTTGTGAGTGTTGTCTCACAAAACAAGCAGGATTTAAAGGGGTTGTAAAGGTTTTTTTTTTTTATTTTCTAAATAGGTTCCTTTAAGCTAGTGCATTGTTGGTTCACTTACCTTTTCCTTTCATTTCCCTTCTAAATGTTTTTTTTCTTTGTCTGAATTTCTCACTTCCTGTTTCTCCTCAGTAAGCTTTCCACCATTATCCGAGCGGTGGTTAGTCAGCCAGAACAGCTTACTGAGGAGTAACAGGAAGTGAGAAATTCAGACAAAGAAAAAAAACATTTAGGCCCCTTTAACACTGGGGCGGGAGGCGCAATGGCGGTATAGCGCCGCTAAAAATAGCGGCGCTATACCGTTGGATTTGCCGCGGGATTCGGCCGCTAGCGGTGCGGTATTAACCCCCGCTAGCGGCCGATAAAGGGTTAATATCGCCCGCAATGCGCCTCTATAGAGGCGCATTGCGGGCGTTATTGCCACAGTTTCCCATTGTTTCAAATGGGAAGGAGCGGTATACGAGCCGCTCCTCTCACCGCTCCAAAGATGCTGCTGGCAGAAGATTTTTTTCTCTCCCGCCAGCGCATCGGCTTAGTGTGAAAGCCCTCGGGCTTTCACATTGAGTATGCAGTGCAGGAGTTTTTCAGGCGGTATAGCAGCGCTATTTTTAGAGGAACCTATTGACTAAAGGAACCTATTTCTAAAATAAAAAACGAACCTTTACAACCCCTTTGAGCCAATGGGGTGTGCAGTACCGCATTTGGCCAGAGGAGCGGGGGCACCGGTGACACTCGGAATGGTTCGGAGCCATTTGAAAACACTCCGTCCCCAAGTGTTTCCGAGCCTTTCTGAGGGTTTCCAAGTTCAGCCGAGCTGTTCCCGAGAAGTTTGGAAAGGTCTGTGATGCTTGGGTTAAGGCAAGCTCCCTTCAGTTGTGACCCTAGACACCAAATTGAAGATCTGGCGGCTCTGACTGGCTATAACTTGGCTCTCTGGAAATCTGGGCTACTTAGTCTCCCTTGCCTTTATTTGGCCCCTGATGCAAGTCCCTATTTTATCTGCTTAGTTACTACCTCCTCCCACCCCTAGTTTATCTTCTTTCTCCTGCCCTATACTAGTGAACCCCAAATCCTAGCTGATGGAGACCAGTCTGATTTAGAATTGCAGAGGATGTGCTCCCTCCAGGGTGTACTGAAATGAATGAATGTACCCTCTATGTTGGTCCACTTTGGATCCACTTTCTATTTTACCTGGCCTACACTAATGATGTTTATGTTTGATACTTTATTGGTAGCTCATTTTGGTGTGTTCTATGCATGTACCTCGCTGTTTTTGTAACTATGATCTGATCTTTATTACTTTTCTCAATCAAATAAAAGAGAAACTAGATTTAGAGATAATCCTTGGAATTCATAAAGGCTGGCAAAGAGATTTGTGGCTTAGCGTGCTGCAAAGTCATGTACCCGTCTAGAAATCGTTGTTGAATTTGACGCATGCTGCACTGCTCTTAGAACGCACAAGACACATTTTTGCAAAATCTGTCTCTGTACATCAAAAGGACGTTTTTTTTTTTTTGTTTTTTTTTTAAATTAGCTCCACTTTCGTAAGATACAAATAGGTAGATTCAGGTAGAGTTAGGCCGACTTATCAGTAGATAAGTCGACCTAACTCAGAATCTACGCCGACTTATGTTTGGGGGAAGGCTCAAACAGAGATACGTTTAAACATATCTAAGATAGGACGGCTTGCGTCGTCCTATCTTAGATTGCAATATTTTGGATGGCCGATAGGTGGCGCTTCCATTGCGGTCGGCGTAGAATATGTAAATTAGTTGATACGCCGATTCACGAACGTACGCCCGGCCGCCGCAGTCGATTTACGCCGTTTCCGTAAGGCATTAGCAGGCCTAAAGTTATTCCATCTATTAGGTGGAATAACAATGTTAAAGTATGGCCGCCGTGAGATTCGAATTTTTAACGTCGTTTGCGTAAGTTGTCCGCGAATCGGGATTTACGTAGTTTACGTCCACGTCTAAATCAATAGGCCCGTGCGGCGTACTTAGCCGCAATGCACACTGGGAAATGTAGGGGCCCGGCGCATGCGCAGTTAAAAAAAAACGTGAGGTCAAGCCTCATTACCATAAAATACGCCCCCCTCCAACACATTGGAATTAGGCGCCCTTACGCCTGCCCGCTTTAGGCTACGCCGCCGTATATTAGCAGGCAAGTACATTGAGAATCATGTACTTGCCTAGCTAACTTACGGCGGCGTAGCCTAAACACGCTAAGCTACGCCGCCGTAACTCTAGTCCTATCTACCTAACTGTCCGTTTTTTTTATTTGGAATATGACGCAGGTATTGTGACACAATGTAGAAGTGGAGCAAATTGGAACTAACTGAACTTGGCACACAAGTCGCTGTCAGAAACAAAACGGTCGCAGATGTTTTTTTAAATAGGAGCAACACATTAACGAGCAATTAATGGCAGAAAAGTAGTGCAGCCGCTTTATTGTCGATCCCCGCTGAGCAGGCAGATGATGGGCCTGTCTCTGCACAATGTGTAGGAACCGACCTGTCAGAGCGCCGCTCTCCCCTATGGGGGATCGGATGGCGACGGACTGTAGAGTCCCCTGTGTCCACTTCCTACTATTGATTGCAGTGTTGCATGAATTTTTGGATGTCATACAGCTTTGGATTTTATCCTTTGTTTATTTTGTTTCAATAAATCGCCTATCGGAGTGCGGCAGTCCAGGATCATTTATTTTTCCATGGATCAGCGCAGAGTCTGCACCTGTTAGTGCTACAGGGCGGGAGCACAGCATAGGTCGCAGGGCTTGGAGTGGTACTTTTTTTCCATCATCCGATCCACCAGACGGATGGAAAAGTAGGTTTTTCTCCGTCGCACTTTGGCGGATCGGAGCGAGTCGGATGTCAGCGGGCATGTCACCGCTGACATCCGTGGCTCCATAGAGGAGCACGGAGCGACCTGAACAGTCTAGCCCGTGTGAAAGGGTCCTAAGTGAGCGTGTTCCGGTACAGGCAGGGCTGGGGATATTGCAGGCAACGCTGAAGACGTCTTACACAAGTGTCAGTAAGCAGTAGAAAGGATTGGGCCATTTAATAGTTCTGTAGCACAGAAAGGCAATGCAAAACAGGTGCACTCAGATTGAAGTGGTTGTTTACCCAGTGAAGTGATAGGCCTTAGGTGATACAGAGATGAGACAAATCCTCCTACATAAGTTGTACCTGTTTATCTTCTCTACATCCTTTTCAAAGTGCAGAATTTGTAAAGCTTGTCTGACCTGTCAGAAAAATCGTGACTGAGAGCTGATTGGAGGGAAGGGACAAACCCCTTATGGCTGGATTCACGCCTATGGCATTTTTATTGCTTTATTCATTTTGCAGATTTGCACTACAGAACGTGTTCCATAGGAAACCATGGTAAATGGATCGTAGTGCAAATTTGCAAAAAGCACTAAAACTGCATAGGTGTGAATCCAGCTTTACACAGGAACAGAGCTGAGACTGTCAATCAGCTGGAAATCCCTCCCCTGTCACTTTTTTTACTCTTGGTGTCAGGAAAACTTGTCAGAAGTGACTCATGCTGATGGTAGAGGAATGAAGCGGCAGACAGAAATGACACTAAGTGTTCTTAATTGGGACAAGTACACACTAGAGGGGAATTCTTTGTTCATATTTCATGTGTGGGGTTTACAACCACTTTTTAAAGTTGTTCAAAAGGCAGAAGGTTTTTACCTTAATACATTCTATGCATTAAGGTAAGATACCTTTGCTCCCCCCAGCACCCCCTTATACTTGGCTGAGCCCGATGTTGATCCACCACTGTGTATGAAAGCAGAAAATCTCTCCTCTGTCTCCTCATTGGCTCAGAGGCAACAGGAGACCCATTGGCTCCTGCTGCTCTTCATCAGACAGTGAGGAGGGAGAGGGGCAGAGCTGAGCCACAGTGCATTGACACAATGGGCACACAAAGCATGGCTCAGGGAGTGAGCCTGCATGAGTGCCCCCATAGCATGGTGCTTGCTATAAGGGCACTCGGCAGGATGGAGGAGCCAGGAGTGCTGGCGAGGGACCAGAGAAGAGGAGGATCAGGGCTGCTCTGTGCAAAACTACAGAGCAGGTAAGTATGACATGTTTGTTTTTAAAAAAAAATACTTTTACAATTACTTTAACTAGATGATTGAAGACGCCTGCATCTCCCTTTATGACGGGCACTCCTTTTTCTACATTTTGGTCAGCCTCTTGTGCTAGCAGCTGGAGTATAACGCTACGTAAAGGTCCAGGGGGGGCAACCAAGTATCAGTAGGCCTGCTTGCTTTAAGGCTGCTATAGATGAAATTGTACTGACCAGCTATGTTCTCTGGCCATCTGTACAGGAGCGACCATTACAGACATTTATTAAATAATTATTGCGCAATTGGTGTGCAAGCACGTTGGTGTGATTATTTTTTTTTTTTTTTTTTTTTTTTGCGATCAAAGTATCAAATTTAGTTCTGCATGGTTGTGCAGCCAAATAGCCACTGCCTGCCTATTTACTCTTCTGCTGCAAATGCGAGCAGTTAAAGCGGAGTTCCACCTAAAAATGGAACTTCCGCTTAATCCACTCCTTGCCCCCTGGCATGTAATTTTTTTTGGGGGGGGGGGGGGGAGTGGGGGCTTCAGGAGGAGTGGGACTTCCTGTCCCACTTCCTCCTTCCGCTGAGGGGCTGGTAAGGCGAATAGCTTAATCGCCTTATTGCAGCCCCTCCCTTTAGGTTTGCGCCTGTCCAATCGGACGGCGCCGCTCGTGCATGCGCAGTGCCGCTCGTGCATGCGCAGTGGGTTCCTGGCCGCGAAGCCGAAAGCTGTCATTGCCGGGTGCCCACACTAGGAATGAAGACGCCGGCCGGCGAGGGGGGGCGAGGAGCGGAGCCCCGTCTGGCGCGTCACTGGAACCGTGGAGCAGGTAAGTGTCTGTTTATTAAAAGCCAGCAGCTACACTTTTTGTAGCTGCTGACTTTTAATAAACTTAAAAAAAGGCTGGAGCACCCCTTTAATCCCCTTTTTTTATTATTATTATTTATTTATTTTCTCTGCGGGTAGTGATCTCAGCTGCCAAGGGGGCAGGTGCCTTTTTGTTTTTACAACACAAGGCATGGTTCACCCCTCTTGTTTTTTTTTTTTTTTTTCAATCTTTTTTTTTTTTTTTTTTTTTTATGCCCAGCTGCTCAACAGAGCGAGCATTTATAAAAATGCAGGGTCGCACAGAGACCTATGGAGTAGTGCAGGGAAATGCAGCTGTCTTCACAAGTGTGAACCTGCCCTAAGATGCGACGGATAAGCAATCGCCATCATTAAAGTGGTGGTAAGACCCCTTTCACACTGGGATGGTTTTCAGGCGCTTTAGCACTAGAAATAGCCTCTGCAAAGCACTTGAAAACCACCTCCCGTTCATTGCAGTGTGTCTTTTCACACTCTGGCGGTGAGCTTGCGGGGCTTTATGAAAAGTCCTGCAAGCAGCATCTTTGGGGCGGGTTTGGGGCCGTTTATATTTAGCACTCCCAAAACGCCCTGCCCATTGCAATGAATGGGCAGTGCTTCCAAAGCGCCTGAAAAGCGATTTGAAAGCTGGAGTTTTTACCCTTTTTTGGGAGGTAAAAACCGCCAGCTAACGGCCGAAAAGCTGCGATTTTGTGTTGCTAAAGCGCTACTAAAACAAGCAGCGTTTTAGCGCTAACGGCCAGCACTGCTAGTGTGAAAGTGCTCTAAAGCCTTTTTTTCCCAATTGTACCTACAGGTAAGCCTATAATAAGGATTAACTGTAGGGACAGTGAATATATCTCCTGAACTTGCACCGTTTTAGAAGATATTCACACTGCAGGCAGCCGGTGATGTCACCAGCGCACGCGCTCTGAAGGGACCACATACCCTTCAGGGTTCCGTGCTGCGGGAACGACGTCATTGCGGCTAGGCCAATCAGACAGTTGGAGCACTCAAACCCAGAAGGAAGACCAGATGAAGATGGAAGCCCTGTCAGTGGTGACCGCGTTCTGCTGGAGCGCTTCATTCGAAGGTAAGCATTGCATAATATGCTAGTATGCAATGCATACTAGCACGTTATGCCATTGTTTTGCAGGGTGTTTTTTTTTTTTCTTCTTCTTCTTCTTCTTCTTTAACCCCTTCCATACAGGGCATTTTCACCCCCTTCCTGCCCAGACCAATTTTTAGTTTTCAGCGCTGTTGCACTTTGACAATTGCGTGGTTATGCTACACTGTACCCAAACTAAATCTTTACGTTTTTTCCCCCCCCCACAAATAGAGCTTTCGTTTGGTGGTATTTGATCATCTCTGCGGTTTTTATTTGTTGCGCTATAAACAAAAGAAGAGCGACAATTTAAAAAAAAAAACACAATATTTTTTACTTTTTTATTTAATAAATATCCAAATTAAAAAAAAAAAAAAAAAAAAATTTCCTCAGTTTAGGCCGATACGTATTCTACATATTTTTGGTAAAAAAAAAATCGCAATAATCGTATATTGATTGGTTTGCGCAAAAGTTATAGCGTCTACAAAATAGGTGATAGATTTTTTGGCATTTTTATTTTATAATTTTTTTTTACTAGTAATGGCGGCGATCTGCAATTTATTTTTACTGTCACCGTGACATTGCGGCAAACACATCGGACACTTTTGACACGGTTTTGGGACCATTCACATTTATACAACGATTAGTGCTATAAATATGCACTGATTACTGTGTAAATGTGACTGGCAGGGAAGGGGTTAACCACTAGGGGGGCCTGAAGGGGTTAAAATGTTCCCTAAATTGTGTTCTAACTGTAGGGGGGAGGGGACTCACAAGGGGAGGAGACCGATGTGTGTTCCTCTGTACTGGGAAAACTCATCAGTCACCTCACCTCTGACAGGAGGTGGATCTGTGATCTGTAGATCCACACTCCTGCTGTGATCACCGGCAATCGCGGCCACCGGGCACGCGCGCCGGGTCATGAGCGGTACCGCGGGCGCCCGAGATCGCCGGGAACAAAGGACGTCATATGACGTCCACTCTGATCGAGGGAGGGTTCCTGCCGGCGTCATTTTACAATGCGCCGGTAAGGAAGGGGTTAAAGGATGCGGTTTACTAATGCTTTAAAGCTGGCCATAGATGGAGCGATCTTCTTTCCTGCAACCATGGTTGCTTTAATTTCTCACATCAACACAGTCAGTGTTGATGGGGGAATCCCTCCTGCTGTCTCCGTTAGGAGAACACAGTAATTGCTGCTAACGGCTATAACAGCTGCTAGTAATTATTGCATGTAAAATCCGATGGGCTGGTTGTACCCAAGTTGATCAATCGATCAACTTGGGTACATTCAGCCTGCCCATACATGGTTTGAATCTCGGCAAGTCCCTGCTGAACCGGCCGAGATTCGAACCGTCTATGGCTGGCTTAAAGCGGGGGTTCACCCGTACAGAACACTTTTTCCCCTTAGATGGATGCTCGTTTTGTCTAGGGGAACCGGCTAGTTGTTTTAAAATATGATCTGTACTTACCGTTTACGAGATGCATCTTCTCCGTCGCTTCCGGGTATGGGTCTTCGGGAGCGGGCGTTCCTATTTTGATTGACAGTCTTCCGAGAGGCTTCCGACGGTCGCATCCATCGCGTCCCGATTTTCCGAAAGAAGCCGAACGTCGGTGCGCAGGCGCAGTATAGAGCCGCACCGACTTTCGGCTTCTTTCGGCTACGAGTAACGCGATGGATGCGACCGTCGGAAGCCTCTTGGAAGACTGTCAATCAAGAAGGAACGCCCATTGCCGCAGCCCATACCCGGAAGCGACGGAGAAGATGCATCTCGAAAACGGGTAAGTACGGATCATATTTTAAAACAAATAGCCGATTCCCCTAGACAAAACGAGCAGGAAGCTAAGGGGAGATTTTGAAAAAAATTGTCTTATGGGTGAACTCCCGCTTTAAGATAATATTGATAAGTGCCCCCCCAACGAATTGTGCTCTCACATCACTAGTGTTGCTCGAATAGCTTTTCTAGAAGGAAGAAACCTTTAAAAACACCATGCACAGCATTTTTATAGCTCCCTGTGTCCATAATGTTTTCTTGTGTTTCAATTAACTGGCGGCAGTTGCAGCTTCTGTTTAGAATTGAGAATGTGGGTCAGCGGACAGGAAGCAGGCAGGATATTAGACAGTGATGAAAAGTACATGGCAGGGCAAAGCCAGACAAAGCGGCAGACAAGGTACAGTTTTCCGAAAAGCCACAGCAGTGTGTTTTTCATGTAAACAAGATCTTCATCAAGACAAAATAAGCAGTAAAGTGGAAGATCAAACCCCCTCCTTATAATAAAATGGTGGGCCGGTACACCTTTTATGTTGCGCATCAGCATTAGGGGCATTACTTGCAAAATCTTTCAGCAGATTGAATAGTTGCTATTTATACGTTTTTAGTTGTGTACTTTTGCTGTTTCACAGGAGTTGCCTTTTAATAACACTTTGATAAATCCGTTTCATATTTCAGATTTTTTTACATCAGCTTCAGGGTAGTTGCGCAAACCGTTCTACGCTATCGCGTGGATCTGCTGCACGTAGACTGAACATATGCAAGCATGAACTTTAGTACCAGTGTCCTTTAAACTTATCATTCTGATGCAGAACAAATGTTTATTTAAAGAGTGCCTGTTCACACTGAGGGCAGCTGAACTCGCACAATTTCAAACCGGCATTTCAGTCGGACTTCGGGGGCGATTTAACCGGTTAAGCCCCGGACCAATATGCTGCTAAATGCCCAAAGGCGTTTTTACAATTCAGCACTGCGTCGCTTTAACAGACAATTGCGCGGTCGTGCGACGTGGCTCCCAAACAAAATTGGCGTCCTTTTTTCCCCACAAATAGAGCTTTCTTTTGGTGGTATTTGATCACCTCTGCGTTTTTTATTTTTTGCGCTATAAACAAAAATAGAGCAACAATTTTGAAAAAAATTCAATATTTTTTACTTTTTGCTATAATAAATATCCCCCAAAAACATATATACATTTTTTTTTTCCTCAGTTTAGGCCGATATGTATTCTTCTACCTATTTTTGGTAAAAAAAAATCGCAATAAGCGTTTATCGCTTGGTTTGCGCTAGGGTTGTCCAGATACCGATACCAGTATCGGTATCGGGACCGATACCGAGTATTTGCGGGAGTACTCGTACTCGCGCAAATACCCCCGATACCTAAATAGAATACTTCCCCCCCCCCTTCCCCCCCCCGCCGCTGCCGTCGCATCGCGCCGCCGCATCGAGGGACATGGCTAGAGGGACATTGCTGCATATGTGAGGGACATGGCTAGAGGGACATTGCTGCATATGTGAGGGACATGGCTAGAGGGACATTGCTGCATATGTGAGGGACATTGCAGCATATGTGAGGGACATGGCTGCATATGTGAGGGACATGGCTAGAGGGACATGGCTGCATATGTGAGGGACATGGCTAGAGGGACATTGCTGCATATGTGAGGGACATGGCTAGAGGGACATTGCTGCATATGTGAGGGACATGGCTAGAGGGACATGGCTGCATATGTGAGGGACATGGCTAGAGGGACATGGCTGCATATGTGAGGGACATGGCTAGAGGGACATGGCTGCATATGTGAGGGACATGGCTAGAGGGACATGGCTGCATATGTGGGGGACATGGCTGCATATGTGGGGGACATGGCTGCATATGGGGGGGGGGGACATGGCTGCATTTGGGGACACATTTAAAAAAAGTATCGGTATTCGGTATCGGCGACTACTTGAAAAAAAGTATCGGTACTTGTACTCGGTCCTAAAAAAGTGGTATCGGGACAACCCTAGTTTGCGCAAAATGTATAGCGTTTACAAAATAGGGGATAGTTTTATTATTATTTTTTTTTTTTTTTTTACTACTAATGGTGGCGATCAGCGTTTTTTTTTTCGTGACTGCGACATTATGGCGAACACTTCGGACAATTTTGACACATTTTTGGGACCATTGTCATTTTCACAGCAAAAAATGCATTTAAATTGCATTGTTTATTGTGAAAATGACAGTTGCGGTTTGGGAGTTAACCACAGGGGGCGCTGTAGGAGTTAGGGTTCACCTAGTGTGTGTTTACAACTGTAGGGGGGTGTGGCTGTAGGTCTGACGTCTTCGATCGAGTCTCCCTATAAAAGGGATCACTCGATCGATGCAGCCGCCACAGTGAAGCACGGGGAAGCTGTGTTTACATACGGCTCTCCCCGTTCTTCAGCTCCAGGGAGCGATCGCGACGGGGCGGCTTTTAACGAATAGTCGCGGCGTCATCCCGGATCACTCCCCGCAGGGATCCGACCACCGCATGTAGCAGGGGGGTCCCGATCGGACCCGCGGAAAGGCGGGGACGTACCTGTACGCCCATATGCCTGTACGTGCCATTCTGTGGACGTACATATACATGCGGCGGTCGTCAAGTGGTTAACTGGTATCTGTGCGGGTTTATGCACAGATGTATATTGAAATCGCCCCTGAAGTCGCCAAAAGTAGTGCAGAACTACTTTTGGAAATTGATCCGGTGTCGGCAATAGGCTCCATGTCAAATCGCATTCCAAATCGGCCCAATGTACTTGGGCTTAATCATTGAAACAAGTCTTAACCATAAAGTATATGTGAAACAACCCATTCAGTTCAAAATAGAAATGCAAGGCTAAATGTTTGTGTATATAAAATAATTTTAATAAGTGATCACATGACTTCTATTCTACGCTTGGGGCTTGTAGAGCTAGGAGTGAAGACTGCAGAGAGACATGTCAGCAAGAGGCAGAGAAACGGCAGTACACGGATCTTCCCAGTGACTGGCAGTACAGGGGGGCGTGCCAGCACAAGTCTGACTATTGAAGGACAGTGCTCCTAAGTAAAATGCAATGAAGCAAACTGACTACTCCTGGGATGCATGTCCTTACTAGCCTAGTGTGGTTAGTTTGAAATAGAAAAGCTGAGAGACTGGCAGGATCACCAGGGAGCAATGCAAACAAAATGGAATCATTTTTTTATACGGGTACATCCTAACATTTATTAGGAAACGGGCATTTGGGGGTAACATACACTTTAATCCTTCATTTAAAAGTAAAGCTGGCAATACACCTTGTAATCTGCAGGGTTAATTTAGTCGACAAAAACTACTAAAACATTTTAGTCGACAAAGTGAATACTATTTTAGTCGACTAAAATACGTCTAAAACAATTGAGATAACTAAAATGCCATTTTAGTCAAAAGACTAAGACTAAATTGAAATTTGACTTAAAGCGGGGGTTCACCCTATTAAAAAAAAAAAAAAAAAAATGTTTTATTCTACCATTACATTCGGCATCGTAGCGCGAGCTACAGTATGCCGGTCTTACATTTTTTATCCCCGTACTCACTGTGCTATGGATCATTGAAGATTCCGGGGAATGGGCGTTCCTATGGTGAGAGAAGGTGATTGACGGCCGGCCCTGGCACGTCACGCTTCTCCGGAAATAGCCGAAATAGGCTTGGCTCTTCACGGCGCCTGCACATAGCCTGTGCGCAGGCGCCGTGAAGAGCCGAGACCTACTCCGGCTGTCTTCGGGGAGCGTGACGTGCCAGAGCCGGCCTTCAATCATCCTCCCTCTCCATAGGCACGCCCATTCCCCACGGGAGTCGGAATCTTCAATGATCCATAGCACAGTGAGTACGGGGATTAAAAATTTAAGACCGGCATACTGTAGCTCGCGCTACGATGCCGAATGTAATGGTATAATGTTGTTAAGGAGGGTGAACCACCGCTTTAAAAATGAACACTGGTCTGTAGTGCATGATCATACCTCAATACCATAAATAATAACATATTAGATTTTTCACTCCAGAAGTATATAATGAGTTTGGACATTGCAGAGAAATGTTAACTAATGCACGCCCATTTAATTTTAGACAACTAAAATTAGTTTTGGTCGACTAAAATGTACTTAAGACTAAAACTAAATTTGAAATGTGCTGCCAAAATTAATACTGGTAATCTGAATGTGCAATCTCTATATTCTCCTTTCTACCTACCCCATCTAAACGGTACATTACATTTTTATCTAGTCAGGTAGGCTCTTGTTCTGCAAAGCTGTTGGCAAAACTAAAAGGATTGTTCAATCAGAATGCAGGGAGTATGGGCAGGTTTTTCTATACAACTGACCCTAAAATGAACCTTTTAAAGAGGTTGTACAGTTGTACCTATAGGTAAGACTATAATAAGGATTACCTGTAGGTACTATTGATATCTCCTAAACCTGCATAGTTTAGGAGATAATCACTCTTCATGCAGCCGGTGATGTCACAACACATGTGTTCTGAAAGGACGGTATACCCGTGCCATCCCTTCAGAGCTCCAGGCCGCGGTCCGTGACTCCCACTCATGCGTGGGAGTGACATCCTCAACATGGCCAATCAGACAGCCGGAGGACTCACACCCAGGAGGAAGCCCGGGTGAAGATGAAAGCGTCTGTCAGAGCTCACAGCGCAGGGCTACGTTCTCAGGTAAGTATTTTATAATGTGCTAGTATGCGATGCATACTAGCACATTATGCCTTTACTTTGCAGGGTTTAAAAAAAATAAAAATAAACATTTGGCACGGTTTACCGTATAGCCAAAGCTTTTTTGGCTTTACTTCTATGGATCACAGGAGTGCAGTTCCTGTGTGCTAAAGCCCACTGTCGGCTGACATCACAGAGCCGGTTAAGACCATACTGTCAGGATCCACCCAGAAGCCTGGACTAGCAGCTAACTCAACCTCTTAGTGAGTTACTAAGAGCCCGAGTGAGCCCCTTCCGCCCCCCTCACAGTCCAGCGCTCCAGTGAGGGCTGAAGGGGCAGAGCAGAGAGTCGGTGGCTGAGAACTGAGCGATTAGCTGTATTTGAACGCTCGGTTCTCAGTCTTAGAAGAGGTGGGGCACAGATGCAGCATAGGACCGCCGATGGGGTAGGGATGAGTGAGCAACCCCCCTCCTGAACTGTACCAGGCCGCATGCCCTTAACATGGGGGGTGCTTTGGGGCAGGGGGGCCCTGCGCCCCCCCACCCCAAAGCACCATGTCCCCATGTTGAGACTTCAAGCTGTCATTGATGTTAAAGGGGGCAATACACGGTATTAAGAACTGGGGTATGTAAACTTTTGATCAGAGTCATTTGAGTAGTTTCTATTGCCATTAGGATTTAAAGAGTAAATGCAGTTGACTGATAATAAATGGCTTCAGCCAAACACTAACTATGAGTGAAAAATTTTGGATATTCATATCCTCTGAAAAATGGCCAAGAAATCATAAATTCTGCCAGGGTATGTAACTTTTCTTCTTTCTTTCTTCTTTCTTCTTCACAGGGATGTGCCAAAAAGGACACTGATATGCTGCATTAGAAACCATGTATAAGAGGGGAAATATGGGGGGGGGGGCGGGGATCATTGTGCATGTTTTTATTTTTTATCAGGAATATTGTGTGTATGGAAATTCTGTTTTCATCAAATCTAGAAAGGAATACCTACTTGAACACTGAATCATGCAAGGAGCAATACATACCAGAGTGTGTATAAACTTTTCTTGTTTCTTTTTCTGCTTTCAGAAAGAGGAGTTTTTTGTGGACATGACCTGTGAAGGTTGCTCAAAAGCTGTGACGCGGGTTCTCTCCCGACTTCCAGGTAACGGTATTGTGTCATTCTGTTGGTTAAAGTTTGCATTGTACCCCGGATTCACAGGACTACTACCTAGCCTTGCAACTATCCCACATGTACCATTTCCACAAGTTGGAAATGCAGTGACAAACCGGCACACCCGATTTATACACCCATTCAGGCTGTCCTTCGTGGGGAAAAAAATCTGGTCCCACTGCGCGGTACAACTCGGGCATGTTGTTGCATCACCAAAGGATATGGGAAATAACTCTTAAAAAGCAGAATGTGGGGAAATTTCATTCTCGCACCCAGGGGCGGACTGACCATTGAGGCACTCGGGCACTGCCTGAGGACCCCATGCCACTAGGGGGCCCCATCAGGGTTGCCAGGCTCAGTAAAACCAGGGACAGTATGTAAAAATCTTTTTTTTTTTTTTTTTTTTTTTTTTACATCTGTCCCTGATATGTCTGAAAACCGACATGCTTTTCATGTGAAAATCCCGAGATTTTAGCTTCACCGCCTCTGCACTGCCTCCTGGCATGGTGGCCATCTGTAAGCCCAGGGGCCCCATAATCTTCTATTGCCGGGGGGCCCCATGAGTTGTCAGTCCGCCCCTGCTCGCACCCCATTGTGGCTTAATAGTCACATGCCGGGACTGGAAACAATTCCAGACTCAATAGTTTGAGCTAGACATGGAATACTGTATCTCCATCAGGTCTTGTCCTCCTCCAGGCTAAAGCAGTTTCAGACCCTTAACTGCTTGCCGACCAGCCGCCGCAGTTATACGGCAGCAAGTCGGCTCCCCTGCGCGAGAGCCCGTAGCTATGCGTCTGCTTTCGCGCAGGCCACTAGGGGCGCGCTCGCCCCTGACTCCCGTGCTCGGGGGGCGCGATCGCCGGGCACACGCGATCGCTTGTTACGAAGTGGGGACCGGGAGCTGTGTGTGTAAACACACAGCTCCCGGTCCTGTCAGGGGGAGAAATGCTGATCTTCTGTTCATACAATGTATGAACAGAAGATCAGTCATTTCCCCTAGTGAGGCCACCCCCCCCCCTACCGTTAGAACACACCCATGGAACATACTTAACCCCTTCCCTACCCCCTAGTGTTAACCCCTTCACTGCCAGTGGCATTTTTATAGTAATCCAATGCATTTTTATAGCACTGATCGCTATAAAAATGCCAATGGTCCCAAAAATGTGTCAAGTGTCCGCCATAATGTCGCAGTACCAAAGAAAAAATCATGATCGCCGCCATTACTAGTAAAAAAAAAAATGTTTTTATAAAAATGCCATAAAAATACCCCCTATTTTGTAAATGCTATAACTTTTGCTCAAACCAATCAAACGCTTATTGCGATTTTTTTTTTTTTTATTTTTTTTTAATGAAAAATATGTAGAAGAATACGTATCGGCCTAAACTGAGGAAAAAAATGTTTTTATATATATTTTTGGGGAATATTTATTACAGCAAAGAGTAAAAAATATTCATTTTTTTTCAAAATTGTCGCTCTATTTTTGTTTATAGCGCAAAAACTAAAAACCACAGAGGTGATCAAATACCACCAAAAGAAAGCTCTATTTGTGGGGAAAAAAGGACGCCAATTTTGTTTGGAAGCCATGTCGCACGACCACGCAATTGTCAGTTAAAGCGACACAGTGCCGAATCGCAAAAAGTGCTCTGGTCTTTGACCAGCAATATGGTCCGGGGGTTAAGTGGTTAAAGAAGAGTTTTCCCAACTAGCGTTTAATACCCCTCTTTATTGAATATAGTTTTGGGAGATGACCCCTCCAAGCTTATATCACACCTGTATTACGCAATCAGACAACGGGGTGCAGCTGCTATTTCTCACAGGGCCAAAACGGTATGGGAACAGGACATAAGACCCATAGATGACGCTGACTGGGGTGAGATTTTGGAGTGGACCAAGACAGTGTCCCCCAAGCTGTCTGATAGACTGACACAAATGTGTGTACAGTACACAAAGCCTACATGATGGCGATGAGATTGGCAAAGTTTCAGCACATGCCAGATACAACATGTCGCTTATGCCAGCCTGACCCAGGCACGTTTTACTATTTCATGTGGAGCTGCCCACATATACAGACGTATTGGGCGCAGGTTGTCCGCTTCCTCCATGACAATATGGGATCCCCTGTGGTGTTGGACCCTAAGTTCTGTATTCTGGGGCTGCTGCCAGACGTAAAGGTGAACAAAGTGATAGCTCAGAGATGGATGCAAAACATGCCCCCTACACTACAGTTATGGAAAAAAGTGGTGAATGACACCCTGCCCTGCCCTGATCTACGCACACGGGGGGTCTACACAAAAGTATTCCAAGATATGGGACAGATGGTTGGAGGACGGGGGAAACCTGTGTATAATTGTTCCGTACCCAGTGCAGTGTTCCCCTGTATTGGCGGCGCGCCCTATTTATAGGTTGGATTAAATAGTCACCTGACTCTCTGCACCCGTGATTATATGTATGCACATCCTGTACTATACCTGCATATTTGATTTTGTGGTCATAATGTGTAACTGACCTTCCGTGCCTATATGCATCTGAATGACTTGTAAAATGTGCTTTATATCAATAAAGTTGTTTTTTTCCAAGTACAAAAAAAAAGTTTGCATTGTACACCCATATGTTATACTTCAGGTATATGCTGGGGTGTTGAGGAACCTTTTGGATTCTTGTATTTCATGGTGATATCACTACTTCCCACTCCTGCCATAGTTCCTGACTCAATGCCAACCCACAGTGGTGTTTGTGTCTTTCTACATTCCTTAGGATGTTCCTACCCCTGCTACCACATTCTCCATAATAAGAAATAAAGAAAACCACAGTAAAGCTGACACCTAGACATAGCCATGGCAGGCTGACTAGTCAAATCTATATGAATAGCTAGTTTGCTAAAATATCCAGCATTGGTTTTAGGTGGATTCAACCTTTAAAGTGAACATATGAGGACAAGAATATGAAAGCTGCCATTGCTGAGAACGGGTGTCAAGTTCATCCCAGCTTTTCTATCTAGCGAGTGCAAGCATGGAAATTAAAGCGGAGGTCCACCCGAAAATGGAACCTCTGCTTTTTGCAACCCCCTCCCCTCCGGTGTCACATTTGGCACCTTTGAGGGGTGAAAGGGGGTGCAGATACCTGTATAATCCAGGTATTTGCACCCACTTCTGGGCATAGACTCCCGCGGGGGTCACGCATAAGCCCCCCTGCTTTCTTCTGCTTCTGGGAAACACGCAGGTCCCAAAAGACAGCGGGGGACCAGTTGTGCAATGCCGTATTAAAATGTATTGGTTCCACAAAAGTTAAAGTTACTTGCATCGAACTGGTCCCCCGCTGTCTTTTGGGACCTGTGTGTTTCCCAGGAGCAGAAGAAATGGGGGCTTATGCGTGACCCCCGCGGGAGTCTATGCCCGGAAGTGGGTGCAAATACCTGTCCCCCACATGCGCATAAGACCATACTAGAGATAGGTGGTCCATATCCAGCCAATCTGTAGGAGACATCTTTTGAGCACTGAGCACCTTATGGAATTATCTGATGTCATTATTTTAATGATGCATTTTCATTAATATATTTTTTTGTTTGTCCAATGATTTGTCTACTACTTATATCTAACTATTTCTAGTGCAATTTTTTGTTTTCTTATACATGTTATTGCTTTGGTAATACTCAGCAAGTTTATTTTTGCAGCTGAAATTCGTTATTATAGGTACATACTCATATCCATAGGCGCTGTGCAGTTCTTATATTCAAGCACTAATGCTGTCACATGGGGAAAGTCCATAACCCTGTATATGCTACTCATGCTTGAGAAACTTATAGAAACTTACATAGGGCAGTTTCCCTTTTCCCCTGCAGCTACAGAGTCATGGGGGAAGAAGAAAAGAGGAGTCTGAGATGTTGAGGAGGAGATTAAAATGAACCAGTTGCACAGATATCACAGAATAAGTTGATTTATACCCAATCTGCTCATATTTGGGGCATTCATAACACATCCCTTACCCTCAAGGCTGTAAAATATCTCTTTACATATCATATAGATGGCACATACTATATGGTCAAATGAGGGTACGGCACACAAATGTGATCCATTGACCCTTCTCATTGCCCCCTGCACAAGTCTGTGTTTTTGCACGGGTGCTTACCAGCCATCAGATTTGCCCATGCCTCCCTCAGTTCAGCATGGTCACAACAATGATGGATGATTTCTGATTTGTTGCAGAATGGTGGTGGGGGGGGGGGGGGTGGGTTAATAAAATTTTCAAGTTGCTTTCTGCCAAGGCTAGTGTTTCTCTGAAATGGTTCCAGCTCTGCTTTTGTCCCTGTTCCCTGGCTTTTGAATCCTTTTTCTGAGCCATGAAACTGTTTGTTCACAGGAAGTAATCAGGACAAGCAAGCATTGAGAACACAAGTAAATATTCGAGACCAGAGCTCTTCATTATACTGGTGGATATTGGCCCATATGGAAGCTTCCTGATTACAGAAGGCTGGAGCAGTAAAGTAGAGGAAAATGTATAGCTGTTACTTTTCCATAGGAAGGTATAGGAAACTAAAATCTGCAGTCTGGCCAATAGAAAAGCAGGTTATGTGAGCAAGGGCTAGAAGCTGTACTTTATTTATTTTTTATTATTGTCTGAATCTTTGTGGTGGAGAGGTCCTAGTTGAATAATGTTGGGCAGAGAATCCGGTTTTACATGGATAGGTAGTGAAGGGAACCAAAACGTTCTTTGCCCGTATCCCTAAGCTAGGATAACCTGCGCAATATCGAACCCAGGCGTTTTATATGCTTTTTTTGGGGGGGGGGGGGTCTTTTTGGAAACTAATAACATCATCCTTTGCTGAATCCAGAGACCTGTTAATATACCTACATACACTATATTGTATTGGGATGCTTTCCTTTACAGACACATGAACTTTAATGGCGTCTTAGTCCATAGGGTTTCCATATTGAGTTGGCCCACCCTTTGCAGCTATAACAGCTTCAACTCTTCTGGGAAGGCTGTCCACAAAGTTTAGGAGTGTGTCTGTGGGAAGGTTTGATCATTCTTCCAGAAGCTCATTTGTGAGGTCAGGCACTGATGTGTATGAGAAGGCCCGGCTTGCAGTCTTCGCTCTAATTCATTCCAAAGGTGTTCTAGGGATGCCATTAAACTTTGTGTAAAGGCGAGCGTCCCAATACTGTAATTTGGTTTCCATACTCCAAAGGAATATGAATGCCTTTGGTTAGGATCTAATGTCCTAGAGACACGTCACAGAGATACAAGAACTGGTTTGTGCTACAGCCTGGCTGTATACAACATAACAAAAAACGACCCTTTTGAATGGAGGCATTAATGTAGGCTTCTTTCCTTTTATAGATGTGAAGTATGAAATTGACTTGCCGAACAAGAAAGTGCTGATACAATCTGACCAACACTCAGCGGACCAATTGTTGGAGACCCTGAAGAAGACTGGAAAAGAGGCAAAATACCTGGGCTGTAAGGACTGAACTACAGAATGAAAGGAACTAGCATATGGTAACTATTTTCATAGTGTTCGTTGTGGCGCGCTGCCTGGCAGAAAACGCTGCAGGTGTGTGGTTTTTTTTTTTTCATGCATTAAAGCGGTAGTAAACCCACATGCACCACATACTAGCTCATTATGAAATGCTTACCTTAGAAGCCGAGGCAGCTGACATTTCGCCCTCGGCGTGTCTTCCGCCTCGGCGTGTCTTCCGGGTATCGCGACTCCAGCGCTGTGAGTGGCTGGAGCCGCAATGTCGTCACTCCCGCGAATGCGCGGGGAGACTTCTTTCCGGCATGGTCAGGCGGCTGCCGAGCCATAATCCGAAAATCCCCTGTGCACATGTGCCACTTTGAAAATGCATCTAGATAAAGCCATGATGCAGAGAAACTATATTACTCCTCTTAAGGCAGTTACCCCCTGCTTCCCCGAACGATGGGCACTGGCTTCAAGTGATTTGCCACCCGCTCCATAGTCCTAACCATCCAAGGAGAAAAAAGAAGTCGCCCTACATCGTAAAATCATATATGAATATTTATTGGTATTATTCAGTACAGAGGCTGTTTCCACCTGATCATCTGCACACCAACACCTTTTAATCTGTCAAGAGCTTAATCACAGAGTCTGGGAGAGGGTTGCAGATTCCTGTATTGTAACTGAGATGAAGGAAGGCTATATGTGATGGACACGCCAGCCATTATTATTGTATTCCCTTTTTTCTCTAGTAAAACTGACCAAACAATTCATTTGGACACATTTGTATCATTAACTTTCAAACAGAACTCTGGGAAAATATAAAAGATACAAATGAATGCAGCTCTGTCATCATTAAATCAAAAATGAACCCTTGCGCTGCCAGAGCTGTTTTGACAACACACGCTAATAAAAATAATTTTGGGCCTGAAGATTGCCTCAAACCACTAAAACATTCTGGGCTAGATTCGGGTAGAATCGCGCATTGTTACGGCGGCATAGCGTATCGTATTTACGCTACGCCGCCGTAAGTAAGTGAGGCAAGTGCTGTATTCACAAAGCACTTGCCTCCTAAGTTACGGCGGCGTAGCGTAAATGGGGCCGGCGTAAGCGCGCCTAATTCAAATGAGGATGAGGGGGGGGTGTTTTATGTAAATGGGTGACCCGACGTAATGGACGTTTTTTACGAACGGCGCATGCGCCATCCGTGTACATATCCCAATGTGCATTGCTCCAAAGTATGCCGCAAGGACGTATTGGTTTCGACGTGAACGTAAATTACGTCGAGCCCTATTCGCGAACGACTTACGCAAACGACGTAAAACATTCAAAATTTGACGCGGGAACGACGTCCATACTTAACATTGCGTACGCCTCATAGAAGCAGGAGCAACGTTACACCGGAAAAGCCTTACGCAAACGACGTAAAAAAATTTTGCCGGGCGCATGTACGTTTGTGAATCGGCGTGTCTAGATCATTTGCATATTCTACGCCGAAAATGACGGAAGCGCCACCTAGCGGCCAGCGTAAATATGCACCCTAAGATACGACGGCGTAAGAGACTTACGCCAGTCGGATCTTAGCCTAATTTCGGCGTATCTTGCTTTCTGAATACAGAAAGAAGATACGCCGACACAGCTTTGAATTTACGCGGCGAATCTATAGATACGCCGGCGTAAATTCTTGCTGAATCCGGCCCTCTATATTTTCTGAAAGCAGGCACCCAAGAGAATAAAATGGTAGTTCCAATTTTGTATGTTACATGATCTTACCTCAGAGGTCTAAGGAAAGCAAAATTTCAGTAAAAATACACAAGTTTTATTTTAGGGCCCACAGATGCAATAAATTATCTGATTTCATGGTCAAATGAGTGGGGTTACACTGAGTAAATAGATACCCAACATGTCAAACTGCTTGCACCTGTAAAATGGCGACAAACTTCAGTACTGTATATTTTCTATAGGCGATGCTTTTAAAAGCCCCCTAGGTCATCGGGTTTGTTTTATGGAGGAGGTCAGGTGCTAGAAACATTGCTCTCTCCTGTGTGTGTGGCAATATGTATTGCAATCAACGTTTTTATGTATAGGCACCCCTTGCGCATGTGATTATGTGGGGGTGGGCCTTGGGGGGGGGGGGGGGGGATATATGTTTGGGTGTAACTTTTTTTTTTTTTTTTTTTTCTTTTAATTACAACGTCCCCTATGTTGTTTTTTTTTGCTGACAGGTACTCTTTAGTGAGACATCCAGGGTTTAAAAGACCCTGGATGTGTTCCCTGTGCGTCACTGAATTTTAATGCAGTGCTGAGCACATCGCATCACATTCTTTCCCAGCCATGCTAGCAAGGGAAACGTCCAGGGTGACCCGGATGTGACATCAAACCTGTCGTTTTCTGGGTCAGTGACAAGCTTTGGATGAGAGTGGACGTGTTGGCTCAGCTCCCCCTTTCCATCTGGCAGCACCCGTTATGCCAGTCTATGGCCCGTGGATGGTCAAGCAGAACCCTGGCTACGTGGCGGGGGTGTATGCAGGGTTGCACGTTATCTGGAGGGGTATGAAAGCAATCTGGAGGCACCGGACTGCTTTCATCTAACAGACAAGTCTGCTTGTCAGTAACACATGTTAACCCCCTCCCGCTAGAGCCGAAGGGTTAATCCAACCAGTGTAAGTACCTGCATTTTACTTGCTGTCAACCTCTTGCAGCTCCTGTACAGCAAAGAGTATGAGAGGAAGGAGCAGTACAGTAAGTCATCAGTTAATGTGCTGACAAAAAAAACATGCTGATATGAGGAAAACAATGTGAAGGGGAAAAATTTGCTCCCACTGTGCTGCTTATCCTTTCGCTGTCCTGTCATAGGCTGGGTCAGGTCCAGGATGACCTAGGGTTAAATAAAGTGGGTAAATGATGCTGGCCATCAGACTGAGAACATCTAGAGGCAGAAAAAGTACTGCAGGGCAAATCTTTGGATTGAAAGTGAATAATGCAAGCAAAAGTTGGTTTTGTTTCTTGCAGGGTTCGTTCACACCACAACACAGTGCAGGAAACCTGTGTTTCATTCACAAATGCCATGTGTTGCGGGAACCAGCGGTGGATTCGCAGGGTTCCCGAATCACACTAGTGTGAACCCAGCCTTAAATTGATGTTTAAATAGGAGTTGGTACACACCTGCCATCATTTAGAGTGTCTCTGATTAAGCCCAAATAAAGTTCAGCTGTTCTAGTAGGTCTTTCCTGACTTTTTCTTAGTCACATCCTACAACAAAAGCCATAGTCCGCAGAGAGCTTCCAAAGCTTTAGAGGGCTCTCATTCTTAAAAAAATATCAGTCAGGAAAAGGGTACAAAAGAATTCCCAAGGCATTAGATACACCATGAAACGCAGTGAAGACAGTCATTATTTAGTAGAGAAAATATGGCACAATGGTGAAATTGCCAAGAACTGGACGTCCCTCTAAAAATTTATGAAAAGATGAGAAGAAAATTGGTCAGGGAGGCTGCCAAGTGGCCTACAGCAACATTAAAGGAGCTGCAGGAATATCTGGCAAGTACTGGCTGTGTGGTACAATCTTTCGTATTCTTCATATGTCTGGGCTATGGAGTAGTGTGGCAAGATGGAAGACTTTTCTCACCTCGTCTTTCAGGACAGCACCTGGAGAGAGAGCGCAGCTCCACCCACTTCCCAGGAAACACTGCAGTCAATGCTATAAATTCCGCCCCCTTCCACCATGGCCTCAGTTGTAGTGTTTCCTCCGGCCATGGTGGAAGCGCTGCAGGGAACCAGGGGTGTGCTGTTCTCTCCCCAGGCGGGGAAGGTGGATTGTTTTGAGCATACCGGTGTTTTAGGTTAGGAGGTGATCCTCCAGAGGCGGACCCGACTTCTCCCCTGACGCGCGGGTGAAGGTCGGGTGCTTCTCCTCTTCGGTCCGGCGAGGACAGAGGCTGCTGGAGGTCCCGCTCCCTTAGTCCGGGCATCGTTGCTTGCGGGGGGACGGTCAGGTGCCGTCCTTCCGGCATACGAGGCTCCGGAGCGGAGGGCGTAGTGACGTCCTTTCCGGGTGGAGGCGGGACTTCCGGCGGCGCGTGGCGGCTTCCGGTTCCGGCCGCCTGGAACGCAAGAGGGGGAGTGAGCTTCGGCGGTGCTATTTCCGGGTCTCGCAGCGGCGAGAGGAACCCGGGAGATTTAAAACAGCTGTCGCACGCCCGCAGCGTTCTGGGACCATGGAGCCAGAAGACGCAGCGGAGGTGGCGGGAGCAGGAGCCACAAGCACCAGCCCGGCCCAGGTAGGAGACCCAGCGAGGGTCAATGTACCAGGGTGTTGTTATGTCCCTCTTTTCTGCCCCTTCGGGGGAGGGGAGCCTGCCTCACTCACCCTAGTCACTTCTGTGGGTGCGTGTAGTTTTTTTTTTGGTACAGTGGTGATGGGTGCTGGTTTTTTATTTGTTCACTAGCTGTGTGCACTTGTGTGTTTTGTTGGCTGGCGTACAAAGGTTAAACATAGCGTTGTTGTCCTTTGTGTCGTTTCAGAAAGTTAAAGAAAAACTTAAAGTGGTAGAGCCTCCTCCTTCCAAGAAGCGGTGTGCTACTTGTAAAGCTTCCCTTAAAGGGAACTGGACCAAACCTTTATGCAAAACTTGTATTGCGGAGATTGTCAGGGGGGAAGCCTCTACTAGTTCGGCCTCTGAGCAGACCACCGTCAAGGGAACGGGGGAGTTGCTCTCTTCATTTAGGGAGGAGTTGCACCAGACTTTCCAGTCTTTTCGCTCCTTCCTGGACAAGGGTCCGACCAAAGGATCTAAGGCCAGGGCCAGTACCCCCTCCACATCTAGAAGGTTAGACAGTGAGTCCGAGGAGGAGGAACCTGAAAATGCTATTTCAGGATCAGAGGCGGAGGATGAAGAAGAAAAGGATACTTCTTCCTCACGCTATAAACTGTCCTTAGAGGAGGTTGATGACCTATTAAGGACAATTCATTCTACCCTAAACATTAAAGAAGATGCGACTCAGCTGTCGTTGCATGACAGGATGTACCAGGGTTTGGATGAGGTAAAACATCGCACCTTCCCGGTACATAAAGTATTGTCTGAGACAATTAAAAGAGAATGGAAGGACCCAGAGAAGGCACCCTTCTTTTCTAAATCTCTGAAAAGGAGATTTCCTTTCGATGAAGATCCAACGCAGGCCTGGAATAAAAGGCCTAAACTGGATGCAGCATTCTCAAAAGTTTCCCGCAATACGGACCTAGCTTTTGAGGATACAGGTGCCCTTAAGGATCCCCTGGATAAAAGAGCAGATAGCCTGCTCAAAAAAGCCTGGGATACCTCCTTGATTAATCTTAAACCAGCTATGGCATCCACTGTGGTGGCCAGAAACCTTGAGCATTGGCTGGATCAGCTCAAAGGTCACATTGAGGCCGGTACCTCTCGTAGAGAGCTTTTGGAGTCCTTTCCAGTCCTTATGAAAGCGGTAGGCTATATAGCGGATGCTTCGGCTGAATCCGTGAAGCTCTCCGCCAGATCCTCGGCGTTGATAAATTCAACCAGAAGGGCCTTATGGGTTAAGACCTGGCAGGGGGACACAGCCTCTAAGCTGAAACTGTGTGGGTTACCTTTTGAAGGAGACTTGGTTTTTGGCACAGGACTAGACACCGTCCTAGATAGGACGGCGGATAGAAAGAAGGCTCTTCCTTTAAAAAAGGTAGATTCGGGGGCCCAAGAAAAATTTTCGTCCTTTTTTCCAAGCCAAGGGTCCTAAGGAGGCACAAAGAGGTCAGGGTGGTAGACCCTGGCGGTCCCAGAGGGGCCGCGGGAAGCCTGGGGTGTTATTTCGCTCCCCCAGCCAACCTGCTAAGCCCCAGTGACGGTCTCCCAGCTGTGGGTGGTCGGCTCCAAGCCTTCCTTCCACAGTGGGTAGAGGCGACGTCCAGTCCGTATGTGCTCAAGCTGATTGCAGAGGGATACGCACTGGAGTTTTCGGGAAAGCCTCCGTCGCGGTTTTATGTGACCCAATTGCCCAGGGAGCAAGAGAAGTCTCAGGCTATGCTGACATTGGTGGAGGATTTTCTCCAACAGAGGGTGATTACGCCAGTTCCCCAGAGAGAACAGGGGGAGGGCTGTTATTCCCATATATTCCTTGTAAAGAAGCCGTCGGGCAAATTCAGGTTAATTTTAAACCTGAAGGTCCTGAATCTAGCTATCCGGTACAAGAGATTCCGCATGGACTCTATATACTCGGTGAGAAAGCTTCTTCCCCTGGGGTGCTTTCTAGCCTCAATAGATTTAAGGGATGCTTATTTGCACGTCCCGATCAGGACTTCCTCCCAGCGCCATCTGCGTCTAGCCATCAGAACAGAGAGCGGGGTGAGACATTTTCAATTCAGAGCCCTCCCATTCGGCCTTTCCTCCTCTCCCAGAGTCTTTTCAAAAGTGGTGGCAGAGGCCTTGGCACCCCTAAGGCTCAGGGGGATTTCTATAATTCCATACTTGGACGACCTCCTGCTGTTCGCCAAGTCGGAGGAGCAGCTTCTCCTGGACCTGAGGAGGACCCAGGCTCATTTGGAAGGGCTCGGTTGGATCCTGAACAAAGAAAAGTCAAGTCTAGTACCCTCCCAGAGGATAGTCTTTCTAGGATACGTTATAGACTCTGTTCAGGGGAAAATCTTTCTTCCAGAAGAAAAGATAGAGAAAGTTCAGGCTGCGGTGAAGACAATTCAGACGAATGTGCCGATTTCTGTGCGCTCAGCCATGTCCACTATGGGCTTACTCACGGCCGCCATTCCGGCGGTGCAGTGGGCTCGGCTCCATTCAAGGGACCTACAACAGGTGATCCTTCAGAATTGGACCCAGGGGGAATCCCTAGAGAAGAGATTCAGAGTTCCGTCTTCAGTGAAGAGGAAACTTTGGTGGTGGAGAGGCCAGGCAAATCTGCGCCTAGGTCTGTCTTGGTCCTTCCCCACTACAAGGGTCCTAACTACGGACGCGAGTTCGTGGGGTTGGGGTGCTCACCTGGACGGGCAGATGGCACAGGGATCCTGGACGAGGGAAGAGTCCAGAAGGTCCTCCAATTGGAGGGAACTCAGGGCCATTTGGTTAGGGCTAAGGGCCTTTCAGGAGCTGATTCTGGACCAACATGTCCAGATTCTGTCAGACAACGCCACAGCAGTGGCGTATGTTTCCAGACAGGGGGGCACGAGAAGCAGAGTACTCCTCGGTCTGGCCTTACAGACTCTGTCCTGGGCAGAGGTGAACTTGGCTTCCCTATCGGCAGTACACCTAAAAGGCAGCCTAAACATGCTGGCAGACTTTTTAAGTCGGACAAGGGTTCTGGAATCGGAGTGGTGTTTATGCCCGGAGGTCTTCCAAGAGCTAGTAAACAAGTGGGGAACTCCTCAGATAGACCTGTTCGCGGCCCAGTCCAATGCCAAGGTTCCAGCTTATTTCTCTCTAAACAGAATGGATCAGGCAGAGGGTCTAGATGCGTTAGTTCAACGCTGGCCCTTCCGCCTGTGCTATGCCTTCCCCCCGGTTCAGATCATTCCCTTAGTGTTACGGAAGCTTCAGGAGGAGAAGACTACTCTGATCCTGATAGCCCCATACTGGCCCAAGAGGCCTTGGTTTTCGAGTCTGTTGGAACTGGCGGTAGAAGACCCCTGGGTTCTACCAGTCAGAAGAGATCTACTTTTTCAGGGCCCTCTACTGCATCCAGACGTGAGTCGGTTAAGGCTCACGGCCTGGTTACTGAAGAGCCGATTCTTAGCAGGAAGGGTCTTTCCAAACGGTTGGTAGATACGCTACTTAGTAGTAGGAAAGAGGTCACGAGGGCCATCTATTTCAAGACTTGGAAAGTTTTCAATTCTTGGTGTGAAGTTAAAAATTATTCTCCTTTGAATACTTGTTCCGTCTTGGAGTTTTTACAAGACGGTATGGATAAGGGTCTGGCAGCCAGCACCTTAAAAGCGCAGGTGGCGGCTTTGTCAGTGTTTCTAGAGAGACGTTTATCTCTAGAGCCCTATGTCATCAGATTTTTTAAGGCCTTAGCCAGGGCTAGGCCTTCCCCGTTTAAATTTTTCCCCAAGTGGGATTTATCAGTGGTCCTGGGGGGTTTGACTCAAAAACCCTTCGAACCACTGGTAGACGCCTCTGTAAAGTTTCTAACTTTAAAATTGGTGCTTTTGGTGGCGGTCACCTCAGCAAGGAGGATTAGCGAGCTTCAGGCGCTTTCCGTTTTGGAGCCTTTTTTGTCAATCTTCCCTGATAGGGTAGTATTAAGAACTGATCCGAGTTTTCTTCCGAAGGTAGTGTCAGTATTTCATAGGACGCAGGAAATAGTGTTACCTACCTTTTGTCCAACTCCTTCTTGTCCGAAGGAGAGAGAATTCCATTCCTTAGATGTCAGGAGATGCATTAGACGCTATCTAGAGGTCTCTAGCGAGTACAGAAAGGCGAATTCGCTTTTCGTTCTGTTTTCAGGATCCCGCAAGGGGCATGGGGCTTCCAAGAGTACTCTGGCTAGATGGTTACGCATGGCTATCCATGAGGCATACAAAGCTAAAGGTTTGGATCCCCCTCCGGGAGTAATGGCCCATTCTACTAGGGCGGTGGCAACTTCCTGGGCAGAACGGGCTGGAGCTTCACCAGAACACATCTGTAAAGCGGCAACGTGGACGAGCTTTTCCACCTTTGCTCGTCATTATAGGATGGATTTGCTCTCTGTGTCAGAGCAGTCTTTTGGCAGGAAGGTCCTGCAAGCGGTGGTCCCACCCTAGAGTAAGTACTCGGTTATCATCTCCAGGTGCTGTCCTGAAAGACGAGGTGAGAAAACCTTAGTTAGACTTACCGGTAACGGTATTTCTATGAGTCTTTCAGGACAGCACCGATAACCCGCCCTTTTATTATTAAAGATAATATATATATATATGCTAATGTGTGTAGTTTCTATGTTCTGCTTATCTAATTTCAGCGTGGCCGGAGGTACTCGTGAACAACTGAGGCCATGGTGGAAGGGGGCGGAATTTATAGCATTGACTGCAGTGTTTCCTGGGAAGTGGGTGGAGCTGCGCTCTCTCTCCAGGTGCTGTCCTGAAAGACTCATAGAAATACCGTTACCGGTAAGTCTAACTAAGGTTTTTTCTTACGAAAAAAAACATCCAAGCCGGCTAATTTTTGCAAAAACACATCTGAAGTCTCCCAAAAGCATGTGGGAAAATGTGTTATGGTCTGATGAAACCAAGGTTGAACTTTTTTGTCTATAATTCCAAAAAACAACACTGCACATCACCAAAAGAACACCATACCCACAGTGAATCATGGTAGTGGCAGCATGCTTTGGGGCTGTTTTTTTTTTTTTTCAGCTGGATCTACCTTAGTCAAGGTAGAGGAAATTATGACCAGTTCCAAATACCAGTCAATATTGGCACAAAACCTACAGGCTTCTACTAGAAAGCTGAATGTGAAGAGGAACTTCACCTTTCAGCATTAGAATGACCCAAAACATACATCCAAGTCAACAAAGGAATGGCTTCACCAGAAGAAGATTCAAGTTTTGGAATGGCCCAGCCAGAGTCCAGACCTGAATCCGATTGAACATCTGAAGAGGGCCATGCACCGGAGATGCCCTACGCAATCTGACAGATTTGAAGTGTTTTTGCAAAGAGTGGGCAAATCTTGCCAAGTCAAGATGTGCCATGCTGATAGACTCATACCCAAAAAGACAGAGTGCTGTAATAAAATCAAAAGGTGCTTTAACAAAGTACTAGTGTAAGGGTGTGCACACGTATGCAACCATATTATTTTATTTTTACTTCCCTCCACCTAAAAGATTTCAGTTTGTTGTTCAACTGAGTTGTACAGTCTTAAGGTCACATTAAAGGTGGAAAAAATTCTGAAATGATTTATCTTTGTCTCATTTTTTTAGGCAGTAACCTGATATTTATGAGCCGCTCACACAGGAGCGACTCGTCAGGTTGACTTAGCCGCCTAACAAGTCGCGCTCCGTTCTGTACAAAGGAATCGTTCTAATAGGAAAGACTCAAGTCGCTCCGACTCAGGAAAAGGTTCCTGTACTACTTTGGGATGACTTCAGGGCGACTTGCATTGACTTCAATAAAGAAGTCATTTTGCAAGTCACGGGCAGATAGCCTTGCTAAGTCGCTCGGCAAGTTGTGCTGCCCCAGTGTGAACCGGCTCTTAAGGGGGTGTGTAGACTTTTCTAACCACTGTACATGTTATTCCAAACAAAACATTAATTACTTCTAGTATCCATACAATGAATGATCAGTAAAACAAAAAGACGCCCGTACTGGAAGAAAAGCGGGGGCTGCCTTTGCAGACCTCATTCTGAAAGTGCTGGATTCTTGACTATATCTGAATTCAGTAGTTTCTTAGACACTGACCATAATGGGGAAAAAACTTCAGAACTCCTAATTGGCAAGCTTGATTAAGGACCTTTTTACTATAAAAGTACTTGAAGCGTTTAGATCAGCATGATAGCCGTGGAACTTGTAATTTCGAGTGGAAATGTCAATAATGATAGCCTTCATATTTCTTCCTTACAGCTTTTTTAAGAACTCTGGTGCAGCATAACTTACAGTTTAGAATCCTCTGACCTTTTGCTTGCCGTTCTGTTCATTTTACACCAACTCACCCACAGAGTTAAAATGTGTTAGGATCAGTTGCACACTGTTCATTCTTTAATATGAGCCAGCACTTCACATCACGCAGTTTTTTTTTCTTTTTTTTCTCATTGCAGTTGTGTTCAAAACTGACCAGATGTGCAATTTAGATGCGTTTCCATAGAGGGCAATGAGTATGGAATTTGCTTCTGCATCACACTACAGTGCTCAGAAAATGCACACAGGGCTCTTTTCAAATTTGCAGAGAATTCGCACTGCCACTACACCACATACAGTGAATCTGGAAAGTATTCACAACGCTTCACTTTTTCACAAATTTGTTATGTTACAGCCTTATTCCAAAATGGATTCAATTCATTTATTTTCCTCAAAAGTCTACAAACCTGAAATCCATAATGACAACGTGAAAGAAGTTTGAAATCTTTGCAAATTAAAAAAAAAAAATCACATGTGCATAAGTATTCACAGCCTTTGCTCAATACTTTGTTGAAGCCTCTTTGGCCCCAATTACAGCCTCAAGTCTTTTTGAGTATGATGCTACAAGCTTGGCACACCTATTTTTGGGCAGTTTTTCCCATTCTTTGCAGGACCTCTCAAGCTCCATCAGGTTGGATGGGGAGCATCTGTGCACAGGCATTTTCAGATCTCTCCAGAGATGTTCAATCGGGTTGAAGTCTGGGCTCTGGGGGGTCACTCAAGGACATTCACAAAGTTGTCCCATAGCCACTTCTTTGTTATCTTGGCTGTGTGCTCAGGGTCGTTATCCTGTTGGAAGATGAACCTTTGTCCCAATCTGAGGTCCAGAGTGCTCTGGAGCAGGTTTTCATCAAGGGTGTCTCTGTTCATTGCTGTTTTAATCTTTCCTTCAATCCGTACTAGTCTCCCAGTTCCTGCAGCTGGAAAACATCCCCACACCATGATGGCCACATGAATGGTGCCTCCAGACATCACACCTGCCATTCAAACCAAAGAGTTCAATCTTTTTTTCATCAGACCAGAGAATTTTGTTTCTCATGGTCTGAGAGTCCTTCAGGTGCCTTTTGGCAAACTCCAGACAGGCTGTAATGTGCCTTTAACTGAGAAGTGGCTTCTGTCTGGCCACGTTACCATACAGGCCTGATTGGTGGAGTGCTGAAGAGATGGTTGTTCTTCTAGAGGGTTCGCCTCTCTCCACAGAGAAACACTGGAGCTCTGTCAGAGTGACCATTGGGTTCTTGGTGGACTCCCTGACTAAGGCCCTTCTCCCCAATTGCTCAGTTTGACCAGGTGGCCCACTCTGGGAAGAGTCCTGGTGGTTCCAAACTTCTTTTATTTACGGATGATGGAGTTCACTGTGCACTGTTCACTGTCACAGAATACCAACTAGCAGTTCACTTCCTGAGTGTCAGTTGTATACAGTGGAGAGACGAGGTGCCTCAGACCTGGGCAGGCACCAGATTCAGTGCATAAGTGAGTCGCTCTGCTTGTACTTTTGCCGATGCATGCCTGGGTCAGAGGCCCTCTCCACTGTATAAAACGGTAAGTGAACTCCTAGCCGTTTTGCATCTAGGTTTTTCCTGTAAGGTAAGTTTGGGACCTGAGCATTCTGTGCATCTTACTATAACAATGCCCACCTGTCTCACTGCCCCCCCCCTCTTGTGACACTGTCCCATCGACTGTCACACTGGCCCCCCTACCTGCCACACTGCCCCCCCCCACATGCCACACAGACCCTCTTTTATCACACTGTCCCCCACTTGTCACACTGCCCCCTTGTCATAATAACTTCCTGTCATACTGCCCCTCCTTCATTCTGCCCCCTTCTGTCATATTTACCCTTCTCATGTCACACTACTCTCATCATACTGCCCCCCCTCTTGTTACACTGCCCCCCCTCTTGTCACAATAGCCCCCTGTCATACTGTCCCCTCCTGTCACACTCCCTCCTACTCGTCACACTGCCCCCCCACCTGTCGCAATACCCCCATCATACTGCCCTCTGCTGTCACACTTCCCCTATCATACTGCCCACCCCAATCATAATACGGGTCAGGGGCCCTTCATGGTTTCTTGCATCGGGCCTCTGAAGGTTCTCCTTACGCTGCTGCTGTGGGACCTTGTATAGACAGGTGTGTGCTTTTCCAAATCTTGTCCAATAAACTGAATTTACCACAGGTTGATTCTAATCAAATTGTTGAAACCTCTGAGTCGGTTCACACTGGGGCGACTTGGGATCCGACTTGAGGTCGTCCCAAGTCGTCCCAAGTCGCGCTGTAGAGAAAAACAATGTAAGTGAATGGGAGCGGTGTTAATACACACGACTGGAGTCGCTCCGATTTCAGAAGAGGTTCCCGTACTACTTCAATCTGACTTGTAGGCGATTTGTACCCATTGATTTCAATGGAAGTCGCCTCCAAGTCTGATCACTGTCTTAACTGAAGCGACTTTCCAGGAAGATAACATACATTTCTCAGGCAAACCTCTCCCTCCCCCTCTCTCCCCTAGAGCTGATTGTTGTTTGATTGGCCACTGGAAAGTCTCCTGTCCTGGAGACGACTTCAAGTCGTGTTGTAAATCGCCCCAGATCGCCCTGTGGTTCATGCTCAAGTCGTGTCTCCCCAGTGTGAACCGACGATCGGTGGAAACAGTATGCACCTGATCTCAATTTTGAGTGTCATGACAAGGGCTATGAATACTTTATATATATATATATATATATATATATATATATATATATATATATATATATATATATATATATATATATATATATATATATATATATATATATATATATATATATATATATAAATTTGCAAAGATATCAAACAAAGTTCTTTCACGTTGTCATTATGGGGTATTGTTTTGTTGAATTATGAGGAAAATAATGAATATAATCAATTTTGGAATAAGGCCATAACATAACAAAATGTGGAAAAAGTAGAGCGCTGCGAATACCTTACGAATGCACCATATATGTGAACTGGCTCCTTAGAAAGCCAGTTTGTTTTACATGTCATCCGTTTCAAAACTCATCCAATTCACATATATATGTGAGCGGAGCCTTGCTTCTAAACAACTTTTTCATAAAAACAAGGATTTGGGGTTGTAAACTTTTCAGCAGTGGCCAAAAGTTTTGATAATGACACAAATCTTAATTTTCACAAAGTCTGCTACCTCAGTTTTTGTGATGGCAATTTGCATATACCCCAGAATGTTATGAAGAGTGATCAAGTCCCTCTTTGCCATGAATATTACCTTAATCCCATAAAAAAACCTTTCCACTGCATTTGTGAAGGAGGTTTCGGGGCACCTAAGAACGTTCAGCTAGCGCCAGGAACCTCTCGTACAGTTGATTCAGCTGCAGGATCGGGGGCACCACCAGTGCAGAGCTTGTTCAGGAATGGCAAGGGGCAGGTGTGAGTGCATCTGCACACACAGTGAGGAGAAGACTGGTGTCAAGAAGGGCAGCATAGGCAAGCCACTTCTCTCCAGGAAAAACATCAGGGACAGACTGATATTCTGCAAAAGGAACAGGGATTAATTACACTGCTGAGGACTGGGGTAAAGTCATTTTCTCTGAATTTCCTTTCCGATTGTTTGGGGCATCCGGAAAAGAAGAAAAGGTCAGCTCTACAATCAGTCCTGTATCATGCTAACAGTAAGGCATCCTGAGACCATTCATGTGTGGGGTTGCTTTTCAGCCAAGGGAATGGGCTCACTCACAATTTTGCCTAAGAACACAGCCATGAATAAAGAATGGTATAAAAACATCCTTCGAGAGCAGCTTTTCCCATTTATCCAAGAACAATTTGGTTATGGACAATGCCTTTTCCAGTATGATGGAGCACCTTGCCATAAGGCTAAAGTGATAACTAAGTGGCTTGGGGAACAAAACAAATATATTGAATAATTGGGTCCATGGCCAGGAAACTTCCCAGACTTTAATCTCATTGAGAACTTGTGGTCAATCTTCTTTAACCACTTAAGCCCCGGACCTTTAGGCAGCTAAATGCCCAGGCCAGGTTTTGCGATTCGGCACTGCGTCGCTTTAACAGACAATTGCGTGGTCGTGCGACGTGGCTCCCAAACAAAATTGGCGTCCTTTTTTGCCCACAAATAGAGCTTTCTTTTGGTGGTATTTGATCACCTCTGCGGTTTTAATTTTTTGCGCTATAAACAAAAATAGAACGACAATTTTGAAAAAAATGTTTGGGCCGATACGTATTCTTCTACCTATTTTTGGTAAAAAAAAAAATCGCAATAAGTGTTTATCGATTTGGTTTGCGCAAAATTTATAGCGTTTACAAAATAGGGGATAGTTTTATTGCATTTTTATTAGTTTTTATTTTTTTTACTACTATTGGCGGCGATTTTTTTCGTGACTGCGACATTATGGCGGACACATCGGACAATTTTGACACATTTTTGGGACCATTGTCATTTTCACAGCAAAAAATGCATTTAAATTGCATTGTTTATTGTAATTATACTTCAGTTATACCATAGTAACATCTGACAAAAAGTTCTAAAAACGCTCAAGCAGCAGACTTTGTGAAAATTTTATATTTGTGTCATTTAATTTTTTTTTGGGCCTCGGCTTTTTGTTGCAATACATGTTCAAGCTGGCCAACTTCATTACAGGTCCGAAGCTGACCTCCAACTCTGACAGTTTGCGCCATATTGGCACTGTCCATTAAATGTCTGATTAATGTCTGCTATAAGCACGCAAGTATTTGGCATTTTGCAGTGGTGTAGGAACTGGCCAAAGCAAGCAGTTGGCCATCGTGTGTGTGTGTGTGTGTGTGTGTGTGTGTGTGTATTAGTGCATCTTTCTTTTTAACATTTCTGTCTGATAAACCAATGACATTAAACATTTAAAGGGTCACTAAAGGAATTTTTTTTTTTTTTAGCTAAATAGCTTTCTTTACCTTACTGCAGTCCTGGTTTCATGTCCTCATTGTTAGTTTTTGCTCTGATGTTGCTGTAATACTGCTCTGTTCTGGACACTTCCTGGTTGTCTGTTTCCTGATGAAAAAAAGTCATGGGAGCTTTCTCTCTGTGGTCACTAATCAAGGAGGTGTGATTACTGTGTGTCTAAAACCCCTCAACACCAATCAGTTTTCGTTTTACAAACCATCACTGCCCTGTAGGAAACGGCATGCAAAAACGAAACAAACTGTATGTCCATTATATGATTGATTTTTATCTATTTTTAATCATTTTTAAAAGGCATCGGTTAACTATTATGTCTCTATACCCTGTAAACAGTAATTTCAGCAAAAAAAAAAAAAAAATCTTTACATTTCTAAGCAAATAAATTAAAGAATGCAATTGATTAAAGAATTCTGTGGTAACTAACTGTTCATCTTTTCCCTTTAGAATGAAGCTGTGTGATTGGGATCAGATGGCATTCCATGAAGAATTTTCTCCAACAATCAGAGATGACCCCAACAAGTATACACCACAGGGTCTTACTATGGACCTAACAAAAGTTTGTTAAATATAAATTTCCTGTGTTGCCTACGATCAGCAGTTGTATTCAGACTAGACAATTCCAAATCCTAATTGGTATCTGAAAATTTGTCTGTTCACTTTTGACTGCACAGGGAGTTCCTAATTAAGATAATTTTATACATGGGAACCAGTTATGTATACATGTCTCCATAACACTAACCTAGATAAAGTCGGTGACAAGCAACAGTTATTGTTAAGCTAGTTTAGCATTTATCTGTCCCCCTTACACCAAAGGCAGACTATTTTTGGAAGCTCGTATTTAATTTAAAGGAATTTATTGAAAATGGTGACAAAATGATGTTAAATGCAGCAGAATAACTCTTTGCCTTTTTAGGTGGCGTACTAGGTCTATGAGGAAGCCTTTGTATGCTACAACCAATTGTACATGCAACAGGAGTTATGTGCTGAGGTATGATAGGGAAGAGAGAGGGCCTGTACCAGCTAGGTTTGTATGGAATACTTTTCAACCTAAGACAGACGCCCATCTCCACCCTTAACCACAAAGCAGCGCCTACCTCTGTAAATGAATACGAGCTGGAGCCTGTAAAAGTCCCACACCAGTCCACCTGTAGAGGCAGTGAGACTAGGATTTAAAATATTTGCTGCATTTTGCAATACATCATGTGACTGTTTTAAAGCCCCACCTTCCCTACCTTTTGAAAAGCGAGCCTACCCCAAAAAATGGCCTCCTTTGGGTTTGGAAGGGACAGGTACACTTCAAGTGCCTCGGTTGCCTTGTTTTGATATGTCTCCCAGTTAATTAAATGTACATAATGGATGTAAAGGCTGCTGGTATTTTGTAGTATTAAATAAATTACTAAATGGAGTGTGATTTGTTTTTTCTTTACTTTATTTTTTTGCATTATTACTGTGAATCCAGAAAACAGGGGTGCTCTTATGTAAGAGTTGCCAGAATTGGAACATTCTGGCAGCTCTGTCGAGGAAGGAAACCTAAAAAAAAATTATCACAAAAAAAGCATATACAGTAATACCTTGGTCTGAGTGTTTTGCAAGACAAATACATTTTGACTTGACAAACGAGCGCTGTCTTGATTTACAAGTAGCGTCATGTCACAAAAGAGAAGAGAGGTGCCTCTAAATGTGTAGCAATATGGTTACATTTTAACGAAGGTACATTTACAACATTTAGCAACTTGCATGGTTGATGATTAAAACTGGCACATCTAAGTATGCAGTAACCCGGGGTAAAACTGTTCCACTCTGCGCTCCACGAGCGGTTCAAGCCTCGCTTTCAGATCGCTCTACTGCAGGGTAGTCATGATTGCAGACTTAAAGCGGTGAGAGCCGGCAGTGCAGAGGATGGTCTATGTGGACAGCTTTTCCCCCGGGCACCTGAATACTTAGATGTGCCTCTTAATCATCAACCATGTGAGTTGCTAAATGTTGTACCTTCATTAAATGTAACCATATTGCTACACTTAGAGGCGCCCCACTTCTCTTTTATACGCTTTAGTTCCTGCTGGGTTTTGTTTCTAATCCCCTTGAGGGGGCTTCCATTTGCGGATTAACGTTTTATGGTTACACAACCTCATATTCTTAATCATATTGCTATAATCTTTTTATATGTACTCTAAACTGAAGGACTTGTGAATAAATGGTTGTGGAACAAATCATCCGAGTTTTTGGATTAAAAGCATGTTTTCGGAATTATGCTTGCAAGCCAAGGTTTTACTGTAGTAGCCTACATCAAAGTAGAAACAAAATATTTGCATCTCCTACTGCCCATGCTTCCGACCATTGCTTTGGTAAAGAATCAATCTTCTGTGCCCTCCACTGCACCTATTGATTTATTCTGCTGCCGCTACTGCTGTCCTGAGGAGAGGTGGGCTATTTATTTACATTGCCGACTTACCTTCAGTTGTCTACTAGTCCCCCCCCCCCCCCCCCCCCCCGAGTACAAGCATGCATTTAATAGCTTAGTAATGTTGCTGGATAGGTGACAATTATTGCTAGCCCACCAGAAACTTACCCGAGCCCGATCTCAGTCCAGTACAAGTGCCCAAGAGCAGCAGCTCTGCTTAATCTCTCTCCTCACAGGACATAGAGGCAGTAGCTGGAAACATTGGCCCCTGCTGCTCACATCTTGTGAGAAGGGAGAATACACAATATATGCACACAACCTAGCTTGGGATTGAGCATGCACAGCAGCTTGCTAGGGGGGCACTCAGAAGGGAGGAGGAGACAGGAGCATCGGCGGTTGACCCCAGAAAAAGACATTAAGGGCTGCTCTGTCCAAAACCATTGCACAGAGCAGGTAAATGTAACATGTTTGTTTATAAAAAAAAAAAATACACCTCTAAAATCACTTTAAGCTTGTCACATGCTTGCTGCAGCAGCACCACCTAGTGTTTATTTTTCAGAAGACGGATACAAATTGTGGCAATAGACTTCTACCACACAAGGTAAAAACCAAGCAGAAAACTTAAAGTAAAAACGGTCTTGAAAGAAATATGGCCTCTGTCATTACTGAGTTCCTTCTGACTTTCATTCTGTATTTGCCTGACTGTTATGTTGACCCTCTGGCCTAAAGTGGATTTATAGCCAAACCCATGTTTTGTTTTTGATAGCGTTGGGAAGGATTAAGACCTCTGTCAGGCTTTTATTTCTATATTTTTCCCTGCTGGGGAAATTTGCCCTATTTTCCCAGATGACCATTGTCACGGAGAAAGACAGTGGTGTTATTTTTAAAAAAAATCAGTTTTCCAGAACAGGATGAGTTTTAAACTTCCCAAAGAGGGACCCCTGTTCTGATGACAACTGTCTAAAAAGAAAATTCAACTCACTTTTGTAGATAATTCTTACATCATGTTGCATCCCCAAGACAACAAGTGAAGGATAATCTCCTCAACTGGACACCAACAGCAAAAATAGACTTACAGGGGTATTACCAATCTACTATTCTAGCAGAAGTTTGAAAAAAAGCTGAGGTTTCCAAGGCGGGCAAAGTCCTTTCTTGTATTAAGAGAGGTATAGACTCCAGAGAGAAAAATATAATGTGCAAATCATTAGTAAAAACTCATCTGGAGTATGCAGTTCAGTTTTGGGCACCAGTTCTAAAAAGGATATCGGGGAACAGAAAGTGCAAAGAAGGGCAACCAAACTAAGAGGCATGGAGGAGCTCAGCTATGAGGAAATAGGTATTCTCTCTTGAGAAGAGGAGATAAATGGGGGGGGGGGATATTATCAACAGGTACAAATACATAAGATGTCCATATAGTAAACTTGATGTTGAGTTATTCACTTTAAGGTCATCAAAGAGGACAAGGGGCAATGCTCCTTTGGGGGGGCACAAACAAACTAAAAGGTTATGAAAAAAAAAACAAATCAATTGCAGCCTCACTGTGCCCATCAAATGGCGCCACTGTGCCCATCAAATGCTACCACTGTGACCCCCCCCCTGCCCGCTCACCATCTGCCCGGTACTTGCCCTATCTGGGGCAGCGGGCGACGAGTGGGGTCCTCCATGTGTCTCCTTCCATGCTCTCCTCCCGTCCTCTCCTCCTGATAGGCGTCCAATAGCGGCACCTGTCGTTTCAGCCAATCAGGTGACGGGTAACAGACCCGAGCACCTGATTAGTGGACAGGCGGTTTAGTGTTAGGAAAGCTGATATTCGCTTTTCTATCACACCTGGGTGAACTATTTTGAACCCTATTAGAGTCTTTGGCTCTAATCGGGTGCTTGAAACCACCCCCCCCCCCCAGCTCTGTTATTCAGGTGCCCGAAAAGGTATGGGTGCCTAAATAGGGGGTGGCAGCGGTGGCCATGGATAGATTCATGCTATGCATAAATCTATCCATTGGTCATAGAGGGGGTGACTGGAGAGAGGGGGCAGCACCTATGTGCCCTTATGGACCGTCACTGACAAGAGGGCACTCTTTACGTCTAGGAAAAAAGCCATTCTATGCGTACTTGTTCTGTGTAAGTAACTCAAGGTTTGAAGAAAAGGGGAGAGGGGGCACTGATGCTTTCTTGGGAATGAGAGAGACTTTGCTACCTTGTGGGGAGTGGGGGCACTGGCATTTTTTTTTTGGGGGGGGGGGGGCACTAGTGCTTAGTGAGGTTAGGGTGCGGTACATTGGCTCCAGTAGGTTACATAAGTGTTAGGTGCAGTACACTGGTTTTCGGTGAAATCAAACCTTCCACACTCTGCTTTCTGTGCTGCTGCCTCATTCTACCTGAAAGTGTAATGCTCATGTCAGGCAGGAGATCACTCTGCCTGACAGAGCAGTAACTGAGCCTGGGCCGGGTTCTAGGATAAGCATTTGTAACGCCAGACTGACAGGTGGACACAGCCCGAATCTGTGGGACACTATGGGCCAGATTCACAAAGAGATACGACGGTGTATCTACAGATACACCGTCGTATCTGTGACTTACACTGGTCTTATCTATGCGTCTGATTCATAGAATCAGTTACGCATAGATATGGCTAAGATCCGACAGTGTTACACTGTCGGATCTTATTTTCAATTTGAAAATGGCGGCGGGGGCGTTCCCGCTGATTTACGTTGAATAATATGTAAATCAGCGAGATACGCAAATTCACGAACGTACGCGGACCCGACGCAGTGTTCTTACATCGTTTCCGTAGCGGCTTTCCCAGCGTATACTTACCCCTGCTTCTATGACGCGTAGCCAATGTTAAGTATAACCGGCGTTCCCACGTCGAATTTGAAATTTTTAACGTCGTTTGCGTAAGTCGTTCTCGAATACAGATGGACGTCGTTTACGTAAGCATCGAAACCACTGACGTCCTAGCAACGTCAGTGGGAGCAATGCACGCTGGGAAATTTCGCGGACGGCGCATGCGCATTTAAATCGGCGCGGGAACGCGCCTGATTTAAATAGTACACTCCCCCTAGCCACGGAATTTGAATTCCGCCGGGGGTTTTACGATCCGCCGCCGCAAGTTTGGAGGCAAGTGGTTTGTGAATAACCCACTTGCCTCGCAAACTTGCGGGAGCGGATCTTAAATCAGGTAGATCGAGCGGATCTAAAGATCCGCTGATCTACGTGAATCTGGCCCTATGATTGTTTTGAAATCCTAGGATAGTTCTAAAGAATCTGGGACTGTTGGGAAGTCTCTAGTACCTTATGGCCTAGTCTCGCTTATTAGAACTGTCCTTTGCCACTTTTGTCCCTCTTTGGTTTGACACGTTTATATCTTGTAGGAAAAAATATAGGCCTGGATTCACAGAGAGCGGGCGCACATTACGCCGCCGTAGCGCAAATAATATACGCTACGTCGACGCAGCGCAGAAAGGCAAGCATGGAATTCACAAAGCCAATGCGGCCAAAACTGCGCTGGGTTTCGAAGGCGTAAGTCGGCGTAGGTGGAAGTGGCGTGGACGCATCCCCCTGCGCATGCTCACAACCACGTCGGAACAACTGCCTAAGATACGCCGGATCCCTGCCTACGCCATGAACGTATCCTACACCCAGCCAGACTCACGTCCAACGTAAAATACGCAGGCTTGTATTCCTTGGTGCAGACCTTTGTATGTCTGCTGTTGGGTTACACCTCCTTTATGGGGCTTAACTTTACGCCGGACGTACAACTTACACGCACCACTCGTAGCCTGCGCCAGGTGCACGTACGTTCTTGAATCGCCGTATTTTCCTCATTTGCATATTTGAATGGCTGATCAATGGGAGCGCCACCATGTGTCCAGCCTAAATATGCGCCCACGCTACGCCGGCATAGGCAAGTTACGTCGGTGGGATGAAGCCTATTTTTAGGCGCATCTTAGTTCCCCTTCACAAAAACACTGAGCATTAATCTGCATGTTTACCCCCTAAGCATAAATCCCGCTTCCTCCCAGTACAAATCCACCCCCCTGCTGAAATCCCCTGAAAGAATCTTCCCCCCCCCCAAAAAAAATAATAATTCTCCAAGCACAAATCATCTATCCATAAAATATCCCCTCAGTACACATCCCCCCCACTTCAATTGCCCCCACCTAGCACAAAATCCCCCCTCCTGGCACTAATCTTCCCCCCATCGCCTCTGCCAGCACAAATCCCCCTAAATCACATCTCCTAATACCCCCTCTCCCAAATTTCCCCTCCTAAAACAATACCTACCCCCTGCCACCCCCAAATCCCCCCACAAAACACAACACAAAACGCCTCCCCAATCTCCTTGTGGTGTGCTTCCACCTCACACGATACCACAGTGCCCAGGGCAGCCTTCCCTCCTGTCCACCCCTTGTCCCAGCCCTGGTGGGAGGAAAGTTAGAGGTGAGGAGCGGGACTCAAATCTTAAAAAGGTGAACAGTATCATCACTTGAACCTGATGGTTTGGATTCAGAAGCTCTCTAACAAACAGGTAGCCCCTTGGGGAAGGGATGGATGGGGGGCTCACCCAGATTAAGAATTTCACATCAAAACGAGAAATGCCATAAGAGTCTATGGCCCAGATTCACAACCGAGATACGACGGCGTATCTCCAGATACGCCGTCGTATCTATGCGACTGATTCTTAGAATCAGTTACGCATAGATATCCATTAGATCCGACAGGCGTAAGTCTCTTACGCCGTCGGATCTAAACTGCATTTTTTTTTTGCCCGCTAGGTGGCGCTTCCGTCGAATTCCGCGTCGAGTATGCAAATTAGCTCGATACGCGAATTCCCGAACATACGCACGGCTGACGCAGTAAAGTTACGACGTTTACGTTAGGCTTTTCCCGGCGTAAAGTTGCCCCTGCTATATGAGGTGCAGCCAATGTTAAGTATGGCCGTCGTTCCCGCGTCAAAATCTTATTTGGAGCAATGCACACTGGGATATTTTACGGACGGCGCATGCGCAGTTCGTTCGGCGCAGGGGACGCGCTTGATTTAAATGATACACGCCCCCTACCTGCCGAATTTGAATTCCGCCGGGTGATTTACGCTACGCCGCCGCAACTTACGGAGCAAGTGCTTTGAGAATACAGCACTTGCCCGTGTAAGTTGCGGAGGCGTAACGTAAATCAGATACGTTACGCCCGCACAATTTTGCGCGGCTGTACGTGAATCTGCCCCAATGTCTTTAATAGTTCAAAAACAACTGCAAGAATATATAAATAATTAATATTCCGCGCTTAGGTGTGAGCTGGGCTGCTGCCTCCCCTAGAAGACTCCACATGTGAAGTAAAGTATTGTAAATATATAAGTGGCGCTGCCCACCAGCTAATAATAAAACTTACCCCTACAGGTGAATCACACTACACATTATTATGTTGGGTGCAGGTACCGGTGTGAAAAAAATGTATATGTATATCAAAGGCAAGTGACCAAAGTGAGTGAATCCAAAAAAACTTGTTAAATGCAATGTTCAGTCAACAAAGCTTCATGTAAACTAACTCTAAATTGCAAAAATTACTGACGTGTGCCACACCTGATGGTGCACTGCAAGTGCAAAAAATCGTGTAAGAAAATAACGTGTATATATCCAAAGTGTGAAAACAGGTAGATATTATACCAAATATATATATTAACAACAACAAACAAGTCATCCTTTGGGTGACTCTCAAACTGTTTAATGCAAATATGTCCTTGTATGCAGATATCCAAAGTGACTTGTGCATACACTTTATCACAACTTCCGTGCAAAAAGTGAAGTGACACTCGTGCTCCTGGTCTGTGGAATGCACGCCGTCCAGACCTACGGACTTGTTTCCATTTCTTACCAATCGGGCACATGGAATGCCCCCTTTTTAACAATTTAATAAAAAATTTGCTATAATAAATATACCAATTCAGTTTTACACTGAGTGCCCATTCTTTATGTCCACATATATGAGGATACACTACCATGTGACACGCCACGGAGGATACCAGGATCAAAAACAGACCTGACTACATGCGCTTTACCCTTGTAGGGGTGCAGAGATCTGATGAGTGGGGAACCAAGAGGGGAGCACAAGTGTAATTTCACCATCAATAATCAGATTTTCTTTATCGTACATCACGGGACACAGAGCGGCATAGTCATTACTATACGGGTTATAGAATCTACCTTCAGGTTATGGACACTGGCAATCTCAAACAGGAAGTCCCCTCCCTATATAACCCCCTCCCATAGTGGGAGTACCTCAGTTTTTTCGCCAGTGTCTTAGATGTTTGGTCACGAGATAGCTTTGCCTCCACGTCCTTGGGACCAAGGCAGGCTAACCGGATCTGTCCAGCCCTTGGAGGGCTGGACCCTGGGCCCAGGGCTTTGAGCTTTTTAAAGTCCAAAAGTACCTGCTGCCAGGGTGCTGTATAGGTCCAGGGCAGAGGTGTTCCTTCCTGGACCCCAGTACCTAAAGGTCTAGTACGCTACCCATGGAGATGGGGGAAGATTGGACCACTTGCTATGCAGTTGTCCTGCGGCATGGAGCAGGTAAGGGGGGCCTGCGGGACTTGGTTCGACGGCAGGTGCCCCGGGGGAGATATTGGGGGGTTAGCCTGGGTATGCTCTGCATTGGCAAAACTTTCCACTATGTCTACTTAAAGACAGGATGGTCATACTTTTACCCTCAGTTGCTGGTCCCCCTGATTGTGTTGCACTTTAGAGTTAATTTACATGAGGCTTTGTTTTACCATTAGTTGGTGCCTGGGTAGCACCACTTACCTCTTTATATATTTACAACAACTGCAACAAAGCAAAACACATCTGATGCGTTTCAGGGGCCAGAAAGGTATAGAGAAGGGTAGAAAAAAAATAAAATGACATGTATATGAAACATTGGTTTATTGGTGATACGATAAGAATGCTGATGAGCAGTGGGCACAATAAGGAGCCCGCAACATGGGATTGTGATCGCCACATATTCTATAAAGTTTTTGTTCTAAAAATTTGAGATTAAACAATAAAAAAAAAAAAAAAAATGTATTAGTCACGGGGCTTTGAGCGGGAATAATGTGAGGACACAGGTGGCTGGAGGTTATATAAGCCACCTGTGTGACAGAATTCCTCACAGCAGCCCCTGAGGCAATTATGATTGGAGCTCCCCCTCCCTCCCACCCTGTCGCTGGCACCATTATGTAGTTGTGTCACCCTTGGATCAAGGGGGGACTTTGGTTTATCAATGTATTCATTATAGCTCGAGTACTATGACCGAGCCGGTTTAGAATTTGTTTTAAAGTTTTAAATATATATTTATTTAGGATTTCAATGATTAAAATTTGAATAAAGATATTTATATATTTAAATACCAAAAAAGGTGCCGTGGCCATTTAAACACCAAACTAGTTGTCTTGTTTGTTATTTCTGGTTTTCTATATCTAGATGGGTGCGATCTACAATCCCATGTTAAAATAAACAATAACTACAATCTGTAAGGAATATTGATAGATGTCATGTTACATGATATTATTTTTATTATGTACTGTCTCTTTAATCCCTATCTAGTTTGACTCTTGTGGCATTCCTTAGTTTGCATGCTGCTCAGTCTCCTCCCCCTCTTTTCTGTATCAGTCATTTCAATGCTGTACTTCATGTGACCTGTATGTTTCTTCTACCTGCATGTAAGAATCGTTCTTTTACCTGTTGTAACTTGCATTCTACGGATCATACGACGAATAAACATCGCCAGATCTTCTTTCATGTGAGTTGTGACTGAGTAAGCTATCTGGAAAGGTGATTTGGGATGGATAATCTCTTCAGGGCAATGAGCTCCATGTGCTACTGAAAAATACATTCATAGCCTTTGCAGCCGATTCAGAATAGTAAAAGAACGTATCCAGCAGCCTGCACAGAGATAACTGCGTCACAGAACAGATCATAGTGAAGTGTAACTGTGTGTATTGCATGAGAATTCTGCATACAACCCCAGCACAGCTTGTTACAGCTCCTCATAGTATACAGACACTCTTCACTGCTACAGTCAAGCCTGTGTACTGCAGGCCATCATGAGTGGAAAGGGCTCAGTGTGTGATGAAACACCACAGCATGCACCACACAGAGAAAGCCAGGATGAGGACCCAGAGTCCACTGCATTGACCAAACGCTCTGTGAAACCCACTTGGAAGGTTAAAGAGAACTATGAATCCATGAGAACTGAACTAGCAACCAGTTTGAAGCAGATTTGGGATAAAATCCTCACCCACATTGATGTGATTTCATGTCCCAGCCACGAGGTACTGCAACTAGAGGGCGCCATAAAGCATCTCTCTGCCTCATACGAACTGTACCAGACTACAAGCAACAAATATAAAACTATTCTGCAAAGCATCAACACTGAGGAGTCCTTAGAGCAACTTAACAATGCCCAGCTTCTTAATGAGGAAAGAGAAAGCTTTATCCAGCGAACTAAAGCAAAGGCAGAAGCAAAATTAATGCTGCCACGGGACACTGTATCTCACAAATCTGTATCCACCAGACGTTCTAAAGGTTCCTCTAGATCCCGAAGTTCAAGGCACTCAACGCTTAGTGAACAGCTAATAAATGCCCGCGCCGAAGCAGAGGCTATCAAGGTACGGGCCGCATATGCAAAAAAGAGAGCAGAAATGGAAACCGAGGCAGCGCATCAAAAGGCAGTAATGGAAGCCGAGGCAGCGCATCAAAAGGCAGTAATGGAAGCCGAGGCAGCGCGTCAAAGGGCAGCAATTGAAGCTTTAAAGGAACAGAGCAACTACGAGGCAGCTGCAGCAAAACTAAAGGTTTTGGAACAAGCTATCGGTGCAGATGAAGATGCTAGCGAAAGGGTCAGCGTCAAGGCAGATGTAGAAGATCCTTTTGAACGCACTAAGAACTATGTTCTAAACCACAGCAGTGAACACTCAATTACCTCCACGTTTCACGGCAACGCAAGGACTTCACCACATCATCAGGTAAAAGCTGTTCCAGCCACTTCCTACATGCAAACCCACCCCAGTGCAGCTCCCGACTGTCATGCTGATCCCGCATATGTCACAAAACGGCACACTAATCCGCAAGCAAGTCGCCAGCCTCCTGCTAACAGTACTGTTCCAGACCTTCACCCAACAATTCAGCTGAATGCCCTTGCTGCACCATATCTTCCCACGTCTCTTTGCAACGATACCATAAACAATGCTATCCACAACAATCAACCAGCAACCTCCTATGTAAAGTCAGAGGCAACAGAGGTAGTAAAGTACTTACTTCGACATGAGCTCGCCAAGTCAGGCCTAGTAAACTTCGACGACCATCCTGAAAATTATAGAAGCTGGAAAGCCGCTTTCAAAACTACATTAGGCGGTATTGGTTTTACTGCCGATCGTGAGCTGGATCTGCTGATCGGGTTGCTTGGCCCACAGTCAACAGAACGTGTCAAGAGCCTCAGGTCAGTTTACATCGACAATCCAACTGCAGGTCTCACCGCAGCATGGGAGCGTCTAGAACAGACTTACGGTAGTCCTGAAGCCATAGAGAATGCATTGCTCAAACGATTGGAAAATTTCCCAAGGATATCTGGTAAGGACAATATAGAGTTCCAGAGACTCAGCGACCTTCTTCTCGAAGTCCAGCTTGCCAAAACTGACCCTAAGCTACCTGGCCTCAGTTACCTGGACACTGCTCGAGGAGTTAACCCTATCGTTTGCAAGCTTCCGCATGGCCTACAAGAAAAGTGGATCCAAGTTGGGTCATCATACAAACGGGAAAACAAGGTTTCCTTTCCCCCGTTCTCCTACTTCTGCAACTTCGTCAGGAACATTGCTGACACCAAGAACGATCCTAGTTTTGCATTCAGCGAGTTCAATACTCCCTCACCTAAAGGTGACAACCTACATACTAGCTACAGGAACCGCAGAGGTCCCGTGTCTGTTAGGAAGACAGACATTATTCCCACTCCCGCCCCAAACAAGAGCGGCAAGATCGAAAACCCAAACCGATTATGTCCCATCCACAAGAAGCCTCATCCCCTCAAAAAATGTATCGGTTTCAGAAAGAAGCCCCTACAAGAACGAAAGGAACTCCTAAAGACTTTTGGGGTATGTTATAGATGCTGTGCTTCCACCGATCACTTTGCCAAGGAATGTAAAACTCCTATCAAGTGCATAGAGTGCGGTTCCGAGGACCACGTGCAAGCACTCCATCCCCTTGAGTCCAATCCTTCACAACATGCAGACCTTCCTCCTGGGCAGAACCACAGCGGGAAGAGTACAGATCACGTATCTAATTCCACCATGGTATTTTCTTCGTGCACTGAAGTCTGTGGGGAAGACCACTGTGACAAATCTTGCGCTAAAATATGCCTAGTGAATATTCATCACAAGGATCAGCCAGAAAAGACTTTAAGGGTGTATGCTATCTTAGACGATCAAAGCAATCGATCGCTTGCACGATCCGAACTGTTCGATCTATTTTGCACAAAAGGAGAGGTTCACCCTTACACATTAGGCACTTGTAGTGGAACTACAGAGGTTTTTGGAAGAAGGGCTCATGGATTTATTGTGTCCTCCCTAGAAAATAACCTACAATTACCCTTACCTACACTTGTAGAGTGTAACCAGATACCAGCCAACAAAGAAGAAATACCTACACCAGAAGTTGCCTTCTACCACCCTCATCTAAGGTCAATAGCCAGTGAAATCCCACCACTTGACAAAGATGCTAAAATCCTTCTTCTGCTGGGAAGAGATATTCTAAGGATCCACAAGGTACACAGGCAGGTCAGCGGACCTCCAGAGGCCCCATTCGCCCAGTACCTGGACTTAGGCTGGGTCATCATAGGCAACGTCTGTATAGGCAAAATGAAAAGGCCTACTAACATTTCTTCATTCAAGACAAATGTATTGCCAAATGGTCGTAATACTCACTTTGAGCCATGCCCACATCACTACTGGGTAAAGGAGAAGGTAACTAGCTGCAAGTTGCAACATTGCAACACAAACCTTTCCCGCACCTACGATGACAGCTTTGGTTCTACAGTTTTCAACGTAAGCAGTGAAGACGACAAGTTGGCTCCTTCGGCAGAAGACAAAGAATTCCTTAAAGTAATGGACAATGAGTTCTTTCAGGAAGATTCCAATAGCTGGGTAGCACCCCTACCCTTTCGCCTCCCGAGAGAGAAGCTACCAAACAATCTACATCAAGCAGTCAAAAGATTCTCCTCCTTAAAGCGTACCTTAAGCAGGAAGCAAGAGATGGAAAGACATTTTGTGGACTTCATACAGAATATCTTTGACAGGGGTCATGCCGAACCCGCACCCCCATTGAAAGAAGGAGAAGAATGCTGGTACCTCCCTTCCTTCGGTGTGTATCACCCACGAAAGCCAGACCAAATCAGAGTTGTCTTTGACTCCAGTGCCCAACATGAAGGCTTCTCACTTAACGACATGCTCCTCACAGGGCCCAACTTGAACAACAACCTCATTGGAGTCCTAATTCGCTTTCGTCAAGAACCTGTAGCGGTGATGGCCGACATTCAACAAATGTTCCACTGCTTCATCGTCAAGGAAGATAACAGGAATTACCTCAGGTTTCTATGGCACAAGGACAACGACATCAACAAAGAGGTAATTGATTACCGAATGAGGGTACATGTCTTTGGGAACAGCCCTTCCCCAGCTGTAGCAATCTATGGACTAAAAAAGACAGCTCAGCTTGGAGAAGCTGAGTATGGATCCGATGCTCGTCAATTTGTTGAAAGGAACTTTTACGTAGATGACGGGCTCAAATCCTTTCCTACTGCTAAAGAAGCAATTAATCTTCTTACCAGAACAAAGGAGATGCTAGCTGTAGCAAACTTGAGACTTCACAAAATTATATCTAACAGCCAAGAGCTAATGAATGCATTTCACCCTGAGGACTATGCTGCCAGTGTGAAAGACCTTGACCTTGGGTCAGACACACCCCCTATACAGAGAAGTCTAGGTCTGCTGTGGAACATCAAGGCAGACACATTCACCTTCCAGGTGTCAACCTGTGACAAACCCTTCACCAAGAGAGGAGTCTTGTCCGTAGTGAACAGCATCTACGACCCACTGGGATTTATAGCCCCAGTCACCATCCAAGGTAAGATGTTATTAAGACAGCTTACTACTGATAACCTAGATTGGGACACTCCGTTACCTATTGAGAAACAACAAAGATGGGAGAAATGGAGAGGTTCTCTGAAGACATTAGAACAGCTCCAAATTCCACGTTGCTATGCCCCAGTCTCCATCTCAGCCGCTGTCCAGAGGGAAATCCATATTTTCTCTGATGCATCAGTTGAAGCTATAGCTGCAGTGGCCTATTTGAAGACCTCAGGAGTTAATGGAGACATACACTGCAACTTTGTTCTAGGCAAGACAAAGCTAACACCAAAACCCACACATACCATACCCAGACTTGAACTTTGTGCAGCTGTGCTAGCAGTGGAAATAGCTGAAGTCATGATGAGTGACTTAGGCAGGAGTACCGGCTATACCCGCTATGGCGGGGAGAATATCACTATCACTATTGACTGTGCTACTGTTGAAGTCCCACGATTACAAACGATAGACTGCAGGACTCAAGCCATCTGTTTTTTTTTGGACGTCATGTTTCATTGTTCATTTACTGCGTACCTTCTTGTGTTTGCGGGTATCTCGTATCTATGGTTTACACACCAGTTTTACCTTTAACGTTTCTTCCCCTACAGGTTCAAGTTGGACTTATCTTTATATATGTAATAGACTTTGAAATCTAAAGATTTCAGGCGGGGAGTGTCATGTTACATGATATTATTTTTATTATGTACTGTCTCTTTAATCCCTATCTAGTTTGACTCTTGTGGCATTCCTTAGTTTGCATGCTGCTCAGTCTCCTCCCCCTCTTTTCTGTATCAGTCATTTCAATGCTGTACTTCATGTGACCTGTATGTTTCTTCTACCTGCATGTAAGAATCGTTCTTTTACCTGTTGTAACTTGCATTCTACGGATCATACGACGAATAAACATCGCCAGATCTTCTTTCATGTGAGTTGTGACTGAGTAAGCTATCTGGAAAGGTGATTTGGGATGGATAATCTCTTCAGGGCAATGAGCTCCATGTGCTACTGAAAAATACATTCATAGCCTTTGCAGCCGATTCAGAATAATAGAATTGCCATTAGAAATTACTGTCCTAAAATGTGCATAAAAAGTACCCTTAGAGAGATATATATATATATATATATATATATATATATATATATATATATATATATATATATATATATATATATATATATATATATAAATTCATATTATGTATCACTACTGCTTGGACTGAGAAGAAGGGGGTAGACCCCATAAAACTTAGGATCATGATAAGTTCAAATAACTGTAAGCTAAAATAACCAGTAGATGGCGCTTATTGCTTTTAAATGCATTCACATATTTTAGAAAACTGCGTGAGAGAACTAAATGAGGCTGTCATTGCTGACTGACCCCCTTCTGAAAAACCTAGTTGTCTAGCTGACTCTGGCTTTTTTTTTTTTTTTAAACAATGGCCAGAAACAAATATGCAGGAAAGACAGAGAAAAGTCAGAACTCATATGTAGGCTCGTTTCAAGTCAGTTCCAGTCAATACTGACAAAGGGCCATATTCTCAAACAAGTTACGCCGGTGTATCTACTGATACACCGGCGTAAATCGAATTTCCCGCCGGCGTATAATTGTTTTGTATTCACAAAACAAGATACGCCGGATTTAGGCTAGGATCCGACTAGTGTAAGTCACTTACACTGTCGGATCTTAAATGTAATTCGCCACCGGCCGCTAGGTGGCATTTACGTTCAGGTCTCATTTGTTTATGCAAATGAGCCTGATACGCCGATTCCCGAACGAAATCGCGTCGCGTAACCGTCGCTTACGTCGTTTGCATAAGCGTAAGGTTACCCCTGCTATATGAGAGGTAACCTTACGCCAGTCCCACGTATGCCATGTTAAGTATGGCGTCGGGTCCGCGTCGTCTTTTCCCGTCGGGTACGTCATTTTACTAAGTCGTTCTTGAATACGACTTTACATCAATGACGCACACGTCGGCGTCATTGACGTTTTCCGTAGAGAACTGGAGCATGCGCACTGGGCTATTTTAAGCCCGGCGCATGCGCAGTTCGAACGGCACGGGGGCGCGCTTAATTTAAATACAAGCCACCCCCTTGTAATTACGCGGGGATACGCCGGGCCAATTACACTACGCCGCCCCAAACTACGGAGCAAGTGTTTGGGGAATACAGCACTTGCTCCTGTAAGTTGGGGCGGCGTAGTGTAAATGGCTTACGCGACGCCGCCGCAGGAACTACAAGAATCTGGCCCAAAGTACTGAAGCTATTGGATCACTTTAGCAGCCAGGAAATTTATAGTTTTAGAGGATGAGGCTGTAAAGTTCAGGTTTCCTTTACAGCAAACCTAAACCTTCAGGTCACGTTTGCTTTTTAAAGCTGAACAGATATAGAAGACACACATGTACAGTATGTAGTTCAGTAACCATGATAGCATTAGCCATGTTTAGACTTGCTTTGCTATCTAAAGTGCAATCTACATTCAGAATCCTCTTTTCAGACATCAATAGTCAGGTGAAGAGGCATTGACAAATAGTACAAAAGTATTCTCTTGCGCTCGAGGGTGGTGTAGTAGTAATGGATGTATCAAAGGTTCTTGGTGGCACAAAGGAGAGCACAGGTTTTGCTGCTCTCCAAGGGTCGGGGGAGAAACCCAAAGGAGACACTGTAACAAAGAAAAGAGGTTGCACCAATCTTGTGCATTATCCAAGCAGTATCTTTAAAGCGGGGGTTCACCCTAAATTTTGACTTTGGCTGAGGTCAACTAGCAGGCATAGACGATAACTAATCCGTTGTTTTTTTTTTTTTTTTATCGCGATCCTTACCTTGGTACTGCAGCAGTTTCCCTCCTGTCAATCGCGATTCCCCGCGGGAGTGTATCATCCTTTTCCCCCGACCAGCGCTTTGTCTCCTGGGAGTGAGTCATGAGAATCCCAGGAGACGCGCTGTGCTGAAATCCCGCGATATCTCACGGGTCACGTGATCAGCTATCAGCTGCTCAGTGACCGTTTTGAACTATAGCTAATAGAAAAGGTGGAAGTCTTCACAACGGGGTGTGAGCTTATTACGCCGGCTGTTGTTATGGCAACCGTGTAGTGTTGACGGCGACGCTCGCCTTCAACACTGCAAATGCGCGGGATAGAGCGGTGAATGCTGGGACATCAGCATTCACCGTATCCCGGAAGACTACCCTGTGGGCTTCAGAGTGCCCACAGTTAAAGCGGGAGTTCACCCATTTAAAAAAAAAAAAAAAATCTCCCCTTAGCTTCCTGCTCGTTCGGTCTAGGGGAATCGGCTATTTATATTAAAATATGTGCAGTACTTACCCGTTTTCGAGCTGCATCTTCTTCCGTCGCTTCCGGGTATGGGTCTTCGGGAGCCGGCGTTCCTTCTTGAGTGACAGCCTTCCGAGAGGCTTCCGACGGTCGCATCCATCGCGTCACTCGTAGCCGAAAGAAGCCGAACGTCGGCGCGGCTCTATACTGCGCCTGCGCACCGACGTTCGGCTTCTTTCGGAAAATCGTGACGCGATGGATGCGACCGTCGGAAGCCTCTCGGAAACCTGTCAATCAAGAAGGAACGCCCATTCCCGAAGCCCATACCCGGAAGCGACGGAGAGGATGCGTCTCGTAAACGGGTAAGTACTGCACATATTTTAAAATAAATAGCCGATTCCCCTAGTAATAACGAGCAGGAATCTAAGGGGGAAAAGTGCCCTCTAAGGGTGAACCCCCGCTTTAAGATTGAAACGTCCATTACTCGTTTTTATAAAATATAGTTTGCGGGACAAAACGGATCCAGCCGGCTAAAGGAGTGGGACACATGGGTTGCCGACTACTACAGGTAATAGTGCTAGAACGATACAAATAAAAAAACGGAACCCCCGCTTTAATAACGTATAAAAGGAAATATACTCAGAATCATATTAATGATAAAAGCATATCAAAGTCCATAGTAGAAGTAAAGCTACCTGGTCACCGAGACTGTGCCCAGCAGTTCGAAGGACCTTACAGAGGACTAACGCATTTCGAGGGGAGATCCCCTCTTCCTCAGGGCTCTGAGGAGGGGGGGGGGGATCTCTCCTCAAAACGCATCAACCTTCTTTTTATGCATTATTGAAGATACCACTTGGTTAATGCACAAGGTTGGTGCGCCCTCTTTTCTTTGTTTTTCGGTGAAGAGGCATTGTATCACCTCCTCACTGATTTTTTTTTTTTTTTCCAAAAATAGTTTATTAAAGAGAGACAGGGACAAGGTACATGGCAGCATATCTGTATAGATAAAAATTGTTGCTGTTTAGATCGGAACAGATAAGCATACAATCAAAAATAAAAAAAATCGCACACAACAGTGAATGTGTTGAAAAAGTCACAGATTATGTCTCCCCAAATAGGTAAATAGAAACAAAAGCGATAAGCAGCATAGCTCATTATTGAGTCTGTATAAAGGTGAAAGAGTATCTGGGTCCAAGGTGAGGGGCCGGACAGAAGTAGGAAGATGGCGGGGGGGTTGGGATAGGGGGGGTAGATTGGGGCGAGTCGGCATCCTCACCAGCAACCCCAAACTGCAGTCCTCAAAGGGACGCCAGAGAGGACAGATGAGGGAAAAAGCGCAAAGGAATAAAGGATGATTCACCTTAAAATAGGTGGGGGAAGGTACGGCATAGCCAGTGGCCTAGAGGCCGGAGGCCATATACAGACGGCCTCCCGGCAATTCAGAGCCGCATTGTGGCCGTAAAAACCCACCGTGCGGGCGGGAAGAGGTTCATGACCTTTAAGACCCTCTTACTGTTTGTGAAATTTGACTGACCACACCCACTATTTGATGTGATTTGGAGGGTGTGGTTGGGGAGGGGTTTTGGGGCATCGTGGTTGAGTTCCAGCACCTATTATTTGAGAAAAAAAGCCCAGGTCACACCAGAGATTTTTCGGAATGCTGGATAGTGATCAAAGGATGCTCTGTAACCCATCTGGCCCAATGGTATCAGGTTCTAATTCTAGGTACAATTTGGACATCGCTACCTGAATGCTGAGCTCCGGTGGTTACCCATATATTCTCTATTGCACATGTCCTCACTCTGCATGTTGTGCTGCACATTCTCCTCATCTCTTCACTATGCATGCTGTGTTGCATTTTCTGTACACGTTATCTTCTTTCTCTGCATGCTGTGCTGCATGTTCTGTACCCCTTATCCTCTCACTCTGCAAGCTGTGCTGCATGTTCTATACTCCTTGGGCTAGATTCAGCAAAGAATTACGCCGGCGTATCCATAGATACGCCGCGTAAATTCAAAGCTGAGTCGGTGTATCTACTTTCTGTATTCAGAAAGCTAGATACGCCGACATTAGCCTAAGATCTGACTGGCGTAATTCTATTACGCTGTCGTATCTTAGGGTGCATTCTCATGCTGGCCGCTAGGTGGCGCTTTCATAGTTTTTGGCATAGAGTATGCAAATTACCTAGTTACGCCGATTCACAAACGTACGTGCGCCCGGCGGTAGTTTTTTACGTCGTTTGCGTAAGGCTTTTTTGGCGTAACGTTGCTCCTGCTATTAGGTGGCGCAGCCAATGTTAAGTATGGACGTCGTTCTCGCCTCGAAATTTGAATTTTTTACGTTGTTTGCGTAAGTCGTTCGCGAATAGGGCTGGACGTAATTTACGTTCACGTCGAAAGCAATGACGATTTGCGTCGGAATTTTGAGCATGCGCACTGGGATTCTTTCACGAACGGCGCATGCGCCATTCGTAAAAAACGCGGGGTCACCATAATTTATATAAAACACGCCCCCCTCATCATCTTTTGAATTACGCGCGCTTACGCCGGCCCTATTTACGCTACGCCGCCGTAAGTTACGAGGCAAGTGCTTTGTCAATACAGCACTTGCCTCTCAAACTTACGGCGGCGCAGCGTAAATACGATACGCTGCGCCGCTGTAAGAAGGGGCGCAGCTACGTGCATGCTGTGCTGCACATTCTGTACTCTTCACCTCTCCACTATGCTTGGTGGGCTGTATGTTCTATACTCCTCATCTCCAAACTATGCATACTGTGCTGCATTTTCTGTACTCCCTATTTTCTCACTATGTATGCTGTGTTGTGTGTTCAGTACCCCTTATTGTCGCCTCTGCATGCTGTGCTGTATGTTCTATAATCCTTATCTTCTCACTCTGCATGATGTGCTGCATGACATCTACTCTTCACTTCATTACCCTTCATGCTGTGCTACACGTTCTATACTCCTCACCTCTTCACTATGCATGCTGTGTTGCATTTTCTGTACCCCTTATCCTCTCACTCTACATGCTGTGCTGCATGTTCTATACTCCTTATCTTTTCACTCTTCATGCTGTGCTGCACATTCTGTACTCCTCACCTCTCTACTATGCTTGGTTGGCTGTATGTTCTATACCTCTCATGTCCAAACTATGCATGCTGTGCTGGAAAATTGAGGACGGTAAGCATGTGAGTTGGTGGTCTGCATTCAGAGAGGTGGGGGGGAATTAAAGTGTATGTAAACCCTAACAATGCACATGAGCAGGCTCAAAATCTCACAATGCGTTGTCCCATTACATCTGTGATTTTGATTGGATATCCCAGCAGGTGGCCGATCTGTGTCATCCTCACCTAGGAGAGGAATAAGGATGTGCCAGGCAGCACAGATAAAACAGTATTCAACATAACAAAATCACACTATCTACAAGTTTGTAAGAGGGAAATAGGAGGAAGACCATTTCATGTGTGAGCCTTGGTTCACACATGGAACAACTACCCAAAACAGCACCCCAAAGACGGTTAGAAAAACACGATTGGCAGAATCAGATCACATGAGTGTGAACCCCCAATGCGATCCAATTCGAGTGGGGGGGGGAAAAAGTGCATGCAATTTGAGCCATACAAAATGAATGTGCTCAAATCACACTGCAAAGAATCACATGTGATTTGAACAGGAATGCGTGATCAACTCAGAGACAGTGCAAAAACATGTCTGAAAATGTTTTGGCAACTATGCACGTTCCATATCAAACTTAAAGTAAGTGGATAAATTGTACCATTTCCAAAATACAATTACATTTATTTATATAGTAATGTACCCTGCACTACATTCGCACAATGACATTTCTCAATAGCATGATGTTTGAAATGTTTTTTTAAAAGAAGACAAAAAAAAAAAATGTTCTTTACTTTTTAAGTGTTACTAAACCCAGGGCTCTGCATTCTCTATATCTGGTCTCCCACAGTACACAGAACATGGAAATGCAATTATTTAAATATAAACTGTTAAATACCTTTTCTCATCAACAGTATGTAGCAGTCTTGTGACTTCGGCCAGTGTCCGGCCAAGCACTGGTTAAAGCTTGTAGGAGGAGTTTTCATTCTTCTCTGACTGTCCTATGAGACTGTATGACTCCTGACTTTCTGTCTGGACAGTGCTGATCACATGCACCCTCTCAAAAAAAAAAAACTAGTAATACACACCAAACTGAGCATGTGCAGAGTGCCTCCAAGGCTCTGTTCTATCAGTAGATGGATTGGGGACAGGTAAAGAAGGGTAGGATCAGGGGTGACAGCCTTTTTACACAATGCACAGGTTTAACCCCTTAGGTTCCACAATGAGTATTATAAGCATGCTTTACTGCATATACAGACTGATTTTACTTTTGTGGTTTTAGTAACAGTTTAAGTTAGGCCTTGTACACACGATAGGTTAACCAGAGGACAACGGTCTGAAGGTCTGAAGGACCGTTGTCCTAGGTTAACCTATGAAGCTGACTGATGGTCCGTCGTGCGTACACACCATCAATTAAAAAAAGAATTGTGTCAGAACGCGGTGACGTAAAACACAACGACGTGCTGAAAAAAACGAAGTTCAATGCTTCCAAGCATGCGTCGACTTGATTCTGAGCATGCGCAGGTTTTTAACCGATGCTTTTGCATACTAACGATCGGTTTTGACCTATCGGTTACCAATCCATAGGTTGAATTTTAAAGCAAGTTCTCATTTTTTTAACCTAAGGTTAAATAACCTATGGGGCCCACACACAATCGGTTCGGACTGATGAAAACGGTCCTTAAGACCGTTGTCCTCTGGCTATCCTATCGTGTGTATGAGGCCTTAGAGTGGGGAAGGATTATATCTGAACTCTGGGCACAAAACTTTTGTCAAATATAATACTCAATAGCCACAACGGATATAAATTCACATTATGTGAACCAAATGCCTATGCAAACCAAGTTATTACCTTGGAAATTTAGTGGTGACATCATTACTGTACGTGGCCCACCCACTAAAGGCTGCCCTGTGTTTAACCGGACTGGGTGGAGACAAGACCAGCCACCCCACACAAGGTGAAAGAGCAGCAGTGACTAGTCTTTATTATTGGAAGCTCCTGCGCCAATGCAAAGTTTCACACTGAACAGATCTGGAAGAAATACACAAAACACACTAAGATTCAAGTAAGAGTTTAGATTTAAAAGAAAGGTTTTGGATTTTATTACTATCCAGGGTTCCATTAGAAAGATTTCCCCTCAGTTACTGTCAAAATGACAAGTCTTTTATTATAGAGGAAGAAGTGAGGGAAGCACTGCAATAAGGACACACAAAGTCAATTGTGTTTTTAAGTTTTGGATAGAAGGGCAGAATTGGAATTCCTATCATGTTTAATTTTTTCTGGGGCTTCATTAGATTTCCTCTTACATACTCTTACTGTTATGCCCCGTACACATGCTTGGAATTTCCGACAACAAATGTTTGATGGGAGCTTTTCCTCGGAAATTCCGACCGTGTGTAGGCCCACATCGGACATTTTCTGTCTAAATTTCCGAGAACAAAAATTTGAGAGCTGGTTCTCAAATTTTCCAACAACAAAATCCGTTCTCGTAAATTCCGATCGTGTGTAGACAATTCTGATGCACAAATTCCACGCATGCTCTGAATCAAGTACGAGTCTGGTAAAAGTAGCTTTCGTAATGGTGATAGCACATTCGTCACGCTGTAACGGACTGAAAAGCACGGTCTGAAAAGCGCGAATCGTCTCTCACCAAACTTCTACTAACACGACTGGTATTGAACTTCCCTTTAATAGTGCCGTTGTACGTGACCGTGTTCTTGGCAATCGGAAAATCCGACAACATTTGTGTATGCAAGACAAGTTTGAGCCAACATCCGTCTGAAAAAAATCCACGGTTTTGTTGTCGGAATGTTCGATCGTCTGTACGTGGCATAACAGTTAAAACAGATAGGACTTCAGGGAAATTCTGCAACAGGGACAAAACAAAAATGTAAAGCTTACAGGGGCTCTAGCCTTTCCCTATTTAACTGAATTAAATATATATACTTTTAACAATCAGGTATTCTTTATTAAAGGAGAATATATCACATTATACAAGGAAAGAAAAATAACTGTTCACATTATATACAGTAACAGAAAGGTATAAAGTACATACATACAAAGTCCAAAAAACATCCAGCATGAGTATACAGATATATTCAAAAATCACTAGAACAGCCAGAGGACTGATCACAGCTATTGAGTCCTGGCATAATGACTTTGCTCCCATAGGGAAGTGGGGAACAGTATAAACATTGAATGTAATGAAGAAGAAAAGGAAATAAAAAAGGGGTTGAGGGGAGAAAAAAAAGACATCAGCCAAGAACAGGGGGGGCCATCAACACATTTCCCAAGAGGAAGGGGCAGTACTTAGGAGGTTCATTAGATCCATGGATTCCAAGGACATCCAAGATTCATAAATATTTTTACACATAAAAATTAAATCTGTGTATCTGTTGGGAAAACAAATATAAACGGATGATAATTAGTTTACATCCGTGTCTGTTGAGGGCGCGGACCTAAACAGATGTAAATGGACAAATGGTAAATTTTTGCATCAGTTTTTGCATTGGTTGTTAGGAACCGACACTCAATGGCGTCCTTACAACCAGTACTCATCCCTGCTGCCAGCTGTTGATGAGGACGAAGGCCTCTTCCCCACAACCCTGGCCTGGTGGTTGGGGGGGCAGGGGTAATTTATGAGGATATGGGAGCTCCTAACAAGGGGACCACAAATCACCCCCCCCCCCACCCAAATGAATGAGTCACCAACATTTTTTTGTGTAAACAAACACAGAACATAGTCCTATATTAAAATAATTTTGTCCCTCGATATAGATTCATCATCAATTATGTCATCCTGCGATGTACAGTACCTGTTGCCGAGAATGTGTTTCCAGCACGACAGCATCACGCTGATTCTCGGCGACAGGGTGCCGACATCTCGCACTCGCTGGAATAGACAAAGCACATTCCAGGGAGCGCGTCATAGAAGTGACGGGAATCCGACTTGGATTCCCACCAATTCTAGCTGCGGCGTTTGGTATGAATCCTGAGAGGAAACTCCACGCCAAATTTTAAATAAAAAATGGGCATGGGTTCCCCCCCCCCCAGGGGCATACCAGGCCCTTAAGTTTTGTATGGGTTGTAAGGAGACCCCCCCCATGCCGAAAAAACGGCGTGGGGGTCCCCCCACAATCCATACCAGACCTGTATCCAAAGCACGCTGCCTGGCCGGTCAGGAAAGGAGTGGGGACGAGTGCCCCCCCTCCTGAGCCGTACCATGCCGCATGCCCTCAACATGGGGGGGTTGGGTGCTCTGGGGCAGGGGGGCACCCTGCGGCCCCCCCACCCCAGAGCACCCTGTCCCCATGTTGATAAGGACAGGGCCTCTTCCCGACAACCCTGGCCATTGGTTGTCGGGGTCTGCGGGCGGGGGGATTATCGGAATCTGGGAGCCCCCTTTAATAAGGGGGCCCCCAGATACCGGCCCCCCACCCTAGGTGAATGAATATGGGGTACATCGTACCCCTACCCATTCACCTGGAGGCAAAGTGTAAAAGAAAATAAACACACAACACAGGGTTTTTAAAGTAATTTATTAGTCAGCTCCGGGGGGCCCCCCCTCTCTTCTTTAGCTCTTTTACCAGGGGGGCCTTCTTCTTCGGCGGGGGGGTGTCGGTCTTCACCGCCGTCTGGCCCTGTCCTTAACAACATGGGGACAGGGTGCTCTGGGGTGGGGGGGCCGCAGGGCGCCCCCCTGCCCCAGAGCACCCAACCCCCCCATGTTGAGGGCATGCGGCCTGGTATGGTACGGCTCAGGAGGGGGGGTGCGTGCACCCACTCCTTTGCTGACCAGCCGGGCAGCGTGCTTTGGATACGGGTCCGGTATGGATTGTGGGGACCCCCACGCCGGTTTTTCAGAGTAGGGGGGTCTCCTTACAACCCATACCAGACCTAAGGGCCTGGTATGCCCCTGGGGGGGAACCCATGCCCGTTTTTTATTTAAAATTTGGCGTGGAGTTCCCTCTCAGGATTCATACCAAAAGCCACAGCTAGAATTAGCGGGAATCCAAGTCGGATCCCCGTCGCTTCTATGACGGCTTTGTCTCCATCGCAGCAAGCCAGCTCGGCGCTGGCTCCCGCGATAGGGCTCGTAGGTGGTCAATCTCGCCGAGAAAGGGAGCGAGATTGACACAATATCGTGGTCACCCACTGTAGGTCCATACCACTCACAATGAACAAGGGCTGCCGTCGTAAAAAAAGAAAAAAAATGCTGCCCGCCAAACCCCACTGCTCCCATAGCTGGCCGGTGCCAAATGACAATGCTGGTTTACCCCCGTGGCTAACATAAACAAAGGCACAATGTCACTGCGTGACCCTGCCCCTTCTTGACGTTGCATACAGACTTTGTATACAGCCATTGATGTAATAAGGGGCAGGACCATCAGGTGGTGTCACCTGGTGACCCCTCCTCTTTGTTTACATTAGTGCCAGGAGAAGCGGAGCTGTGATTCAGTCCCGTCGTTAAAGTAAACAAACGGGTGGGGTCAAAAGGTAAATTTACTGGATGGCTCTTTTGTTTTCATTCCTCACTGACAGCTGCGTTGTCTTATCATTGTTAGGAAGCTGGCGGGTGTCAGCTCCTTAACAACCAATGGCTAAATTCTAACAGCAGAGATGAGTCACATGTTGTTACGATGCCGACGGGTGCAGGCTTTTAACAACCAATGCAAAAAAAAACGAAATAAAAAATGTACCGTTTGTTTATTTACATCCGTTTGGGTCATCTTCTGTTTTTTTAAATAGAACAAAAATAGAGATTTGTTCCATTTAAAAAAATAGACCTGAACAGATGCAGATGTAAATGGTCATCCGTTTACATTTGTTTCTCCATAGGAATGCATCGCTGTCTTTTTTTTTCATTCGTCAACGATTGGATGAAAAACAGAGAGAGATGTAATCCTCGTGTGAAATTACTGTGAGTGAGGAGAAATCTCTCTAACAAAAAAAACTGACAGGGGTTTCAATCCTTCCCAACTCTGTAAAAAAAAAAAATTGAATTTTGGTAGAGCATACATTTTAGCATTTAAAGGCATACATACATAACTACAAGATGCCAGTTAAGGACAATTAAATTGTTATAAGTTTGCACAAGAGTGCAGATACATTTTCATTTTTGTTGCTGATCAAACCTAAGAAAAGATTGCCATCCTCTGTGACAATGGCAAACTGACAGATGTGTCCCATGGTAAGCCACTCAAAGGATCCTGGCAACCACTGAGAGCTATTTTTAAGCTGGTACATTAGAAACACCCAGCAATTCTGCAGCCTTGCAGCCATTCTGGCATATTGTGTTCCAGCATGTGGTAGGTACAATAAACACTGGTTAGATGTTTGCTATATTACTTTCCAAAATTGGCAATTAGAGGTACACTCTAGTAAACTTTAATTTTAGTATCGTTCATGAACAGTCATGCCAGCCCATCCTGCAGAATACTACAGTTTCCAATAATAACCAAGCACCCCACTCTACAGAATCCTATAGTCTTCAGTAACACCCAGCTTCCCCATTCTACAGAATATAATGGATGCCAGTAACATCCATAAGCATTGTCTTTCTACATAATCCCATACTCTCTAGTTACACCCAACTACTTCACTCTACAGAATCTTATACTCTCTAGCAAAATCGGCCATCCCACTACAAAATTCTATGATCTCTAAGAACACTCAGTCACCTCAATATACAGAATCCTATGGTCTCTAGTTATGCCCAACCACCCCACTCTACAGACACCTAGGAACACCCAGCCACATCACTCTACAGATTTCTATGATCTTTGGTAACACCCATTTACCCCATTCTACAGAATCCTATAGTTACATAGTTAGTCAGGTTGAAAAAAGAAACAAGTCCATCCAGTTCAACCACAAAAAAATAAACAAAAAAATAAAAAAAACATAGTACAATCCCATACACCCAACTCCATACCCACAGTTGATCCAGAGGAAGGCAAAAAACCCCAGCAGAGCATGATCCAATTTGCTACAGCAGGGGAAAAAATTCCTTCCTGATCCCCGAGAGGCAATCGGATTTTCCCTGGATCAACTTTACCTACAAATCTTAGTACTCAGTTATATTATTCACATTTAGGAAAGTATCCAGGCCTTTCTTAAAGCAATCTACTGAGCTGGCCAGACCACCTCTGGAGGGAGTCTGTTCCACATTTTCACAGCTCTTACTGTGAAGAAACCTTTCCGTATTTGGAGGTGAAATCTCTTTTCCTCTAGACGTAGAGAGTGCCCCTTTGTCCTCAGTGTTGACCGTAAAGTGAATAACTCAACACCAAGTTCACTATATGGACCCCTTGTATATTTGTACATGTTGATCATATCCCCCCTTATTCTTCTCTTCTCAAGAGTGAATACATTTAGTTCTTCTAGTCTTTCCTCATAGCTGAGCTCCTCCATGCCTCTTATCAGTTTGGTTGCCCTTTTCTGCATGTTCTCCAGTTCTCCGATATCCTTTTTGAGAACTGGTGCCTAAAACTGAACTTCATATTCCAGAAGAGGTCTTACTACGGATTTGTATAGAAGAAAAATGATATCTCTCTCTCTCTGGAATCAATACCTCTCTTAATACAAGAAAGGACTTTGCTCGCTTTGGAAACCGCAGCTTGGCAGCATTGCATGAAATTATTGAGCTTATGATCAACCAAAACCCCCAGATCCTTCTCCACTATGAACACTAGGAACACCCAGCCATCTCAGTCTACAGAATCTTATGGTCTCACTCTCTAGCTTAATCTGATCAACCTACGCTACAGAATTGTATGGTTTTCAGCCACTCCACCTTACAAAATCCAATAGTTACACAGTCGGCCATTCCACAGTGCAAAACATCATCATGTGGTGATTTTACCTGGCTAGAATGCTATGGTTACCAGTAACACTTGACAACCTCACTCTGCAGAATACTATGGTCTCCATTCGAACAGCAGTTGGTCACCTCACTTTGCAGAAACATAAAAGAATGACAACATAAAATAAAAAATGGTCTATTAAGTCTGCCCTCTTTGGACTTTTGTTTTGTTTTCTATTCTTTTTTGTCTGAGTATAGATATACAGTATGTTTGTTCCAAGCATGGTAAAATTAAGTCAGTGTTGACCAGTGGCGGCCCAACCATAAAGAGAGCAGGGGCGCCGCCCCCCCTAATCCATGCGCATGGCCCCTAATTCTCCATGCAGGGCGCTGGATGCATGGATTTTAATTAAAATTTTTTTAGGAACATGAGGCTCTAATTGGCTCGCAGAGCACTGCACCCCAAGCCCACCCACTTATGTGACATTAGCGAGATAAGACCTGATTGGCTGGGAGTCTTAAGAGCCAATTGACTGGGAGAAGAAATGTCCTCCGGGACTTGGGAGGAGATGCAGGGGGAAGCTGCGACCTGGATGGGGTAAGCGCGGGGCTGGCGGGCAACGAACGAGCAAATCGGCGATCAAGTGGGTGATTGATCGAGCGACGGGGGTGGGGGTTTGAGGGGCCAGGTTGTTTACCGCCCCCCTCAAAAAAATTAGCCCCAGCTGCCGCTGGTGTTGACTGACTAGCTACCTCTGCTTGAAGTCTGTTCTGAGCATCAACAATTTTTTTAAGTAAAAACATATTGTCTAACATTGGTTTTGAAATTCCTCCTGTTAGTTTGAGGTCATGTCCCTGTGTTTTTAATCTTTATTTCAAGTTAAAGTGGATGTAAACCCTCACATACAGTATTCCCAGTGAAGTAAACCGCCTCAGATGATACACAGAGATGAAACAAATCCTCCTACATAAGTTTACATGTATATCTGCTGTCTTTAGCTTTATATATCATTTAGAAAGTGCTCATCATATTACAGATTTTCTCTTCCTGTTCAACACTGAGTGTGAAGTCTGAGCGTACATCCAAGACAGCTGATTGGAGGAAAGGCCCACACCCCCACTCCACATTGGCAAAGGAAGGAAGGAATGTGCAGAGCTCTGCTGTCTGCTAATCTATTTATAGCAACCTCCCACGACACAAATTTTAGGCTGCTTTTATCTCCTGTGTTGGAAAACTAGTCAGAAGTTATCAGGCTGATAACAGAGCTACGGAGCAGGAGAAAGCCATGGAACTCAGTGCTTTGGAGAGAGATAAGAAAACACTACAGATAGATGTGCCCAGCTCAAATTTCCTGAATCAGGTTTACATCCACTTTCCGTCCGCCGTATGCAGAATGATGGCTGGGAAGTGGTTCTGTTAACCTGATTGGGAGTCATTTGACTTACAGCAGGATAAAATGCCGGCGCACGCCCATGGGGGCATGCAGCGCGGTGTTCGCGAGTGCGGTGTGTCAGTCTGACACTCCACATTTCCGATCGTGATCAGCTGTGACCAATCACAGCAGATCATTGCATAAACCAGGAAGTGCCGGTAAACGGCATTCCTCGGTTCGCGCTGACAGGGAGAGCTGATCGGCGGCTATCCCTGTCAGGGGGGGGGGGTATGTGCTAATAATCAGCACATTGATTATCAGCACAACCCCCTCAAATTTTCTGATGGAATTCTGCTCAAGCTTGTCTTGCATACACACGGTCACACCAAATTCCGCCAGTCAAGAACGCGGTGACGTACAACACGTACGACGAGCCAAGATCAATGAAGTTCAATAGGAAGTTTGGCTCTTCTGCTTGATTCTGAGCATGCATGTTTTTTTGCACGTCGGAATTCCATACAGACAAACGTTTTTTCCGCTAGGAATTTTTTCCGTTGGGAAAATAGAGAACCTGCTCTTAAACTTTTGCTGGTAGAAATTCCGACAGAAAAAGTCAGATGGAGCATACACACGGTCGGAATTCCTGTCCAAAAGCTCAGATCTGACTCTTTCCAACGGGAAAACCGATCGTGTGTATGTGGCATTAATGTGGCCTAGTACGGATTGTACCAAAATGGCCGTAACGCAACGTCACTTCCGTTATGAAATCTGACGGGTCACCTAATCTGACAGATAACCTGCAGTCTCTACTGATATGTTGTAAACCACAGACCTTTCATTATTTTGATGTCTTTCTCTAGACTTGTTCTTTCTTACCAATATCTTTTTGTAAGTGAGGTCTCCAGAACTGGACACAGTGTATAAAAGGAGATCTAACTAAAGATCCAGATAGAGGCATTAAGAACTCCTTTCTTCCTTCCTGACTATGGCCACCAGTAACACCTTGCCACCCCACTCTGCTGAAGACTATGGTCACCAGTAACAGATGGCCATCTCACTCTGTAGAAGCCAAATCCTACCCTACCATTACTAACCTACTCCAAACTCACTATAAAACAGAAGTTATCGAGAAGGTAATCTGCATGGAGGAAAAGCTACTGGTCAAGCAGAGAGATACCTTCCACTACCTACACTATTATTATGTTTAGGCGAAGGAAGAGCTAGAATTGGTTGTCAGATTTGGGTTTAGGTGTTGGGCTCATGTTAGGGTATATGGTTAGGATGACTTAAAGGAGTTGGGTTTTTTGAGGTCTATGGTTAAGTGTTTTTTTTTTCTAATTGTAGCTTGTTCACTTATGTTAAATTAGGGGCTAAAATCACATCCAAAACAGCACCACAATTATGTACTTCTAAGACCTAATGTACTACCATTCTTCAGGGAATATGGTTGACAGGATAGATTTGAAAAGTTTACTAATTGCTGTTTTTTCTCAAGATATGCTATTGTCAGAGCTGTGACAATTTTTTTATTGAAGTTTTAAACATAGTACAAACATGATACTTGACAAAATAAATACAAAAATAAATAAAAATAAAAAAGGTAAGAAAAAACATAAAAGTCATACAACAGCAAAAGTGGCCAGCCCGGCCCTGATTAACAGTAGAGAACTATCTCAGGAGAAAAGACAACTATATTTCCACATTCTTTCTCTTTTATAAGCATAAACGTGCAGAGTAGTGTAAAGATAGTTCTACCTGAACATGGCTAGAGTATATCTGCATGTCCAAGTTCAATGCTTCCGAGCATGCGTCAACTTGATTCTGAGCAGGCGTGGATTTTTAACCGATGGACGTGCCCACAGACGATCGTTTTTTTCTATCGTTTTTTTAACCATCAGATAATTTTATCATTTTTTTTTTTAGGAGCCCTGTTAGGGGGCTTTGGAGAGAAATATCCAGGGTCTAAACAGGGGGAGTTTTCACCACATGGGGTCATTAGGGTGTGCCCAGGCACACCTGGAACACCCTGTGCACACACCTATGCTCTAGCCTATGTTGGTTATTAAGCCCTAAGCTAAAACTAGCTAAAGAACCTGAGACCAGTCCACCTACTAATATACTGGAAGTTGACTACTACACACGCAGTAGCACAGACTTAGTTAACTGGCACTGTGTATATGAGATAATTACAATAGGACAGGGATATGTCTGTCATAAGAATTTATATACACACTCAAGAAGCAAGAAGCTATGGGCAGCTGCAGTTAAACTATTAGTACATAGGAATACTTGCCTAATAGCCTCTGCTTTTGGCCTGGGTGAAACACGGCACCCCCTGTGCGTTTAAGGTCAAGTGACCTCAGACTTTCTTTTCATCTCTCCACTTCCTCCTTCTGGGGCTTTTAACCCAACAACCCAGAGGCAGGAACTGCATGCACAAACTTTAAACTTATTTCCTAAAGCCCAATTTTAGGTTCAGCAGCACCCATATTTACCCCCTCCCTCTGCTGAATGAGCTTTTGACCTTTTTATTTACTGGCTATATCCAATAGGCTATATCCTAAACATGAATGCATATCTCTTATGAGTGACTTGACCAGCTTTGCCAGCATTACGAATGCTAGCTTCACAAGTTGTAGTTCACAACTGTAGCGTACTTCCTTGGGTGACAACGCTGCTCCTGCATAAGCAGACACTCAAGGAAAGTTGCTGGGGAGTCTCTTACTTTACTTGTGCTAGGTGATCCTACCAGTAAGAGCAAGCCTGCATTGATTAAAAAACAATACACTGAACACAGATAATTGTAACAATAATATTTTTGGGCTTTGGTACACTAACTATAGTCAACACATGAGTGATGAATTCTGGTTTCCAGCACTGTGCTGGTTGTCACTACTTTCTGCACGACCTTCATGAATAAGCCCAGTGTGGTGATATTTACAGTGGCGGCATGTGTGGCAAAATGTATGGCAATATTGGATCATCACTGTCTAACAGTTCCACCCAACACTTTTAGTAGAGCTAACTAAAGTGTACAGAGAACATCTGAGTATGTAATTGACTCTAGGCTATGAGCTGACTGCCAGCTGTACAGCATCATCATTTTTACAGCATGGCTTCTGGGCGTTCCTCCCCAGTGATGTGACACGTTGCTGAACAGACATCGTTAACTCAGCCACTAACTCCAAACATACCCCCTGCAGCCAAAGAAACCAGTCAATGCAGACATTTCCCAGCATCAGTTCAGCAGAGGGTGTCAGAGAACAGATTACACTGTGTACAGAGTTCATGTTTTTCTGGAATAATCCGGCATGCCATTATCTGAGCATTGCGTGTAGTCCATTTACCATAAGACCATCATAAGCAATAATTTGTCTTACTTTCCCGCGTCCCCTTGGGATATTGTATGTAAGAATATCCAGCAAAATAACCTAACGTTAACCTGGCTGCGATTTGCTTAAGGGCAAAGCTATAGGTTCATTTTAATTCTCCCCCTTCCCCAGCAGCATATTGCCACCTTTATTTAACTGTAAATCCACCACAGCTGGAAGCTAAGATAATGCCCAATACATCTGGGCAGCATGAAGAAGCACAAGACTCATTTCCATTGATATAACAACTTTGGTTCTTGGTGTTTGCTGCACTGTTGTCACATGAGGGAGAGCGTTCAGCCCTGTGTAAGCTCCCAATGGAGCGATTCAGAGCTCACACTAGGATTACACCAGGAGTGGTCACTTTTGGAATATATTTAAAGTGATTGTAAAGTCTTATTTTTTGTGTTTAAAAATAACAAACATGTTATACTTACATGCTCTGTGTAATGGTTTTGCACAAAGCAGCCCAGATCCTCCTCTTCTCGGGCCCAGTATTAACGCTCCTGGCTCCTCCCTCTTGCCGAGTGCCCCCACAGCAAGCAGCTTGCTATGGGGGGCACGCGAGCCGACCCGCAGCTCTGTGTGTCCATTCAGACACAGAGCCGCGGCTAGGTCCTGCCCCCCTTTCTCCTCATTGGCTCACTGACTTTGATTGACAGCAGTGGGAGCCAATGGCACTCTGCTGCTGCCTCAGCCAATTACGAGGCAGAGTCTCTCCTGCAACATCGCTGAATAGAGATGGAGCCCTGGTAAGTATTACGGGCGCTGGGGGAGCTGCTACACATAGAAAGCTTTTTATCTTAATGCATAAAAGGCATTAAGATAAAAAACCTTCTGCCTTTACAATCACTTTAAATATATCCAAACAAAATAAACTGAATTATGAGCTAAGCAAATATTATCTATATATCATGATGGGCCTTTAATTAGAGGTGTGTAGTGCCAGCTTCCTGGCGGGTTCGACCTTAAAGCGGTGGTTCGCCCTCCTTAACATCAGTCTAGCATTACATTCGGCATAGTAGCGCGAGCTACAGTATGCCTATCTGTATTTTTTTATCCCCGGACTCACTGTGCTATTGCACATTGAAGATTCCGACTCCCGCGGGGAATGGGCATGCCTATGGAGAGGGAGGATGATTGACGGCCGGCTCTGGCACGTCACGCTCCCCGAAGACAGCCGGAGTAGGTCTCGGCTCTTCACGGCGCCTGCGCACAGGCTATGCGCAGGCGCCGTGAAGAGCCAAGCCTATTTCGGCTATTTCCGGAGAAGCGTGACGTGCCAGGGCCGGCCGTCAATCACCTTCTCTCTCCATAGGAATGCCCATTCCCCGGAATCTTCAATGTACAATAGCACAGTGAGTACTACGATGCCGAATTTTATGCTAGAATAAAAAAAAAATTTTTTTTTTTTTAATAGGGTGAACCCCCGCTTTAACACGCCCGAGCCCATCGCTATCTATATACAAGAGGCATGTGTAGTTTTACTTGAATCATGTTGTGCTTTGTCCATTTCTTCCTAGATCTCTGCATTAATCTAGTGTGAAACTCAGAGGGAGATTTACTAAAGCTGCGCATAGTAACCAATCATCCAGGCGCGCCAAGTCCATTAAGGTGCACGGAGCGACGCCCCCCCCCCCCCTGTCCTGTCCATCGTTACCTCCCCATACATGCATCCGGCCCCTTTCAGGACACCAGCGCACTGATTCCAATGTAAAGGGCGGGGAGGGAAAACCGCTCAGGGGTGGATCTCTTCAAGGTAATCACTCCTCCCAGAACCACGGGTGCAAGCAATGCACGTATAAGGCAAAACAAAAGAAAGAATTCTTCTGGACAGCCGCACTCCGAATAAAAATTGCCTTTAGCCTAGGTTCACATTGGAGTGATTTTTGTTCATGTGATTTGAGAGATCAAATCGCATGGCAAGTCGCAGCCTGTTGGCGGCAATGGCACTGTTCCAATCGGCGCAACACCAATTTTGCATTGCCGCACCAATTTGCAAAAGTAGTTCCTGCACTACTTTTGCCGATTTCAGCTGCGACTTTAATAGACATCTGTGTATGAAGCCACCCAGATGTCTATCAAGTAGCAACTGAAAATCCCGCTGACCTTGCTACTTTATAATCGCGCTACTTCAAGTGAAGTAGGGCGATTTCAAAGTAGCATCAATGTGAGCCAGGGCTTATTGTAAAATCCAAAATCCAAAACAGCACTACAAGTCACAGCACACTGGTAAACTAACACGTTTCACACTGTACTAGTGTTTAATTATGATTAAACACTAGTACAGTGTGAAACGCGTCAGCTTTACCGGTGTGCTGTGACTTGTAGTGCTGTTTTGGATTTTGGATTTTACAATAAAGGCAATTTCTATTCGGAGTGCGGCTGTCCAGAAGAATTCTTTCTTTTGCCTTCCAATGTGAAGGGGCTGTTTTTTTAAAGCTCTGATTAGAGCTTTTTGCTATAATAAATATCCCCCAAAAATATATATAAAAAAAATGTTATCCTCAGTTTAGGCCGATACATTTTCTTCTACCTATTTTTGGTAAAAAAAAAAAACGCAATAAGCGTTTATCGGTTGGTTTGTGCAAAATTTATAGCGTTTACAAAATAGGTGATAGTTTTATTGCATTTTTATTATTTTTTTTTTTTTACTACTCATGGCGGCGATCAGCAATTTTTTTCGTGACTGCGACATTATGGCAGACACTTCAGACAATGTTGACACATTTTTGGGACCATTGTCATTTTCACAGCAAAAAATGCAATTAAAATGCATTGTTTACTGTGAAAATGACAATTGCAGTTTGGGAGTTAACCACAAGGGGGTGCTGATGGGGTTATGTGTGACCTGAAGTGTGTTTACAACTGTAGGGGGGTGTGGCTGTAGGTGTGACATCATCAATTGTGATTCCCTATATAAGGGAACACACGATCGATGACGGCGCCACAGTGAAGAATGGGGAAGCTGTGTTTACATACAGCTCTCCCCGTTCTTCAGCTCCGGGGACCGATCGCGGGACTCCAGCGGCGATCGGGTCCGCGAGTCCTGCGGCCGCGGAGCTTCGGACCGGGTCACGTACAGGTACGTTGATGTGCCCAGCCGTGCCATTCTGCCGACGTACATCGGCGTGAAGGGGTCTTTAAGTGGTTAAAGAGTATGTAAATCCAACATTTCATATTCCTAATATATGCCTGCTGCACCATGTACTTGAATGAGAATGTATTCTATTCTCTTTGTATTGCTTCCTTTATGTGAAATTACTGGTGTCCCTGTTCCTCTGCTTTCCTATTAAAAACTGACCACACTAAGCAGGAGAACACACCATGTTCTCTAGCTCTAGCTCTCCTCCAATGATCAGACTTCTCCTCCTTGTATTTGTGTTAATTGCTCCCAATACACCTGTGCCAATAGCGCGCATGCTGCGTACTCCTGGCACAGTTACCGTCGCCTAAACGAAAGCTCCTAATCACAAGGATCCCAAGTTTTCGAACCATCTGACAGATGTGACAGTTAATCACGTGATCTTAAGCCACACCCTGCCTCCTGGCATCATAAACCTCTTAGGCCCCGTACACACGGTCGGTTTGGTCCGATGAGAATGGACCGAAGTTCATTTTCATCGGACCAAACCGACCGTGTGTATAGGCTATCAGTCTGGTTTCCTTCGGTCCAAAATTTTAAAACATGCTTCAAAACCGAACCGATGGACCGCTGCCCGATCGGACCAAACCGATGGTTAGTACAGAAAAGCATTGGTTCAAAACCCGCGCATGCTCAGAATCAAGTCGATGCATGCTTGGAAGCATTGAACTTCGTTTTATTCAGCACGTCGTGTGTTTTACGTCACCACGTTCTGATCCGATCGGATTTTGAATTGATGGTGTGTACACACATCAGGCCGTACGGCCACTTTAGAGGTGAACCGATAAAAACAGTCCGACGGGCCAGTCTCATCGGTTTTGTCCGACCGTGTGTACGGGGCCTTAAAGGGCCAGGAGGAGCTGGAGCCAAGAGGTTTAAGTGGTTGTAAACCCTTACAATTACCCAGTGAAGTGACTGGCCTCGGGTGATACACAGAGATGAAACAAAACATAAGTTGTACCTGTTTATCTGTGGTCTTCTCTGGATTTAGACACATACACACTATAGAGGGATATGCTTTGTTAATATTTCATGTCTGAGGTTTACAACTTCTTTAACAAACCTGGCTACAGTCTGCAGCACCTAAGCAAGCATTACATCACAATCTCTCTGGCGAGATCTTAGGAATGCTGAGAATTCCAAGCTCTTGAAAAGATGTACTTGCACTGTGGTGGAGTGTTTTCATGTGTGATTTGGGATCCTCCACATTATCAAGAAATCACTGAAGGATTTTGCCCTCACGTTCACATAGGAGTTGCGGGCAGAAGCTGGTGTAGGGAGAGTATATTTTCTAACATCTTTCCAAAGGATTTCTTTACAGTTATAATTTGAAATTGTGACCTGTCACAAGCACGACCCTCTGAACACTCCTGTATTAAATTGTATTGTAACTGCACTGTCTCCCTTTACTTACCCTGTTTCCCCAAAAATAAGACCTACCCTGAAAATAAAACCTAGCGTTATTTTCCAGGAGGGCTGCAATATAAGCCCTACCCCGAAAATAAGCCCTAGTTAAAAATGCTTGTAAAATCCTCTAATCCACTATATTACAGTAGTATATAATATACAATGTGTGTGTTTCTGTAATGTAATTGCGGGGGGAAAAGCTCCGGCGGGTAACAGAAGTGCAGAGCGGCGCTATAACAAATTTATTTGGCACAATTATATTACAGAAACGCACACATTGTACATTATATACTACTGTAATAGAGTGGATTATAGGATTGTACAAGCATTTTAACTTGGTTCACACTTGGGATTCCTGACAGGCAGGGAGGGAGAGGGGGAGAGAAGACAGCACATTACATGGTAAGACCTACCCCGAAAATAAGCCCTACTGTGTCTTTTGTTGGCATAATTAATATAAGACCCGGGCTTATTTTCGGTGAAACACGTTAGCAATGCTCAGTCTGCACAAACTGTTGGTTGAGCACTATATAAATCCTGACCCAAGCACTGAATCATGGTAGGGTGGCATGTATAGCCCCAATACCTAGGAGCTGAAGTTATTTTTCAGAAGCTCCAATGGAACAAATAAGATGCAGGGGAAAGATGTTTATGGCTCAGGGGGTGGGCTTTATAAAGTCTCTTTGAAATGCATTTATCCAGTACATCCATTGATTGCTAAGCTCCTAGCAGTAAAGGCTCCTGTTTATCAGGAACTTTTAAGGACTGTGAGGCATGGACAACTATGAGGCTAAAATAGTCACTTTATTTTTTTTCGGTATAAGGGTGGAAAATCAGGGGGTTTAGATATGTGTGTATAGAATGTATGTGTCCTGCCACCATCTACATTCTATGGGTGGGTTTACAGCAAGGACCATAGAACACTCACATGCCTCACAGCACATTCTACATGGAAAGAGCAGCTGTTTAAATAACAGACATTCCAGATTCCCATTGAGAGTTGAACAATCCCTGTCCTCACCTTTGAATAGAATGAAGATAGAGACTGGTAGTTGGCAGTACAGGGGGGGTGAGAAAGGTAAACAAAGCTGGAGGTAAACAGAATTCTCCATGTTTTCATAGACCATTCACCTACAATCTATCACACCCTGATGTCATGTCTCTTTACCTTTTTCACATGTTCTGCATGTCATTTATCTGCTGCAAATTTTTGATTTTGTCAGCCTAATGTAACAACATTCCTTTCCCCTTTTTCATGCTCATTCGATCCCCCACCAACATTTGAGGTTTTGCCCATCAATATGGTCAGGGGTCAAGTCCTGGGGAAAAAAGTGTGGGAACTCCCACCCAAGATCTACTCCCCCACCAAAAAAAAATATGATACGCTCATATGCATAATTAGAAATGTGAAGACAGTGCGCTTACCAAATAAACAATGCAAAAAAAGCAGCCAACTCAAAAATGTTATACAAACATAAAAATCATAAGGTGGAGTTGCGTTAAAAAATGAATATGCCTTCACAGGTCATATAAACATAAGTGAAAGGACTGTTCTGTGTGCCTCGAACAATATACAGTATTACACTATATTAGTTTTGTTTTTCTGGTTGCTTCGCTGGTGGACTCCTGGGATGATCGTATCAAGATTCAGGTCTCGTTTGCAGTCCATGTGTTTGGCTACTTGCTCTTTCTGATCCGTTAGGATCTTTCATTCCGATAAGGGTCAGCATTATCAGCGAGCTGTGATTCCAGATCATTACCCTCACCTGTGTAGTAGTGCGCTACTACACAGATTTAATTCACTGTTGGACTTTATCTACATTAATCAATTTTGTCACTTATTGGACTATTATATATATGTTTGGTGCTTTCACTTATGTTTATATGACCTGTGAAGGCATATTCATTTTTTAGCGCAACTCCACCTTTTGTCATATGCATAATTACTAAACCGCATATTTTTTTTTTTTCGATCCACTGTACCTTAGTAAGTTCTTTCTAAATCCCGGATAACTCACGGAAGACCTCCGCAATGTCTCCTGGGAACAATGACAAAAGCTCCCAGGAGACGTTGCGGCATCGAGGAAGTGACGGAATACCCGCACACTACCCGATGAATCCATATACAGGAAGTGGCCAGTAACATAAAGGATTAATAAGGTTCGCCTGCCCCTGACAGTGACTCGAGCTGGGCATCGACGCTTAGTGAAGGATTGGCTTGAGCGGCTTGGCTGCTCTAGTCCTGCAAACAAGGGCGGACTGACAACTCATGGGGCCCCTGGGCAATAGAAGATTATGGGGCCCCTCTGGCTTACAGATGACCACCACGCCAGGAGGTAGTGCAGAGGCGGGCAGCTAAAATCTTGGGATATTCACATTAAAAGCATGTCATTTTCGGACATATCAGGGACAGATCTAAAAAAAACACAGATTTTTACATACTGTCCCTGGTTTTACTGAGCCTGGCAACCCGGATGGGGCCCCCTAGTGGCATGGGGCCCTCGGGCAGTGCCCGAGTGACTCAATGGTCAGTCCGCCCCTGCCTGCAAAGGGAACTGAGTTCCTGCTGTAAAAAAAAGTGCAGGAACTCCGTTCCCACGCGTTCCCGCAGGACTTGAGCCCTGAATATGGTCCTTGAATTACCCTGGCCTTATATTGACTGGCAGCTGTGTACTGTGCAGCTCACAGATGCTTCAGGAGGAAAGTAGTGTGAGAGGGACAAACTAGACCATTTTGGTAGCATTTTAAGCCACATGCATGTAATCCTAGAACCATTAATAGATAAGGAAGTGAAATGATAAATAATATATGACCATTTTGAAAAAGGATGTGCTAAGTAAAATGTATAAATACAAGCAAGACCTCTTTAAGATAATTGTGGGTCCATTCCAATTAAAGCGCTAGTGGGCTATGCCAATTAAAGCCTAATATTTCAGGGGTGTATCTGCATGCTAGACAGAAAGACTCCAGCCAAATCTTCACCTTGGGAAGCACCAAATCCTGGATACAATATAAGGCTTATCCAGGGCTAGACCCCTTTGCAACATCTGAGGCTGTTCATAACCTCATGTGGCAACTATAGAGCTCAAACAAGCACTGCTACATGTTTTCTGTGGCTTTACCTCACTATTTATTTTCCTTCAGCTAGATAAGGACACACCACAATCCCACCAAAATACAAATGAGCATTTTTCACCCACACCTCTCCCTGCAAACTGAAATCTTAACCAATACTACACTTAGGCCGCGTACACAAGATAGGATCGCCAGAGGAGAATGGTCTGAAGGATCGTTGTCATCGGTTAACCGATGAAGCTGACTGATGGTCCGTCGTGCGTACACACCATCAGTTAAAAAAACGATCGTGTCAGAACGCGGTGACGTAAAACACAACGACATGCTGAAAAAAACGAAGTTCAATGCTTCCAAGCATGCGTCGACTTGATTCTGAGCATGCGCAGGTTTTTAACCGATGCTTTTGCATACTAATGATCGGGTTTGGCCTATCGGTTATCAGTCCATCGGTTTAATTTTAAAGTAAGTTCTCATTTTTTTGACCGAAGGTTAAATAAACTATGGGGCCTACACACGATCGGTTTGGACTAATGAAAACGGTCCTTCAGACCGTTCTCCTCTGGCGATCCTATCGTGTGTACGCGGCCTAAGATGAAGACCACCAAATGACTCCCCAACTTATCCAACACTTGCCTTTCGCACACCCTTAGGCAATAAAGTATTGCATGATAGTGCTTGAGTTCTTGCAAGATAGCACAAGCCTTGGCAGATAGTATGGCTTACCTTTAAAGCAGAACTTTACCCCAAAGGGAAAATTCCTCTTCATGCCCTCCCCCTCCCCTTCTATTTTTGGCACTTTTTGGGGCAGGGAGGAGCGGGTACCTGGTTTTGAGAGGTACCTGCTCCAACTTCTAGTCGGATTGCCAAAGCGATCCACAAGACGTTTTTCTCCCCCCTTCCCACCCGCAAACTTTTGGGACACGTCACAGGTCCAAAAAGGCCGTGGGACCATTACCAAAGCGCACTGCAGCTACCACATGTGTAATCAGCAGCCGCCTGTGAAGCTGCAAGGAATCACAGTCAGCTACCAACAGTAAACATGCCAGCACCAGGGACCTAAAGGCCGGTGAAAAAGTGGTTCAGGTGAGCGCAGTGCAGGACCCCTGGACAGGTGAGTGTTCTTTTATTAGAAGCCAGCAGCTACAATATTTGTGTTTTTTAAAAAGGCCGAAGAACTGCTTTAACCATTTTAGTATCGAGGTAAAAACAAAAAGACGGCTACAGCACGGTACTATAGTTCTGGGATGACATCCATAGACATCCTCCCAGAACCCCCCTTCCCCCCCCACAGGCCTCCTGCATCATGCATCGGGAACACTCTGTGACCGGTGTGTCCTTCAGACAAAACTGATCACAGATCAGGGTAAAGGGTTAATTACCACCCAGTCACATGAGAGGATATAATGCTACACTCATTGGCCAGATGTTTTCTGGAGAAAAGATTTGTCATCAATCCAGCGCTCAACTGACTAAAGATCTGCCTCTAAGGCCCCGTACAGACGAGCGGACTGTCCGCTAAAAACGGTCCGCCGGACCATTTCAGCGGACATGTCCGCTCGAGATTTCTGTCTGATGGTTGTACACACCATCAGACAGAAATCCGCGCGTACACGATACGGCCCTGGAAGGTCAATGCTTCCACGCATGCGTCGAATCACTACGACGCATGCGAGGGCTTTCGGCCGAGCGGACATGTACGGTGAGTCTGTACAGACGACCGAACATGTCCGACGGACAGGCTTCCAGCGGACATGTTTCTTAGCATGCTAAGAAACATTTGTCCGCTGGAAACCTGTCCGGTCCGCCGGACAATTGTCCGGTCGGCCGTACACACGACTGAACATGTCTGCTGAAACTGGTCCGCGGACCAGTTTCAGCGGACATGTTCGGTCGTGTGTACAGGGCCTAAAACATATCATTATCATTACAGTTAATTTATTGTACAAATTTTAAAATCAAACAAAGATTTTTTTTTTATATATGAGCTCTGGTTACAAACATCCTCCATTTGACCTGTCGGCCATAACAACAATAATAATCCAGGCAGGTATACTTATATACAGATATACAGAATTAACATTACAGTATTAATCCTGCCCTAAGAAATGCTCCAACATGTTTCAACCATATGTGTTGTGGTCTTCTTCAGGGGGACCGTGTTGTTTACATTTGAATACATATCATTTTACATATCAAGATAAATGGTATAGCAGCAATGAGTCCAATCTATAATTACCTCCAACAAATGGAAGGCAAGGTTTGGAACCAGAGAGTACAAAAACATCCAAGATCCATCTCATAATGTTCTGACCATCCACACAACAGGGTCCAAAATATCTGGCTTGCAAGGAACCATGTGTGGGGTGCTTGGGGGAGGCGGGGTTAGTTACACTTATGGCATTTAGTTCCCAATGTTTAGAAAATATAATATCCAAATATAAATTTGTTTAGTATACATTAAAAAAAGGTGGTCTGTTAAGCCTCAAATACACGATCGGACTTCAAATAAACTTTTCTGTGGATTTTTGTCTGAAGGGCGTTGGCCGTGAACTTGGTATGCATACACACGGCAGGACTTTTTCAACAAACATTCCCAAAATCATGTGGTTTTTCAGCACTTTTCTGCTCTTTACCGCCACCCTTTCATCAACTTCTGCTATTGTTGGTTGAATTTAACATTGGTTCTGAGCATGCGTGTTTGTACTTTGGACTAAAGTCCGATAGACTTCTGTACACACGATAGGATTTTGCACCGTAGGACTTTTGTTGCCGAAAAGTTTGTCCGTTTGCTGAGCGAACATTTGTCTGATGAAAACCGAAAAAGTTTGTCCGATGGAGCGTACACACGGTCAGATTTTTTTGAAAACGTGCTCATTTTGAAATTTGTTGTCAAAAAGTCAGACCGTGTGTATGGGCCTTAAGAGTATTTAATCACTGAGATTCACTATTTATATACTGTAGCTATCTCATTGGACGCATACTAAGTAATATATCAAAATAATTCAAGAATTGGAGGTATTTTCCCCAGTAGAAGGACATTAAAACCTAACTTCTGATTGTAATTATTTTTGTTAGCCAAGGTAATTTTATGTATAGTTTTTTTAAGTAATGTTATATACAATTTGTTTTTACCTTGAATGGATTAGCCATGGATATTCCCCCAGAAAGAGGACAGTAGAGTCCCATACAGAAAGCAAGTGGAGACAAACCATTTATAAAACCAATGAAGCTTTTATAAATAATAAAGTATTTTTTTTCTCTATATAACATTACTCCATGTTACTTAAAAGGCTATACATAATATTACCTTGGCTAACAAAAATAAATACAGCCAGAAGTAAGATTTTAATGGCCTCTCTATCAGGGCAACTAACTTCAATTCGTTTGATATATTACTTAGTATCTGTCCAGTGAGATAGCTATGAACAGTGATGAAATACTCTTACAGACCACCTTTGTGCATCCATGTGTATCCTTTAACAAATTTATATTTGCATATTATGTTTTCAAAACATTGGAAACTACTTGCCATAGGTGTGCCTAACCATGACACATATGACTGAAACGCGTTGGGGCATTTCTTAGGGCAGGATCAATACTGTAATGTTCATTCTGTATATCTGTATATAAGTATACCTGCCGGTATTATTATTGTTGTTATGGCCGATAGGCTGAATGGAGGATATTTGTGACCAGAGTTCATATTTAAAAAAAATCTTTTTGTGAATTTATCATTTGTACAATAAAACATACCCTTTATTATGACAGTTTCTTGATATATTACTTTTCCTGTTGCCAATTTTTCCTGTTTTTCAATTTTCTTGAGGGATTCATCTTATATCGGTGAGCACCTTAAAGTGGTTATAAACTTTTACATATACCCAGTAAAGGTGATACACAGAGATGAAACAAATACCCCTGCAGTACATAAGTTGTATCTGTTTATCTGCAGTATCCTCTACCGTCAAAGTGTATAATTTTTATGGCTTGTCTAAGCTTTAAAAAGCAGAGGGTGGGGGGGGGGGGAGAGCTGAAGTTACACTCTGCAGAGCTCAATGAGGAGAGCTCTGAAAGCTAATTGGAGGGGAGAAGAGAGAAGGGAAGGGGCACGCTCCCCTTCCCTCCACACAGTACATAGGAACAGAGCTAAGGCTGTCAATCAGCTGGAGTTCCCTCCCCTCCACTTAGTGCTCTTATTGAGACAAGTACACCCTATAGATGGATATGCCTTGTTCATATTTCATGTCTGAGGTTTACAACCACTTTTAACTTTATGTAAACCCAATGACTAAAATCTCATATAAGCTTTAACATGTTAGTGTAATTACAAAAGTCATTTTGAAAGTTGTTTTAAATCTGCAGTTTTCTTTTCCTGTTATAAGGTGACAATGCCTTGTCTCTGTCTTCAAATTGGATTCCAGCATTGTCTTCCATCACACAAGCTTCCAATGGAGGCTACAAGTGGTTGTTCCAACCCAAAATTAGTACCGTAGTCATTGTTCACTGTTCTCACCATCAGGAAACATGCCTTATGCAACACCATGCAACTATTGCTAGTGAGAACTTTTGATATTTATACAGAATATATTTAGCATATAGCTAATAGGCTTTAGAGTGGTAAACAAAGTTCAGATAGACATTAACCATTGATTTGTTTACAGGTATACATTTACTGGAACCCTTTAAATCCCACAGCAGTGTTCGTTTTTAGTGCATTGCAGAGCATTGAGCTAGATCACATTCATTCAATGCATTCCATAAAAGTGACTCACATAAATTATTCAGAAAGGCTTTTACATGTACAGATTGTCCATGATCTCAAAGCAGCAGCCACGTTACACTAGCTGTATTGTCTAGGCGTCAGTATCATCATTCCACACAGACTGCCTGAACAGATCACTAAAAGATAAAATCCTCTACAGACCAAATATTTCATATGCATAGATGAGGTGGAAAAGATTGCCATGTTGTGTCTAATAGCTGTTGTATCTAATAGTGGGATGAAAATTATAAAAGATATGTAGACACAATTACAAACTTTTTTTTCCTGCACCATCAATTCAATGAACAAGTAGGGGGTAAACCTTAAGCTCCCCTTCACATCTCAGCATTCTGGGGCTTTAAAGTTAATGCATCTTTTATCATCTGCAACACAGAAAGAAGGTATATTAGCTGTCTTTTTCAATACATAAAAGGACACATCATCAATTATAAGGCTACATTACATACTGCAGAGAACATCAATACCAAAAAGGCTATAAATCTGATATTGGCACCTGAAAGTACACAATTGTCACCTAACTGGTTCAAATATATAAAAAAAGATAGAAAAGGCTAAAATACTTTGGGGAGGGAGAAATATTATGAAAACATTATAACAAAAATGATAGTGTATTTACAAGTTGGAAGTATTTCAATCCAAAGGTCATAACACTGATTTTCATTTAAACTGCTATTTTTACAGGCAGGATTTAAATGGAAGTGTCAGGTCACCTGTGACCAGGTGACAAGTGCAATCCGTTGGGGTCAGGGATGCACCACAGGGTAGTGAACCCTATGGCCGACTGCTGCGATCAGAGAGGAAGCGTGAGCCCAAGATTCCCCAGGGCTCGGAGTCTAAGACCCAGCTTTGTGTTCACCAGAGCCTCTGGTGGTGAGGATGGCCTTCGCCGCAGCTGGATCCAGGTCACGACCACTGGGGTCCCCAAGGTCACGCTCCGCAGGGAGAGAGGGGAAGCAGCAACCAGGACAAGTGATAGTGATGGGTAAGCCGAGGTCGGGGCAACAGGCAGACAAGGATAAACAAGGAACAGGCCAAGGGTCAGGGAAACAGGCAAACAGGAGAAGTCAGAGACGAGCCAAGGTCAGTACACAGGGAGGTAAACGTAACACACTGCAGACAGGAACAAGCTACAAACAAAGGTTGAACAGCACTGCAGACATGTAGTGCAACAGTTAATATAGACTTCCTGAGATGGCCTGGGTGGGGCCATACAGGGAGGAAGGTGATAAAAGACAGCCAGAAAGAGGGTCAGGCCTCTAATGGACACATGAGACAGGTAAGTTGTCAGACCTTATTGCATAACCATGACAGGAAGAAAATAGAAAAGTTATCAAGTGTAAGGGCTGGAATCCTTGGAATCCTGAAGAAGGATACAGCCGTGTTTGATATGCTTGAGATGGTCCTTGGCTATTTTATAATAAATTGAGTAGCCTTGACAGCAGCCAGTGTATTGCCAGCAACATGGCGGAGCTGCAAAATACCAGCTCAAGAAAGAAGTTCATTGGTATGAAATGGAATCAGTAACAAGCATGTGATGAGGGTGAAAAAATGATTATTTGATGCCACAAGAAAAGAACAACATATAAGGTGAAGACTTCTAAGCATTGTTTGTTGGGGGATTTAAAACTATTGTGAAAGTGAATGCTACATCACTACTGTTTCCTTGAGCAGCTTTTCTCAAACTTATTTCAGTAGCGCCAGCCTTTAAAAGTATGCAAAATCCTGAAGTATCCCCATTTAAAATGTAAAAAAACTGAGCTCCCATTCTCTGACTAGACCCTCTGATTCACTGACTTTGAATCCCTTGAGCTCCTCCGAACTTTGCGGTGGTATCTCCCACAAGCGTCACCCACGCTTCCCTGCTGGGTCCCTAGCTGGCACTCCAGATACTCCTCAAGCTTGACTCACAAGGCTGCTCTGCAAGAGTCACCTTTGCTGGTTGGGTCACTGATCACCGCCTGAAGTTTCACGATTCTCCACTGTGCCTGTTTGGTGAGAATGCTGCTCCAGTACTTGCTTCAGTTACTCACTGTGGTCCCTGGTAATAAAGTGGTTGGTCACTTTGTGGCGACAGCTTCCCTTCTACCTCCGACCACTGACTCTGCTGTCCAATAATACCTGACTACCCTTTGCTCTGATCTGCCTATATGGAGGGGGACAGATCCCCTTCGGTTTTTATTTAGTGGACCGGATTGGATTGGCAGTAGATGGGTTTAAATGGACACAGGTCTGTGTAACCCACTGGTCCATAGGGCTTAATGGAGGGCCTGATGAGGTCCACCTGAAAAACTGACAGTTAGACTTAAATGGACCCTTCATGTGAAGGGGGTGTAGCGCTCACCTCCGAAGGAGCCGCTGGTTATAGATTGGGTGGCATGTTACCTCTGTGACTCCGCCGTCTAGGGTAGTTGATGAGAGCCAAAGCAATGGAATGTCCACACAGCAGGTGTCTTTTCTTGTGCTTTTATTTTACCCAACACGGTAAACAGTAAAACTTGAGGTAGATAGCAAGGATGGATGAGGAGAAGAAATAGCAGATTCAAGCTTAACGATACGGAAACAGTCCTGCTTCCAACGATACTCTACTTTTCGTCGCCACTCTAGCCAGAGAGGGTATAGTGTACCTGGACAGGCCTCTCACACCGACCTTGCAGCAAGAGTACCACTCGGAACTTTGAGGGAAAAGATCTCTGCCACAGACCCTCCCTTGAACTTAGATCATGGAGACCAGCCTCCTTGGTAGAATTTGTGCTAGAATCGCCTTCAGGTAGTATCTTCAATCAGGTTACCGACTGACAGGTTGCTGATATATAACCTTCCAGTGTCCAGTTACCTTGATCCCCGATGGATTGTCTAGGCCCTGTTGGATCGCCAGCCTCTCTTGGCTCTCCTCAGGCGGACTACCCACCGAACAGCTATCTTGCTTGGGATCTCCTCAGAATTAGGGACCCAGTCGAATACTGGGGCCCAGCCATGGCTTTAAATGCTCCGGGCCAACTTGGTCCCAGAACCAGGAACACCGCATTGGCACGCGCACCCCGGCCTGGTAGGCCATCTCGCCGGGGGCCGTGATGTGTGGTCACCCTAAAGGTGGGTGCCACCTCAGGAAAGAACCCCGCCTTAATGGCGTCTGCTCCAGAAGTACCCTCCCCCAGCATGCCCTGCAAGAGAAACTCCCTCCTGATTGGCTGCTGGCAAGAGGCACCCCGCTTGAACTTCACTGGTGCCACCTGTCTCCCCGGGGTGGTATAACACCCCAGGAACAACAGAATGAACCCACAGCGCAGCCCAGCCGAAACAGAGACCCTTTTGTAAAATTGCAATCAATTGCAATTACACTCTGATCATCCCCTAACTTGTAATAACACCAGTACTTGGAAGTACACAGGCGCTACAGGGGCAAACTCATTATTTAAAGGTCTAGTTTATGAATGAGTTAAAAATAAGATCTGTCTATATTCTCCTGCAACAACCAGTGAAAATCAGGCTTTAACTTCCCAACTGTCATTCTTCAGCAAGGAACCTGATTAGTTACTCATGGACATAGTTTTTATGAAATGCACTTCCAAAACAAATGGTGGAATACAATTTTATTACAAATTTTTTCCCCTTAATCAGAACATATTTTAACACTGTATCTGACACTTTGAGGGATCCCTGTAGTGTTAGCGCTAGCTGCCTGGATTTAAAATTGCACACAGAAACGTTGACTATTTTTAAAAAGGTAATTTCGAATAAAATAAACTGCAATCTTGTGGCAGAGACGCCACGTACATCGGCTGACATCTGCATCCCAGCCATTTGGTTCTGTTTAAAAAAAGGAGGGGTGAGCTTTGGGCCAAGAATGGGAGGATATCCCTTCTGCCACGTCCTCAGCCCAATCAGCTCTCTACTGAATGTTTAAGTAAGCTTCAGCCCAGATGTTTTGTGTCTTGTAGAGACATGTACTGTATGAGCAGCTGCTGCTGTAAAGGCTATAATCAGGTCTGTGTATGGAACAGACTGTAATAATCCATTTCGGAAAACACTCAATCCAGGCCATGGCAAAATATCATGGGCTCCTGTGCAATAAAGTCACAGGTCCTGCACCATACATTTAGACCTTCCTTATACAGGATTAAGCTTGAATAAGAGAAGTGGGCAAAACAAACTTTTGCACAGCATTTACAAAGCTTTCAGCAAGCTTCAAACACATTTTTTTAAAGGACATACAGTTACGTTGTAGGAAAGAATGCAAGCACGTGTCATATTGAACAGCTGGGGTTGAGAATTTTTAGTCTTAGCCTTTATTGTCACATACTTGAACACTGTAGGCACAATTTTGTGCATTTCAAATTGTTAACTATGGTCGTAACCCATAGACTTAAGCCCTGTACGCACGATCGGTTTGTCCGATGAAAACAAACCGATGGACTGTTTTCATCGGAAAAAACAATCGTGTGTAGGCCCCATCGTTTTTTTTTCCATCGGTGAAAAAAAATAGAACATGTTTTACATTTTTCCTATGGATAAAAAAACGATTAAAAAAAAACGATCGTCTGTGTGGAAGTCCATTGGTCAAAAATCCACGCATGCTCAGAATCAAGTCGACGCATGCTCGGAAGCACTGAACTTCATTTTTTTCAGCACATCGTAGTGTTTTACATCACCACGTTTTGGCACGGTCGGATTTTTGACTGATGGTGTGTAGACAAGACTGAAGATCATCCGACGAAAAAATCCATCGGACAAGATTCCATCAGATATCCGATCATGTATACAGGGCTTAAGAGTGTTTTAAAAGTAGTTTGATTGTAACTATGACATATTAATAAAATATAGCTAAATAATGGTAGAAAAATAACATATTATTATGCAAACTAAAAAAGTAATAAAAAATACTATCCATGGCATTACTGTTGTTGTGGCCTAAAAAAACTAAATGGTCTGTGTTAATTTATATTTTTTGGTCTAAAAGGAATAAAAACAAAACCTCAATACTGATGCCGCGTACACACGATCATTTTTCGGCATGAAAAAAAACGACGTTTTTAAAAACGTCATTTAAAATGATCGTGTGTGGGCTTCACAAAAAAAAGTGAACATTCTGCATTTTTTTCACGTCGTTTTTTAAAATGTCGTTTTTCGTGTTGTTAAAAATGATCGTGTGTGGGCAAAAACAACGTTTTAAACCCGCGCATGCCCAGAAGCAAGTTATGAGACGGGAGCGCTCATTCAGGTAAAACTACCATTCATAATGGAGTAAGCACATTCATCACGCTGTAACAGACAAAAAAGCGTGAATCGTCTTTTACTAACAAGGAATCAGCTAAAAGCAGCCCAAAGGCGAATAGAACTTCCCCTTTAGAGTGCCGTCGTACGTGGTGTACGTCACCGTGCTTTGTTCATCATTTTTCAAAAACTATGGTGTGTGGGCAACATCGTTTTAGTTGGAAAAACGTTGTTTTTTGGACATGCTGAAAAACAATGGCCCAGATTCAAGAAGCTATTGCGCCCGCGCAACCATAGGTTGCGCGGCGCAATAGCTGTTTTGCTCCCGCGTAGCGAATGCCCCTGATTCAGGAACATCGCTACGCGGACTGCAGCCTAGGATATGACAGACATAAGCCTCCTTATGCCTTCATATCTCAGGCTGCATTCTTGCGTTGGCCGCTAGGGGGCGCGGCCATTGTGATCAGTGTATAGTATGCAAATTGCATACTACCACCGATTCACAAAAGTTGCGCGGGCCCTGCGCACGCAAGGTACGGAGTTTCCGTACGGCGACTTTAGCGCAAGGTTGCTCCTGCTAATAGTAGGGGCAGCCAATGCTAAAGTATAGCCGCCCTTCCCGCTCGTGAAATTTAAATTTCACGTCGTTTATGTAAGTGATTCGTGAATGGCGCTGGACGCCATTCACGTTCACTTAGAAGCAAATGACGTCCTTGCGACGTCATTTGCCGCAATGCACGTCGGGAAAGTTTCCCGACGGAGCATGCGCTGTTCGCTCGGCGCGGGAGCGCGCCTAATTTAAATGATTCCCGCCCCCGGCGGGATCATTTACATTAGGCGCCCTTACGCCGGGCTAATTAGCATAGCGCCCGCGCAATTTACGGAGCTACTGCTCCGTGAATCGCGGGCAAATCGAAATATTTGCGTGGGCGCAGAGCAAAAATCGTTGCCCTTTGCCCACGCAAATATTGCGCGGATCTACCTGAATCTGGGCCAATGTTTTTTTTCATGCCGAAAAATGATCGTGTGTACGCGGCATTATTCTTTGAGTCCCTATTGTCTTTTTGCATATGTATCATTAAGACAAATACCATTCTTTACATATTTATTTATTTATTACAGGTACTTATACAGCGCCCACAATCTATGCAGCACTTAAAGGGGTTGTAAAGGATTTTTTTTTTCATAATAAGCATCCTTTACCTGCAGACATTCCTCTTTTCACTTCCTCATTGTTCATTTTTGCTCAGAAGTTGCTCTATTTCTTCTTTGTTCTGTTCACTTCCTGCTTGTCTGATTGTTACTCACCACCGTGAAGGGAGGCTTTACTGCGGTGGTCAGTGATGTCCTTGCCCCCTTCTGGTAACTACATCTGTGCGGCAGCATGCTCTCTACGTGTTAGAGACTTCAAGGAGGTGTGAATTACTGAGCGTGCTGCAATTCATACTGGGAAATGTAGTTCTTACATGAACGAGCACCGCAAACCAGGAAGTGCATGAGAGAACAGAAACTAGAACGCCGGAGGTGATATAGATGAAGGAATTTAATAGGTATTTACTAGTTTTTTAACAGAATCATTACACTATTCTGTCTGTCTACCTTGCAGACATTAATTTTAGGCAAAATGTTTTTTTCCTTTACAACTCCTTTAACATTTTAAATATATTGTACATTCACATCAGTCCCTGCCCTCACATTCATACATACAAATACTGGGGCCAATTTAGACAGTATCCAATTAACCAGTATGTCTTTGGAGTGTGGGAGGAAACTGGTGTACCTGGAGGAAACCCACGCAGGCACAGGGAGAACATGCAAACTCCACGCAGGTAATCACCACCATGCTGCCTGGCATATTAGTGAAAAATCTATCTAGATCTAGATAGATCAAAAGGAAAAATACAAAGGACACTAATATTTAAAGAATAACTCCACTTTTATTGAGAAAAAAAACAATCCTCTCTAGGTGAACTATGTACAGGGATTTTTAATAAGCTTTGTTGTAGATTCCTACCTTTTGTTATTCTGATAAAAATATCTGTTTATTTGTCTGTGTCCATGTTCTAAAATAATCTGTATGTGAGTGGTTTTATAATTATCAATCAGCTGCTGTGCCTGCAGGGCTCTAATGAGTAAAGTAGAAAGATCTGCATCCCTTTAGACACGATATCCTTTTGGGAGTATCTTACCAAAAAATTATATTTTTATTGCAGGGGGATGCCAAAACTCTGACTTGCATCTTAGTGCAAACTGGGAAAATCAGTGAGCCAATCACACAGGCAGGAAATTACATTTTCAGGGGGTGTTCTGTATACCATCTGTGTCTAGAACACCTCTAGGTGGCCATATTGCATTGTATTTTACAGAAAATTACAGCGCTGCAGATTAAAAAGAAAATTCAATTTTTAATAAAATTAAAGTCAATCATATTTCAGCCATCAGAATAGCAACCTGCAGTAGGTATATAAAAGACCCCCCCCCCCCCTATTTAAAATAGTCACATTTTGTTTTATCTTGCTGTATTTACTCAGTGCAACTTATAACATCCAACTGAAAGCAATAACACCAGCATGTCAGATTTTTTTGGGGGGGGGGGGGGGGGGTGACCTGTTAACTCAATCAATTGTAGCTAATTACCTTCTAAATGACACACAAAGCCATTTGACATTCAACTGTGATCAAAGGTGGTCATTTTGATTAGCTCAGCATGAAAAAAGCTTTCCTGGAGCATTTAGTTCAACTGTAGCAAACAACTATGGGTGGCAAGGCTCTGTCAAAAGATCTCCGGGATTAGGCACAACTCAGGAGATGGATACAAAAAATGTCAAATGCTATATCAATGCCTGGAAGCACAGTGAAGTCTATTATTAAGAAGTGGAAAATATTTGGTACAACACAGACCCTCCCTGGATTAGGGCGTCTCTCCAAACTGGATAAAAGAGCGAGGAGGAAACCAGTCAGAGAGGCTACCAAGAAGCCTACAACTCTGAAGCAATTGCAGGGAATTATGACAAAGAGAAATCATTGTGTGTATGTGACAACGATATCACAAATTCTCTACAATGTGGCTTGTATGGGACTGGGTTGCAAGAAAAAAGCCACCCTTCAAGAAAGGCCACATGGAGTCATGACTGAGCTTTGCCAAAACGCATCTTTAAGATTTTGAGGCCACATGGAAAAAGGTGTTATGGTCAGATGAGACTAAAATTGAATTATTTGGCCTCAACACAAATGTCTGGCGGAAATCCAGTACAGCGCAACATCCAAATAACACCATTCCAACAGTAAAGCATGGAGGTGGTTGTGACAGACTCGGACCCTCTTATGTCTAAAATCATCCTATGTCCGCTAGGGGCATAGGATGACTAAGAAATGATATCTTGGACTACCTGAGATGGCATTATTATGTAATTATTATCCACAATATATTCCGGGATATCTGTAAAGAACTATTTAATGGTTGTTGATTCTGAACTCAACGGGTTAATTGTAAGAGTGACTCATTCATACTGTTAGATGCTAATGCCGTCACCTCCAGCCATCTGTCTGTTCTCTGTGCTAATTGACTCTGCTATTGTGTAAAGATGTCCTGTGTTTACACTTATGATAATGTGTATTGTTTTGGCAGGTGAGCGAGGAGACGTGACGTCTACTCTGAAAGTTCATATATCGGAGTGGCCTCGTATGGGTAAATGATTAGTTAATTAGCTCATGTTAATTTATGTTCTGGTTATCTCCTCTTTAAACTGTATATAAGGTTGCATTCTTGGTTCTATTAAAGACTCCATGTTTAGCACACAAACAAGTCTCGTCTCGTTGTGTGTTGAGAGCAGCTGGAATATCCAATATCTATAACCAGACTGATAGGAAGCGGTATATGACGGAAACACAAGTGGAGTGTGGGACGTTCCGTTACAGTGGTAATATCCTCTTATGAGGTGTTTTAGAAGGAAAATGGATGGGGCAAAGTACAGTAACAATTTTGAGGAAAATCTGCTGTCCTCTGCCAGAAAGTTGCCAATGGGAAGAAGGTTTACCTTTCAATATGACAATGACCCAAAGCACACAGAAAAAATGGCCACACAGTGGTTGAAGGAGAAAAAGGTGAATGTTCTTGCACTGCCCAGTCAGAGTCCAGATATAAACCCCATTGAAAATCTGTGGAATGACTTGAAAACTGCAGTCCACAAACTGTCACCATCAAATTTAACTTAACTTGAGCAGTTCTGCAAAGAACAGTGGGCAAATATTGCAGTCTAGGGCCCGGATTCACGTAGCACTTACGCCGACGTATCTCGAGATACGCAGCGTAAGTGTAAATGTGCACCGTCGTATCTGTGCGCTGTGCCCACAGAACTAGATACGCCTGAAAATAGGCTTCTTCCGACCGACGTAAGTTTCCTACGCCGTCGTATCGTGGGTGCATATTTACGCTGGCCGCAAGGGGCGCTTCCATTGATTTACGATTCTAAATATGCAAATGAGGGAGATACGATGATTCACGAACGTACTTGCGCCCGGTGCATTCATATATGCGGTTTACGTAAGGCTTACGTCCGGCGTAAAGTTATCCCTCATAAAGCAGGAGTAAGTCATGTTAAGGTATGGACCAGGGAACAGCCGTCATATTTTACGTCGTTTACGCAAGTCGTACGTGAATGGGGCTGGGTGTAGGTTACGTTCACGTCGTAGGCATTGAGCCGTCGTATCTTAGGGCGTAAATTCGACGTGATTCTGAGCATGCGCGCGCATGCGCTGTTCGTTTGGCCCATCATTTGCATGGGGTCAAGCTTCATTTAAATAGGTCACGCCCACTACCTTCCTACTTTGAATTAAGCGGCCTTACGCTGGCCAATTTACGTTACGCTGGCGCAACGTAGGGAGCGAGTGCTTTGTGAATACTGCTCTTGCCTCTCAGAGTTACGTCGGCGTAGCGCATATGAGATGCGCTACGCCGGCACAAAGATGCGCCGCTCTACGCGAATCCGGGCCTAGAGAGATATCCCAGCAGATTAACAGCTGTAATTAAAACAAAAGCTGGTTCAACAAAATACTGACACAAGGGGGTGATCCTTTTTCCAACTCAGTGATTCTGTTTTTGTTTTTTCGATTTAGATTTTTTCTGACATGTTGGTGTTATATCTTTCACTTGGATGTTATTTTGAATAAATACAGCTGGATAAAACAAAAACTGTGTCTGTCTTAATTTCAGGCTGCAAAGCAACAAAATGTGATTATTTTAAAGGGGGGTTGATATTTTTTTGTACCCACTGTATATGGCTGGTGTGCTTGGCTGGTAGCCTTAAGGGAGGGGCCTCACAAATTTGAGGTCCAAGGATACTAGTTCCTTTTGACACTCGTTATTGCTTTTATTTATATAAAAATGGATATCCCAGTGGATCACTTGGATCGTTGTTTTTTGATAATAAAATGAATGTGTTTGTTAAAATAGAAAATATCAGCAGTGTACATATAGCAAAGCAAATATATCCATTTTAAGGTAACTGTTAGAAAAGTATGCAGTGTAAAACACTTAGTATAATGAGCTCCTCTGTGTGTTTATTACTCTCAGCAATAACTCTTGTGCAGACAAAGGTGAAGAGGTCACAATTTTCGGCACTTAGACAGAACATAAAGTGTCAGCTATATCCGGTTGTTAGAAAATGGAAGGTCCGCTCTGGCAAGTTATTACATCTGCAACATACTGTATACCTAACTATAAAATTAAAGCGGAGTTCCACCAAAAAGTGCAACTTCCGCTTATCTGTCACCCCCCCCCCCCCTCTGGTGCCTTATTTGGCAGCTTTTGGGGGGGAGCCAGGACCTTTTTTTGACAGGTACCCTGCCCCCACTTCCGCTGGACCTCGCCGCAGCAAGGTACGTTCAGAAGTCAGGCTCCCGCCTCCTTCCTCCCCGCAGTAAGAGAGCGCAGTGAGCTTCGTGCATGCGCATTAGGGACTCAGCCGTGAAGCCACAAGGCTTCACTACTGGGTTCCCTTACCGGCGATGGCAGCGGCAGCACCCGACAGCAGACGGAAACATCAGCTGCAGTGCTGACATCGATAGACTCCAGGACAGGTAAGTGTCCTAAGCAGACTTATATTTTAAAATATTAGTATAGTACATGGAAACCTCTTGTAAATATTGTATGCATAATTTGTATTCCCAAAATCAATACTTTAAATGCAACTCAACTGTCCAAATTCCACCCCTATGTACCCACCACACAGCCATGTTTTTTAAAACATGACCATGTTAACATGTTGTATTTCCTTTAAAATCATAAAATGTTTTTGTGATTACAGTCAGTATAGGCAGGCCTGGGTCAAGGAGGGGACCAGGAAGGGCAGCTTCTCCAAGTGCAATGTTTTCATGTGTATAGGGGGCACTGCGTAGCAAGCCGCACCTCCTCATCACACGTGTGCCCTGCCTTTTTTTTTAAACACCACCCAAACAGTGCACTGCTGCTGCCATGTGTGCAGAGTAGCAACAGTGTGTCGGGTACTCAACCCCTCTGTGCATTCTAACACCTGGCACAGAAAAAAAGGAGGAACTGACAGTTGGAGTGATCTTTGGCCTGGACAGTTTTTACTTTATGTATTACAGGTACAGTACTTATATAGTGCTGTTATGCAGCACTTTACATACACTTTACAGCACATATAGGGCTAGATTCAGCAAGAATTTACGACGGCGTATCTATTGATACGCTGCGTAAATTCAAAGCTGCGCCGGCGTATCTTCTTTCTGTATTCAGAAAGCAAGATACGCCGAAATTAGGCTAAGATCCGACTGGCGTAAGTCTCTTACGCTGTCGTATCTTAGTTGCATATTTACGCTGGCCGCTAGGTGGCGCTTCCGTCGATTTCAGAATTTTTAGAATATGCAAATGAGCTGGATACGTCGATTCAGAAACGTACGTGCGCCCGGCGGATTTTTTAACGTCGTTTGCGTAAGGCTTTTTCCGGCATAACGTTACTCCTGCTATATGAGGCATAGCCAATGTTAAGTATAGACATCGTTCCCGCGTGTCGAATTTTGAAAATTTTACGTCGTTTGCGTAAGTCGTTCGCGAATAGGGCTTTGCGTAAATTACGTTCACGTCAAAAGCATTGACTATTTGCGACGTGATTAGGAGCATGCGCACTGGGATACGTTCACCGCGGGCGCATGCGCCGCTCGTGAGAAACGTCATTTACGTGGGGTCATGTTTTATTTACATAAAACACGCCCACCTCTTGACAATTTGAATTTGGCGCGCCTATGCCGGCAGATTTACGCTACGCCGCCGCAACTTCCGGAGCAAGTGCTTTGTGAATGCTGCACTTGCCTCTCTAAATTGTGGCGGCGTAGCGTAAATAACATACGATACGCCCGCACAAACTTACGTCCCCCTACCTGAATCTAGCCCATATTATACAATCACATCAGACCCTCAAGGAGCTTACATTCTAAGGCCCCTAACTCACATTCATGTATATACATACTAGGGCTAATTTAGACAGGAGCCAATCAACCTACCAGCATGTCTTTGGCGTGTGGGAGAAAACTGGAGTACCTGGAGGAGACCCATGCAAACACAGGGAGAACATGCAAACTGCAGGCAGGTAGTGCCGTGGTTGGGTTTCAAACCAGTGACCTGGGGGCCACACATAAGGGACATGGGGCTCCGCCCCCCTAATCCATGTACCAAGCCTCTAATCTCCATTTAGGTCGCCGGATGCATGGATTTTAATGAGGTTTTTTTTTAAGCACATGATTACAACCCGAGGCTCTAATTGGCTTAAAAAATGTGCCCCAAGCGGTGCCGATTATTACTATTATTGTTACAGCCAATATTGACAATAAAGGACATCTTCCTCTCCTGTATTATGATGTTATAGTCCCTATATCCACCACAGTACATGGCCTATGCATGACAGAGGCACAAGCACAGTAGTATTTGCTTTCTCTCTACTTTACTTAGCATTGAGACAAAGGGGATTATTTACTAAAGGCAAATAGACTGTGCACTTTGCCAAGTGCAGTTGAAATGAAGTAAAGCTTCACTTTGCAAAGAACATCCAATCACGTGCAAGTAAATAAAAAAAAAAAAACAGCATTTTTGTGTAGCAGGTACTTCTCCAGACTGATCTAATCTATTAGGGGACAGCTGTCTGCTGCAGCAGCGTGGGCTTTTTCACCCCCCCCTTCTCTCTTCACACAGACACTCAGAAATTGTTTGTTTGTAAACTCCCTATTGGAAATTGTGTGTGAACTCCCTATTGGAAGAACCCGAGCCAATCATTAGACAGCGAAGGACTGTGGGGGAAAGGATAAAAAGCTAGAGAAACTAGGCCAGAGCCTCTTTTTGCCTGCACCCCATCAGGAGAGCATCTTTATTCTATGTGTGTGTGGAATTGCGGCCTACCAAGGGACACACAGTCTGCAACTCCAGCCCAGAGGAACAGATTGTTCATGCAGCTCCAGACCAGAGGAATAGATTGTTCATGCACCTCCAGCCCAGAGGAACAGATTGTTCATGCAGCTCCAGCCCAGAGGAACAGACTGTCCATGCTAAAGAAGGACATCCTGCAACAGCTCAAGGACTGAATGTCACTTTGACACACCTGCATCTGAGATTGATCGATCGCTCAGGGGAGGACCGCTGAGGGTGTACATGATTTGGTGAAGGCTAATGTGTACTAGAGGTATTGGAGTCCGGCCTGGGGTTCCCCTTTAGCCACAAAATCCCACACACACCAAAAGTTATTGGGGAGTCTATTTAATCTGTACACATTGTTACCTATTGCTTTAGTTGTTTGCATAGTGTTCCTGACTGTTTTCTTTAAACTGTTTCAACCAAGTCCTCGGTACTTACACAGGTCCTGGCTGACTAATGTTAACCTGAATTTTACTTTTCTTCAAGTAAACTACAAGAAGAACTGTGTTGTGTATTCCTGCTGAGTTATTCCATTAATCGCATTGCTAGGTGTGCCAGAGGGGTTGGGACAGTTCATTGGGGTTGAAAGGTAGAGTAACGGACTGAACAAACAAAGGCAGCTCCCTCGGGGGTGTACTACATTTGCTTCCACGTGATTGGATGATGGAAGTCAGCCGAGCTCCACCTCATTTGATAAGCTCTGGAGCAACTGCTCTTGCGGAGTGCAACTGCACAGTTTATTTGTCTTTAGTAAATCAACTCCTCAGTAACTTTAAAATTTTAGCAGCTTGTGATTTATATGCACAAAACTTCCTTTTTTATTTAATGCTTTTTATAAACGATTCCCTTATATGATATGATCGTTTACTCTCCGGCCAAATAAAATGTTGCAGTGCAGCAAACAGATCATTCAGAGGACATTGAAGTCTCAGTACAGGTAATGGGCTTCCTATCTATTTATGGGGGTGCAAGAGCTGTGGTTGATGTCTAACCACATGTTTACATCTGGAAAAACCTCAGACCAAATATATGAATAGCCTGGTGTAGGTTTGTATATTTTCTACTGCCAGGCAGGAAGTATAACTCACACTACTGTCAGCTCCGCTCTTACAAGCAAGTGTCTATTGAAAACTCAGATCCCTGTAGTAGGACATAGGATTTGTAAGGCCTCATTGACAATCACAAACTGGTTGGAAGTGTTTAATAAATACAACTTACAGTGAAATTTTACTTTGCCTATAATAGGCAAGATGACAGGTCCGCTTTACACGAGGGATGTTAAAGTGATTGTATACAACCCATTATGTTTAGAATAGAAATGAAAGGCAAAACGTTTTTGTATAGTGATCACATTCCCTCTGTTCTTAGCTGCATATGAGCTGGGAGGAGAAGCAACAGTACACTGAGCTTTCCAGTGAATGGTTGTGTGTGTGTGTGGGGGGGGTCGGGACAAGCCTGATCTTATTGGAGGAGAGCAGGCTAAGTTCCCAGGATAGCTTGAGAACTGACTATGGTGTGTTCTTCCGCTTAGTGGGGTCAGTTTTTATTAGGAAAGCCAGGGGACTGTCAGGAACACCAGAGATTTCACATAAAGGAAACAATACAAAGAGAACAGTACATGGTACAGCAGGCACATATCAGGAATATGAAGTGTTGGTAACAAATTTTAAGCAGTCAAAATGTACTTCTCTTGCGCTCTCCCGCCTCCACAATCTGGTGCCAGGGCACCCACGGTTCCTGTATAATGTTCAACTTTCTGAGCAAGGTAAAAATGTATACAGTGCTGTATGCTGTATGTTCTTCCCACGATCGCACTCAGTCTTAATGTGAATTGTAGTATGACTAGCATATTATTTTGCAGAGGTTTAACTAGCGGGTGAAGAAATATATCTGAGGCATTGCCCATCAGGTTATGGGTCCATACCATCTGCACCCCCCCTCCCCCTTTATCCAAACAAGAAGGCTGTGCATGTTGTTTTGGAAAGAGTGAAGACGGATTGGAGACACTATTATTATATTTTTACTGTCAGGACAGGAAGTGATGGGAAATCTCTTCAATGGGGACGCAGACAAGAACACAATCGTAGTACAGTGAAGAAGGGTCGGAACTGCTGACAATTGTTGTCTTGTTGTCACAGAAAACCTACCAGCCTTATTTTTAAATACCTGTTTGACTTTTGGTTTATATGGGTCCTGTTATTCTTAGTTACACCTCTACTGTCCACTAATGTAAGAGAATAATCGAGGATATGGTCGACATTTTTTGACAGTGGAAATAAAATGTATTTCTATAGTGGAACATGATTAAATGGATGTGGAGTGTTGGCCAAATGAATGCAGGGATCCCCCATTCTGCACTATTGTATTCTGACAGCGGGGACTACTCCCCCATCAGAATACACAGATCAGCGCTGCAGCCATAGGCTGTGATTGTTGATCGAATGCTGGTACAGGTGACAGCGGGGACTACTCCCCCATCAGAGTACACAGATCAGCGCTACAGCCATAGGCTGTGATTGTTGATCGAATGCTGGTACAGATGACAGCGGGGACTACTCCCCCATCAGAATACACAGATCAGCGCTGCAGCCATAGGCTGTGATTGTTGATCGAATGCTGGTACAGGTGACAGCGGGGACTACTCCCCCATCAGAATACACAGATCAGCGCTACAGCCATAGGCTGTGATTGTTGATCGAATGCTGGATTTCCAACAGGACAGTTTGACCGAAATCAGTCATTAGGCTGTCTTCTGTTGAACAGGTAGTGGTATACACAGAACAAAATGTGAAAATCCTGCTGAACCGGCCGATTTTCAGTCCATGTGTACCCTGCTTTACAGGTGAGAGGGGGGATGTAATAACATGCATATTTCTTACTAAGTATTCCAGATTCCATCAAGAGTCTCCTTGACAACGATCACTAAGATAAATAGTGAAGGTGAACTACATAGACAGCAATAAAATCTAAAGCCGCGTGCACACAACCATTTTTCATGTCATGGGAAAAACAAAGTTTTTCTCGAAGTGATTCTTGTCAAGCCTGCCTTGCATACACTCGTGAAAAAAAAAGCTGTGACGTACAACACGTACGGCGGCACTATAAAGGGGAAGTTACATTTGGATGGCGCAACCTTTGGGCTACTTTTGCTGATTTCCTGTTAGTAAAAGTTTGGTGAGAGACGATTCGCGCTTTTCAGTCTTCGTGCTTTTGAGTCTGTTACAGCGTGACGAATGTGCTATCTCCATTACAAACGCTAGTTTTACCAGAACGAATGTTCCCGTCTCATCACTTGCTTCTGAGCATGAGCGTTTTTTTCCCGTCGTTAACGCCTACACACGACTGTTTTTCACAACGAGAAAAATTAGAGCATGTTCTAAATTTTTAATGGCCATTTTTCACATCGAGAAAAATGCTCTGGAGCCCACACACGATCGTTTTCAATGACCAATTAAAAAAATTGCATTTTTCACGTCATGAAAAACGGTCGTGTGTACGCGGCGTCACAGAGGTTCCAATGTTTTCCAACTCTCATCCACAACTCAGAAAAGCTTTGACTACAGCAGGCATCACGAAATGTTGGCCCATGGTTTACATTGATGGAAGGAGAGACAATGTAAATGAGGGGAGACTGTAATGCAAAAGTGGGGGACTGTGATGTAAAAGTGGGGAACTGGGAGTTGCAAAGGGGAGGACTGTTATATAAAGATGGCAGACTGCAATGTAAAGGGGAGGCAGGGCTGTGATGCAAATGAGGGGAATGTGATGTAAAGAGGGGACTATATTGTAAAAGGGACTATGATGTAAAGGGGAGAGGGACTGCCATGTAAAGATGGGGGGCTATGATGTAAAGGGGGGTGCGACTGTAATGTAAAAAGAGGGGCTGAGATGTAAAGATGGAGGACTGCAATGTACAATGTAAAGATGGGGCACTGCAATGCAAAGGGGGGGGGGGGACTGTGATATAAAGGGGGGGACTGTGATGCAAAAAGATTGTTATGTGATGTAAATGGAGAAGCAATGTAAAGGGGGGTGGGGCTGTGATGCAAAAATGTAGCTAATGTGATGTAAAGAGGGGACTGTATTTTAAAGGGACTATGATGTAAAGAGGGGGATTGTGATGCATAAAGATTGGTGCTGTGATGTAAAGGGGGCTGAGTAATAGAACAAACATGAGATGTGGACCTCTACTGGAACAAAATTTTACTTAACAAACCTCTTAAATTTTAAATCAATACCCCTGGTCTAGAGTCTGCTTTGCTGCACTTAGGTCTTCAGTTCAAATCCCAACCAGAATATTACTTGCATGTATACATACTGTGGCAATGATGATTACTTCAAAGCCAGGGCAAAAATGATCCTCCATGTCGCAGACAGTATTGCTGCCGAACATGCCCCATTCAAGTGAACAGAGCTGCACATGCAACTGTGTGTAATGCATACAGATTCCCAAGCAGTAGAGAACCAAGCATATTGCCTTCTCATCACCTGTCAAAAGCCTTTGAAAAGAAATCCACCATGGATTACTTTTCAGATGTGCAGCGATGTTTGCTGCATGTCTATACATGGCCTTTGTAACAACTATAACATTTTGGATTTCCCTTCGCTATCTGTCTTGGTGACAATGGTCACTAAGATAAATAGTGAGGGTGAACTATAAAACAACAATAAAACCTAACAGAAGTTCTGAAACTTTCCCACTCCATCCAAATCACCCAAAAAAAAATATTTGACTGGGGGCAGCTTGGTGCCTAGCACTTCTGCCTTACAGCACTGGGGTCTTCAGTGAAAAACCCAATCAGGTCACTACCTGCATGGAGTTTGCTTTTGCTCTTTTGTTTACATGGCTTTCGTCCCACACACCAAAGACATGCTGGTATTAGTATATGCATGCATCTGAGGTAGGTACCTCAGATTCTAAACTTCTTGGAAGCAGGGACTTGCAGGCAATGCACAAAATGTAAGGTGCTGTGCAAAAACCTGTAATACATAAAGGCCCATACCCTTTTATCCACAGAAGGAAAAATGGTTGCCTCTAGCATGTGAGATGATCCCTACATAAAAGAGCCTCCAACTCGCAGAAGATCTATGCTGTTAAAGGAGAAGTATGGACAAAGCTCTTATGGCCATATTTCTCATCAGGGTTTTTTTTCCTCAGTGAATAGGTGCAGGTACTCCCCCTTTCTTAGTCACCCCTTTTCCCTGCCCCTACCGACCGCTCCTTGGTTTTACCCCCTACCCACCTATCATTACTGCCCTTTTAGAGAATACAGAACCAAGTATTATTTTGTGGTGATAAGTAATTTGCATGGGATTTGTTAATGATAACAAGAAAAGCAGTATAATAGATCCCATGTAGCCAGTAACACTAGAGCCCCCTTCAACGACAATAGATCCCCCCTGACAACAATGGACCATCCAAAACAAAATCCCCCTGGCAGCAGCAATAGACCCCTGGCAGCAACAACAGGTCTCCCTACAGCCAGCATCAATAGATTCTCTAGCCGCCAGCAACAATAGATCGCTCCCTCAACAGTAGATCTCTCCTAGCAATACCTGAACCCCAGCAATATAAGACCCACCCCCAGCAACAATAGACTCCCCTGCAAAAATAGATCCCCTCCAGCTAGAATAGACCCCCCAGCAGCCAGCATCACTAGACCCTGCAGGACACTCCAACACCCCTTACCATTACATACAGTCAGTGCTGAAGGTGCCAAAACTGTGTTTCCCCACGTTTCTGATAAAAAAAAGCCCTGATCATAGGAGCACACTTTGTTCTGCACTTCTGTGACCTAGACATCACAGAGCAGGTCCAGGCTCTGCAGGGATACCAAACAATAATATCGGGATCCCAACACAAAGCCATTGAGAGCCCAAGCCAGCCACTCCTGCCTCCACAGTCCGGGTGCCCCACTGAGCGCTGAAGAGGCATAGTACAGAACGATAACTGAGGCCTCATACACACGTCCGAGAATCTCGTCAGAAAAAAACTGTCGTTTTCCCTGACGAGATTCTTGGCAAGAAACTCTTGCCACCGGATTGTACTGACTTTCATTTCAAAAGAACCGCGGTTCTCTTGAAAGGAAAGAACGCGGCGACGTCATCGCGTATGACTAGCATGCGCTCGTCACATTCGATGCCGTCGCCACCATCTTGCTTCACCCTACCTATGCCGTGGAAGCTACCGCGCATGCGTCAAAGTCATTTCGAGCATGCGCAGGTTTCCACGGCGACAGGTAAGTATACACACTCTCGGGTTTCTCGTCGGGAAACAGGCCGACAAGAATCTCGATGAGAAAAAAGAGAGCAGGTTCTCTTTTTTTCTCGTCGAGATTCTGGCCAGATTTCCTGACGAGAAACCTGAATGCCTCGTACACACGAACGGGAATCTCGGCAAGAAGCAGTTTTCTTGCTGGTTTTTGCAGAGAAACCTGGTCGTGTGTACTAGGCCTAACTGTCATGGCTCTGCGCTCAGAGCAAATCCGAGAACTGAGCAATCAGCAGTCTTTGATGGCTCAGTTCACACTGTAGAACCAGCAGGAGACAGCTGCAGCATCAGATTGATGATGTAGCCATCTAGATGAGTATGTACTGTATGTTTGTTTGTTTGTTTGTTTTTTCACATACTTCTCTTTCAAACTCTTCACGCTGTTTGAATTTTTTACACTTCTACTATATTTGCTTTTGTTACCAACACCTGGCAAAACATTCATAAAGTTTGGTTACACTGTTGTTATTTATTGCCATTGTTTCTTACAAACTATACAAGTTTCATCAAACTAACATTGTTCAACCAAAAGACCAAACACCTTCTATTCATATTACCCATTTCCTCTCCTAGATTTGGGAGTCTCTATGGATTGTTCTGGTCTGAAATCTGCGGTTACTTTTTTTTTTTTTTTATGTACTTTTGGCTTCATCCTTAGAATAGGCTTGTCAGGGGGCTGGATGAGTTTTCACAGCCTCCCCTGAAAAAAAAAAAAAAGAAGGGAGAGAATGAGAAAGACAGACAGCTCAGTCCCACCCATCCTGCTTCTGCTCTGTGCTAAGTTATTGTGCACCCTTCAGATTTCTTCAGACCATCCCTGAGGCTCAAGCTTTCTCCTCTCGTGTTGCAAGGTATGAACTATCTCCTGAACAAGCTTCCTATACCCTATACCTATATTCCTATATCTGCATTATAATGCAGCTGCTTCTATCATCCTGGAACTTTCCAAGTAGAACTGCAAGTTCTCACTCTGGGAACTAAGTATAGAAATGCTGCTCTATAGGGAATAGGTACAACTTGGGAAGCGTAACTATTACCGACCTGACTTATAGGTGTGGCGACATAATTACTATAGCTCCATCTTATATATTGTATTGATTTTCTGGAATACTTCATTAATTATTCTTAATTAATTGTTATATTTATGCTTATATCATTTTAATCCATTGCATTAAATATGTCAAAAGGGAAATAATTTTGCATTGTTCACCAAAAATTGTAATTGAACCCCAGTGTTCTTTGTCTGCCACTGATAGGCACACTTTTACTCTTGCTTGAAGTTACCTAAGGGGTTAATAAGTTTTTTTTTTTCTGGTCTTAAGATGACATGTTTTAAAAATTCTAGAGATAAGGAATTATATTGGCAACATTGGAGAGATGCACAAGAATTTGAAAAATCCTCTTCATAAAAATGGTGTGATTGCAACAGTAAAGGGAAATATATATATATATATATATATATATATATATATATATATATGTGTATGTGTGTGTGTGTGTGTATATATATATATATATATATATATATATATATATATATATATAGATAGATAGATAGATAGATAGATAGATAGATAGATATACAAACATCTACTGAAACATTTTATTGGAATGTATGGGGTATTTCTCTAAAGGATGTCAGCCAATGATCTTAGATAAGCTTTAAAGAAACAGCCAAACTGGTTAAGTTATTATATAAATATTATACAGATTTTTTTTTTTTTTACTTACTTTTATTTACATGTACAAGTATGTATTAGAAATATCCCCTTTATCCAGGTGGTGTGGTCAGATGTAGTACTTTACTCCCTATAGTTGCCTACCTACATAACATCCTTAGTCTTTTAACGTAACACAAATTATGATTTTATCACCATTATTTTAAATACTTTATTTAAAATTACAATTTTAAATATATTTTTTAAAATAAGTTTGGAAATGTCGGTGAGAAATTTTGGTGAGACTTACAGCCCTGTTATGTGTAGAAAATTAGCCTCTCTCTGATCATAACCTTAAACCTTTTATCTCACTCTGAAATGCAAGTTCCATAGGAGGTGTTAGTTGATATATGCAATATAGAGAGGTCTGTTGGGGATCACATAATAGATGTTAGAGAAGGATGAGGACAAGCAGGAGTGTGTTCTATCACTGGAATGTTTATTAAAGTATTTTAAGCATGCCCTTGAGGAGCAGGGACTGGAAAATAGTCCAGTGATGAACAACTGATATTGAGTATAACAATGTTACGTAGAAAAGTTTTTAAAAAAGAAGACATACTATTATGCTATTTTGTAATATCACGTTAAATTTTAATAATAATTCTAAATATAATAATAAAACATTTAAACATGTTTTTCTTTAATTGGTGAAGCAGAAATGGCAAAATATATTGCCAATAGTCAACAGATGATGGACAGCAAGAGTAGCCATAAAGCCTGCCTGTCACTGCGTGGCAGATCCCTATATAGAGTTGTAAAAAGGGGTTAACACAGCCATTGTCTGCCACATAGGCAGAAAAAGGGGGATGGGTGGGATGAGAGAAAAGAAAGGAGGGGGGGAGCTGATGTTGTGTGGGAGAGAATCAACTTTTCAAACTTGCTCTTAGTTGAGCTCCACCCTGCCTGGCTCCCCTCTCGCATTACTCAGGCCCTGAGGAATGCTAGTTGCTGTGGTAACATAGTCAGGTCCTAAATGGTATGACGGAGCACGCTTATGTCAAATCTTTATTTTCTCCACTGTCCACCTCCATCACAAGTTATTTTCTCCGCTGTTCACCTTCATTACAAGTTGTACAGCATGCAAGCATTGTTTGATGGCTATAGTTACCTAGACAAAGAAAAGCCAATGTTCATCTAGTTCAACCACCACTAATCCCAATAGTTTGGGTCCATACAGAAAGTTGGGCCATTGATTAAAATATTCCCACAAAATCCTTTCATAACGTTTGGGTATTTGTAGTGTCATTAAGTTATGTTGTAGATTTCTCCATTAATACTTCTTTAGGGTATGGCTTTCCTTCCACACTTAACCGTTTTCACCTTTGAAGATGCTATCTAAGCTCATTCCAAACTGATGTCCCTTTGCTCTGTGTACAGTTCTTGGGATAATTTTTTGTCACAAAACCTTTTGTCATTTTTATTAAATTAAACTGTATTTAATAAATAATATCTTAAATCAAAACAACACAAGATACATTAGTCTAACCTTATTACTATGAGACCCTTTTATTAAGTTGCCCACCTTTGTCCCCTTTCCAAAAGTTCTGCACACAGTGCACCTCATATAAAATATGGCCTTACAAGTGATTTACAGTATACACCAGCAATACTATGCTGGAATTAAAGCTGAACTCCAGGAATTGTGTGTGTTACATAGAGACATTGGTCCAGCTTGGCTCATTTCTCATTTCTGATGGACCCCAGGGCAAAATCACTCTAGTAGTTGGTGTGAGATGGAGATTGTGACATTACTGCCCATCCTCTCCGCCTCGTGAAATCAGAGAACACTTATTTTTAATGAAAAAATACTAGGTGTTCCATGAATGGTGGTAGTGCCAAACTCTTTAGTATGCAGAGGGGAAACCTCTTGCCAGTTGCGTCACTAGGGTCGGTGTCACCTGGTGCGAAAAAAAAAATGGTGTCCCCCCACCAACTATAGTCCCCCCTTAGTACAGACCCCCCTCCCGCAGTACAGACCCCCTCCCCTAACTACAGACCCCCCTCCCGCAGTACAGACCCCCTCCACTAGCTACAGACCCCCCTCCCACAGTACAGACCCCTCCACTAACTAAAGACCCCCCTCCCGCAGTACAGACCCCTCTCACCAAGTACAGACCCCCTCCCTCAGTACAGACCCCCCCACCAAGTACAGACCCCCTCCCTCAGTACAAACCCCCTCCATCAATATAGACCCCCTCCCTCAGTATAGACCTCCCCCTCAGTATAGACCCCTCCATCAGTGCAGACCCCCCACCCAAGTGCAGACACCCCCACCCAAGTTCAGACCCCCCATCAGTACAGACACCCCCACCTCAGTGCAGACCCCCCATCAGTACAGACACCCCCCCTCAGTAAAGACACCCCCCAGTACAGACACCCCCTCAGTGCAGACCCCCCTCAGTACAGACACCCCTATACATACCTCAGAACAGCGCTGACAGATACACACACTGTGTATCCCTCAAGTGCAGGCTTCTCCTCCTCTTTGAATCACCCCAGTACCCACCCCCATGCAGGGGCGGACTGACCATTCGGGCAACCGGGCACTGCCCGAGGGCCCCATGCCACTAGGGGGCCCCATCAGGGTTGACAGCCTCAGTAAAACCAGGGACAGTATGTCAAAATCTGTGTTTTTTTTTTTTAAATCCCAAGATTATAGCTGCCCCGCCTCTCCAGTACCTTTTCAGTATGTGTATATGTGTATTCAGCGTGTATGTATACTGTGTGTGTATATTATGTGTCTGCATGTGAATACTGTGTGTATATGTGTATTCTGTGTGTATGTATACTGTGAGTGTATACTGTATGTGTGTGTGTATACTGTGTGGCCCCATTATCTATTGACCCGCGGGCCCCATACTCTCCTATTGCCCGAGGGGCCCCATAATCTCCTATTGCCTGGGGGCGCCATGAGTTGTCAGTCCGCCCCTGCCCCCATGACATAATCTTAGCATAACATACTTCTGGATGGTTTAGTAATCTAATGTTACACTTCAGTTTGTAGAGATGCCCAAACACTTTCCCTGGCATGATTCAGTTTATGACTTCGCTGGGCGATGATGTTAGTGCGATGATCCGAATGTACACACAGCTCTGTTTCACAGGTGGATGTCTTTGGGCTGCAGACCAAGATAAATTTCCTTTTCCATCCTTACCTCATTCATGATGGACATGCAAGTGTAATAAACCTGTGGTTCTTGAATAAAAACTACGGCTCTGATATCACTCAGATAAATGACTTGGGCTGATTTACATTGATGAATGTTTGTTGGGCATAACAACCAATCAGAGTTCAGCTGTTGTTTTTATGTCTGTAAGATAGAAGATAAAAAGGTATTTCCTTGGTTGCTACTAAAACATGGACTCTATGCTTTCTTCTTTTTTTTTTTATATATTTTCTTCAATGTTTTTTAATATATTTTCTTTTTTAATTTTCATATAGTCTCATTTAAGTAGGCCATGGTTGTTTTTCCAAAGGAAACAGCAGTACGTGATAGAAGTTCTACTTGCAAGAACCAGAGGCTCAAAGGACCTTCTCCCCTTTATTATCTAAAAACAACGATCCTTTGTGTTTGTAGCCATGTCACTTTAGACAAAATTTATTTTTTATTTTTTTTTCTTTGAAAAACTTGAACCAGACAGCAAAATTATTAGCAAGTTTAACAAAAGTAACTTTGCTTGACCTAATGTAGGATGATATAAAGTGTTCAACTTTTATTTCTTTTTTTTATGACTAAAAGTAAAACCAACGCACATACAAACACCTCATCAGGGAGCATATTCTATAAGCAAAGAAGTGCATCTTCCAACCATGATATTTACTGCCTGTCTCCAGCAGAGGAGAAGAGAATATGAACATAATATCTGATCTTACAACTTTCTATCATCGGTGTACATAAAGAAAGTTGGAGAAGTCTGCTAACATAGGTTCAAAACAAGACAGTCAAAATTTTTAATTTACATTTGCAGCCATTTTGTTTTATATTTTATAAAGTTGGCCATAGATGGATCGAAAGACAACCGGTTCAGCAGAGACCAGCTGAATTTAAATCCATCTATGACCCTTCCCGCCTGACAGAAGATGATCTAGCAATTGACGTTTGTCAAAAGGGACTGTTCGAAAATCTTTGCCAAACAGTGGGCTGCAGTCTGTTGGCTGTGGCACTGATTAGTGTATTCTGATAGTGGAGGAGTGTCTGCTGTCAGACTACAGCGACACAATAGGGAGGATTCCTTTATCCACCTCGCTTGTGTGAATGGGGGATTCTGTTCATTTTCTGGCTAATCCAAAAAAAAAAAAAATAATAATAATCTATGGGCAGCCATGGCTGACCATACATTATACAATTTTCTTATTCAATTTCCTTTAGATTTACCTTCAACAATGTAATATAAGGGTCTGCCTGATTGGATACAAATTGAAAGGTTTGATTTCATATTATATGGTTTTAGTAAATCTAAAGACAAATTGTACAAGAAAACTGTATAATATATTGCCAGACTAAGGCCCTGCTCAAGAGATTTCCCTTCAAGACACAGATATTACTTTTTGAGTAGGTGAAGGTTAGAACTCCTGTCAGCTTTTTAGGCCGTGTTCACACTGGTGCGACACGACGCTAGTACTACTTTGGATCCGACTTTGCCCTGCGACTTAAAGCCGACATTAGTCCGACTTTTAATGAACGGGGATCCGACTTGGATCCCTACCAATACCAGGCACTGTGTTTGATATGAATCTTGAGGGGGAACTCCACGCCAAATTTTAAATAAAAAACCGGCATGGGTTTCTCCTCCAAGGGCATACCAGTCCCTTGGGTCTGGTACAGGTTTAAAGGGGAACCCCTACGCTGAAAAAACGGTGTGGGGGTCCCCCCAGAATCCACACCAGACCCTTATCCGAGTACGCAGCCCGGCCGGTCAGGAAAGGGGATGGGGACCAGCGAGCGCCTCCCCTCCTGTACTGTACCAGGCCGCATGCCCTCAACATGGGGGGTAAGTGCTTTGGGGCAGGGGGGCGCCCTGCGGCCCCCCACCCCAAAGCACCCTGTACCCATGTTGATGAGGACAGGGCCTCTTCCCGACAACCCTGGCCATTGGTTGTCGGGGTCTGCAGGCGGGGGACTTATCGGAATCTGGGAGCCCCCTTTAATGAGGGGGCCCCAAGATAACGGCCCCACACCCTATGTGAATGAGTTATGGGGTACATCGTACCACTACCCATTCACCTGGTTGGAAAGTGTCAAGAAAAAAAACACACTACACAGGTTTTTAAAGTAATTTATTAGGCAGCTCCGGGGGTCTTCTTCTGACTTTGGGGGTTTCTTCTGACTTCGGGGGTCTTCTTCCGACTTCGGGGGTCTTCTTCCGACTCCGGGGATCTCTTCCGACTCTCTGCTCTCTTCTCCGCGCTCTCCGGTGCTTTCTGCCGGGCCCCTCCACTATCTTCCCATTTATATAGGCATGGGGCGTGGTCACCGGGTGATGTCACCCGGTGACCCTGCCCGTATGATGTCACAGTCCCATCATGCCCCGGGACTGTGACATCATACGGGCGGGGTCAATGGGTGACATCACCCGGTGACCACACCCCATGCCTATATAAATGGTTGCGCACCGCACACGCGGCATTACAGCGGAAGAGAGCGTCAAGTCAACATCGGGACAAGAGAAGAGGGAAGAAGACAGCGGAAAAGACGGCAGGGAAGACCGGGCCCCCGCTATTAAAAGAGGTGCAAGAAGATACTGGAGGGGCCCGGCATAAATCACCGGAGAGCGCGGAGAAGAGAGCGGAGAGTCGCAAGAGACCGCCAGATTCGTAATAAGACCCCCGAAGTCGGAAAAGACCCCCGAAGTTGGAAGAAGACCCCCAAAGTCGAAAGAGACCCCCGAATTTGGAAAAAGACCCCCGAAATCGGAAGAGACCCCCGAAGTTGGAAGAAGACCCCCGGAGCTACCTAATAAATTACTTTAAAAACCTGTGTAGTGTGTTTTTTTTTCTTGACACGTTTCCCCAGGTGAATGGGCAGGGGTACGATGTACCCCATACTTATTTTTATAGGCTGAGGTGTGAGAGGCAGGAAATGGTTTGCCAACATGCGTACCTGAACACACCTTAAAATGTCCTAACTCAGACATGATAATGCATTGTTGATGGATTAATTAAACTCCCAATGGCAATTAAAATACAATATTGTAGAAAATTTAGGCTCAGGGAACTCACTGCAGTCTGCTAATTGCATACAGGCATACCCCGCTTTAAGTACACTCACTTTACATACACTCGCGAGTAAGGACATACCCGCGAGTGTATGTAAAGTGCCTTACAAGTACTGTACAGACATTTTGCAGCCACAGTAGAAGGAGCTAAAGCTCCGAGAGCATAGCCCTTCCTGTTCCAGTGTGCCCCTGACACCCCCAATACAGACCCTGAGACCTCAACTACAGCTCCTGACACCCCCACTACAGCCCCTGACCCCCTACTACACCCTAGAAGTGAAAAAATATATTGTTTCATTTTAAGTACATTTTCGTTTTACATACATGCTCTGGTCCCATTGTGTACTTAAAAGTGGGGTATGCCTGTAGTTAGTTACTGATAATGATGTACTGATTTGCCAAGCATGGCATCAGGATGTTTGTGTACTGATCTTTGAAGATATGATTTGGTAAAGTGGAGTGAAGCCAAATTTATGTGACAAACAAGGAGTATTTTTCAACTCCCAGTGGACCTCACATACCAAAAAAGTATTTTAAAAACTGTGTTCTACACATCAACTGATTAGATTTTTCATATCATTTTGCAACTCATATATAAAAAAATTATAAAAAAAAATTCATTATAGGCTTTATATGACAGAAAAACTTGAAATTTCTCAAATGTTATATTCAGTTTTTTATAGAGTAGGAAAGTCAAATCTCTACCCCTCTATGGAAGCTCATGCTTAGCAATGTTCATATTGGGTTAATTGGATCTTCTTTTCAATCTTCCATGATGAACCAGCCAATGTGTATTTCTCTGTCCTGGAAGTGTACAAAGTGAAGTATTTCCAGACATAGATGAGGCTCAGGCATAAGTCTCTTTTCATAAACTTAGTTTACTCTTCTGAAATAAACTTGTTTTTTCCTTGCAATGAGATCATGTGGACCTGAGGTTTGTTTGCTACAGGACACGGTTCCTCTTCACAGCTTTCCAACCAAAACACACAAAGTTCTTTACTTCTGTGTCTATGGGTTCAGCAGTTAAGGACCATCTGTTACTTTGCTGGGGGCAGTTGGAAATAAACAGTTCAATATAATGGTGTTCACAGATGAAACATTATGGCTTAAAATAAAAGAAAAATCACCCTATATAATATTATTTTGTAAATGGAGAGACCCTAATTAAATACCTGCTTGGTTACATTTACTCAAGAGCAACCAGTTTTTTGCTTTTCGGGGATTGGTCCTACTTAGTTGGATGAACCCTAAATTCCGAGAATTATGGGAGCTACTATTGCTGGCTCTCATTTGTTTAAAGTATATATTTTTTGTGATTTCAGATCAGCATAAGTAATCAGTTTTAGGGTAAGAGCAAGGTCATTAGTTTTAGTGGTTATTAGGGGTTTTGACTTGGCCTTGTTGACCTGGTTACATTTTGTATGTTATTCTTGACTGTTTCAAGTATGTGTCTGGATGTCCTTTATTTTACCTTTACTTTGGCTTATTAGGGTAAAACAAAAGTTCACACAATGCACCCAGGGACATCTTAATGCAAGGGCACTTCTGGGCACTGCCCAGGGGCCCCAGGTACAAGGGGAGCCCCCACAATAATCTTGCATTACATCAAACTTGCCAAGTGCCCAGGATTTGCTGGCACAGTCATGCTTTTTACTAAACTGTCCCGATATGGTCGTGCCCTCCTGAGCCCAGTATTGTGCCCTCCTGAGCACAGTATCATGCCCTCCTGACCCCCCCCCCCATTGTACTGTGCCCTAGTCATTGATTTATGGAATATTTTCCTTTTGTAAAAGTACTAAGGAATATATGTTTAATTCTATCACCTATTTATACTTAATTTCTTGAAGGTGCGTAAATTGGGGCCCCAGTGCGTTACTTTGCCCAAGGGCCCATGATGCTTTTAAGTTGGCCCTGAATGCACCCCCTCTCATATCTTCCCTCCCCAGCTACTTCAGTCTTCTGTTAGACACATACAAATATATATTTGGAGGACAAGACTGATGACACATGCCCTATGCCAGAAGAACACACAGGTTTAGTTTAAGTTTCCTGGGAACATGTAGGCCTGACCACATGTTCAAAACTTCTGACTATTTTTTGAGTCAAACATTGCATTACAATAGCTAGTTTTAGATTATGTAATCAAACAATTAATTGGACATTATTCCTCCTGATTATTTAGCCCTCATTGGTTGTATATACATTTCTAAGTGTATATATTTTTTTATTGGGCATAGTTCATTTGATAGTAAATACAGTTGAGTGTGGCAGATTGGTCTGGCTAATCTGAAAGAGCCAAAAAGATTTTTGTATGCCTAGTTTTAATTTAGTTTTGGATAGAGATGAAGAATTAGAAATCTTTTGTTTTTTTCTGCTACCTGAGGCTTTGTTACAGAGATTTTCCTGCATTAGCTGCCCTACTGACAATTGTCTCATCAGACAGGAAGTGGGGGAATATCTATAACAGGGACATCATTATAAATCTGACAGGGGTTCTAGTCTTCCCCTACTCTACTAAAGAAAATATTTTTTATATCTACTGGTGTTGCTGTTGGAGAGATCTCCTTGCTTCCTACCTAGTATAACACTGTCAGCAGGACAGGAGGTGAGAGTGAATTTCTTTAAATGAGATCCTGGATAGCATGAGAAATCTGATATAGTTTCTTACCCTCTCCAATTCTATCTGATATATAAAAAAAAAGGTTTGGGCTGAACATGCACTTTAAAGAAAACTTATTTTTAAAGAAGTAAAGAATAAAAGAATATGCTTGCCATTGTTGACTTGACTGAAAATGGTCGTACTACCGATCTGCTTATTTGTTCCAAGGCAGTGAGAAAGTATTGAAGGCCTCTGGTTACCTTGACAGCCATGCATCTAAAGCCTCGTACACACGACCGAGGAAATCGACGGACGAAACACATCGTTTTGCTCGTCGAGTTCCTTGTGAAGCCGTCGAGAAACTCGACAAGCCAAGTTTCTCCATTCCCGTCAAGGAAATAGAGAACATGCTCTCTTTTTGGCTCGTCGAGGTTCACGACAGTTTCCTCGACAAAAATGTACACACGACCGGTTTCCTCGGCAAAAAAATATCACCCAGCAAGTTTCTTGCTGGTTTTTGCCGAGAAACTCGGTCGTGTGTACGAGGCCTAACATTTTCAAAATCAGAGCCCAGCAATGGCGGTCCACATATTTTTTAAGGGTTTGTGTTGATGGGCTTGATGCCATCAGTTTAACATCAGATTAAGGCACTTCTGAGATCATTTAGAATGCATTTGCAGGTTTATTTGACCTGCAGTTTCTTTTAACCTATATTTGATCTGCTTCACATGGGTTTTTCTTTCCCTTAGACTTATATGGAAATGCAAAATGCAAATGTTTGAAGTGAACAAAAGATTATCTCACATGAAAACCCCTGTGAGTATAGGTGGGCTTTAAAGGCACAACATGAGATATGTACACAAGTAATTTCTATAAAAATGTAATTTATTTAAGAAATCATTAAAAAGGGGGTTTAAGAGCAAAGCCAACAGGCAGGGGGAGAGAGCCCCCTACAAAGATGTATGTGTACCCTCAAGTCAAATACAGACAAGAGTGATAGTAAATACACAAAATATTGATGCATAACATCCAAATACTCTTGTCTGATAGGCAGTCAACGCGTTTCACTGAGCAGTAGCTTCTTCAAGACCGTTTGGTTATGGGGGTACAGGCAAAGTTATCGTAAAGCAAACAAACATTTGTAAAGAATTGTACAAATCATTTTACATAATTCCATCTATAAGATTATGTAGTATAATTATATGGCTTACATTTAGCGGTACTTTCGTGGTCTTTGATAAAGCATGCTGTGGGGCGGACACAGGAGCTCAAGTTGGCAAACTCAAGTGTAAGTGCATGGAGGCAGGTGGGAGTTTTAAATATAGAAGATATTGAAATTAGTGTGTATAACGTTCAACCGAAGACCATAAGCATTCTATTAGGATTGAACGTTATAGGTTGCTATATGTGTATTTACTGTCACTCTTGTCTGTTTGAGTTAAGGGTAAACATACATCTTTGTAGGGGGCGCTACTTCTCCCCTCACCTGTTGGCTTTGCTCTTAAAGCCCGTTTGTTACTCATACTGTACATTTTTAATTTGTTAAGTAAATTGAATTTTTATAGAAATTACGTGTGTACATGTCTCATGTGCCTTTTTAAAGTCCACCTATACTCACAGGTGTTTCCATGTGAAATAATCTTTTCTTCTGTTTACTTTTGATGTTGGCACGCTCTAGAAAGCTGGTTTGTCTGTTTGAAGTGAACAAAAGCCCATCCACACAGGCCCTTATGCAAGTGTCATGCTGTCAATTTGGCCATAATAGTCAGTGACCATTAGTCCTGGTTCACATATATGCAATGCAGGAACCAGCAGTTCACTCTGACATCTGCGAACCGCGGCGTGTGTCAATGCAAAGTTAATGACGCCCCCTGATCGGTTCACAGATCGCAGTACGAACTGTCAAATGGTGCAGGAATCGAATCGCATAGGTATGAACACCCATGCAATTCGATTCCAGTGTGCACCAGTGTGAATGCGATGCAATTTCAGCCATAAATTTTGTATGGCTGAATTCGCATCACACAGACATTGCATGCGATCTGCACAGCAATGCAGTGCGAATCACATGCAATGTCTGTGATCGCACAAGTGTGAATCCAGCCTCTGAGAATCTCTTCAGCAGCAGCACATACAGATATACCAATGTTTTTCATCAGTAGCATAGGAAGGGGATAAAACACCTGTTGGATTTTTATTCCCTTTTGTGTCCCCATTACAGCTTTTTTCTCAATTCCTGCCTAGTGAAACTGTTGTCAGCAGGACAGGAAGTGAGGGTAAATCACTCTAACAGAGCCCCACATAGCAACAAAAATCTAGTTCTTGTCATTCCTTACTAACTCCTAATGGAAGGAATTTTTGTTGGCTTAGTATACACTTTAAAGCTGAACTTCATAAGCAAATAATTGTCTAAATACAAAAATCATGCATATTCTTACTTGAATCATGGCGTGCTTTGTGTATTTCTTCCAGATCTGTGCAGCAATCTGGCATAAAACTGTGTAAGAGCCTCCTGTAATATACTGTAGACCAGTCATTGCTGCTCTCTTTCCTTATGCAGGGTGACTGGTCTTGTATCTGCCCCCTCTGTAGTTTTCTGCAGGCAGCCTGTAGTAGGTAGAGCTGTTTGGGTCCTCCCACAGGATTGATCTCTAGGCGAGCAATGTGCAGCACAGTGATGATGTCACTACTATATTTACAAACCACGAAATTAACTTGCAAATGCAATTGGTGCATACAAAGTTAATGCATATCTTCTTTGGCTATAGAGGATTATATTTCAATTAAACTATTTGAGCCCAGAGTTCATTTTTATGTTTGGGATAACCTCGAAGAGGCAGTGAGATTAAAAGAAAAACCTTTCCAACAGCGTCTCGAAAATATTGGGGACACCACAGTCATCTCCAGCCTGCTGTTGATTTTGGTCAGGCAAAGTGTTTTTTTGCGCTCTGATCTGCAATGTGATTAAATAACCATGTTTATCTTCTAGCTGTGGACTTAAGGAATGTACTCCCAGCATGCATATACTGTGTGCCAGGAAGGATCCAAATAAAACAAGGTGCCCCAGCCTGTGCATACTAGGGAAGGGGCAATGAGTTCTGCCAACGGTGGCAGTAATTTTCCACCCAGACACTCATCAAAGTTTCAAAAAAGCTGAAGTGACCTCAGTGTGAGAGAAAAAGCACAGAGACAGAGCACAGAGGGGATGGTGTGGCCAGAGAAAATAGGATGAAAGGAAGTTTGCTGGCTGTACAAGCCAGGCCACTTTACATGGTGTATGGGGCAGCTGACAAAGAAAAACACTGCCCGGAAAAAACATTAAGGATACATGTGTAGACAAATCCTAAGTTAACATATGGAGAATAAAAGTCCTTATAAATACAATTCTTTAAATATGATACATTTGCTTTAGGAATTTATGTAATGAAAGAGTGCAAATAATAATGTACACATAACTAATTTAGCCTTCAATTTTTGAGTACACATTCTGTACATGTTAACCTTCCTTCCCTTCCATCCAAGCCTGGCTTTTGTAAATTAACTATTTTGGGTCTACTCATTAAAAAAAATACTATTTCACCTGTCTCTGGGAAATAATCACCACTGGCTTGCTACTTCTGTCACCCATTGCAAAAATAAGATTTCCCAGCTGTACTTCATCCCTTTCATCAGCCACCTTGAAAGTGTCACTCTTCCATCTGGCTACAAATTTCCACCATTGAAGTCCTAAGAGGTATAGGAAGCCAATATATGACCCAATTTGCTAGAAACCACACTAAAATGATGATATATATTAATAGGCGGAGGTGGATTGTAAAGTGTCCTATTTTACCGTATGCATAGGGTGGTGAGGGGTTAGAATAGTCTAACCCCTCACCAGATAGCTGGTAGATTTTTATTGCTGTATCTTGTTACAGAGATTTACTCTCTTTTTTTTTTTTGTCCTGGAGTCCAATGCAGATTATGTCCTGGACCTTTATCCATGGCAATTTTTATGTCTCTAGCTTTGTAGTTCAGCCCAACTACCAACTACAAGTTTCAAAATCCTTGTACCAAATATTTGATTTATTATACCTGATTGTGGATATTAATGTATTTTATCAGGTATCACTATAATATAGGTTTCATTTTAAATTTAATTATGTGTTTACAATTTGTATATTTTTGTAACTAGTTTAATTGTCTTGGTATTTATCTAAGAGTCAAATCACAGGCTTAATAATGCAAAGCTAATGATCAGATTTCCGGATTCACCCATTTAGTGCCATAATGAAAAATAATAACTGACTGGTAGCTGTTGGTTACTGCACATCACATATTGTTCTTTGTTGTATTTAGGGCCCCTAAAATCATTTGATGTCTGTTATGGTCTTAAGGCACCTGAACCACCCATCAAGGGACCAAATCCAGACCTGCAGCGTGTGTGTTGTGATACACTGCAGCAAAGGTCCCTTGACACCCGCTGTATTTGTATGTTTGAGAGCCATTTTTAACCACTTGAGGATTTTGAACATGATATACAGTATATACTAAAAAAAGTCAACATGGTCAACTTGATTCATGCATACTGGCACATTATACCTTTGTCTTGCATTTTTTTTGTTTTCGGTTTACAACCGCTTTAATCGGACAAGTTGAAGTTAGAAGCTGATTGGCTATCATGCACAGCTGCACCAGATTTTGCACTACAGTCTTAGTAAATCAACCCCTATGTGTCTATCATAATTACACTTACTTTTCCATCATAGAGTATATATTACTAGTGTCAGTTCTTAACTGGATACTAGCTAGTTGTAATAAGGCGCATTCAACTGGATATCTTGTATAGTGTTGCAGACCTCAGATGTGTGGAAATAAAGGCTGAGACATCTTCTTGCCACTTGTTGCAACTGAAGAGGTGGTTTGGAAAAGTTGAGAAAAGTCTTCAACATTATAGAAAAAGTCCAGTTGAATGTGACTAACTACCATGAGATGGATAAATGAGAATCTTCATAAACCTTTTACCAGATACTCACGAAAAGTTCCTTTTGTCTTCAGGTCTAACTGCACAATGAGGGTCTGGATCTTCTTCGTCTTGTGCCTGGCTGGCAGAGCACTAGCTGCACCTGTAAGTGGCATTTATACAATTGTTTTTTACAGTAATGGTTATTAAATAATAGTAGTTAGAATTTGTCTTTTTTTAAGTAACTAACCTAACTCTCTTACACAGCAACAGGATGCTTTGCCGGAAGAGGAGGAGGTGATTGAAGATGTTGTAACAGAGGTACAATTACACATATCTTTGTCTTAGGCATGCTTATTTAGCAAGGCAAATACTGGGGAAAAAGAACTTATAAACAGACCTGCTGTATTCAATACCAGTTAATGAAGTCTGCCTGGTTTTGAGGGTCCTGCACTGTCTTCAAATAGGAAATTAGGGCCAAGTCTAGCTGCAGATTTAAAATACAGATTTTATCGCAGCCCCCCCGCAGACAGATAGGGTCGTACACATGCCATAACTACAATGCTTTGTTTTGTTGCACGCCAAAAATTACCTTCTTTTCGCATTCAGCGGGCAGGACTGTTGCTGAACTTGATTCATTCATGTGATTCAGTGTACAAATTTGCCAGCATACCTTCAAGTCTTAAAATAAGGTCCAAAGGTTCCATTGAAGAATGGTCACATCACAGTGGGAAAGGTGCAATTTTTCGGAGCCGTAAAGGACCCCTTTCTTAGGCATGTGATATCACATACTTGAGTAAGGGGTTCTGCGTGGCTCCGAAACATTGCACTTTTCCTATCATGATGTGATCATTCTTCTAAAAAAACAACTTTAGATGTTATTTGAAGATCTGTGGTGTGCTGGTAAATATGTACACTGATTTGTGATGCTTCTAGTCTGCAGCTGGCTATTTCTACAACACTCACTACCCTAAGCTCATTCCAGGAGCCTGTGCAATGGGAATATTGACATCAATTTGCGTTGGTTGGACCAATCCATAATTGCTAGACTTGCGGTTGCAGCTCTGTATTCCCATAAAAAAAACAGGCATTCAGGAAGCAGCATTATCACCTCCTGAATGCCTGTCAGCTTCTCCTGCATAATGCTTTCTGAAAAGCGATCCACTATGTATCGTCAGAGAGCAATGCAAATGTAAATGAGCCCTAATATATTCTTAATTTTGGTTAAATATAAGGAGTTTAAGTACCTAAATTTGGCTTGGGATTAGCCTTTTGCAGTCCCTATACAGAGCTCTGACTGGTGGAGAAACAGCGCAAGCACTACTATGTGAATTGTATCTGTGTATTTATCTGTTTTAAAGGGCTGTTGTGGGAGGGCAGTTTTAAATACTGTACATTCATTGGAGAGGCAGTAAAAGGTCTCAGGTAAAACGGCACATTTGATAGTAATAACAATGGGTACATTGCCCAAAAAGTCCCACACAAATAAGGAGATAACAAATAAACTGCATGAAAGCTATCCCCCAAGTGGAATTACACTAAGGACGCTAATGTTGTAAGGCATCAATGCCAACCTCCTAAAGGAAGAAGTTACAATATGCAGTTTTTTCACATTTACACTTTGCTGATTACAGGAGGCAGTAGTTGGAGCAAATCCTGTGCAGGTAGAAGTTGGCGAATTCGATGAAGCAATTGCTGAAGATGAAGAGGAGGAGACTACAAGTGAGAGTAAGTATGGTGTAAAATGTCACCTTAAATTATAGTTAGTTATTAGAGTTAATGGAGTTGATTTACACATAACAAATTATCCTCAGAGCTTAGTGAATGAGGGGAAGCTCATCATCCAATTATGTGCAAGCAGATATATTGTTTTTTTGTTTTTGTTTTGTTAAGTGAACTTTTACTATGTTTACTAAGCTAAGAGCCCATTCACACAGGGGCAACATGACTTCTAGAACGACTTTGGGAGCCAACTTGGACACGACTTGAGTATGAGTCATCAGGCAACTTCAAGTTGCCTCCAGGACCGTACAAGGCAACTTCAAGTCGCCTCCAGGACAGGAGGCTTTCCAGTGGCCAATCAAATAACAATCAGCTCTGTGGGAGGGAGGGGTTTGCCTGAGAAATGTATGTTATCTTCCTGTATTGTTGCTTCAGTTAAGACTTCTGAGGCGACTTCCATTGAAATCAATAGGTACAAGTTGCCTACAAGTTACCTACAAGTCGGATTGAAGTAGTACAGGAACCTTTTCTCAAGTCGGAGCGACTCCAGTAGTGTACATTAAGACAGCTCCCATTCACTTCCATTCATTTTCTCGACCGCGCGACTTGGGGCAACTTGGGGCGACTTGAAGTGGGATGCCAGGTCGCCCCAGTGTGACCCGGCACTGAGGGAAAGCCCACCTGCAAAGTGAGCAACTGATTTGCCTTTAGTAAATCAACCTCAATTAGTCTAAATGTTCAGTTAGAGCATCAAAGGTGTGAATGAATGTGTGAGTTATTACATTAAAGTTTCCAAAGGTGTTAGATTATAGCCTCCACAGCTATGTATACACTTACAAAAAAATGTTTCCTCCCACCAGCGGGATCTAACCACCCAAACCCTCCCCCCCTCATACACTGATCAGCACTGCAGCTATGGGCTGCAGCAGCTGATTCAATGTTGGTTTTCCAGCAGGACTATTCCACAGAAGTCAGTCTTACTAGATTCTGTTGAACATAGGGGGTACACACAGATCATAATTCGTCAGATTCCTTCTGAACTGGCTGAATTTTGATACTTGTAAAAGTAAAATAACAAACATGGTATACTTACCTGCTCTATGCAATGGTTTTGCACAGAGCAGACCAGATCCTCTTCTTCTGGGGTCCTCTGCCCACGCTCCAGGCTCCTCCTCTATGGCACGTGCCCCCATGGAAAGCCGCATTAAGATTGACATTTTTCTGTCCAGCGTTGGGGTACCATCAAATAATTCTGCAAGACTGTTCTTAAGGAACTAAGTGATTTAGAAAATGTTCCTATTGATATTGATTACTGCAAAATATGCTGGTGCTGGAACTTTCTCCTCCACCACCATGTTTTAAATTCAAAGCTTATGCATCCACATTGTAACATGCAGCTACCTCAACAGGGGCACAACAATAAAAATCTGGAATACCTTTCCTCACTCTAATTGAAATTCAGAAAACAATGTTTTGGATGGAGTTCCACTTATGTTTTACAGTGACCTTTGCAGCTTTTTCACCAAATGGTTTTATTTATTTTTTACAGATCCATGCCTTAACCACCATTGCAAACATGGCAAGGTGTGTGAAGTTGATGAGAGCAACAAACCAATGTGCGTGTGCCAAGATCCTTCTTCCTGCCCTGAAAGTGTAGGAGAGTTTGAGAAGGTAAGAAAACAAAATAAAGCATATACATGTTACTGTAATAATACTTAAAAAAAAAAAATTACAGTATATTAGTGATAATATATTAGTGTACAAACCATGGCATAAATTATATGACTGTAAGAGCAGACTACAAAATGGGATAAGAATTAAAGAAAAGTTGTCATGAATTGACTAGTATATATTCATTAGTGTCACTATGTACATTCTGAATGGTGTGCTACAAATCCAGAATATAATTTCTGTTACATCACATAAGTGAGTGCCAGTGAGTAAACCTTATAAAAGAGAAAAGGATTTTAGTGTCCGATTAAATGGATGTCAGTTATGCTAATATGTATCTATTGTTAAGCTGTTGCTTACAAAATTATCTTTCTAAATTTTCTCCTGCAGGTCTGTGGTAATGACAACAAGACCTATGATTCTTCATGCCACTTCTTTGCCACCAAGTGCACCTTGGAGGGCACAAAGAAGGGCCACAAACTGCACCTTGACTACATTGGACCATGCAAATGTGAGTCATGCATCTATTTAATAACAGGGTACTATTTTAAAAGTTTGTAGCGTCAAGGACAAATTCACTGCTCCAACCCTTTAAGCGCTCCCCTCATATGCTGGTATCAGGTGCTGGCTCTCACTTCTCCACACATGGCTCAGTATAATCCAAAAGAAAAGCCTTACATTGATGATGTTGTCACAGGCAAAACTTTAATAAGTGGACTAGCTTAAACACATGGTGCCACCCCCCATAACTAACCCTCCAACACATTTCACCCGATGGGCTTTATTATAGGTTTTGGTGGTCCTGGGGGAAGTTTGTTGGCTGATTAAAGTTCTGCCTGTGAAGGCATCATCAGTGTGCACCTTTTTTTTTATACTGAGCATATTCTTGTAAGTCACATATATGTGAAAATAAATACAAGCAAATCAAATCACACCAAAAACATTTATGAAAATACCATCAGCCTTGTAAAATGAGAGCGATGAATTGAACTTTGACTACCTGTTTGGTCCTAGTACCCCAATCTGCATGTGGCAATTTCCCTTGCCATTCAACTCTACGACAAGTTGCCAACGTCAATGTCTCTCCGGGTGTCAGATTTCTCCATTTGGATTTATAAAGTTGACACATCACATCAGAGAGATACAGAAAGAGATACTGTCAAGAAGCTCTAGAAGTGGGTTGGTCCAATTTTTATAAAACTTGTGACTTCTTCAATTATAAAAAGACAATAGGGCTGAAGTGCATATTCTTATTTAGTCATAAAACATTAGGACTTAGATGGGACATGATGACAGTAATATTGCATCTGCCATTCATAATTTGTTTTTTAAATGTCAGGTTCCAGGGTTGTTACTCTGATATTTTCGTCAAAATATAAAAACCAGTAGGTAATCATACATTTTTACCAAAATGAAATGTAATATAGCAAAATGAAGGAAAGATTTCTGGACAGCCGCACTCCAAAACTTGTTGCTTTTATTGTAAAATAAAAAACACAGGATACATGCCACAGCAAATAGGGTACAAGCTGACGCATTTCACACTAAACTTTAGTGCTTAATCATAGCTAACACACATAAAAACACTACACATGAAAATCGCTATCCAACTAACTAGGATAAATAAATAAGAATAAAGTAAATTAAAACGTATCACGTACAACACAAACTTCTCTAAACATTGAGCACTAAACAAAGAAATACACACACTATAAAAGGAATGCTTCAGATGTGCACTTCGTGTCTCATGATCCCCGTCTCAGTAAATAATCAGAAGGTAAACTTTGTTGTAATAACCACTAGGAACGGGGATAAAGATAAATATAGAGACAGGATGAGCAACCTGGAAAAAAGCAGAACCTCCACACATGATGCAATGCCATGTCACACACTTGCATATATGAGGTGCATTCATCATGACCGAGGTACTCATAGTAAAATCCAAATATCTGATCTTGACCAAGGCCATAGAACAATACATCTCAGCAAGTGTGGCTTTGGATTTGGTGAAGAGGTCCATAATTAGTATCCTTGAGCGGTGACTCTCTTTGTTGAAAATGTAATATAGATGTACGTGTGAAGCTTCCTTATTAGAGTAAAAATAATAAGCCGAACAAAGTTAGATACTTATAACACACAGTAACCTTGTCATTAAAGTAAAATGATTGCTCCCATTTATGGTTTGGAAATGTAAGCCCCTAAGTGACATTTTCCAATAGAATGTTGTAAAAGGGCCCCAGGGTGACTGAATTTTAAATGACTGGTTCCAGCAAGCGTAGGTCCCAAGAGGGAAGATGTGATATCCAGCTGCTGGGAGTCAGCCGTCAGTTTCCTGCTGGCTCAGCCAACAATCAGTGAAGCCACCCTTAGGGATTAATTCCTACAATACACAGATGTGTTTAGGCTTGCTGTGCTTTATATAGAACATTCTCTCCAGTTTCTTTAAATCAGATGGATGTCTGTGCAAAATAAATCCAGTTTTCTTTCTAATGCTTACAAAAATGCACCAAATTTTCTTTAAAAAAAATAATGTTGCTACCTATTAAACTTTACATTTAGTACAGGTATCATTCAAATGTCCTACCTCTCCCCATCAACGCCCTAAGCCCTCTATTTAAGACCTCTGCTGTATAGACATCTCTGGTATGACCAGAGGTCGGTCCTGTTTATTAAACTCCTGAAATTTTACTTTCAGTTACTTTCATTTTGTGTTGACAAGTTGAATCACTCATTGTCTACAAACCTAGAGATAAAAGGTAGCAAGATCTCTGTTCCCACCTATGTTGACCTACCACAGTTATTTTAAGAGTGTGGAAGACTAGCATAGACATACTGTTGGAGTTCCCAAGACATTTTAAGAAGCCAATGGCTGATTTATCCTACCATAATCCACACATTTCACTGAACCCCTCTTCAAACATTCCTCTGTAGATATCTGCATCTCTGTAAAATTCTCATTTTAGCTAAGAAGGTGGGTTCTTGGGTATAGATATCTTGCTGTCAATGAGATTCTTTCTAATGACTGTGGTATGTGAACTGTTTCTGTCATCATAAGTAAGAAATACAATTAGTGAAGTACTCCAAACCACTAAGAGAGGCAGTAGATCAGGAGGGGAAACAAAAGATCAATTTTGACTGAAATTCTTCTACAGTAACTATTCAGATAATAACAGGCTGAATAGTAGATGCTACTGCTCTAACAATGAGGCTTCTGTTTCGATTGAGAACCTTGAGCTGTAGAGTCAAGAACTGACCTAACAAAAAACCTCCTTTCAGGGAGCCTTGGAGGATGTAAACAGTTCCAATGGGGATTTCAGCAAAGTGTATTGCTTAATCCCCTGTAGTGATGACATTTCTTGATATCTTCTTTGTATACAACAAACCTGGGCTTATGAACCAGCTGTACAGACATGGTTACTCATATTGTCATACTTTGGAAATACGTTAACAATGTATATGAAGATTGTCCAGGTGGCTGAGCTCTTTGTTTATCTCATTAGTTAAGAAATATAAACTTTTCTCCACTTGGTCTTTCAGACATCCCTGCTTGCATGGATTCTGAGCTAACTGAATTCCCTCTGCGTATGCGTGACTGGCTGAAGAACGTCCTGGTCAGCCTGTATGAGCGCGATGATAACAACAATTTACTCAACGAGAAGCAGAAGCTGAGGGTATGGAATCAGATGTGATAAGGAAATCTTGTCTCAAAGTACATCTGTCATGCAATTGTTAAAATGTTTGATGGACCGTTTTCATCGGACCAAACCGATGGTGTGTGGGCCCCATCGGTTATTTATCCATAGGTTAAAAAAAAGCCAACTTGCTTTAAATTTAACCGATGGACACCTAACCGATAGGAAAAAAAAACGATCGTTTGTAGGCACGTCCATCGGTTAAAAATCCAGGCATGCTCAGAATCAAGTCGACGCATGTTTGGAAGCATTGAACTTCGTTTTTTTCAGCACGTCGTTGTGCTTTTTAACCGATGGTGTGTAGGCACGACTGTCCATCAGACCGTTCTCATCGGTTTGACCAATCGTGTGTACGCGGCATAAGAGTTTCTTACCTTTCTGATGCTATGCGTTCCTATGTTATGAATGTATTTGCATAAGTATAGACCCTCTTCTTACTTTGTGTTAGATGGACTAAAATCATATGCTGTCACTATCTTATGAAATTGTGTATACGAGTTTCTATTTATGCGTTTTTTATAAATAAATATTTATAGACCTTTTACATTAACTACCTGTACCACCAAAAGTCCAATTTATTAGTCCATTAATTTCCATTGTCACTTTATCGGGACGTTGGTACACTAAAATAGGTGCATTCACAGTGATTAGTCGCCCTGTGTTTTATGCAAGTTTAGCAAGACCCATTCAAACACTTTAAGGCATTGTCAAACTGACATTTAGGATTCCATGGTCTAATATTTAAAAACCCTCCATAAAAAAGCCCACAACACTCGTTGATGTTGACTGCAATAATATGTTAGCAATACTATTAAGTGTACTAATGGCTTAGGGCACAGTGGGCTTCCCAGAAGTCTGACAGTGATTCTAACTGTAATAATATGATCCTTTATAATAGGTAAAGAAAATCCATGAAAACGAGAAGCGTCTGGAGGCTGGAAGCCACCCCGTTGAGCTGCTTGCTCGTGACTTTGAGAAGAACTACAACATGTACATCTTCCCAGTTCACTGGCAGTTTGGACAGTTGGACCAGCACCCAATTGATGGGTATGTAAAACCTTTTATTATAGTTAAAGTATATAAGTGGGAGCAATATTTCATGGCATTTATTCTGTTTGGTACATTATTATATGTGTACTTTTTTAGGCGGAAGCTTTTTGCAGATCCCTCATATAAAGATTCTGCAGACACAGCTAATTCAGTGATCTATTGTTGTTTATGGAATGGCCATACAGACTAATGAGTCCATTCCTTTACAATCTGCATGAGCAGAATTTGAAGATTTCCCACAGGGATAGTTCAAAAACCTGTGGAGAAGTCGTATAAAAAAGTAGATTTGGAAAGTCGGTCAGGTCACTCTAGGAGCAAAGGCTTTAGGAGCCCCTTCACACTGTTTGGTTCTGGTGCATTGTGTTAAGACACGTGCAATAAAGTACCTTTTGCAAAGTTTTTACATGTATTGTGTTAAGGCAGCCCATTCATGTGAACCATACCAGACTGCATTAAAAATTAAACATGCTTTATTTTTTGCAACCCAGTACATCACAACACACACAAGTGCAGTACCATGTATTGCAACACAGGTGTGCTGTCAAGGTGTCTTAGGGTACCATTACTATGGATTGCAGTATTGCACAAGTTACTGAACCACAACAATGTACATTGGGTCCTAAGTAGCCAAGTAATTTGTGTGTACATTCATAGCAATAGTAAGGACTCCTAAAAGTACGGCTTGTATTTTTTAGATGCATTGTCTATCAGCTTATGTTTTTTTTCAGTCCAGAGAAACGAGACAGGGTGCATAATGTAAATGCAGAGTAGGTAATATTATAGAAAAGGAAGGAGTACAAGAGTAACGACCCTGTCACATGTATTTTTATTATTTCTGCTTATCTGTATGTCCCATATTTACCTACAGATACCTCTCCCACACCGAGCTGTCTCCTCTCCGTGCCCCCCTCATCCCTATGGAGCACTGCACCACCCGTTTCTTTGAAGAGTGTGACCTTGACAGTGACAAATACATTGCATTGGATGAATGGGCTAAGTGCTTTGGAATCAAGGATGGTACGTAGTGTTACAAAACATGTACAGTACAGCATGTCTACATTTAGAAGTGACTCCATCTACCCAAATTACATGTAGGAAAGTTCCAGTTGTGAGAGTGACAACGCTCTTGCCTAATTTTCCGGCTCCTTCGGTTCAGAATAGTATGGAATATTAACAAAAGTTAGATCATGAAATCGGGATGTACATGTAAAAACTTTATTTATTTTTGGCGGAGTTCCAATTTATTTCTGTGAGCTGTTAGCAGACTTCACCTGCTGAAGTCTTGATCTCCGGAGTGATAAAAATAAGACCATCACACTTAAGCCTAATACGCATGGGCCGAATGTTGGGTGGCATCATGTGTACTGGGTGGCATCATGTGTTCCAGTTTTTTTTCGTTGAGCCCTGCTGGGTTGAACGTAAAAAAAAAAAAAATACTAGTGTGTTTGGGGCTTTAAGTTGTCCTTGTCCATTGCTCACCTCCTGGTTCCATCTGTTTACCTTTTGGCATCCTGAGCCTTCAATACCCATTCTCCAATTTTCCCTTCCCCCCTCACTGTTTATACAGGCCACTAACAATGAAATTGGTATACCAATGTTGTAAACAGTCACTTTACACTGCAGTAATGTCTACATATGTGCTGGAAGAAGCCCTCCTATACCCTAAACTCTTCCCTCAACAACCCTATCCTGTAGCTCAGACCAAAATATTGTTTATAAACACTGGCCTAGATTCAAGAAGCAATTGCGTCTGCGTAACCATAGTTACGCAGCGCAATTGCTTACTTGCGCCGGCGTTACGAATGCTCCTGATTTAGGAACCTCGTTACGCCGACGGCAGCCTAAGATATGACTAAGGCTCTTATGCCAGTCATATCGTAGGCTGCATTCTTACGTTGGCCGCTAGGGGGCGTTCCCATTGTGGTCAGCGTATAGTATGCAAATTGCATACTAACGCCGATTCACAACGTTACACGAGCCCTGCGTACGCAGTTTACGTCGTTTCCGTCCGTCGGGTTTCGCGTAAGGCTGCTCCTTCTAATAGCAGGGGCAGCCAATGTTACGAATACCCGTCGTTCCCGCGTCGCAAAGTTTACATTTTACGTTGTTTGCGTAAGTGAATCGTGAATGGTGCTGGACGCCATTTACGTTTCTTTTTGAAGCAAATGACGTCCTTGCGACGTCATTTGCCACAATGCGCGTCAGGAAAGTTTCCCGACAGAGCATGCGCCCTACGCTCGGCGCGGGAACGCGCCTAATTTAAATGATTCCTGCCCCCTACGGGATCATTTAAATTACGCGCCCTTACGCCGGGCATTTTTGAGGAGCGCCCACGCAAATTACGTGGCTACTGCTTCGTGAATGAAGCGTAGCGCAAATAATTTGCGGGGGCGCAGGGCAAAAGGAGTGCGCAGCGGTACCTGAATCTACCCCAGTGTATACTTTTACAGTGTTTCCTATAAGACTTGTCCAGTAGTTTTTTTTTTGTACTTAAGCCGAGTCTACAGTTGCCCCAAGACAGGCAGACATCTTATGTACAACAGATTGTGATAGTTTCAAACATAAAGTGAAGCAGTCGTTTTCACTTCCTGTAGATAAAAACATTTAAAGAAATTCAAAGTGGATTTCCAACTTAATTTAAAAAGGTATAAACGAGTATTTAGGTAACCATTTTGGATACTGATCAGAGCAATGTTAGGGCGCGTACACACAATAGGTTAAACCGATGAGAACGGTCTGACGGACCGTTTTCATCGGTCAAAACCGATCGTGTGTGGGCCCCATAGGTTATTTAACCTTCGGTTTAAAAAAAAGCAAACTTGCTTTAAAATTTAACCGATGGATTGCTAACCGATAGGCTCAAAACCGATCGTTAGTATGCAAAAACATCGGTTAAAAACCCACGCATGCTCAGAATCAAGTCGACGCATGCTTGGAAGCATTGAACTTCGTTTTTTTCAGGACGTCGTCGTTTTTTTTACGTCATTTAACCTATCGTGTGTACGCGTGACGGACTATCAGTCAGCTTCATCGGTTAACCTAAGACAACTGTGCTTCAGACCATTTTCATCGGATGGACTGATCGTGTGTACGAGGCTTTAGAGTCTAAGGAAAAAAATATCTGATTGGTTGATTTCCCTATTGTATCCATTTGTTGTTAGGGATTAAAGTATGAATTCAGAGCAAAATCTAGTTTGGTTTGAATTAAATGTTTACTATGAATGTTTTACAGTGTTTCTAAAGCCATGAGACTGTAAAAAAAAAAAGAACTTACACATATCGTTACTTCTCTATTGCAGATGACGTGGATCAAGACATGATCGTCTAAGCCACTCCAGTTATTTTATTTTTTTGTCTCATCTGAAATTATTTGTGTAATTTTTTATTTCGTATCTCCTTTTTCACACTCTAGTTTGTAATATTTGTCTCTCGGGGTTGGGTGGCAAAAAGACAAAAAAATGGTGCTAACTTAGAACAGGTTCTATTAACGGTGCTAAAGACCTTCGGAGCAAGACGCATTAGAGATTGGAGGAGATGACAGCATGTCACCACTCGCTCATAATTTCATTGTTCATCCAGTTCAAATTTCTCTCTCTTCCTCTCTGCTTTCTACACCCCTTCAATTCCTGACTTTCATGCTCTTTCACTCTCCTGGGAACAAAGATTGAATAGAATGGCTTTCAACTCCAACTTCAAGAAAGCAAAGACTTTTCTGTTCCAGTGTTGCTTACCATTTTTTGTTCTAGTTCAGGGATAGCCAATTAAAGATAAGGGAGCGTTAAAGCTGGACTTTAACCCCTTCCCTGCTGGAGTAGCCCCCAATTATTGCAGAGACACTTCAGCAATGAAGGGGTTAACACCTGACTCATACCCCGGGGTCAGGCAGGTGGCGGGATCTGACATAAGACAGGAGCTTCTTTATTCTTTGGTGTAGGGAAGTTCCCATCTAAGCCACGCACAAGGCTGGGTTATCTGGAATGTTAATTTAAATTTTTCTAGAAAATTTGGCATTAATTCATCGAAACTGAGGCACAGGACTCCACAAAGAATAAAAGATTAAAAAATCTCTCTCCTTTATTCCTTTCAGTTTCCTGTGGTTGCGCTGTGTCTTACGCTTTAATAATGAAATAAAATATATACATTTGGATAGATGCTTACTCTAAAAAAGCTAGTTCTGGTTTGAAGATTGATTATTGTGTTCTGAAAATTAAGAGTAATTTACACATATTTTAGGGGCATTTTTTTTTTTATATCAAAGTGTCTTTTGTGACTTTGACCCTGATTTACTAAAGGACTAGAATATGTTCCCTTTTAACGTAAATTTTTACTTATGTTAGTAAATGAGATGAAACGAATGAAAATTTGCTTTGCAAAGAATACTCAATCCTGCACAAGAAAAATGGAAGAAACAGCATCTCTGCACGTGCATAATTGACGTCAGCACAACCTCATCTCATTCATTTAGCTAAATTAAAATTTCACTTACAGTAACAATTCACTTTGGAAGCGAACATGCTCTAATCCTTTGGTATATCAATCCCCTTCCACCATTTTCCCAGAGACAGTGTGAATCTCACTGGTTGCAAATACAAATATAGGCAGTCAAAACAATTTTAGAATGTGAAATTGAAATAGTAAACAATTTTTTTAATACAAACCTGTACTTATTTGGGACATCTATCACACATATCAAAACATGAGACAACGCACAGTGGGCCGTTCATTTAGCAAGTACATTTTTACTGGACAATGGGGTTAAAGAGGAACTCCAGGCTCCCTTTTGGTATAAGGACACTTACCTGTCCAGGGATCCAGCAATGTCCTCTCCTGAGCCATTTATTAAATCAGCAGGTTTGCTGGCATCTAAAGTACGGGAAACTTCCTACTGCGTGTACACGAGTCGCACTGCTCTTTGTGAATGGTTTTCTGGGACCGGTTATGTGTCCCAGAAGACTGCAGGGGAAGGAGGGCTGGTCGAACTTCAGCCACAGATGCCACGACCATCTGAGGCGGAAGTGAGAGAGGGTACTTCTCAAAAACCAGGTACCCACTCCCACCCAAAAAAGTGCCAAATGTGGCAGTGGAAGGTGCAAACAAGTGACATTTCCCCCTTTGGGTGGAGCTCCGCTTTAAGCTGTGCTGACTTCAATAATCCAATCATGTGAAAGCAAAAATTCATAGCACATGATTGTAAGATTTTCTTTGCAAAGTGTATTTTCACTTACTTTCATCTCATTTTCTAAGCTAAGAGAACATTCATTTTGCAAGCTGAACATGTAAATCAACCTCAGTAGCGTCTCAGTGCTAATTTTCAGTTTTACCTCTAAAACAGCCACACTTCTTGCTACAGTAAAACAATAAATAATAAGACTCATGCTGTTTGCTAAAGTGAACGATAAAATAAAATAATGTAAAGGAAGAAAATTTGGCTATATCAGAAAGGGAGATCTTAATGCAGAAAATTGTAAAATTGTTATGCTAAGATCTTTAAATGAGATTAAAGTATACCTAAACTCAAGAATAAAAATGTATTATATTGCCAGTTAAAAAAAAGGTAATATATATTATTACATGTTTTTAGTGGAGATGGCTGCATTCATATACTTTTTTTAAGCTCAGTTTTTTTCTCAATTAACAAAAAAAATACCTCTTGTTCCCGATAGAAATGAAAGTCCTTGTTACTTCCTGTGCACAGAAAATTACAAACTATGTTAAAAGCCTTCCATCTTATTTTATGTGAAATACACAATCCCTCTTCCCTGTATAATGGAGGTGTTTGTAATCCAAATCAGGAGGGCACTCTAGGACAGGATAATTGTTACTGGCAGGATCACGGGGCGAAAATAAAGAAAAAAAGAAAAATAAGAAAATGAATGCAGCCAAGCACGTCTAATGACTGCTAAGATGCAATATATTTGTCATTTGGTTTATATTTCTATTCCCAAATGGGAGAACAGTGCATATAGCCCATACAGATCCTTTTAAGAAACTTTGATAAATGAGGCCCAGTACAGATTATAAAGATGTTTTGGTTATCCAACAACCTGTAAGTATATAGATAAAAGGTACACCACATGATGACAATACTAGACATAATAAAACAGCTGATAGTAATGATTACATCAAACACGCTATACGCAGACAGGATTTGGGCAGAATGCTTTTTGGCAAGTTGGGTCCTAATAATAATAGTGAAGTTACATGTTTAGCACCACACTAACAGCATATTGCTGTTTCCAGTCAGTATTAACATTTTACCTTTATGTGTGATGGAGGTGGTTCAGTCGGTTAGTTGAAATTTAAGTCCATGAAAACAAAACTAAAAGTTACATTTAGTAGAGTAGTTGGGATCTGAATATCCTCCTCACTTTTGGGGTGCTGGCTTGTTTTTGGCCAGTTTATGTAAAGATCTAAAATAGTTCCACTTTTCATTCATAGGAATGAGGTTCGGGTTGAGCACTACCAAACATTTGTGACAAATCCCGAAACGCTGAAAAATTAGCAAAACGCTTATATTTGCATGTTCACCGCCAGAAATAAGCAACACATATAATTTATTTTAGAGCATACCCTATGCCCATAGGCAGAGTGTGCCAGGTGTGCCCAAGCACACCCTAATCACTCCAAGTTGTGCACATTTTCCCAGTTTAGACCCCTGATACTTTGTCAAAGCCCCTTAATGGGGTTCCTAAAAAAATTGTAAAAAAAGAAAATGATAAAAATAAAAACTACCGACACCGTCCACTACCCTACTGACAACTTCCGTATATATACGTGAGGGGTGCATAACTTACTGCAATAGGCTGTGCAAACCTATTCCCTTAGCCAACTGAATCATGAGAGTCAATTTGACATTGGTACAGGTCTCCTATGGCAGTGCCCAGACTGAATACCATGATTTGTTGCCCATAGAGTTCAATAGGGTTCACTGCAAAATTTGTGAACTTCAAACTTAGAATTACATTTTTTAAATGATTACAAAATAAACCCAGGCAGATTCACTCTTTCCTACTCATTCAGATGAATGAGATATATTTTCAAGGCACAGCATTGTTGATACTGTTTACATCCTTATGCCGCGTACATACGATCGGAATTTCCGATGGATATTCCGATGGATATTCCGATCGTGTGTAGCCCCATCTGAGTTTTTTCATCGGAGATTCGGATGAATTCCATCTATGTTTAGATATAGAACATGTTCTATTTTTCTCCGATGGAATTTCGTCGGAATTCCAATGAGATTTGGCCAGGCAAAAGCCCGATCGTGTGTACGCGGCATTAGCCTCCCATTGTCAACATGGTCACCCATGCCAAAAGAAGAAACTTTTCGGAATTGGAGTAATTAATGTTCAATATTATTAGTGAACTTTACCCAAAGTGTGTGTTTTTTACATATTTTGTGTTAGAGATTGATGTTCTGTGAACACTTTAATGCCATTTTATGCCTGTAATATCGTTTTGCCCATACTCTTGATACAAATAGTAGGCACTAATAGTTGTACAACCACTATGTTCAAAGAACAGTTTTTCACATCAACCAATCAGATATCAATTTAACTTATCTGACTGTAGTGATTGGTTACTATGACTTACTGCTTTTCGCAATGATTTATTAAATACATGTATAAGGGTTCATAAGTAGCAAATATTCAGTGGGACACTGCTGTGCTGTGCTTTGCAGGGTTTAGAACAATGGTCTCCAAACTACGACCCTTTGATTGCCTTTATCCGGCCCTTAGGGACCTATCCCCCCCCCTACTGATAGGAGACACTATTCTGCCAACTGACATCAACAATGGGGTACCATTTCTCCTGCTGACACCAACAATGGGGCACTATTCCTCTCATTGATACCAACAATGGGACATTATTCCTCCCCCTAATACCAAATGTGATGATATTTACTCCCACTCATGCCAAGAAAATTTCCATTCCCACTGGCCACAGTCCGGCCCCCCTAAAGTTAATAGGACAATAAAATAGCCCTTTGTTTAAAAAGTTTGGAGGCCCCTGCTTTAGAAGAAGAACTCAAATTATTATTGCTAGCCTGATAAAGGTTGGAAACAAACTCAAAGAACTCGAGCACACTAGGGTAAATAAAATTATGTGAAAAAAACGCTGCATGTGCTGTGCATGTTGAATAATTATAAACATTGTCCCTCTGTGTGGTCACTCCAATGTTCAGTATGTTACAGTTAAACAGGCCTTAAACTTCAGCTATCATGACCCAATAAAAGCCTTTTTTTTCAGGTCTAATTTAAATTAAAAACACCCTTCTCCTCCAGGGTGGGAGTGCTGAATACAGATAATAATGGCAGTGTTGGTAGCAACTTTAAACAAGCTTTTAGAAAGCTTTTTAAAAAATCCTGCATAATGCCTGTTTAAAACAGCAAACATCACTCACATTAAAGCCTCGTACACACGATCGGATTTTCCGACGATAATTGTGTGATGACAGGCTGTTGTGCGGAAAATCCGACCGTTTGTACGCTCCATCGGACAATTGTTGTCGGATTTTCTGCGGACAAATCCTGGATGGCAGGCTTTAAGATTTTCCTTGGACAATGGTCTGTTGTCGAATCAATGCTCACCAAACACGACATTAGCAGAAGGTGCCCAAAGGGTGGCGCTTAAGAGCTGAAAAATCAGGTAGTACGTAACTACGTTCGCGTTTGTTTGCCGACAATTGTGTGCCGTTTGTATGCAAGACAAGTTCATGGCCAACTCCCTTCGGACAAAAGTCTGAGTTGTGTCCCAGTGTGGATGTGAGAGGTGACTCAAATAAATACTTACAGTGGAGGTTCACCCTAAAACAATTATATAACATTACATCCAGCATACTAATGACATGTACAGTATGCTGGTATTTTATTTTTTTCGCCGTACATACCGTTTAATTGTTGTTTTTCCCCCGGCTTCCGGGTTCTGATTCCCGCGGGTCTGGGCGTTCCTATTGAGAGCTTAGATGATTGACGTCTGGTGAAAAACTTCCCATGGCGCATAAAGCGCGTCACCAGTTTTCCGTAAATAAACCGACCTGCGAGTCAGCTCTATACGGCGCCTGCGCAGTCAGCTCTACATGGCGGGCACAGGCGCCGTATAGCGCCGACTCGCAGGTCGGCTATTTACAGAAAACTGGTGATGCTCTTTATGCGCCATGGGAAGTTTTTCACCAGACGTCAACAGAAAGTTTTTCACCAGACGTCAATCATTTAAGCTCTCAATAGGACGCCCAGTTCCGCGGGAATCGGAACCCGGAAGCCGGGGGGGAAATAACAATTTTAACGGTATGTACGGCGAAAAAAAAAATCCGACTGCTGGATGTAATGTTATATAATGGTTTTAGGGTGAACCTCCACTTTAATTAATTAATGCTTAATGCATAAATGCTTGCTGGTGGTCTACAAACCATCATTTATAAGTGAAAACTAAAGTGATAACTAAACCAGACCCACTACTGTATATGCAAATGATTTCTTGTTAAAATTTGTGAAAAAAGATCAAGGCTGCACAGTCTAAAGCCCCGTACACACGGTCGGACCTTTGTCCGACCAAAATCACATCGGAATTCCGAAAAAAGTAAAAGAGAACTAAACTCCAACAGAATTTCCGTTGAAAATAATCCGATGGGGCATACACACAGTCAGACTTTTTCCATTGGAAATTTCGATCGTGTGTACAGGGCATTAGTGATTTGCATGGGCTTAAAGCAATATTTTTTCTTATTCAACTAGGGTTTTCATGGAATTATCCACACAAAAGAAGAGACTGTTTTAAAAAAAAATCACTTGCATTGTTAGGACACAGAGGGGCTTGGATACAGGCTAGGTTAAAAGCAACTATTAGGATCTGTTACAATTACTAAAAGCTCTGTTCCTTGGATCTCTCCCCTGGCAGACTCTGGACAAATGCCCTTTTTTACTGCTTCATTAAAACACTCTTGTGCTAGAGAACTCCCTGTCCTCACAGCACACACTGTTGGTGGTGGATTTAAAAAATGAAATGCTGTGAGGTTTTCTTATTATATATCATATTATCCATAATCAAGTGCTCAATGCTGAATTTCAAATCTGAATTTAGACAGGTCATCATTTTCCCAAGGGTGCAAACACACCATCAATTGATCATGCAAACTATCCAGGAGATTGGGAAACTTCTGGCTATAGCCAAGCTGGCGAACTTCCACCCTCTTTTGGAATTTGTGGACTTGCTGGCTAGAGACAGGCCCTTATAGAGAAGTTACCTTTTGTATTACACAAAAGAGTTTCCTAAGATCACCCCAGGCCAATAAACAGTGTGCAGAAAGTACAAAGTCTGTAGAATGCAAAGTTGAGAAAATATATTTGGGAACAATACTCTTTGTAGGTGGCTTTTAAAACAAAAACAAAAAAAACATTTACCTTGTGTTGAAATTAAAAGAAATTGTGTCCTACTACAACTTGATTTATTTTATATACTAGAGTTGCTAGTGCCATACTAGTCTACAAGTTATCTGTGTAGAAGTGTGTTCTGTAGCTGTTATATTTAAAAATCCTCAGATTGCATAGACACAGCTTCTTAGCTTCATCTGACCCTCAAACCACATGAGATACACAGAGATGCACTATATTACCAAAAGTATTGGGACACCTGCCTTTACATGCACATGAACTTTAATGGCATCCCGGTCTTAAGGCCCATACACACAATTGGACTTTTCGACAACAACGGTCCGACGGACATGTTTTATTGGACAATCCGACCGTCTGTATGTTCCATCGGACAATTGTTGTAATTTTTTCAACTGACAAATGTTCGCTGTGCATGCTCTCAAACTTTCCAACAACAAATGTCCAATGAAGGATCATCTGATTGTGTGTACACCAGACTAAAATCCAAAGTACAAACACGCATGCTCAGGACCAATATTAAACATCAGACAACAATAGCAGAAGTTGCCCAAAGGGTGGCGGTAAAGAGCTGAAAAAACACGTGATTTGGTGAATGTTGGGTGAAAATGTTCTGCCGCGTGTATGCATACCAAGTTCACGGACAACGCCCTTCAGACCAAAATCCACGGAAAAGTCCGATCATGTGTACGAGGCTTAGGCCCATAGGGTTCAATATTGAGTTGGCCCACCCTTTGCAACTATAACAGTTTCAACTCTTCTGGGAAGGCTGTCCACGAGGTTTAGGAGTGTGTCTATGGGAATATTTGACCATTCCTCCAGAAGCGCCTTTGTGAGGTCAGGCACTGATGATGGACGAGAAGGCCTGACTCGCAGTCTCCACTCTAATTAATTACCAAAGGTGTTCTATCGGGTTGAGGACAGGACTCTGTGCAGGCCAGTCAAGTTCCTCCACCACAAATTCACTCATCTATGTATTTATGGACCTTTCTTTGTGCACTGGTGAACAGTCATGTTGGAACAGGAAGGGGCCATCCCACAAAATTGGGAGCATAAAATTATCCTTCACTGGAACTAAGGGGCCAAGCCCAACCTCTTTGAAAAACAACCCCACACCATAATCCCCCCCCCCCACCAAATGATTTGAACCAGTGCACAAAGCAAGGCCCATAGAGACATGGATGAGCGAGTTTGGGGTAGAGGAACTTGACTGGCCGGCACAGAGTCCTGACCTCAACCCAAAAGAACACCTTTGGGATGAATTAGAGCAGACACTGTAAGCCAGGCCTTCTCGTCCACATCAGTGCCTGACCTCACAAATGCACTTCTGGAAGAATGGTCAAACATTCCCATAGACACACTCCTAAACTTTGTGGACAGCCTTCCCAGAAGAGTTAAAGCTGTTATAGCTGCAAAGGGTGGACCAAAGCAATATTGAGCCCTACGGACTAAGACTGAGATGCCGTTAATGTTCATGTGCGTGTAAAGGTAGGTGTCCCAATTCTTTTGGTAATATAGTGTATTTTTTGACCAGTTCAGGCAACAAAACAACCTGCCAGATTATTTTTGTGTAAGAAAATAATACTACATAGCAAGAAAGGTATAAACACAAAGGGAGTAAAAAAAAAAAAAAATCATAAAAAGTTGCCTGTAGTAGGCATTAAAGTAGAACCAAATGCTCCAAATGTTTAATGTAGATCTATATGCAAAACTTATTTTTCCCATTTTGGATAGAGTAAGGGAGCGCAGTAACCCTGTTAGTTTTTTTGTGTCTTATTGGAGAGATTTCCCTTCACTTCCTGTACCATAGCCAAAACACGAAGCGAAAAGGATTCCCTCCAAAGTGAGAGAATATCTGGTGGTTCCCTTTATTACTGTTCTGGGGACAACCCAAAATTTGTGATTTTCTTTTACTTTCACTTTCAACTAAAAAAGGTCAAAGATAGAGGATGAATCTAATGCTGGCCATACACTATACGAAAATTCAGCCGAAATACGGTCCTTCAGACAGTTCTTTTGTTTTTTGGCCAGTTAATGGGCACAAAATCGATAATCGTTGGGACGTTTTTGAGTCGAAAAAACGAAGGTCACATTTGGAAATTTTCTGCCGAATGAACGATAAATCGGAAGGTTAATGTGTTTTTTAATTTATGTCCACTGAACGATTTATCGGTCATTACATGATGGCACTATCGTTTGCGCTCATGACCGAACGTTCATTTTTCGAAAGTACGTTCAGACGATTTTTCGTGGAGTATATGGCCAGCAATTCTAACAGGCAGTGCTGGGACAAGGCCATTTGGTGCCCAGGGCAAAGATGGCAAATTGCGCCCCCCCCCCCCCATTTTTAAGAAAGAATCAATGTTGTTTCAAAACAAGAATATACTTAAAGCAATAGAACAAAGGACTGTCCCCCCTTGAGTGGGACTTTAAAAGCCACAGACTGGCAAACTGGCGGCAATTGATGGGGAAAACTGGCAGCACACTAGCGGCAATTTATGGGCCCACTGGCAGCACACTGGCGGCAATTGATGGGGCAAACTGGCAGCACACTGGCAGAAATTGATGGGGCAAACTGGCAGCACACTGGCGGCAATTGATGGGGCAAACTGGCAGCACACTGGCGGCAATTGATGGGGCAAACTGGCAGCACACTGGCAGCAATTGATGGGGCAAACTGGCAGCACACTGGCGGCAACTGATGGGGCACACTGGCAGCACACTGGCGGCAATTGATGGCACAGTGGCTGCGTGTGTTGGCACAGTGGCTGCGTGTGATGGCACAGTGGCGACAATTGATGGCACAGTGGCTGCGTTTGGTGGCATAGTGAGGCTGCAATTTATATATATTGTTGCTAGTCAGAGAAGGCAAGCATGGCTCATTTAAAATAACACAAAAACATTTTTTTTTCTGCCATTTTATATTAAAAAAAGTGCTGGTCACCTCACCTCAGTCAGCCCCCCCCCCCCAATCCAGTCATTTAATTATTTGTTCTAGCAGGTTCTCCTTACTTTTACACAAGTCCAGTAGTCCAGGCAGGCTCCTCGAGAGTCGAGACTAGTCCTCCTCCTCTCTAGCTCGTCACAGGTAGCGGCAGCGCCGACACAGCTCCCTGCGCAGCGCTCCGAGTCCTCCCTCTCCTGAGTGGAGTGATGTCACGCCGCTGGAAGGGACAAACAGTGCAGGCTGCAGCAGACAGGAAAGTGAGCCGGGAGGTGACGGAGGAGCGCACTCGGCACACAATTTGTACAGTGCCGCTGGCCGTGCTGGCGGCCGTGGCAGAACTTGCGGCTGCGCCCCCCCCTCCTATAGGAAATTGTACTGCCCAGGGAACTCGCCCCTTCCGCCCCTGCCTTGTACTGGCCCTGCTAACAGGGGCACAGACAACAATAAAAATCTGACAGGGGTTCTCTTCCCTATCCACTCTAAGTAAAGCAAAAAAAGGTTTTGCCTTTAGTTTTGCTTTAAACCATCTCAACACCTACACAAAAACTTAGCCATTCTAGACAACCAAGCCAAATGTAACCAGTAGAAGTTATATCAGGGGTGCCCAACGTTTTGAAGGTCGAGGGCCACTTAAGTGACTTAGTAACCAGTCACGGGCCACAATGAGCAGAGTGGGCAGATGACAGATCTGTGTCCAGTCTGCATATGCAAAGCAGACACAGACACAGCCCAATCAGATGGAAGGAGACAGATCCACTTCTGTTTTTTTTAGCAAATCGGATTGGAGGTAGGCAGGTGTAAATGGACAAAAGTCTGTTTACATCTGCCGCTTCATAGAGGTGAATGGAGGGTCCGATTGGGTTAGACCGTTCGTGTGAAAGGGGCTTAAGGCTGCTTTTAAACTGAATGTCTGCAGTCTACCCACACCGTGGGTGCGGCGCAGCATACATGTGGTTTTCCCGCCAGATTAACTGCACTTTGCCAACGACGTCTATTATATCCTGCAGGTGTGGCGCACTTTCTGAAAAGCCGCTTGCTTCCTTTAACAGCTGGCTTAATTTACAACACTGATGCTCTCGGGTGGCAGGTCGGCAACCAGCCATTCCAGAGCAGGAGGTCGCAAGCCACATCAGAGGGCTCCGAGGGCCACTGGTTGGGCACCCCTGAGTTATATGAAGAAGAGGACTTCTAAGTGCAGCAGATTGAATAATTTATTAGTACAAAAAATATAAATGCCACATGAAGTAGGAGCCAGTCTGACAGGATGGGAACTTAGCTGATGACATTAGATGCTGGAGGACGTGGAGATGGCATTGCTACATGTTTGGAGGCAGCAATGCCTCTTTTTCAAGCCTGTCATCTATTAGCAGCTATATGGTGGAACTCTACTCAGTGGGGAAACCTGACAAAGGGTTCTAAAGTCTTCCCACAGAAAAAAAGGGGTTTTATCCATCTGCATTTTTGATGTCCTCCTTATTCCTGTTATGTCTGACACTTGTTTCCTGGACAATTAGTGAGGTGGAATATCTTCAAATGATGCACTTTCAGCAAAAAAAAATCGACTGATATTTCAACTTAACCTCAAATAACTCCATCTTATTCTAAAAGTCCTGAATTTAGATTCACTTCAATCACTGCTCCAGGCTACAATGTTTCTATAACAAGAAGTCTTGGCAAATGTTTCTATTTGTTGGAATAATTACTGACAAAAGTCAGTTTCAGTAGTAATTAGAATGTATAATATAGGCAATGGGTTTATTGACTAGATCATATCAAATATGACATAAGAAAACTAATCTAAACTAGAAAAAATTGACTTTTGGCAGTACACGAGTAATGAATATAAAAATCTATAGATATTTATTGTAGAAAATATGTATATAAAAAAGTATCTAGACTTATAATACAGTATTACATCAGCATGGGAACCCAGCGGGTATTCCAATAACACTTCCAAAACCTTATAGTAATGCAAGTACGCTCATATCATGAGAATACATAAACATCAAACAATAAAAGTGCATATAGGATTTGTGTCCTTGAAACTGGGTCTAGTATGCAGGATGTTAGTTCTCGCTTTGCTCAACATGTTTTGTGTGACAATGCTTCATCAGGAGCATGGAAGTCTAATAGAAGACATACATAAACATAGACAAAAACATTGTCAAAGATGTCAATTAATCACACAAGTTTATACATAAAACAATTCCATAAAACATAAAAAATATATACATACTAAAACCGTCAATGTTGCTATTCGTGTATAACAGTGTCTGCCACTCCCATATCTGACAATCTCAGCCCCAAATTAATTAATTAATTTGTTTTAATTTTTGAATGGAGTTGGGCAAATTAAAATCCCTTGCCAGATCTTTTCTGCTGTCCATGGCCTTGGAGAGAATCTCCACCTATATCCATTGAGATAGCTTGAGCTCTGTTGTGAATTGAACTTTTTGCCTCTTCTCTCTCGGATATTTTATTTATACTGTATATTTCTATAAGCGATGGTCACATTTGAGTGGAGTTCCACTTTGATTTTGCTTTATTTTTTCTCTTTCCTCTGTTCTCCACTGACCTGCAACATAAAGGCAGTTTATTGGAGAGTAGATGCTGGAGAAAGATAACAAGGGACATGTTAAGATAATAAAGCCATTAATATCCCCTTCACATAATAGAGCAACCTATAAATCAACAAAGAAATCGAACTTGTGATCCATGGGGAAGGCTTCAACCATTAAAGTGGTTGTAAACCCTTACAACACACTTTATGCTATAGGTAAGCCTATACTAAGCTTACCTGTAGCAACTCTAGATTACTCTTAAACCTGAACCGTTTAGGAGATATCCCCTGTATTTGCATGTGCTGACATCGGCACATGCGCACTGAAGCAATGGCACATACGTGCCGTTGCTTTTAGTGAGCATCCTGTTACCGGTGGCTCCTGCACGCATGCGCATACCGGCGGCTCCGCGATACCCAGAAGTAACTCCGGGACGACATGTCGCCAGCCAGTGCTGTGTCAGGCACCGCAACGGGGGATTCGATCCCAGGTGAGTATTGCATAATGAGCTAGTATACTATGCATCATTATGCCTTTGTCTTGCAGGTGTTATTTTTTATTTATTTTCCCAAAGTGGGTTTACAACATTCTATGATGTAATTTCTTCCAGTAAAATGATTAATTCTTCTAAAGTCTGTTGAGGAAAGGTCGTGTTAACACAAACCTCAGTTCTGGTCATGTAATAGTAACTACTACCAAAAAAAACAACTGTAGCACTACCCCCAAAGGAGCTGCTGGTTTAATTTGGGTGGCACGTTACCTCTGTTTCTCCGCCGTCTAGGGTACTGGATGAGAGCTGTAATTAAGTCAATGTCCACACTGTAGGTATCTTTTCTTGTGCTTTTCTACCCAACGGGGTAAAAATGATAAAAGTAGTAGTAGGTAAGATGATAGAAGAAGTGATAGATAATGGATTCAGGCGCATAACAGGGTTTCGGAAGCAGTCGCCACTCTAGCGAGAGTGGGTATAGTGCATCTGGCTAGGCCGCTCTCACCGGTCTAGCAGCCAGAGTGTCACTCGGAACTTTAGCAAAGTCTCTGTTACAGACCTTCCCAAAGAGCGGAGATGTTCTCGGTCCAAAATCCTTCTTAACACTGGATTAAGCACCTGGATCTCATGTGAACAGCTTGTTAAATTTCAGATACTGATAGGCGACCTTCATCCAACCTCTTATAAATGATGTGTCCTTTGATGAAGCAGTGGGCCTCTCTTGAGATACCAGCCACGTGCTTGGTATTTCCCAGACAGGTTCTCCATCGTTAAGCTTCCTCCCTCGGGACGGACAGCACAGGACAACTCTGCAGCCGCAGACTCAGTCTACACACTAAGCCTGCAAAGCAAAACATTTGCTCCGGACCAACATGGTCCCAGAGCCAGGAACCCTGCAACACACACACCGGCCAGGAGGGCGACACACGGGGTTGGTGGGATGACTGCCCAGGCGGGATGGTGGTGAAGACGACCCCGAACCAATGGCGTCCGCCCCCTAAATGCCCTTCCCCAGCATTCACAGCGAGGCAATCAACCCTCCTGATTGGCTGCCAAGGAGAAGTATCCACACTACCCTGACTCCACTGCTGCCACCTCTCGGTCCAGGGTGTGAGGCCCCCCAGACAACGACAGTGGACACACAGTACAGCCAAAGCTGGTACAGAGGCCCTACAATTTAGTCAAATAAACACATTTAGAGGGAATTAACTCTCTGGCCACCCTCTAAATTTACAGCAGCACCTGCTATGAAAGTAGCCAGGCGCTACACAACCAAAAGCAACTGTGTTCTAAAACAGTCATAAATCCTGGATCCTTGTGAGGCATTTATATTATTAACAATAAAATAATACAGCGTTCAGCTGGAGTCATTTTACAGACTAGTTATTCTGATACTTTAACACAGTAGATATCACGGATGTGTGTTGCAATGCACTGAAAAAAACAAATGCAGTGGGTTAGCAGGACAATTTTTTTCCTGCATTGATGTGCATTACAGTCAACTTATTTTGAATGGCAACCAAATGCATGTTCAGAATGTAGCTGTGCAACAACACACCAAAACTATGTGCTGCAAAATTATATAGAAGGACCTATTTTTTAACTGCATTGAAGTGCATTAATTTTGAATATGCTGCCTAATGCAGTGCACCACAATGCATTTTTACTTGTTAACCGCATAAGGCTGGGTTCACACTACGGTTTTCCCGTCCGTCAGCCGCATACGATTTATATGAAAAACCGTATGCGGCTGAAACGGACGGGAACGTATGGAACCGCACATATGTACGTTTTCCATTGACATTAATGTTAAAGGAAAACGTATGCGGTTGCCATACTGTTTTAAAAACGACCGCAAAACCGTGGTTGAACACGGTTTTGCGTACGTTTAAAAAACGTTTTGCCAGCAAATCGTACGCACCCGGATGCATCTGAGTGCATACGATTTGCAATGCATTCTCTATCTATACGTTTTCCCGTCCGGGCCCGTACGTTTTCAATACTGAAATCGTATGCGGCTGACGGACGGGAAAACCGTAGTGTGAACCCAGCCTAACACATCTATGCAGCAACAAAATGGTATGCTTTAACGCTCGCACACTGCACATATGAATCACTGGGTGACCAATGTTTCTGTGCAGAGCACATGCTTACTGTGCACTCCCAGCACAGGGACTGAGCTCCCAAAGACAGCTCTCGATCCCTGCTAGCGATCAGTAGCGGGTAAGACTGGCTCCTGATTATGTGACCACTGTTACAGCCAATCACAATGATTACATGGCCACCAATCCTTCCTGAAGGAGTTAATACACAATAAAACTCAGACTGTGGTGTACTGCAGTTTTATGTGAATGGGCCAGCAAAATCTAGGCAGAACCTTTTTTTTTTTTTTTTTTGGATATAGCCGGTTAGCTACTGTTGGTTTTTTATGACTTTGCTCCCACCTTCAACAGCAAGTGAGAGTAAAATATCCCAAATGGGAAGCAATAAAAGCATCACAGACGCTCTTATCCCTATTGTATAATTTTTTTTAACTCTTAAGCCTCGTACACACGATCGGACTTCTGGTGGGCACCGGCCCAAGTAGGGCTAGGTGCCACGGACTGCCTGAGGTAATGGGACAGTCCAGGAAAGGGTTAAATGTGTCTCTCCCCTTTAGTTCCCCCCCTTCCTCCCTCCCTCCCTCTGGGAGGGTGGGTTTTACAAGGCAGACAGGACCAATTAAACAAGAACGAGGGGGTGGGTTTTGGGGAGCATGTGACCAAGGCTTTAAGGGGGGATTTCCCTCCCACCTTCTTCCTCTTACCTGCAGCAGCCCCCAGCAAGTGAGATTACCTACCTTCCTCGGCTGTGTCATGGCTGAAGATCTGCTGGGTTTGATCCGGGAGCGGGTGCGGTCCGATGGAGGCTTCCTGGCTCGCATCACCGCCGACCTGGGGATGCCTGGACCGTCCCCCTCGCCGTGCCCGACTGCGGATGATCAGGTAAGGGGTCGACGGGCTCCTCGCAGGGCATCCCGACCGCCTGTGAGGCTGAGTCCCAGTCCCCCCAAGGCTTTACAGCGGCGCAGAGGCACCGCTGTACCTGATTTTGGAAAAACGGGTGGAGGGGGCGTGGCCTCCGCCCGAGCACACGGCGGTGCCATAGCCCCGCCCCCTTCCTCTTCTGATCCTCGGGTGCCTGCACAAAGTGTGTGCCTGCCCCCCTCCCTGTTTTCCATCATGGGCAATGCTGTGGTGAGTGGTTCCAGCTCCTCGAGTAGCGAGGAGGCTGGCTTAGTTGCTGACCCCCCCTCCACCCCTGCTGCTGCAGTTGTCCCCTCCACTGCAGCTCTTCCCTCCACTGATTTAGCAGTGGATGTGCTGTCCCATCCTGGCCATGTGCTCACAACCCCCCCCCAGGCACCTTCAGCTGCAGGCCCAGATCCGGACATAGTGCCTCCCTCTCCTCGGCTGAACACCCCCGCTGTCCCCCCCATCCCCCCCCCCCCGTTCCGCGAGTCACAGGAGCGATCGGTCCCGTAGACGGGAGATGCGGTCACACTCCAGATCCTCATCGCGCAGCTCTGGGCGGCACGGCCGGTACAGCAGAAGCCGTCGCCACAGATCCCCCAGGCGTCACAACAGGTACTGGCGGAGATCCAGATCCTCCCGGTGGGGGTCACCATCCTCATCTGGTGGTTCCTCCAGGAGCCGATCCAGGGACCGCGAGGGCAGGCTTAGGTCTAGACAGGGTTCATCGAGGCGCTCCAGGCGGCCTCACGCGGACCAGCCGTCCGGCGTGCCAGCATCCTCTGTGGCTCCCGTGGCCACGACGGTTTTGGTGGCTCCCTCTTCAGTTCCGGCTTTCCTTCCGCCCGTTCCCGCATCCGATTCTTCGGTGGTGTCAGCTGCCATACCTCCAGTGGTCCCTCCTCCTCCTCCATCTTCGGCAGTTAACGGTGAGTTTGACTTTGCAGGGGCCTGGGGGGCCGGGGGTGGGGCGCATGCTTTGGTACCGGCTTTAAGGGCTTTATTGACGCAGCTGGAGCCCGGCTCCCAGGGGGTGGTTTCGCCTCCTCCGGGTAAACGGCCCCCGTCTCCGCCAAGGGCCGGTGTGCACAAGGAGGCCTTTTTCTGTGGGATTAGCCCGCTAGGGGCGCACGTTAGTGAAGACATCAAACAAAAGATATGGGAGAATAAGTACATAGATATATGGTCTTTGGTTTCAGCTGATCAGCACACCATTGATAGGGAGCGCAAGCCATATACTGACAAGTCATTCGAGCGTAGACCCCGGGTGGCCAGGACGATAGGTAACTGGCTGCAGGCTTTCGCTGTGCTGGGGGGTATTATGGGGGAAAAACACCCCGAACGCTGTTCGGAGCTCTTCGTTTATTTGGACTCAGTATACAATGCCTACAAGTCACATGGCGGCAGCGCCTGGTGGAAATATGATGAAGAGTTCAGAAGGCGCTTGGCGTTACAACCCGAGGTGGGATGAGGGTTCAAAAGCGACGGATGTCTGGCTGCGGCTTATGATGGCGCAGAGACAGACTCCCTTTCTTGGCGGGGCCGCTGCCTCCTCAGCAAACCAGCAGGGCGCAGCGGCCACAAAGAGACCCGGAACGTGCTGGCTCTTTAACGAGGGTCATTGCAAGTTCTACGGCTTGTGCAAGTTTAAGCACGAGTGTTCCTCTTGCGGTGGTGCCCACGGAGCAGTTCGCTGCCCCGCGGAGCAAAACCGGCGCAAAGGGTTGCAGGGCCTGTTGAAGGGAAAGACGCCGGTGAGCGTGGAAGAGATGCTCCCCTGGCTAGACCGTTACCCCAATAGATCCGAGGCAGAATTGTTGCGCATCGGCTTTTTGTATGGTTTTCTTATCCCCTTCATTCCCTCAGATTCACACCAACTGTCTGGCAATTTGATATCGGCTACTCTTTACCCGGATGCTCTGTGGGACAAGGTTAGTAAGGAGGTCAATTTGGGTCGCATTGAGGGTCCATTTTTATCCCCGCCGTTTCCTAATCTGAGGGTTTCTCCCTTGGGAGTGGTACCCAAGAAGGAGAGCGGTAAGTTTCGGTTAATCCACCATTTATCTTATCCCAGGGGTTCATCGGTTAACGACGGCATCTCTAAAGAGGAGGCGTCTGTTTCCTATGTCTCCTTTGATAAGGCTGTATTGTTGGTCCGACGGGCTGGCATAGGTGCCCTGATGGCTAAAACTGACATTGAATCTGCTTTCAGGTTGCTGCCGGTGCACCCGGATTGTTACCACCTTCTGGGTTGCTGTGTGGATGGCCTCTTCTATTATGACACTTGTTTGCCTATGGGCTGTTCCATATCGTGCCACTACTTCGAAATGTTCAGTTCATTTTTGGAATGGATGGTGCGATGTGCAACGGGTTGTAGATCCATCATTCACTATCTGGATGACTTCCTGATAGTTGCCCCGGCCGAATCCTCTCAGTGTCGTTTTCTATTTGACTCTTTCTGTGCTTTGATGAGCCGGTTTGGGGTTCCGCTTTCCGCTGAAAAAACGGAGGGCCCTCTTTTCTGGGCATTGAAATCGATTCCCTCGAGATGGTCTTTAGGTTACCGGCGGACAAGCTCGAGAAGCTATTGGGTTTGATTAACGGGTTTTGCACGGTTGAAAAAGTTACTCTGCGCCAATTGGAGTCGCTGTTGGGCCTCCTCGTCTTTGCATGCCGTATCATGCCAATGGGTCGGGTTTTTTCGCGTCGGCTGTCTCTGGCCACCAGGGGTGCCAAGAGGCCGGAGCATCGCATACGACTGACTTCTTCACTAAGAGCGGACCTGTCAGTGTGGCGGCGTTTTTTGGGCACATACAACGGGCGCACATGCTTCCTGTCGGACGAAGTAGGCAATCAGGAATTGTCTCTTTTCACCGATGCGGCTGGTTCGGTTGGGTACGGCGCTATTCCCGGGTCAAGTTGGAGCGCAGAGTCGTGGCCTTTAGAGTGGCAGGAGCAGGGTTTATGTCGCAACCTGACTCTCCTTGAGCTTTTTCCCATCGTGGTGGCGGTTGAACTTTGGGGGGAGCAGTTCAGGGACAAGAAGGTCTGCTTCTGGACCGACAATAGCAGTGTAGTGCATTGCATCAATGGTCTGTCTTCCTCTTCGCTGCCGGTTTTGGCCCTGCTCCGTCACCTGGTACTCAGGTGTCTGGAATATAATATCTGGTTCAGGTCTCGTCATGTTCCCGGTGTAGATAACGTTATCGCTGACTTACTGTCTCGTTTTCGTTTCCCGGAGTTTCGGAATCTTTGCCCGTGGGCGGATCAGGATGGTCTGCCTTGCCCGAGATCCCTGTGGACCCTGGTGTCGGGAATTTGATGCCCCTCATTGCTGCTTCGGTGACTCCGGCTACCTGGTCCAATCATGGTAAGGCATGGAATGCCTGGTCGGGGGTGACGGGTGACAGGGACGTGGCTTCCTGTGGGAGGGTCCGTTTTCAGGTACGGTGGATTGTCTCTTGTGTTTGGAGCTTTCTGGATGTTCCGCTGCGGTGGCTCAACGCCGCATGGGGGGAGTTGGTTTTCACCTAAAGCTTCGCGGTTGACAGGATTGCACAAAACATTTCAGTGTCTTGCAAGCTTTAAAGGGTTGGCGGAAGGTGCACGGGAAAAGGGACGGTAGGCGTCCAATCTCCTTTGCCTTGCTGAATTCTCTTGTCGGGGCAACGTTTACGGTATGTTCCTCTCCTTACGAGGGGCTCCTTTTTCTACGGCGTTTTGCTTGGCTTTTTTCGGAGCGTTACGGGTAAGCGAACCTGTGGCGTCCTCGGCTACTGGTCCCGGGGCCTTTTTAGGGATGACATCCTACTGTCTAACGGGGTGGTACAAGTCCGGGTGAGAAAGTCCAAAACAGACCAGCTTGGGAAAGGTTCTTGGCTACGCCTTGGGGCGGTGGGGGGGACGCTCTGTCCAGTTGCCATGGTAACGGAGTTCCTGAAGGTGAGTCCTGTTGGGAAAAAGTTTTTGGTGCATGCTTCTGGGGCCCCCCCTTACGCGGTACCAGTTCAGTTTGGTTTTCAAACGCTGCCTTGTGGCTGCGGGGTTTTCAGCGAGCGATTTTGGCACACATTCGTTCAGAATTGGCGCGGCTACGGAAGCGGCAAGGGCCGGATTGGCGATGGGTGACATTCAAAGAATTGGTAGGTGGAAGTCGGGGTGCTATGCAGGCTATGTTCGCCCGGAATTGTTGTTATAATGTTTTTTCCCCTTTTTCAGGTCCTAGTGCGCCGGTGGTGCACATTCTGGGCCATTCTTATATCCATCGGGCCGCGCAGAGGGCCATTTGTCGGCCGGGCGGCAGGTCCCTGGGATTTCCGGTGCAGGTTCATTGGAGAGGTATTGGGGGTCTCCCCTGGTCGCGGATACTGATGGAAGCAATTCAAATTGGCAGCGTGTCTCGGACGCCGGTGGTGTTGGTTATCCATGCAGGGGGGAACGACATTCGCTCCCTGCGGGTTCCGGAAATCATTACCCTGATGAGAATGGATTTGGAACGGATGGTTTTTCTTTTTTCAGAAATGATGTTGGTCTGGTCTGAAATTATCCCTCGGGTCACCTGGCAGGAGGATAGGGATGCGGCAGCAATTGAGAGGGCTCGTAGGACAAGTAATGCACACATGTCCCGGTACGTCAGGGCCAGATCAGGGGTAGTGGTGAGGCACAGGCAGCTGGAAGGGGACAACAGGCGGCTCATGGGGTGGGTTTTGGGGAGCATGTGACCAAGGCTTTAAGGGGGGGATTTCCCTCCCACCTTCTTCCTCTTACCTGCAGCAGCCCCCAGCAAGTGAGATTCCCGCCCTCCCTCCCCTGTTTTTTTCCCGTTTTATCCAACAGCTTAGGTGTTTTTAAAAAAAAAAATAAAAAAAATTATGGAAATGTGCGAGTAACAAATGTTACGGTGGTGTTATGACGGTGGTTATCCCGTACGGTTTACGTTTTATGGCTTTGGTTTTACAGGCCTTGTTATCGGGTCTAAGTGAGATATTTATTGTTAAGTCACAGCTGGCGGTAATAATAATAAAGGAAAAGGGGGAAGGCTTTTATGCCCGTCGGTTTAGGCCGGCGGCTGGCTGGTTGCTTCCCCCCCCCCCTTGGTAATTTACCATAAGATGGTATTAAGGTTAAACAGATGTTGTTTATGTTTTAACAAATAAAGCTGTGGCCGACCCCTACGTCCATTCAAGGACAATATGTGTGGAGTTTTTATTTATGGAAAGGGGGGAGACTAGGACATAGATATGGGTAAGTGGTTGGTTCAGGTAGTCAGCCCTGGTTCACACTGGACTGCGGGAGTGAAGCCGTGCGAGTTCAGCTGAACTCGCACGATTTCACTCCCGCCGGCAGTCCCGATTTCGGCCACGATTTAAGAGACATCTGTGCAGGTTTCTGCACAGATGTCTATGTAAATCGCGTCCCGAAATCGCAAAAAGTAGTACAGGAACTACTTTTTGAAATCGGTGCAGCGCCGCAGATGCGGCGTCGCACCGATTAGGACAGTCTCATTGCCGACAATTGCCGGCAAATGCAGCCGATTTGAGATGCGATTTCACATGTGAAATCACATCTCAAATCGAAGGAAATCGTACCCAGTGTGAACCTGGGCTTAAACAAACTTTTCCGTGGATTTTTGTCCAAAGGGAGTTGGCAGGGCACACCCATAGCATACACACGCTCGGACTTTTCTGCAAACTTTCCTAAAACTTTACCAACATCACATGGTTTTTTTCCTCTTTTCTGCTCTTTACTACCACCCTTTGGTCAACTTCTGCTATTGTTGGTTGATTTTAACATTGGTTCTGGGCATGTGTATTTGCACTTCGGACAAAAGTCCGATGGATTTCTGTACACACGATAGGACTTTGCACCATCGGACTTTTGTTCCCGAAAAGTTTGTCCGTTTGCAGAGCGAACTTTTGTCTGATGAAAACCGAAAAAGTTTGCCCGATGGAGTGTACACACGGTCGGATTTTTTGGAAAACTTGCTCATTTTGAAGTTTGTTGGCAAAAAGTCCGACCATGTGTATGGGGGCTTTACACTATGCACTGCTGTTTGTACTGCTTTGTCGATTAACCACAACTCGCATGATCTTGTTAATTTAACCCAACTGTTTAAACTAATTACAGTCCTACAACTGTGATCATTTGTATCTATTTCACACATTCCCAGGCACTATTTACAGTGTAGTGACAGCTGTTATTATCTAGCAGTGCATGTGGTGTAAAATCCACTACAAGTCGCCACCCACCAGCTGGTATCCCCATCCTAACAAGCACAACATTTTCTCAACCTGCTATCCATCAGCTCCTTCATAGCCTGTGCCTCCAGCTGCAGTGCTCCCTCCTCCAGCATTAAGCTGCATTCCTTCCCATTGAGTCCTCCCAGCTCTTTGCCAGCAGCCAACCACATCCAGGCAGATGTGTTCACAAAATACAAGCTGACGGATTCGGCTTCCATAACCCCTGGCTGTCTGGAAAAGCTCATTATTTCCATTGCTGGGCCATCATATTTAGCAGAACATCTTACGAAGCGCACTATGCGGACAATAAAGTGTGGAAAGCAGCTTTGTACAGCATGGACACATTCCAGATCTGTGCTGCAATTCTACTAGGAGTAATTTCTCATCAAGGCTTGCATAGATTTTTCCATTGTGCATGAACAATCTGTGTTCATAAGTAGAGCAGTGCATTGCTTGTGTTACAAAAATAAGTTGCAGACTATAATAAAAACGTGTACGTTATTAGGTAACTTCGCCAAAGTCGACTGCTTTCTTTCAGTTGGACTTTGGTGGGCTTCATCATTGAGTATGTGAGACTCATTCATGCCCTAATATTCTGACGACACCTTAGATACTTGTGTGCTAATGTCACTTTTTACGGAAGTTACCTGCTTTGTATTTCTGACCATCCATTCCTGTGATTTAAATAGCCTTTACAAATGTAGAACACTGACCGGATTGTTTTGGCAGTTTGATCCCAGCTTCCATTCCCTGATAGGCACAGGGCAGCCAAGCACACTGCATTTCCACACACACTTGAGCCAGTAACCAGACTGTGCATGTTTTTTTCTGTGGTTTTTATTTTTGGGTAGAACTTGGATTGGATGAGGGTAGCCCAGTAATACTCCAACATACAATTGAAAATGAGGATACTAACTCTGCACTAAGACTTCAGGATGAGGACACCCTTTGAAGTGTATAGATGAATGGTACCACCAGTGTTGCCAACCGTCCGTATTTTTATGGACAGTTCGTAAAAACTGGCACTTTTTTCCCCCCGTTCGTAAATGTCCGTGGTTGCGGGAATGTGCCAGTAAAAATAGCCGAAATCGGTTCGGCTTGGAACTGCACATGGAGATTGGAGCCAGATGGTGATTGGAGGCAGGGGGTGATGGTGGCTGCGGTGGCACCGCAGAGGGGGATGGAGGCAAGGGACGACGGAGGTAGGGGTGATTAGAGGCAGGGGGCCTGGGGGAGATTGGAGGCAGGGGGAGATTGTGGCACTGCAGAGGGGAATGAGGGCAGGGGGTGTTGGTGGCAGAGGGGGATGGAGGCAGGTGGTCATGTGACTAAATAATTTGACTAAATAATTTGCCCTTATAAGATAGAAAATAACAAAAATATGTTTTTTACCTTAATATCTACCTTAAATCACATTGCTGTTTGCCTAGTGTACTTGTTTGTAGCCTAAATACTGAAATGTGCACTAAAAATGTAATTTAGTAACTTTTGTGAAATGCCAGTAAAAACATGCTGCTCCAGTAAATTTTGGGTGTCGTGCCAGTAAATTTCAATCTGGTAGGTTGGCAACACTGGGTACCACACAAGGACCCCTCAATAGGAGTACACTCCTGAATGTACTAAGTAGTAGCTGGTGAACTCCCAGAAAAGCTAGGGAAAGTCTTTAGGACTTCAGGGTGATGGCACCCCATTTGAAGTGTATAGGTGAACAGTAGAGATGAGCCGAACACCCCCCTGTTCGGTTCGCACCAGAACTTGCGAACACACCAAACGTTCGTGTGAACATTAGAACCCTATTAAAGTCCATGGGACTCGAACGTTTGAAATCTAAAGTGCTAATTTTAAAGACTAATATGCAAGTTATTGTCCTAAAAAGTGTTTGAGGACCTGGGTCCTGTCCCAGGGGACATGTATCAATGCAAAAAAAAGTTTTAAAAACTGCAGTTTTTTCGGGAGCAGTGAATTTAATAATGCCAAAGGTGAAACAATAAAAGTGAAAAATTCCTTTAAATTTCGTACCTAGGGGGGGTGTAAAGTTAGCATGAGAAATATTGCATGTTTCCTGTACTTAGAACTGTCCCTGCACAAAGTGTCATTTCTGAAAGAAAAAAATACATTTAAAACCGGACTTGTGGCTATAATGAATTGTCGGCTCTGGCAATTCAGAGAGTTTTCATTCATATAAAAAAAAAAGCGTGGGGGTCCCCCCAAATTCAATTACCAGGCCCTTCAGGTCTGGTATGGATATTAAGGGGAACCCCGCAGTCAATTAAAAAAAATGACGTGGGGTTCCCCCCAAATATCCATTCCAGACCCTTCAGGTCTGGTGTGGATTTTAAGGGGAACTCCACCCCAAATTTAAAAAAAAAATGGCGTGGAGTGTGGAGTTCCCCCAAAAATCCACACCAGACCCCTTATCCGAGCACGTTAACCTGGCCGGACGCAGAAAAGAGGGGGGACAGAGTGCGGCCCCCCCCTCTCCTGAACCGTACCAGGCCACATGCCCTCAACATGGGGAGGATGTCCCCATGTTGATGGGGACAAGGGCCTCATCCCCACAACCCTTGCCCGTCGCTGGACACAGACAACGTTGGAGCAGGAAGCTAAAGGGGTCTTCCAGATTCTGATAAGCCCCCCGCAGACCCCCACAACCACCGGGAGTTGTGGGGGTTGTGGGGAGTTGTAGGGATGAGGCCCTTGTCCCCATCAACATGGGGACATCCTCCCCATGTTGAGGGCATGTGGCCTGGTACGGTTCAGGAGAGGGGGGGCGCACTCTGTCGCCCCCTCTTTTCTGCAGCCGGCCAGGTTAACGTGCTCGGATAAGGGGTCTGGTATGGATTTTTGGGGAATTCCACGTCATTTTTTTTTAAATCTGGGGTGGAGTTCCCCTTAAAATCCACACCAGACCTGAAGGGGTTGGAATGGATATCTGGGGGGAACCCCACGTCAATTTATTTTTTAAATTGACGGCGGGGTTCCCCTTAATATCCATTCCAGACCTGAAGGGCCTGGTAATTGAATTTGGGGGGACCCCCATGCTTTTTTTAAAAAAAAATTATGAATGAATTCTCTCTGAATTGCCAGAGCCGACAATTCATTATAGCCGTGAGTCAGTTTTAAATGTCTTTTTTCTTTCAGAAATGACACTTTGTGCAGAGACAGTTCTATGTACGGGAAACATGCGCTATTTCACATGCTAACTTTACACCCCCTCCTAGGTACGAAATTTAAAGGAATATTTCACTTTTATCATCGTTTCACTTTTAGCATTATTAAATTCACTGCTCCCGAAAAAACGTCCGTGTTTTTTTGCATTGATACATGTCCCCTGGGACAGGACCCAGGTCCCCAAACACTTTTTAGGACAATAAATTGCATATTAGCCTTTAAAATTAGCACTTTAGATTTCTCCCATAGACTTTAACAGGGTGTTCCGCGGCTTTTCGAATTTGCCGCGAACACCCCAAATTGTTCGTTGTTCGCTGAACAGGCGAACAGGCAATGTTCGAGTCGAACATGAGTTCGACTCGAACTTGAAGCTCATCCCTAGTGAACAGTACTGTAACGGTCACCACCGTTTACGATATTCCCATTCCATCGCCCCACGACAGCTTATCCGACAGTCCGACAATCGAGCAGACACGATCCATATGGATTTCCCCAGAATAAACGAGACATACGCTCTGTTCTCTGGTTTCAAAATGTATGAATGAATACTTTTAATGGTATCTTAGCTTTCTTATATACAGTACAAGCATGTTACAGTTAATCAAAGGAACAAAGACACACTCCACCCACTGCATCACACAATGAACTTCATACACATTCCACAGACTTTTCGGCACCGGTCTGACATAATTAACATGACCTAATTACTACGCCTGAGAAGTCAGACATTATGACTCTGACATGCTATTCCTATCACATAGTATCATCAATAGACTTTTCACACAGTGTCATTAGCATCACACAATGGAATGTCTTAGGAGCAGACCTAATTAGCACAACAGAATGCAATCACAGCTTTCATCACTACAGCCAGGGAATTAACATCTTTCAATTAACCTGTTGAGTTCAGAACAACTTGTAATATTTCAAGATATCCTGCAAAACATGAATTATCATTTATCAGTCACCCTATGCCCAAAAGGGGCACAGGGTGACCCAAGAGTCATTAGTGACGCTGGCACAGGAGTACCCCCCATCCTTCAAAAGTCTTTGGGTGTCACGGGTCATTCCGTTACAAGTACCAAACAGGAATTCCTCAACAGGAATACAGTCCTGAGTGTACAAAATAGAAACTACTGATCTCCCAGAGAAGCTAGGAAAGTCTTTAGGTCCAGAAGGCTGGTACTTACTGTTTCCTGATCTCAGTGCAGCCATGTGCAAGGTCAGACAGCTTCTGTAATACAGTCGCCTGTGTCTTGGATCCTTAGGAGGCTTTCTGTAAATGCTCCAGTAAGGTAGAACGGAGGTCCCCCAACTAATCAGTAGGTGGGACCCCACAAATGATGCTGGCTGTTCTGGGCAGATCTCCCTCAGGCTGAGTCTTACTACCCCAGGAACAAAGGGCCTCTGCTCTGGACTCTAGCTCATTTATACCCCCCTCAGCCCCCTGCTGGTCACCTGCCATATTGACCAGGGATTGGCTGGGGAGATATTAACATGCAGGCTGAGGTTATATTCTCCCACCCACTATGTCCCAGGGTCCCCTGGCAGACGAGGGTAATTTATTGAGCTCATACCTAGAGAGCCCAGAGCAGACCTAACTAGTCAAATACTGCTCTCCCTGGGAGGCCAAAAAATAAATTTAAGACAGAGTAGCTACATGGAGTGCTACACAAATAGAACTAGCAGCCTGGAGAACTGACTTTTCTCTGCTACAATTACTGTCTGTGAATGCACAGTGAAGGAGCAGCATTGGAGTGAAAGACTCATGCCAATGCTCATTCTGTTCTCCTGTTAGCATAGTCCCTGATGGCACATGTGTAGGTAGGTGCAGTATGCCTTCTCTACTGCAGGTGGTGCTCAAAGAGGAAGAAGAGAGGAATTCTACAGGAACATAGTTCCTCTATGATTTCATGGGTCACTGGGAGAACTATCCAATTGGATACGGGTACCCCATGTGAGTCTGGTGGCCATCTTGAGTCAGGCAGAGTCTATTTAAGTGTCTGGCTCCCGGGCATTTTGCGTGTGGGTAGTGTAAGGACAGGTCACCTGTCTGGCAGGAACAGTAATTAACGGCAGGAAGAGGTTCCAGATGAGTAGGGAAAGTGCAGGGACATGCCATCCTTCCTGGAAGCCTCTCTTTTTGGGGTGGAAACCAACCAGGATGCATTACGCTCCTTTGATACAGACGCTGTCTGCACACCTGAGGCCTATTGATACACCCAACACTGTAACGTTCTGTGAGTGTACCCGGTTGGGTTGTCTCCCCCACTGGTTTAGTTGTGCTTTGCTAAACTTTAACTTCAATACAGTTCTGTTTCTGCAACTGGACTCTGAGGCCCGGATTCAGAAAGCACTTCCGCTGACGTATCTCGATATACGCCGCGTAAGTGTAAATTTGCACCGTGGTATCTTTGCGCCGTACCCAGAAAACTAGATACGCCGTAAAATAGGCTTCTTCCGACCGGCGTTAAATTCTTACGCCGGCGTATCGTAGGTGCATATTTACGCTGGACGCATCTGTGAAATCCCATTGATTTCGTATTCAAATATGCAAATGAGTGAGATACGCCGATGTCTTTGGCATGGGTGAATCAGGGGTGTATCGCATCTTCAGATTCAGCCCTGAAGCCATCATGGAATTAGCCACAACTCTGCATGATGACATCACCAGCAAGACACACCGCGTACATGCAGTGCAGCCACTGGTCAAGGTCCTGGCAACACTGCATTTCCTTGCAAGTGGATCTTTTCAAAGAACAGTTGTGGCTGGGATGTCACAATCCACCATGAGCAGATGCGTGCACCAGGTTGTCCCCGCAATCCTCAGACGCATGTCCCACCACTTCATCAGACCCACCCAGGAGCATCTGCAGCAGAAGGCAATGGCAGATTTCGTCAGAATTGCAGGATTCCCATGCACCGTCGGGGGCCATTGATTGCACACGTGGCACTACGGCCCCCCCCCCGTGACACAGAGCACATATACTGCAATCGTAAGCACTGGCATTCCATCAACGTACAGGTGATAGCCGATGCCCAATGCCTCACATGGCACGTCCGTGCCAAACACCCCGGGGCCAGCCACGACAGCTACATATACCGTCAAAGCACCATCCCAACAGAACGTGTATGGGGACAGCTGGCTGGTTGGTGAGTGACATGGGAGTCAGGCATGACTGTCCGACCCCATGATGCAGACATCACGAGGGTCACATGCACGACTAACATCCTCCTGTCTTTTCCCTTCCAGGTGACTCTGCATATGCACTTGGGCCCCATCTCATGACTCCATTCAGGAATCCCCAAACCAGAGGAGAGAGCAAATACAATGCTGCACACATACGTACCCGTGCAGTGGTGGAACGCACATTTGGCATCCTGAAGTCCCGTTTCCGATGCCTGGATAAATCAGGGGGGACCCTGTTGTATTCCCCAAACTTTGTGTGCCAGATCATCGGTGCATGTTGCATTTTGCACAACTACGCCATGAGAAAGGGCCTGGAGATTGACCTACGTGATGACCTGACCCCCGAACCCCAAAGTGCCCCCCTGCCCAAGGCAACCCCGTCTGCTGAGGGATCAGCAGTCAGGAGATACCTCGTGGAATGCATATTTACAAGTTAAACACACACATTCATCATGGCACAAGGAGAATGCATGCATGCACACCACTGTGGTCCCTAGCACACACCCCACATCCACATCACATTGGATTAGCCCAAGTTCACCATGCAGGATTTGGGAGCAGCAATGCCACGCCAAGGCTCCAAGTATGTTGCTGTCCATTCATATCACATTCACACGGCCGTGGGGATAAATTCTCCCCGACGAGCCAGGGTGACACCCCTTACTGGCAGGAGTGTCACCCCCACATTCACTCACCAGTCACACTGTAGCCTGCACTACTGACCGTGTGCAGGGATTATAAAATAAAAAATACTCTGAGTGAAAAAAATAAAAACACTCATCACCTGAGTATACAAATAAAAAAAAAAACCTCATCATTTGAGCAGAAAAGAAAAGCAACAAAAAAAATCATCTGCCCTGGCGTGGGCTGCACCTGGTGCCTAGGCGCAGGTAGGGGGGGGGGGTTGTCTGGTGGAGGTACATCCCCCGGTCTCTCCCTGGCTGCCCTCCATTGCCAGGGCAATGCGGTGGAGGTATGAATTGGTCACCACCTGCATTCACAGCTGGCGGGTGGTGGTATTGCGCAGGTTGCGCCGTGTCTGCCTCCCCTCCTCTTGTACGGCAGCTGCCAGGCTCCTCCCCTCCACCTGCATGGCAGCCGTATTGGCCTGGACTGCCTCTGCCAGCCTTCTCCCCTCCACCTGCATGGCAGCCGTATTGGCCTGGACTGCCTCTGCCAGGCTCCCGACCTCCGTTACAAGGCCTGATGTGGTGGCCTGCAGCTCCCCCAGACACGTGAGAATCCCAGTGCAATTGACACTCACATCCTGCAGGCTCTCATTGAAGGCGACATTATGACCCGCCTGCTGGGTGAGGGCCTGCTGCACAGATAGCGTACAGGCAGCCTGGGTCTGGGCCAAGGAAGCCAGGCTCTCTGCCACATGGTGCAGGTCCCCCACTAAGGCAGACATATGATGGGTTTGGCGGGCCTGGTTCCTCGCCAAATTCTCCTCCAATGCCTCCGGGACACCCCTTGTTTTACGGGTAGCCTTCCTTGGGGCAGGAGAGGCTTGGGGCAGGCTGGATGGGATGGCCCTTGAGGGGCTATCCCTGATGGGGGGTGGCCCTTGAGGGGCTATCCCTGATGGGGAGGAGGTTGGGGAGGGAACAGGTATGGGGGACTCCTCCACTATAAAGAACCCTTCCTCAATAGTGACCTGCTCTTCCTCCACTTCCTCTACAGGTGAGGTGGGGTGACTCTCAGCCAGGGATGGGGTCGGTCGCCCAGCAGCCGACGACAGCCCAGCTACCTCCTGGACATCTGTGGATGATACAAAACATTCACATGTTGGTGGACCCACACACGTGTTACATGTTCCCTTGCCCCCCACACATGCTACACACCGGAGACAAGATGAAACACACTTACCTGTCCTCAAGGGCTGATCGACCGAATCAAAGCCCTCCAGGCCCTCAACCATCTCCCTCTCCAAGCACCTGGCAATGATCAGATCATCAGCAGTGAGGGTAATGTTGGTGGCTGGTCCACCTCCTGTGCCACTGGCATGCCTACGGATCTTGCCCAGCTTCTCTTTAACCAAAACGCCGCAGATCGTTCATCTTTTTTGTGATATCCCTGGTGGTCCGAGCCGCAACGCCAAGGGCATTTACCTGGGTGGTTATTTCCAGCAGGATCCTATCTTTTTCCACCTTGCTGGTAGTGCCAGTCTGTGCCCGATAGAGGCACGCGCCATACTTATTGAGGCCCTCAATAATAAGAGCCTTCTCCTCAGGGGAGTAATTGAGCTTCCTCCGAGTCTTAGCCACTGGTGCAGACATGTCTCAAGAAAAGAACAAAAGTACTAGCAGTCCTAAAAAATGCTTGTGTACTTTTGCACTTGACAGGCGCATGTCTGGGCGTATTTATGCACTGGGCATAGGCGTTGGGCCGGCGCATCTTAGGGGTTACGCCGGGCGTAGTTGTGAGCATGCGCAGATGGGTGCAGTCAATTCGTCCACGTCACAGCGCATGCGCCGTTTAAGATACGCCCAACGTAAATCACTGCGACGCGGTCGGACCATCATTTGCATGGGGTGACGCCCACTTACACTTACGCTGCCCTACGTGGTCGAAAATACGTTACGCTGGCGCATCTTGGTGAGTAATATCTTTCTGAATACAGTACATGCCTCGCCGCGCTGGTCCGGCGTAGTGTAAATAAGATACGCTTCGCCGGCATAAATATGCGCCAATGTATCTGAATCCGGCCCAGAGTGTTTACTGGCTGCATGCATTTACCACGATGTCCAGTCACAGGCTGGGGGAGTGGAAAGACCTGTAAGTGTCAAGGGATTCATACTCGTGGAATTTAAGGCCCAGATCTAATACATTTTAATGTGTTGGAGCTTCAAGCTGCTTTCAAACCTTTAAAAATGTATTTCTTCTATTACCAGAGAGGTTTTTTTTTTATGTCACAATGTAGAGAATAAGATTTCCTATCATCTGTGCCCAGTCTTGCCACACAGAGTTAATCCAGCTATGAGCAATCCTCTTTTATTGTTCAGTAAAAATTAACAGACTTCCAGATAAAAACCTGTTTAAATAAAAAGTCCTTTCCGTCCCCTTGCTTCGAGTGACAGGTTATTTACATATCTCGTGCACTAGCTTGGACACATGCACATTCCTGGATGTTTATCATAATATGGGGGGTGATCCACAGTTCATTGTGAGAGGTAATGTATGGTGCAATGAACAGCCAGCAGAATATACATAGACAAGTGATTTGGGGAGATATATTTAGTCAGAGCTGGGCAGAGTAGAAGCCTGAGTGAGATATTATTGTTATATTGCAGTGTGTGTGTCTGAGGTCACCTAATCACATATGGAACATTTCTTTATATTACCAGGATGTGTTACGTGGGGGAGGGGTGGATTTCTCACTTTTTATACTTACACCCAGTAAGGCTGAATAAACTTAGGGCTGGTTCACATTTGTGCGCTGTGCGAGATCGCAAGTGATTTGCACCGCATTGCTGTTCAGATCACATGCGATGTCTGTGCGATGCGATTTCAGACATACAACTGTGATATTCGAGCTGAAATGGAGGTGACATTACCATTGTATGACACTCCCCAGCAGTTCGCATATGGCAGTGTGAACTGCCGTGCGAGTCGGGTGCGATGTGGGAACCTGCAGTGGATTCGCAGGTTTCCTGAATCGCACCAGTGTGAACCAAGCCTCCAATCATACAGCCTACAAATGTCACCTGATTGCTCCCACCAAGGCTCGTTTCACACTGGTGCGATTCGGGAACCCTGCGAATCCACTGCGGGTTCCCACATCACACCCAACTCGCACAGCAGTTCACACTGCCATATGCGAACTGCTGGGGAGTGTCAAACAATGGTAATGTCACCTCCATTTCAGCTCGCATATCGCACTGCGAACTGACAGGACATGAATCGGATTCTGGTGTGGACCAAATGAGATGCGATTTCAGCCATACAGTTTGTATGGCTGAAATCGCATTGCACAGACATCGCATGTGATCTGAACAGCAATGCGGTGCAAATCACTTGCGATCTCGCACAGGGCACTAATGTGAACCAGCCCTAAGTTCATTCAGCCTTACTGGGTGTAAGTATAAAAAGTGAGAAATTCACCCCTCTCCCACATAACACATCCTGGTAATATAAAGAAATGTTGCATATGTGATCAGGTGACCTCAAAAACACACACTGCAATATAACAATAATAATAAGATCACTCAAGCTTCTACTCTGCCCAGCTCTGACTAAATATATCTCCCCTAATCACTAGCGGCCATTGTGCTTTATTATTATACTCCTGACCAGTATTAAGCATCACCCACATAACTGTGTCCTTTTTAGTATTAGGGCCCTTTCACACGGGGCGGATCAGTAATGATCCGCCTCCGTGTGTCCGTAAGCTCAGCGGGGATCGCTCCGTATATCCCCGCTTAGCCGGCGGCTGACAGGGCGGTCCCCGCACACTGTGCAGGGACCGCCCTGTCTTTTCTCCGCTCTCCCCAATGGGGGATCGGATGAACATGGACCTTGTGTCCATGTTCATCCGATTCGATCCGCAGACGGAAGAAAAAAAAATAGGGTTTTCTTCTGTCCGCAAAAATCGGATCTTTGCGGAGGTGGGTGATTAAGTGTGTCAGTGTGTTCCGACAACCGCAATCACATAGGGACCAATGTATGTCCCTTTTTCATCCGCAAACGAATGGATGAAAAAGCGGACATACGGTCCGCACATGTGAAAGGGGCCTTACACTAGCGATGGGAATAGTTGGTATTCACAAGTGACGCACTGACACAGATAACAATTCTGCATGTATTAATACTGCATAGATTAATACTGGAACAACAATGCGTCTGACAAAAGGCACCAATAGCACCCACAGAACCTGTGGGACCTATAATCTGCACTTCGTACACTATTATCAAGAGTACACTGCAGGGCATTTTCCCCACATGTCTTTATCTGGAACAGTAGAGAAAACTGCAGGGAATACTTCCATATCTGTTCAGTGATGAGGAAGGACATCTGCTGAACAGTTTTCCTACATATTAACAACATCTTTACGGCCTTGATTCTGGTGCTTAGTTAAATCATCTTCGTAAAACCCCCCCAAAAAAAGAGAAAGTGACCCCTAGTCCTTCCCTAATTGAGCTTCTGTTCTGCCACCTCCTTTTTATTTTTCATTATTAGTATTATTACACGGGATTTATATAGCGCTAACAGTTTACGCAACACTTTATAACGTGAGCGCTGACAGTATAGTTACAATACAATTCAATACAGGAGGATTTAGAGGGTCCTGCTAACAATCTAGGAGGGGGGAGGGGGGGTTAAGCGATACAAAAGGTAATAACTGTGGGCGATGAATTGATGAAGAAAATGAAAGTACAGTTGTTGGGTGGAGGCGGAATAGGCTTCTCTGAAAATAAATATTTTCAGGGATCGCCTAAAAATGGATACAGTCATATGACGTCCTGGGCTTTGTGAGGGGATATCTGAATGATGCCTGCAGCTAGAGGCATCATCCAGATATCATTGATCCTGCGCACCAGAAAAACGAACATAGTGGCAGTTTCCGCCGCTTGATCGTTCTTATAGGTGCTTCTCCGGGTTCTCCCGTGCCATCAGGGGCCCGGAGAAAGAATCGTCCAGCGCCGGATGGGAAGCATAGAGATGACTGGTGACCAGATGGTCACCAGTCATCTTTATGACCCTCGGAGGCCCGGGCGCGATGCGATGATGTCACGTCCGGGTACCCGGAAGTAAACAATGCCGCGATTGCGGCTAGTAAGCATGAGATTGGTGAATTTTTTTTCACAATCTCATGCTTTCCAGCCTAGAGGAGAGATGTGGGGTCTTATTGACCCCACATCTCTCCATAAAGGAGGATCTGTCACACACTATTCCTATTACAAGGGATGTTTATATTCCTTGTAGTAGGAATAAAAGTGATAAAAAAAAATAAAAAAATGTAAAAAAAAAAAGTGTAAAAAAAATAAATAAATAAGTAAACAAAAAAAACAAAATACATAATTTTTTTTAAAATGCCCCTGTCCCCGGTAGCTCGCGCTCAGAAGCTAACGCAAACGCAAGTCCCGCCAACGTATGTAAACGCCGTTCAAACCACATATGTGAGGTATTGCTGCATGCATTAGAGCGTGTGCAACAATTCTAGTACTAGACCTCCTCTGTAACTCTAAACTGGTAACCTGTAAAATTTTTCAAAGAGTCGCCTATGTAGATTTTTAAGTAGAGAAGTTTGGCACCATTCCATGAGTGTGCGCAATTTAAAAGCGCGACATGTTAGGTATCTATTTACACGGCACAACATCATCTTTCATATTTTATAAAAAAATTGGGCTAACTTTACTGTTTTGTTATTTTTTTATTCATGAAGCAATTTTTTTCCCAAAAAAAGGTGTTTGAAAAATTATTGCTCAAATACCGTGCAAGAAAAAAGTTGCAATGACAGCCATTTTATTGCCTATGGTGTCTGCTAAAAAAAAAAAAAAACATATATAAAGTTTGGGGGTTCTGGGTAATTTTCTAGCAAAAGAATGATGATTTCTACATGTAGGAGAAAAGTGCCAGAATAGGCCCGGTATGGAGGTGGGTATAAAAGCCTGGTATTGAAGCGGTTAATTACAGAGCTTCTACTTGGTGAGGTTGGACACTTGAAAACGGAAGGCATTTCCTATGGAAACACTGAATGGTTACACTGAAGACCTTTCTCTTCTTGTCCAGCTGGTGGAATGTGCAATAGCCCTCCATTCAGCAGGAAGTTGTTGAGAATAACGTAGAGCAGGGGTGCCCAACTGCTGGCCCGCGGCGCCCTTCTATGTGGCCAGCCATGTCTTGCTCTGAGATGGCGGGTCGGCAAGCCCAGATTGCGGGTTCCCGACCCGCCATCTCTGAGCATTAGTGCCAAGAATGGGGTCATGTGCAGCGGCGGCAGCGGGGTTGGCCCATCAGTGATCGCGGCCAGCCTGGAGTCCCCCCTCTGCCTCCACCGCATTGTGTCGATAAAGTGGCCCTCGCTCCTCAAAAGGTTGGGCACCCATGATGTAGAGCTTGTATACTTGTATGTCTGGCCTGATCTAACAATGAGAAGGTATAATACAACGGCATTAGGTTAACTTATTGTATAAAAGGAACAAAACACTCAAAGACTGAACTCACACAAACAGCTAAACAGAGTAGAATTATAAATAATCTAAAATTCCATCCAGCCAATGTTGTGATTTATACAATAGTAAGGTGACACGTTTTAAGTGTTAAATCCTGCCCCTCCCTTCATTTGGTGTATGCATTATTGCTTTCAATTAAAGGTTCTCCATTTTAATTTCAGATTATGTATTGTTGCCTTCGTCTCAGTTCACACTATCGCGGGTGGCTTCGTCATCCGAACCTTTAACCACTTGCTTACTGGGCACTTAAACCCCCCTCCTGCCCAGACCAATTTTCAGCTTTTAGCGCTGATGCACTTTCAATGACAATTGCGCGGTCATACAACACTGTACCCAAATTACGTTTTTATCATTTTTTCCCCACAAATAGAGCTTGGTGGTATTTGATCACCTCTGCGGTTTTTATTTTTTGTTAAAAAAAAAAAACAATTAAATAAAAAATTATATAATGTTTTTTTATATTTTGTTACAAATGTAGCTCTACCCCTGCAGGAGCCGCTGATTTGTTGTTGGGATCGGCATATTAAGTTACCTTGATGTGGTCTAGGGGGGCAGTTGGAGAAACAGGATAATGAGCGAAGGTCCAAACAGTGAATAAAGGGTTTTCCAATGCTTTATTTCCAGGCCAAACACGGCCAACATCAACATCAAATATGAAGAAAAGGTTGATGAAGAAAAAAAGAACTTTGCAGTATCAGGCCTGGATATGAATCGAGCAGTCCTGCTCTCAGTAGTATCAGATTGTGGTTCGTCGCCACTCTAGCCAGAGTGGGTTAAGTGCCCCCGGACAGACCCCTCTCACAGCCTGGCAGCCGAGGTGTCACTTTAGATTTTGCTGGGAGAAACAGATCTCTCTCACAGACCTGGCTCTAGGGCCTCTGCCACAGGCCTATTACTTTAAGCGAGCTAGATGGATGATTGAAGCGAATCCTCCCAGTAAGTTTTAGCATAGGTCACCGGATGACAGCAAAGCATACCTGTCAGCATTCCGGTCACCAGATCCCAGATTGGTTCGTTCAAGCCCTGTTGGACAACCTGCCTCTGAGGTTCTCTACAAGCCGACCCCCCAATCGAACGGCACTCAGCCTGGGATCCTCTCAATAGAACTGGGGACCCAGTAAGTCATTGGAGTCCCTTTTTACCTCTGAATGAGGTTCTGTGTAGCCTGCAAATTTGGCCAGGTTGGCCGCGCCGGCGGGGTCCATGGATGCGCAAACCCTAAAGGTGGATGCCGCACCTGGAACTGGGACCCCGCAAAGATTTTGAGCACATGATATCTGTCACAGATATACTCTCCCCCAGCATGCCCCGCAAGAGAAAAACTCCTCTGATTGGCTGCTGGTGAAAACTTGCTCTGCCAGAACCCCTCTGGTGCCAACTGCCGGCCAGGGATGGCACCGCATCCCTGGAGCACAGACTGGCCCAGTGGACATTTCTGGAACGACAGAAGTCCCAATTTAGCAAATTGCGAATGGGAGCAAAATAACTCTCCCATTCCCCACTAACTTTAGCGTAGTGCCCATACTGAAAGTAAGGGGCGCTACATAAAATTTTGCAAAAGGGTAATTTGCAAATTAGGCGGCACTGAGAAGTGGCACTAAAAGGTGGCATAGATAGGTGGCACTGATAGCTGACAGTGATGGGCACTGATGGGTGGCAGTGATAGGTGGCACTGATTGGCACCACTAGTGGGCACTGATAGGTGGCACTGGCAGGGGGTACTGACTGCACAGAGGAGGCAGATGTGCCTCCTTCCTCTTCGGGACCGATGTCCCTTTCACATAATTGACTGTCCGTGACAGAGGATATTTCCCTAGTCTGGCAGACGATATTTTATTAATTAACCCAGGTTCCCGTAACTCTTGCGGCTTCTGTTCCGACGGATGCTAGTGATATGCCAAATCATTGGTGTCCGCAGCGCTTATGGGACTTCCTTTTCTGTTTTGATCGTTTCCCTTAAGTTTTCCCTTAATTAAGATGGCGGACGGCTTGCCATTTGGGACATGTGTCCATCATTTGCTCCGCCCGCTGTTGTGTATATAACGCGGTGACGCGGGACGCCTCCTCATACCCCGTGAACAAGTCTGATTGGACGAAACGTTGGGAGGAGGCGTGCTGACGTCACCGCGAGAGAGGAATTCGTTCCATTACCGGCCGGAATTGTTTTATGCTGTTTTATCACAACTATGCTGTAAGTGCATTACCTTTTACCTAATAAATCCTTAAATGATGTCACACTATTGTGAGTTCTCTTCCACATGTGTATACACCATCTGAACATTCGTTTGAGGATCGATCTGACCATTCCCCATCCTGCTGCACACATCTCTTGTACTGTTTGCGCTAGCCATCCCTAGGGCTCTGGTAAGGAGCAGTGTGTACTGTGGTGGTGGTCTTTTTGTTTCACTGTTGGTCTGCCAGTCACTGGGTGATATTTACCATTAAGTGTTCCATACAGTATCACACTATTTTTTGTATATTTGTTTTTTCTTGGAAACTCTGCTGGAGAACCTATTGTGAGGATCCTAAAGACTCCGATCCCCTGTGCAGTCCAGGTGTGTGGCTGCTTGCTTGGCCTGATCCTTAAGGATCAATCTATCTGGTAAGGGTCATCAATACCAGACATTTGGGATCCATGTTCACCGTTTGATTTCTTTCCAGATTTTTTCACCACCTTTGAACAAATCACCTATGTTCTCATTTACTTACACGAATGACTTATGTTTTTTTTTTTTTTTTTTTTTTGATCACAGTTATCACATTTTGTGTTAAGACTTTTTAGTTTTCACCATTGAGAAAAATCATTTTTTCTTTTTTATCACTGGATACATTTTTTTGATTCATTCCCTTGATTAGGGGATACACATCATTATTTTATTTGTTAGCGCAACTCCACCTTTTTTCCCTTTCACATAAGCCTGTGATCAGCTTTTCTTTCTCCCCATGCTGTCTGTGTGAGGAAAAAAAAAACGATTACCGGCTTTTGTTTATGTAGCGCCTGTGTACTTTCGTACAGGTGCTATGCTTAAATTTAGTGGGAGAGTGAGAGAGTTATGTTGCTCTCATTCTGTAATTTTACAAATTTGGCTGTCGCCAAATCTGGATTGTCCTGTGGGTCAGTCTGTGCCCCAGAGATGCGGTCTCATCTCTGGGCGGAAGGTGGCGCCAAAGGGGTCCAGGCGGAGCCGCTTTTTCCCAGCAGCCAATTGGAGGAGTTTTCCCTCGCAGGGGATGCTGGGGAGGAGTATTTCTGTGGCGGAGGCGGTTGTTCGGGGTTCTTCGCGGGTTCCAGGTGCGGCACCCACCTTTAGGGTGTGCGCACATCACGGGCCCCACCACTATGGCCTACCAGGCCGGGGTTGCGTGCTACGCGGAGTTCCTGACTCTGGGCTCTCATACAACCGATGCTGCAACGGGGCCTCAGTGACTTACTGGGTCCCCTCTTCTATTGAGAAGCTGGGTGCTGTTCGGTGAGGGATCGGTCTGAGGAGAACCCGGGGGCAGGTGATCCAACAGGGCTTGAACGAACCACCGGGGATCTGGGCACTGGACACTGACAGGTAACATTCAAGCTGTCAGTCGGTGACCCCAAAGAACATACTGGGAGGATTTGCTCTACCGTCCTAACTTCCAAGCACTGGGCCTGTGGCAGAGGTCTCATCTGGACGCTCAAATCAAATTTAGAGCCAAGTCTGTGGCAGAGACTTGTTTTCCTTTCCCAGAAGCTTTAAGTGGCGCTCTGGCTGCCAGGCCTGTGCGAGAGGTCTGTCCAGGGGCACTTCACCCACTCCGACTGGAGTAGCGACGCATGTAAATACCATTGCTAAAGGGCAGGACTGGCTTTATTATCCATAGCCTGATACTGTGAAGTTGCTCTACCTTCACCAACCTATCCTGTCTACCTCAAGTTACATGTTGGTCGTGTTGGACCGGGAAAAATAAAGCATTTGAAAAAGTCAACCAACGGTCCTGGACATTCTGTTATTGCTCTCAGAACTTCCATTACCCCTAGACACAGTAAGAGGTAACTTAAACACGCCGATCCCAAATCTAACCATTAGGCTATAGCGCGGGCGCCAAGTGGTTAAACCCAAAAGCAAAAAATATACTCTAATGCAGTTTACCAATCATTAGACATGATGGCTGCATCAGTTCTCTCTTCTTTGGCTCCCCCCCCTCTGTTATAACTTGGTGATCTAGCCAGTAACACCTCCTATATTAGGTACCAGGGCTGGACTGGGACAAAAATTTGGCCCTGGACTTCATCCAGACTGGCCCACTTTGACATGTCTCTCCTATGGCGGCCGGACAACTCCTGCACCCCCCTCCCGCCACCCAAGCCCCCTTTCCCCCTTCACTAGCCACTAGCCGTTCTACTTTATTAGAGTAGAATGGCTGGTACTGGTACTCTTATAGGCAGTACAAGTGGGGAAGCTAGACATTTTTTCACCCGGGGCAAAGAATCAGTTCGGTGCCCCCCTTACTTATGGGACAAGATTAGGCAGAAGTGAGAAACTCCCAGTCCATAGCTGTTGAGTCAGCTGTCTGTCCCCTCCCCCATGCTCCTCTGCCGTCCCCCCTGCTCATCTGGTCCTCTCCCTGATTCTCTGTTCTCCCCCCCCCCAGGTGAGTGCTGCGGGGAGGGAGAGGAGGTGAGCTCTGCGGGGAGGGAGAGACAGAGGAGCAGGGGGGGGGGGGGCAGCGGTCCACTGTCACTGAAGCCGGCCCACTGAGCCATCGGCCCACCGGGAAACTCCCTGTAGTCCCAATGGCCAGTCCATCTTTGTTAGGTACACAACTCTGGATGAATAAACACAGGAGGCACAGCAGAAAGCACCAATGTCAGTCTGGGAGGAGGGAAATGTTTAATTTATTTTCTGTATTTAAATCTGCAATACATTTAAGGCAAACTCCAGCTCACACTTTATAGCGGATCATTTTAGTCACCCCCAGTGTTAATCGCTGAACGCCGCCATTACTAGTAAAAAAAAAAAAAAAAATGCCATAAAACTACTCCCTATTTTCTAGGCACTATTAGCCGTATTCAGGTAGAGCGGCGTATATGTGAGCGGGCGTAGCACAGCTCATATGCGCTACGCCGACGTAACATAGAGAGGCAAGACCAGTATTCACAAAGCACTTGGGGCCAGATTCACGTAGAAGTGCGGCGGCGTAACGTATCGTAGATACGTTACACCGCCACAAGTTTTTATCGCAAGTGCCTGTTTCACAAAGCACTTACACAACTTACAGGAGTGTATAAGGAGCGTGTGCCTAAGTGGACAATCAGCCACCCCTTACTTTGGGTACTTTGTCTCCTTGTTGCCTGTAAGAAGATAAAGCTACAACATCTATATCGCTGTCTTTACATGTATGCACCACGATTGAGACAAGCAGATATCCATTTAACAGCCAGCTGGTACAGTGACTGATTTGGGTCTGTATGTGAGTAGAGAGGTAAGCCATTTGATTCACTATTGGTGAAGGGTGCACGGTGTGTGGACTTACCTGATCACACACCTTCATTCACCTGAGTTTGGCATTTCCTATACTCAATCACTCATTTACCTACCAGTCACTTTTTATTTATTTTTTATTTTTTATTTGTTTGTTTTTTGGACTGCACTCCAATATTGTGTCTACAAGATTCCACCTTTTTTTCAAGTCTTACCAATTTTATATATGCTTATTCCCACTATTCACCTTAGGAGGTTTCTTGTTTGAACTGTTCACATACCATTGATATTTTGAAGACTTTTCTATGTGTTTTCTGCTACACAGTTTAGACTAGACCACACCTATTTTATTTTCCATTGTGGGTCACTTCCATTGTGTCAATACACCTACTATCCCACTGGTCCACGGATCCACGGATTTTTGTCCACTCACCCCTTCCCTTCCCTCCCCCATCCCAGGTTTTTCACAGCGCAGACACTTTCACATTTTATACATATCAGCCTAAACTGAGAAAAAAAAAAAATTCTCTTATTGTCCATGGACGGACACAACCTTCCAGGGCCGGTGCTAGATTATTTTGTGCCCCACCCCCAAAAAAAAATCTAAATTAATTCAATTATTTTAGCACCAGAACTGATCCAGGTGGAGGGATAGAGCCAGGTGGACAGGAGGGGGTGCAGGCAGGTGGAGGGATGGAGCCAGGTGGTGGTCCCTTTGGACATAACCCTCCGCCCTGCTGCATGCAGCCTCAGTTTTTTTCTGCCTAGCTATGTTTGTGATTCTTCTATCAACTGTCGGCTGGGTGACAGGCTGGATAATATAGATCCTTGTAGCCACCTCAGTCCGGCCAGTGAGCGCGATCAGACCTCAGCTACCCGCTAGGTCGACCGAGGTGCGAGTTAAACGTCTCGCGAGGTCGCATACTGCCTGTGTTGCAGCGTTCCTCATGGCCGACAGCCCCCACTTCGGTGGCGAGGAGGATCTGTCTCAGAGTGTTACCTGTGCACTTCGCTCGAGCGGTAAGTAGGGGGCCTCCCGCCTCTCCTTTCCTGGAGTGGTGGGGGCGCCGTTACCTCTTGGGGTAGTCGGGCCATCCGGGGTTCTCCTCTACCCCCCTTCCCTCCCCCTTCTTCCTGGGTGAGGCCAGAATACAGAAAGAAGATACGCCCGCGCAGATTTGAATTTACGCGGCGTATCTATAGATACGCTGGCGTAAATTCTCTCTGAATCTACCCCGTTGTTTTTCAAATACTTAATTTAAAATGATCGTGTGTGGGCTTCACATCATTTTTCAGGTTCTGAAAAACGTCAATTTTTTTTTCGAACATGCTGCATTTTTTAACGTCGTTTTAAATTATGTCATTTTTCGGGTTGTAAAAAATGATCGTGTGTGGGCTAAAACAACGTAAAAAAACCCACGCATGCTCAGAAGCAAGTTATGAGACGGGAGCGCTCGTTCTGGTAAAACTACCATTCATAATGGAGTAAGCACATTCATCACACTGTAACAGACAAAAAAGCGTGAATCGTCTTTTACTAACACAGAATCAGCTAAAGCAGCCCAAAGGCGAAATGGAAAATGAATCCTAACAATAACCTTTATCTAATCTTCCTTAAACCTCCAAACAATTCTACTAACATTAATTTCATCTAACACAATTAGCTTTACATTCACTTCCTTACCATTTTTTTAAATAGTGGTGTGTTTAACCTCCCCCTCATACCCTATCTATCTTGATGCGGTCATAGGATTTTCTATCCAACTTGTCCATACCCTCTCGTATTTCTCTCCATGTCCTCTATTGCAGTACGTCTCCCTGTATAGTGGCAGATTGTCATTTACCAGATTTTTCCAGCGTGCTACCGAAGGGGCTTCTACCTTTCTCCAGTTTAAAACTATAGTTTTCCTGGCATAAAACAATAGAAGGCCCACCTGTATTCTTCTTCCTGTCAGGTCGATCTCCTTTCCTACCAGTCCCCAGGGCCGCCATCAGGAATTATGGGGCCCCTTACACAGCTTCAGGCATGGGCCCCCTGGAGCAGAGGGGGGGGGGGTGCTGCCGCCATAAATTGAGAAGCGGGGGGGGGGGCTGCCGCGGATTGAGAAGCGGGGGGGGGGGGCCTTTACACGAAAACGAAGAAATAAAGAAAAAAATATATACAAAAAGGGGGGTAGCCATCCGAGCCCTGGGGACCTCTGGGCCCTTTAATAAAAATTAAAAATATATATAAAAAAATATATATATTTGTTTTTTAAAAAGGGGGTTGCCATCTGGGGCCCTGGGGACCTCAGGGCCCTTTAATAATAATAATAATAATAATAAAAATATATATATAAATAAAAAAATAAACATTTATTAAAAAAAAAAGGGGGGGTTTGCCACATATGGGGCCCTGGGGACCTCTGAGCCCCCCTTTAATAATAATATATATATATATATATAAAAAAATATATATAAAGACAAAAAAATATATATATAAAAAAAATATATATAAAAAATATATATTTTTTTTTATAAAAAAAGGGGGGTTGCCATCCGGGGCCCTGGGGACCTCTGGGCCCTTTCATAATAATAATAATAATAATAATAATAATAATATTATATATATATGGGGACCTCCGGACCTCTAAAAAAAAAAATGTCTCTTTATTAAAAAATAAAATAAAAATATATATAAAAAATATTTTTTTTTATAAAAAATAAATAAACAAAGGGGGGTTGCCATCCGGGGCCTCCGGGCCCCTGGGGACCTCCGGACCTCTAAAAAAAAAAAAATTTGACCTAAAAAAAAAAAAAAACATTTTTTTAAAGGGGGTTGCCATCCGGGCCCCTGGGGACCTCCGGGCCCCTTACAGGTGTAATGCCTGTACCCCCCTGATGGCGGCCCTGCCAGTCCCAGTAGGCAGATCTCTGCCCTCTGTTCCAAGGTTATTGATGTTACTATAGCAATTATTCTCAGGACTTCCCTCCGGAATGTCACTATCTTTGGGCATAACCAAAATGTGTACATAAAATTTCCTGGAATATCTACACATCTCCAGCAGTTCTGAGGGTTTGATGGAGAAATCTTATATAGCTTTTATGGCATATAAGGACTCCTATATATTATTTTAAATTGTATGAATTTGTTTCGAAGTGATACCAATATCTGAAATGGAGACCTCCATACTTCCTCCCAATTCTCCTCCCCCAAATTTGGAACATCCCTTCTCCATTGTTCACTTAATTCACTTGTATCTGATAGTGTATCTTTCAGTAGGTACTTATACAAAATTGAAGTTGACCCTTTTCCACTTTTTACCATTTGTTCCAGACCTACTTCCATTATCTGCGGAGTTCCCCCCTGGAAACTGAGCACATAACGCATGAGTAAGTTGCCTGTATCTGAAAAAATAACTCTACGCCTAAGTTCACACTGCTGCGAATTCAAAATCGCGGTAAAATGTGCGATTTTACCGCAATTTCGCGGCTGCGATTTTGCCGCGATTTCGGCCGCAATTCAATGTAAATCGCGGCCCGAAATCCCAAAAAGTAGTACAGGAACTACTTTTTAAAAACGCAGATGCGGCGTCGCACTGATTAGGACAGTGCCATTGCCGACAATTGCCGCCGATTTGAGATGCGATTTGACATGTCAAATCGTTCCAAATCGTACCCAGTGTGAACCAGGGCTACGGGATGTTCCAAAGCTCCCTCATTTCTGTAAATGAGGAAAATCTTTTGCCCTGTATTATTTGAGGAAGCTTTTTTACTCCATATTTAGTCCAAGCCCCTGGGTCCTGAATAGAATCCAGGTGCGGCAATTTAGGATTTCTCCATAGTGGGGTATTTGGGGATAAATTTGTTTCCGAGTATCCCTCATTTGCCATAACCGCTTTCCATATTTTAAGGCCCCTTTCACATGGGGCAGTGGAGGTGCGGTGACGGTATAGCTGCGCGATTTTTAGCGCCGATATACCGTCGTATTTACCGCGATATTCGGTCGCTAGCGGTGCAGTTTTAACCCCTGCTAGCGGCCGAAAAAGGGTTAATGCAGCTCTGTAGAGGCGCATTGCGGGCGGCATTAGCACGGTTTTCCATTGATTTCAATGGGAAGGAGCGGTATAGGAGCGGTAAACACCCCGCTCCTATACCGCTCCAAAGATGCGGCTAGCAGGACTTTTGGAGCGGTCCTGCTAGCACACCGCTTCAGTGTGAAAGCCTTCGGGCTTTCACATTGAAGCCTGCAGGGCACGATTTTTTCAGGCGGTATAGCAGCGCTATTTTTAGCACTGAACCGCCTGAAAAACGTGTCAGTGTGAAAGGGGTCTAACTGTTGTTCTCATTGAAGGAGTCACTTCTCGTCTTGATTTTAGCCCCCTATATAACAATCCCTGCAATGCCTCTACCGATTGGACCACCACCTCTTCTAACATAGTAGCGGAGTCAAACCCGTCAGGGTTCAACCATCTCCCCACCGTTACCAGCTGTGTAGCTAAATAATACTTATGAAAATCTGGAAAATCCAACCCCGCCCTGTTCTGCCGGTCTCATAAGCGTACTTAATTTAATTCTAACGGATTTGTTTGCCCATATAAATGTAGAAAGCATTCCATGTACTTTTACGAAAAAACTTTTAGGTAACCATTGTGGGGAATTCCTAAAAACATACAGGAACATAGGAAGAATCTTCATCTTTACCAGATTTATGCGTCCTAACAAGGACAGTGGTAACGTTATCCATATTTTTAATTTCCACCCAAGTTCCTGTATCACTGGGTCCAAGTTTAGTGCCCGGAAATCCTCAACCTGTCTAGATATTATTATGCCCAAGTATTTAAATTCCTTCACCCATTTCAATGGTATATTTGGGGCAATGGTGTCCTGTGCACCCTGATCAATAGGGAATAATAGGGACTTTCCCCAGTTTACTTTAAGCCCTGTGAAAGATGAAAAGGTATTCAGTAATTCTAAAGCTCCCTCCAAAGATGTACCTGCTTCTCTGAGAAACAGTAGCATAACATTGGCATACAGAGCTACCCTCTCTTCCAACTCCCCCACTCGAAGTCCTTGAATATTTAAAGATGTCCTAATAGCCTCTGCCACTGGCTCTATCGCTATCGCGAAGAGCGCTGGGGAGAGGGGGCAACCCTGTCTCGTACCTCTATAGAACTGAAAAAAACGATGACAACTTTCCTTCTAATTTCACAGCCGACATGGGTCTCCCATATATTATTTCAGGGATCGACAAATCCCGGGCGCTAGGTCGCCATGGCGACTAGAAATAGTGTCCTGGCGACTTGGCTTGTGAGCTGGTGCCATCTGGTGGTGAGCCGTTGGTATTACAAGTTATTACCACCAGATGTGAGCTGGCGCCATCTGGTGGTGGCCGTTGGTATTACAAGTTAAGCATTACAAGTTAAACAGCAATTCTAATGTCATTTTTCACTATTTTCACTGCCATCTTCTTCCCTCTAATTAGAACCCCCAAACATTATATATATTTTTTATCCTAACACCCTAGAGAATAAAATGGCGATCGTTGCAATACTTTCTGTCACGCCGTATTTGCGCAGCGTTCTTACAAGCGCACTTTTTTGGGAAAAAATTACACTTTTTTAAATTAAAATAAGACAACAGTAAAGTTATCCCCATTTTTTTTAATATTATGAAAGATAATGTTACGCCGAGTAAATTCATACCCAACATGTCACGCTTCAAAATTGCGTTTGAACACCGTTTACATATTCGGGCGCTGCTCACGTATGTGTTCGCTTCTGTGCGCAAGCTCGTCGGGACGGGGTGCGTTTTCTGGCTCCTAACTTTTTTAGCTGGCTCCTAGATTCCAAGCAAATTTGTCAACCCCTGTATTATTTGAATCCACTTAATGAATTCTAATGTAATCATTAGATGTGGTGGCTGTATTTGTTTTCTTTTGTAAGGCTTTTCCCCTTGGTAACCTGACCAGTAACACACATCCTGTACTAGAGTGCCCACACTCTGGATGAAGGAGCACAGGGGGCACACCTTAGGACAGCAGCATTGTTGGTCTGGGGGGAAGGGGGTATTAGATGTACTAGCAGATTTAGATACACTACCAAATTGAAGCCAATCTCCAGGTCACACTTTAGACTCACAAGCAGTTAGAGAAAGATATTTTGGGATAAAGGTTTTACATCAATAAATAAAAGAGCCGATCATTGCAATCACCTATCGGTGGCAAAAAATGGTTTGTCTCAACCCTCTAACTGCTACATCTGCAGGACAGCTTGTTCTGCTGATAAAAAAAACAGACTCCTCCCAGGAGGATCACATGGAGGGGATAGAAATGTTAGCTGAACCCGCAAAATTTTACACTGACAATTCAAATATCACCAAAAGTAATACAGGAAATACTTATTGGGAATTGATGCCAAACTGATTCAGGGGGTGCTAAACACGGGGGGGGGGGGGGGTTGAGAGAATAAGGAAGGTGATGGGGGCAAATGAGTGAATAAGGGAGGTGATGGGGGGCAGATGAGTGAATGGGGGGGGGGTGATTTTGGGGGCAGCTGAGTCTACGGGATGGTGAATTTGAGGGCAGATGAGTGTGGGGGGGGGGGTGTTGATGGGAGGGCAGATGAGTGAACGGGGGGGTTATGGGGGGGGCAGATGAGTGAACGAGGGAGTGATGGGGGGGGCAGATGAGTGAATGGGGGGGTTATGGGGGACATATGAGTGAACAGGGGGGGTGATGGGGGGACAGATGAGTAAATGGGGGGATTATGGGGGGGCAGATGAGTGAACAGGGGGGTGATGAAGGGGAAAGATGAGTGAACAGGGCGGGTGATGGGGGTAACAGATGAGTGAACAGGGGGTGGTAATGGGGCGGATGAGTGAATGAGGGGGTGATGGGGGGGTAGATGAATGAACACAGAGGGGGGAGGGGGGGTGATAAGTGAACACTGGGGGGTGATGGGAGGCAGATAAGTGAACACGGGGGGGGGAGATGAGTGAATGGGGGGGGTGATGGGGGGCAGATGAGTGAATGTGGGAAGGGTGATGGGGGGTAGATGAATGAACACGGAGGGGGGAGGGGGGGTGATTAGTGAACACGGAGGGGGTGATGGGGGGCAGATAAGTGAATACTGGGGGGGGGTGATTGGGGGTCTCCAGCTCTGTCCCCCCGAACTTTCCTCCTCACCATTCCCACTGTCTCTCCTCACCTGCACAGCTCTGCTCCCCCTGGCCGCCATTTATGCCCCCTGGGACCGGTCCTCTCAGCTCTCCCCCTCAGTAACAGTCTCTCCTTAGCATTCATAGAGATATCCAGTAATATATATGGCCGACGGTTGATGATCAAACCATAAAATCACAGCATTCGGGATAGGAGACATCGATGGCGGGGGTCGGTATTAAAGCCAGAGAAGACAGAGATTGCCAATTTGTGGCCAAATTCAATAATAGCCATTAAAATCACCCAATTCTGTTTAATTATAAGTAAAATCAAAATGTTACACTGACAATTAAAATGTCACCAACAGTAATACAGGAAATACTTATTGGGAATAGGTGCCGATCTGATTCAGGGGGTGCTGAACACGGGGGGGGGGGGTTGAGAGAATAAGGAAGGTGATGGGGGCAGATGAGTGAATGGGGGGGGTGATGGGGGGCGGATGAGTGAATAAGGGAGGTGATGGGGGGCGGATGAGTGAACGGGGGGCAGATGAGTGAACGGGTGGGTGATGGGGGGGACAGATGAGTGAACGGGGGGATTATGGGGGGGCAGATGAGTAAACAGGGGGTGGTAATGGGGGGCAGATGAGTGAATGGGGGGGTGATGGGGTGGTAGATGAATGAACACGGAGGGGGGAGGGGGGGATGATCAGTGAACACTGGGGGGGGGTGATGGGAGGCAGATAAGTGAACACGGGGGGGGGGGGGGGGGAAGGGGGGGGAAGATGAGTGAATGGGGGGTTGATGGGGTACAGATGAGTGAATGTGGGAAGGGTAATGAGGGGTAGATGAATGAACACAGAGGGGGGGGGTGATTAGTGAACACGGATGGGGTGATGGGGGGGCAGATAAGTAAATACTGGGGGGTGATTGGGGGTCTCCAGCTCTGTCTCCCCCGGACTTTCCTCCTCACCATTCCCGCTGTCTCTCCTCCTCACCTGCACAGATCTGCTCCCCCTGGCCGCCATTTCTGCCCCCGGGACCGTTCCTCTTAGCTCTCCCCCTCAGTAACAGTCTCTCCTTAGCATTCATAGAGATATCCAGTAATAAATATGGCCGACAGCTGATGATTAAGAATGAGCTCTGGCGTGTTCGCATAGAACACGTGCAGAGCCCGCCAGGAAGTGTGCACGGCGCTGCGCTAATAACAGCCAGGGAGACATTTCACGATCTCTGTAGCCGAGCATCAGGACAATGTCTCTCTGCCTGTGATTCGCACAGCGCCGTGCACACTTACTGGTGGGTTCTGCACGTAGAGTTGCCACCTCATCCCTTTAAAACAGAACACATATGAATTACACAGGTTCTGAGGCTAATTTAATGCAAATAAAGCACCAAGTGAGTTTAATTACCTCCTTAATCAGCCACAGAACCTGTGTAATTAATATGTGTTCTGTTTTAAAGGGATGAGTTGGCAACCCTATCTGCACGTGTTCTATGCGAACACGCCAGAGCTCATCCTTACTGATGATCAAACCATAGAATCACAGCATTCGGGTTAGGAGACATCGATGGCGGGGATCAGTATTACAGCCAGAGAAGACAGAGATTGCCATCTTGTGGCCAAATTCAATAATAGCCATTAAAATCACCCAATACTGTTTCATTATAAGCAAAATCAATAAAATGATATAAAATTGATAAGGGTTTGTGTTATATGACTGTTGGTGTAAGGGGTATCAGGTTGTTTACTTCAGTGTGAGGTGCTGTGATTGGTCACAGGTTGTTGATCACTTCAGTCTGAGGACCTCTCGGCTCATTTCTCCCTAGTAAGTTGCCGGAGTGACATTCAGAGAGATATCTCCTGTATTTCACTGCGATTTTCATCGACTTGCGGCGAATAACCGCAATTTGTATAATTTTTATTGATATTTATCACTATTACTAACTCTTATTATAATATTCTTATTAAAATTATAATTTTTTTGCCTTTTTCAGGCCTCCAACACCAACAGGATGCCTTGTCTGCCATCCCGGCAATAATGCTCACGTCAAGACGGCGACGACTCACCAACCGCCCACCGGGCGAGATCCAGAGCCCCACGTCGGCGGAGACAAGAGGAGGACCCACCCAGGAGCGGTTTGCCAAGAGAAAGTGTCAGGCCTGTTGAACATCTCCCAGCACCGCCGCCGGCCATGGAGACACGTGGCGAGGAGCAGGTGACCTGTGCGATTTGTTTTGCAGGGTATGAAGTTGGAGAAGGCACGGACCATTCTCACCTGCGCTCACAAATTCCACGTGGGCTGCATTTAACGGTGGATGGAGGAAAGCAGAACCTGTCCACTGTGCCAAGTTCCCTGATTCAGGGGGTGCTGAACACGGGGGGGGGGGGTGAGTGAATAAGGGAGGAGATTGGGGCAGATGAGTGGATGGGGGGCAGATGAGTGCATGGGGGGGGGGGAGATGGGGGTGAATGAGTGAATAAGGGAGGTGATGAGGGCAGATGAGTGAATGGGGGGGTGATGGGGGCAGATTAGTGAACAGGGGGGGGGAGATTTTGAGGGCAGATGAGTGAACGGGGTGTGATGGGGGACAGATGAGTGAACGGGGGGTGATGGGGGGACAGATGAGTGAACGGGGGGTGATAGGAGGCAGATTAGTGAATGGGGAGGGGGGGTGATAAGTGAACGGTGATGGGGGGGCAGATAAGTGAACACTGGGGGGTGATTGGGGGTCTCCAGCACTGCCCCCCGGACTTTCCTCCTCACCATTCCTGCGGTCTCCCCGGCTCTCCTCACCTGCACAGCCCTGCTCCCCCTGGCCACCATTTCTGCCCCCCAGGACTGTTCCTCTCAGCTCTCCCCCTCAGTAACAGTCTCTCCTTAGCATTCATAGAGATATCCAGTAATAAATATGGCCGACAGCTGATGATCAAACCATAGAATCACAGCATTTGGGATAGGAGACATCTATGGTGGGGTCGGTATTACAGCCAGAGAAGACAGAGATTGCCATCTTGTGGCCAAATTCAATAATAACCATTAAAATCACCCAATACTGTTTAATTATAAGTAAAATCAATAAAATAATATAAACATTGATAAGGGTTTGTGTTATATGACTGTTGGTGTGAGGGGGTATCAGGCTGTTTACTTCAGTGTGAGGTACTGTAATTGGTCACAGGTTGTTGATCACTTTAGTCTGAGGACCTCTCAGCTCACTTCTCCTTAGTAAGTTGCCAGAGTGACATTCAGAGAGATATCTCCGGTATTTCACTGCGATTTTCAGCGACTTACGGTAAATAACAGCAATTTGTATAATTTTTGATATTTATCACTATTACTAACTCTTATTATAATATTCTTATTAAAATTATAATTGTTTTGCCTTTTTCAGGAGGACCCACCCAGGAGACGTTCGCCAAGAGAATCCGTCAGGCCTGTTGAACATCTCCCAGTACCGCCTCCGGCCATGGAGTCATGTGGCGAGGAGCAGGTGACCTGTGCGATTTGTCTTGCAGGGTATGAAATTGGAGAAGTCACGACCATTCTCACCTGCGCTCACAAATTTTGCGTGGGCTGCATTTAACGGTGGATGGAGGAAAAGTTAACCTGTCCACTGTGCCGAGCTCCTATCCCCCAACAGGGCCGCAGAATCCAGTTTAACATGGACGAGATGACCGACGACAGGTTTGAAACTGAGGTTGATCAAGATGGTAATGTGTGGTACATTCAAGAGTTGATGATGTACAGGTTTGAATTTCAGGGTGATGGACATGGTTATATGTGGGTCATTAACCTTGTAGAGATGATAATGTACAGGTCTGAGATTCAGCGTATTGGAAATGGTCATCTGTGGTTCAGTAACGTCGGAGGTTTGACGTTAAAGAAGATGGAAATTATATTTTTCGGTTCATTAACCTTGAAGAGTTGTTATAACTTTCAGGGTAATGAAGATGGTAATTAATGTGGTAATGATCCCTATAACGTAACATATTTTTTCTTTATATATAGAGGTTTTTGTATTAACAATTTGAAAAAGAAAAATTGTAAAACAAAAAAAAATCCCCCATAAAAAAAAAATAAAAAAAATTGGTATAAATATATCAGATATTTTCTTTTTATATAGCATGTTTGTAATGGTAATTGTTTATGCTTTGCAAAAAAAATAAAAAACATTTATTTATAAAAATTAAATGTAAAATATATTAGGGCTGTTACTGATTAAAATGTTTGTGTTCGATTAATCGATTTTTTTAAATCAATTAATCGACTAATTTCGATTAATTATAACACACATACAGATCCAACTACTTTTAGCTGATCTCCTTGCAGGCTGATTCCCAGTGCAGCTACCAACCACTGGAAACATGGATAGCAGGATACAAAAAACACACAGGCAGTGCTCAATGGGAATAGCATTACAACTTTTATAGTCTTCAATTAGGTAACAAAATAAATATTACACTGGAGATAAAATCGATGTAGCTACATAAACTAAAAATGGTGTGAGCAATACCAAACGGTAGCAAAAGCAGTCATAAAAACATGTAGCTAAGTATGATACTGGTATAAAAATGGGTACAATGATACCACTGCTGAATCCAGATGAGGAGAGGTTAACATCAGTTTGTCGGCATGTAGATGTCCCGTGAAGGGAACTATCACAACTCCCAGTGGATGGCTGTAGAATCCCAGGTTGATAGAGGGAAGTGATAGAGGGAAGTGTAACAGCCCTTGCGTGTGGCAGATAGTAAGGTCCCGCCGTCATGCAGATATGAAGGCACAGCAAAGGAGCCATTCAGATGGACACGGCAGGCCCCGCCGGTGTCCGTGACGTCACCGGATCTCCGACGAAACTCCCTGAAGGCCTGGAAGCCGGCGGTGAGTACCAATCAAAACAATTTTGATCGATCTTCTACCGAAAAGGGGTCGCTTGTTCCTGATGTAGCTTTTAGCTCTCAGATGAGCGCCCCAGACACTTAACACCAAAAAGGGGTCGCTTGATCTTGATGTAGCTTCTAGCTCTCAGGTAAGCGCCCCAGACAATTTTTACCAAAAAGGGTTCGCTTGATCCTAATGTAGCTTCTAGCTCTCAGGTGAGCGCCCCAGACAATTCTTACCAAGAAGGGGTCGCTTGATCTTGATGTAGCTTATAGCTCTCAGGTGAGCGCCCCAGACAATTCTTAGAGAAGGGGTCGCTTGATCCTGATGTAGCTTCTAGCTTTCAGGTGAGCAGCCCCAGACACTTAACACCAAAAAGGCGTCACTTCATCCTGATGTAGCTTCTAGCTCTCAGGTGAGCGCCCCAGACAATTACCACTGAAAGAAGAGGCTTGGCCGGCTGTTGGGTGGAGGAGGCTGGATTTAATTTTACACTAAACAATATCCGAAAAGGAGTTGCTTCATCCTGATGTAGCTTCTAGCTCTCAGGTGAGCGCCCCAGGCAATTCTTACCGAGAAGGGGTCGCTTGATCCTGATGTAGCTTCTAGCTCTCAGGTGAGTGCCCCAGACAATTCTTACTGAGAAGCTACATCAGGATCAAGCGACCCCTTCTCGGTAAGAATTGTTTGGGGCACTCACCTGAGAGCTACATCAGGATCAAGTGACCCCTTCTCTGTAAGAATTGTCTGGGGCGCTCACCTGAGAGCTAGAAGCTACATCAGGATCAAGCGACCCTTTCTCTGTAAGAATTGTCTGGGGTGCTCACCTGAGAGCTAGAAGCTACATCAGGATCAGGCTACCGTTAATAATAATGGATCCGACTGAAGGACTTGAGCAATTCTTCTTTGTTCCTGTTTATACCAAGGGCCAAACACAGTTGAGTGTAAGGCTGGTAGAAAATCCGGTGTTCCAAAGAAGGGGGTCATGGGACTCAATTGTTTTGATATTCTATAGATGGGTATCATGCGATCCCGTATGTGCAGTGTTTGCCAAGTAAGATCTGCTGGAATTGAGAGGCCTTTTCGGAGAATAGACGAATTCCACGGAAGGGCACAGAGATCTATATATATAAATCTTAGAGGGGGACAGAGTCTTCCTACAGATCCTGCACATTCTCCTACCGAAAAGGGGTTGCATGATCCTGATGTAGCTTCTAGCTCTCAGGTGAGCGCCCCAGACAATTCTTACCAAGAAGGGGTCGCTGGATACTGATGTAGCTTCTAGCTCTCAGGTGAGCGCCCCAGACAATTCTTACCAAAAAGGGGTCGCTTGATCCTGATGTAGCTTCTAGCTCTCAGGTGAGCACCCCAGACAATTCTTACAGAGAAGGGGTCGCTTGATCCCGATGTAGCTTCTAGCTCTCAGGTGAGCGCCCCAGACAATTCTTACAGAGAAGGGGTCGCTTGATCCTGATGTAGCTTCTAGCTCTCAGGTGAGCGCTTCAGACAATTCTTACAGAGAATTCATCAGGATGAAGCAACCCCTTTTCGGCGTTCAGTATCTGGGGCACTCACCTGAGAGCTAGAAGCTACATCAGGATCAAGCGACTCCTTTTCGCATATTCTGATAACTTTCTCCAAACCACCATAAGTTTACTCGGCGTCAGGGAGTGCAGGGCTAAGTTCTGAAGGTTCATGATCCCCGGCTTTATTTTAGGTCCCAGGTGCTCACAATAGGCTTAGGTAGCCTTGTGTAGTGCGGGGCTACCATAGGATTGTCTGTGGATTGTGATTTTAACTCCGGTCCCTGAATTTCAGGGGGGAGACCAGAAAGGGGAAAGAGGGAAGGCAGGAGGGTTTCAGCACAGACCCAAAAGAGCTCGTAGGGCAACTGGTATAGCAAAATACTGGATTCAGCTTGGAAAGTCTCTTGCAGGTCCTTGCTTTATCAAAAGCAATGGGGAGGAGATGTTTTTTAACCTCCCTGGCGGTGTGATTATGTCAGATTTTAGGTGCTGAAAGCAGTACAATTATTTTGCATGGAAATTTGGCATTTTATATTGTAGGCCTGTAATTCTTAGGAATAACTCACTTAAATCTGTCCAAACAAGAGTCTAGTAAACATCCCGTGTATGGTAAAGTTTGAAACACAAAATCATAAATTATAATATAATAAATTAATTATAAATAATTATAACAAATAATAATATTATAATGATACAAATGATTCAATAACGTAATCAAATCAAACACACTGAAATTTGCTCAGTTTCTGAATTGGCGCAGTCATTACTTTCAGTGTTTGATGACGAATTTTCCCACAAATCGCTATTGCTCAATTCTGCAAGTGATTCTAATTTATTATCACTGTTTTCTAGCTGTTCGAAACCCACTTTTGACATAAAGGGACACTTTTTGGTTGCCATGGACAATCTCCAGTTTCGAGGCAGAAAGAACAGTTTTTATAATATAAAAGTGCATGCAGGACACTGGACAGACCACTAGGGACAAAGGGGATGTGTAATTATTTTATACAGTACTGTAATCTGTAAGATTACAGTATACTGTATGTGTTTTGTGTTTTTCCTTTTTTTAATTTGGTGCCGATCTTCGCCCCCATGCATCATAACGTCAAAGGGAACGGAGCTCTGCGGCACTCGGGCACTGTGTGAATCGAGCGAGGAGACACAGCGGGAAGACATTGCAGGATCCAGGGACAAGGCAAGTAACTTTCCCTGTATCCTAGAAAAAACAGATAGTAATCCGCGCTGATGGTGTGTAGAAAGCGGCTGCCTCCCTATAAAGTCCTGGTGAGGAGACTGAGAAGAATAAGTAAGTAATGAGGGAAAATGGCGCTGCTAGTGACCTAGGTGTCACAGAAAACAGGAGATGTGTAATTCAGAGACAAGATGTCTGTGTCGGGTATCTGTTTTGGGGCTGGGTCCAATATTTATGGACTCCCCATACACCCTTGGTGTGATGATTCGGGTGTCAGAAAGGTAAGAGATACCCTATATTTGATGATAAAGGGTTATATCACTGTATACCCAGGAATTATACTTTATACTGGACGCTCAGCCTCCGCTGGCTTCCAGACCTGAAGTATATCACTAGACCAGAAGCAGAAAATAAAAGTAAAAATAGAAATAAAAATAAAGCAAAAAAGCCAAACGACAGGATCCTGTGCAGGACGGCAGCCTAGCTGTAACCGCCAATGTGCTAAATTATTATGCTAAAATCCCCTGATGTGGTAGAAGGGCTGTATACTGTATAGCCTAGTGGGTAAGGGCACCTCCTATATGGTGGATATGTATGGCAAATTGTGGAATAAGCAGAAGCACAGAGATCAAAAAAGCCTTATTATACAATAGATAAGCTGATTGCTATAATACCCTATGTGGAGGGGTACACCCCCTCTCTTAGGCCAATCAGCCAAAATGTGACCTCTCCAAGTCTACTTAATTCGTGAACCTCCAAAACTTGTACAAAACAATAAAGTCACTGTGATGTAAAAACATAAACAAATTCCCAGGAACGCCTGTATTGGTATAACAAGTAAATTATGAGCAAGAACTTTTCAGGATATTATCATTGGAGCAGCATAGTCAGTAAAAAACAGCAGATAGAACAAGTATCTGGGGTCAGAAAAAAGTTCAGGCTGTTAAGGTGGTAATGGGAGATGTGCGGGTATGTTTAGATAGGGGTATGTACTCAGGGCAGCCGTCAGTAGGGAACAGAGACCATGTTCCAGATCTAGGAGACAAAACAAGGAGAGAGGCGCCTCTGGGTGCAATACTTTAAAACAATTACATTTTTAAAAACAAAGCCACAGGTTAAAAACCACTCACATTTAGGTGGTCAAGTAAAGGCATGTAGGAGCAATTCTCCAGAGAGGAGTGGGTGTCATCTGGTGCGTCTGGTTGGTATCTTCCTCGGGTCCCTGGTATGGCGCTGTGAGGTGGAGGGGATCAGTCCTGCTGCCGCTGATGGAATCCGATGGTTTGCGGTGGACGGGGCGATCCTTGCAGCCACTGTATGCGCGGGTATACCGATGGGCGACGGGGGATGACGTACAAAACAATAAAGTCACTGTGATGTAAAAACATAAACAAATTCCCAGGAACGCCTGTATTGGTGAATATGTTGGTCCAATGGCAAGGTGACTTTGGTGCTCCCCCTCATAGGTCCCCACTTACCAAATGTAGGCACCCCAGCCGGGGTAACAGGCGGTTGGTAGTGGTACCTTGTTGTCTCTCGGTGTCCAAAGCTGTCTGCTGGATCCCTAGCCGATACCTGCTGTCCTGGTGATTTTCTTAGAATGCAGTCAGCGGTTGCAGTATGTCACTCGATTAAGAGAAATAGAGTACACAAGGTGTAATGGGTTTCTTTAAAAATCCGGTAACCAGATATATTTATTTATAAAAAGCTGATTGCATAAAAGTTGACATGCAGCAGCTGGTGGTCCCAAACAGATAGGGAACCGCCAATGATTTGAACAAAAATGATAAAAAGATAAGTAAAATAACAAAATAAACTAACAGAAGCTGGCCTGCTGTCCTGCGCGGGCTGGTACGGCTGACGGCTGGCAGTGCCGTGTATCTCTGTATCTCCTATTCAGCCTCCAAACCGGCGGGGACGTGGCCGTTCAAACAAACGAGCGCGCGTGCATGCTCACGTGATAGGTCATCTGACGCGTTTCGTCATTGGACGTTGTCAAAGGTGATGTAAGCATGGTACGCAAGCTCTACGCTTATATGCAATGGCAGGTGTGTTTCTCCTCTCAAGGGGTGGGGTGACCAATTTATATTGGACGAAAGGGTGTATTGCCGTAGATGGGGGATCCCTCCCTCCTTTAACCCTTGGAACGATCGAATGCAAACAAGGATGCTCACATACTGCCAGTTACAGTTCACAAAACAGAAAGTCCATTATAATCATAGTAGTTTATATATGAGAAAACATCTTTAAGGGGAATGTTGCGATTATATGCAAATATCTGCTAAGGAAAGTGTTCATGAAGAGGAAGTATATTGATATATACTGAGTATTGGTGAAAAGTGATACTTCATGTGAACCTATATATTAAGTGTCAGAATTTAAACTCATACGGTGAACACCCTGTTCCATGAAAAAACATCGGAGAGTGCTCGCCGTAGGAATTTCCCTGTATCCTGCAATGCAATCCCAAGTCTGGCTCGGGGATACCGCTAACGGTACTGAAATTTCACCCCAAGCCAGACTCTGGATTACCGCCAGGGAGGTTAAGAAGATATCAAAAGGTGTCTGGGGGGTACAAAACCCCGGGGAGGAAAAAAAGCTCTTCAGATAAAGAAGCCAAGGGTGGACCAAGCCGCATGAAAATAATGGAAATTTATTGGGTAGAAATAATTTAATTACATAAATAACAGGCACTCAAAACCCATCACCAACACCCAGTAAAATTTAAATTAATAAGACAACGTTGTCTGTATTAAAACTACGGCTACGTCACATAAGTGCATGCATGTAGTACTATAGCATGGTCACCAACTGGGAAGGAGAAGGGATCCAGTTGGTTGCACTGTAAACTAGTGGCTAAGCCAAATGGGTTGGCCAGGTCCCCAACTGGGGATTAGACTAGAGTAAAAATGGAAGTAGCTGTTACAGAAAATTACAAAGGAAAATCACCAAATAACTGGTGTCAATAGAATAGTGGACCCATGAAAATCACAGCACCTCAAATCATTAATGTCAGTGGAAGAGAGCCCCCCCACTGAGAAAAGCCCCCAAACTGATGCTTTCATTGTAGCAGTGGCCCTCATGGAAGATTACCATTGATGTCAGTGGGATAGTGGCCCCAGGAAATAATAGTCAGATCATTGCTGTAATTGGAATAATGTCCCCCAGGGGAAAATAGCCCCTTTACCCATTGGTGTCAGTAGGTAAGTTGCCCCAGGGGAGAACAGCCCCCAAATTATTGGCATCACTGAACAGTGAGACCCAACACAGAATAGTCCCAAAAATCATTGAGGGTAGTGGGATAGCGGCCCTGAGCATAGCCAATTATTATGCTAAAATCCCCTGATGTGTGGTAGAAGGGCTGTATACTGTATAGCCTAGTGGGTAAGGGCACCTCCTATATGGTGGGTATGTATGGCAAATTGTGGAATAAGCAGAAGCACAGAGATCAAAAAAGCCTTATTATACAATAGATAAGCTGATTGCTATAATACCCTATGGGTATTTGCTGACCAGGGCGTAGGTACATCAAACATCAAAAAATGAAAATACCAATGACAAAATAAGCTAGGATCAAACAGTCTCACTGTGGAGGGGCACACCCCCTCTTAGGCCAATCAGCCAAAATGTGACCTCTCCAAGTCTACTTAATCCGTGAACCTCCAAAACTTGTACAAAACAATAAAGTCACTGTGATGTAAAAACATAAACAAATTCCCAGGAACGCCTGTATTGGTATAACAAGTAAATTATGCGCAAGAACTTTTCAGGATATTGTCATTGGAGCAGCATAGTCAGTAAAAAACAGCACATAGAACAAGTATCTGGGGTCAGATAGCGGCCCTGAGCATAGCCATAGCCACCAAATCACTGCTGACAGTGGAATAGTAAACCCAAGAGGAGAATAGCACTCCATATTTTTGGGGTCAATTGAAAAATGGTTTCCAGGGGAGAATGTGAACCCCCAATCTTTGGTGACAGTAAGATAGTGGGCCCATGGTCTAGCCCCCAAATCATTGAGATCAATGGGATAGTGGCCCCCAGGGGATAACAGCCCCCCAGATTGATGCTGTCAGTGGAATAGCAGCGCCTCAGGTCTAGTTCACACTATTGTTGGTGGGGGAATCGCACCTGTTACTGAACATAAAATGCACTGATGCTTAAAACTGCACGGGGCTGCCATTCATTCTTAATGGCACCCCCACGCATCTAAAAACGCAGTGCGTTTGCAGGGACCGTGGGGAAAATCGCATGGTGCAAAATCATCATGCAATTTCCCGGTTGCTGCATTCTGAAAATGGCGCAGGAGCCTTTTACCTTCATGAAACATAGGCACAGCAAACCCATTCAAATAGAAGGCCTGCCATGCCCTCGCAAACCCAGCCTGCAGACCTGTGATAGTATGAGCCAGGCCTTGCAAGATTATCCCCTAAATCTTCAATGTCAGTGGAAGTGAGGGTCCCAGAGCCTCCAAAAATCATTACTGTAAGTTAAATAGTGGCCCCCAAAATCATTGGTGATAATGGCTCCTGGGGATAATAGTTCCTCGGCTCACTGGTGTCAGTAGAATAATGGCACCCAAGGGAGAATGATCCCTAAACTATTGGTGTCAGTGACCTCCATGTGAGAAGAGCACCCCCTAATTATTAATGTCAGTGAAATAGTGGGCCCCAAGGAGAATAGTCACCAAATCATTGAGGTCAGTCAGTTCCATGGGCCCTCCCGATACAGTCAGTGTGACAGTGACCCCGGGAGCATAGTCCACTAAATCATTGTTGACAATGGAATAGTGGCCCCAAGAGATGAACAGGCTCCCAAATCTTCTGTCAGAAGAATAGTGGCCCTCGGGGCAGAATATCCCCAAATCATTAGTGGAATAGTGGGCCCAAGGTGAAAAAAGCCCCCACTCTATTGGGATCAGTGAGATAGTGGCCCACAAGAAAAAAAAGAGCCCCTTAAATCTGATGTCAGTAGAATAGTGGCCCTGGGGGGGGGGGGGGTACTCCTTAAACCATTGGGTGTCAGTGAAAAATTGGCCCCATGGGAGAATACCTATTCAAATCAATACTGTCAGTGTTGTGGCCCCCAGGGAAGAACCCTCCAAAATGATTGGTGTAAGTGGGATAGTGGCCCCAGGGATGGATAGCACCCCCAAATCATAGGTGTCTGAGGAATAGGGGGCCCAAATATCCTTCATATCCATAAGCTAGTGGGCCCCAGGGAAGAATGTCCCCCCAACGAAGAATACCACCTAAATGATTGGTGTCAGTGTAATAGCAGCCCCAAGGGAGGATTCCTTTAATTAATGGTGTCAGTGGGATAGTGGCCCCAGGAAATAATGGCCCCTCAGATCACTGGTATCATTGGCATAGTAACCATGCAAGGGATAGGAGGAGTGTAGCTTTGTGCTCATCTCAGGATCCTGGCGATGGTGACAAGCTGCATCTTGTGGCAGGCAATGGTGGCAAGTGACAAGCTGCATCTGGTGGCAGGTGACAGTGGCAAGATGCTTCTGGTGGCATGCTACAGGTGGCAAGTGACACATTGCATCTGGTGGCAGGCTACAGGTAGCAGGATAGTGGGAAGCTGCATCTGGTGGCAGGCTACGGGTGGCAAGTGACACGCTGCATATGGCGGCAAGTGGCACACTGCATCTGGTGGCAGGTGATGGTGACAAGTTGCATCTGGTGGCAGGCGATGGTGACAAGCTGCATCTGGTGGCAGGCGATGGTGACAAGCTGCATCTGGTGGCAGACTACAGGTGGTAAGTGACACTTGGCGTATGGTGGCAGGTGACCATGACAAATGACAAGCTGCATCTAGTGGCAGAAGACGTTGGCAAGTGACTAGCTGCATCTGGTGGCAGGCGATGGAGTGCTTTCACACTGGCTCGGTGCGCTTGCGGGACACTTAAAAATCTCCATAAGAAACTTTCTACACAGGTTACCAGTTTTGAGTAATTGCTCTCCCTCTAATGATCACAGTGATACCTCACATGTGTGGTTTGAACACTGTTTACATATGCGGGGGCGCAACTTATATACGCGTTCGCTTTGGCGCACGAGCACGGAGGGATGGAGCACTTTACTATTTGATTTAATTTTTTTTTATTTATTTTACTTTTTATTTTTACACTGTCCCTTTAAAAAAAAAAAAAAAAACTTTTGAATCACTTTTATTTCTATTACAAGGAATGTAAAAATCCCTTGTAATAGATAAAATCGCGCACACACACATCCCTGTTCTGCCTCTTGTGCCCATGATCGCACGTGGTCTGGGGTCATCGCGACCGCTGGCCACGAGCATCGGCAACCCTGGTCGCGCGCCTGCTATCCCATTTAAAGGAGCCGTCGTACAGCTCGCGGGATTGTGCCGACCAGCCGCAGTATAATGACAGCGGCTGGTCGGCAAGCGGTTAACTAAACAATTATATGATGTCATATGCGACTAGAGATATACTTTCCTGTAATAAAATTATCTTAATGCTACGATGTAACATTTTTCTCTTTACTCATTACATTCAATGTTTTCTGATAATCTTTAATAAAATATTTAAACAAGAAAAAAGGCAATTTTTCTAACAAGTTTAAAGGCACATCGCAAGTCAATAGAAATGAACTAAAATGAAAAACACGAGCAAGCATTTAAAACCTTTGATTTTTCTATGCTTTTACCTGCAATTTTTAGGTTAGTGACAGGGGCCCAGATTCACATAGAAGAGTGGCGGCGTAACGTATCGTAGATACGTTACACCGCCGCAATTTTTCATCGCAAGTGCCTGATTCACCAAGCACTTGCGATGAAAACCTACGCCGGCGGCCTCCTGCGCAAGGCGGGCCAATTTAAATGGGCGTGTGCCATTTAAATTAGGCGCTCTCCCGTGCCGGACCTACCGCGCATGCTCCGTTTCCAAACTCCCGCCGTGCTTTGCGCGAAGTGACGTCATTATTCGAACGGCGACGCGCGTAGCGTAATTCCGTATTCCCGGACGGCTTACGCAAACGACGTTATTTTTTAAATTTCGACGCGGGAATGACGGCCATACTTTATACAGCAATACGATTGCTGTGTAAAGTTAAGGCACCAAAAAAACGACTAACTTTGCGACGGGAAACTAGACTATCGGCGATGTAGCGAACGCGAAAAAACGTCGGGAATCGCCGTAACTCCTAATTTGCATACCCGACGCTGGTTTACGACACAAACTCCCCCCAGCGGCGGCCGCGGTATTGCATCTTAAGATCCGACAGTGTAAAACAATTACACCTGTCGGATCTTATGGCTATCTATGCGTAACTGATTCTATGAATCAGTCGCATAGATAGAACAACAGATACGACGGCGTATCAGGAGATACGCCGTCGTATCTGCTCTGTGAATCTGGCCCTTGGTCTCTTTAATACTAGCCATGCATACAACTATTTCATGCCCTTCCAACCAGATCTTCAGTCGCAAAAACAACAGTGTGCATCAAGTCTACCTACGACCAACACCTTCATTAAGACAATTAAACAATAAATAGTGTTCGTTCTTCTCAAGACCTCCTGCTCTCTAGCTCTCTCATCACCTCCTCTCATGCTCATCTCCAGGACTTTTCCAGAGCCTCTTCAAGCATATGGAACTCCTTACCCCAATCTGTCCATCTATCTCCTTCTCTATTAGCTTTTAGAGGATCCCTGAAAACCCTCCTTTTCAGAGAAGTCTATCCTACCCACATCTAACAACTGTACTTTAATTTTGGCCATCTGACCATCCCCCACATCTACAACCCTTTGTTCCACCTGACCCTCTCTTCTAGATTGTAAGCTCTAACGAGCAGGGCCCTTTGATCCCTCCTGTATTGAATTGTAATGTAACTGTACTGTCTTCCCTGATGTTGTAAAGCGCTGCACAAACTGTTGGCGCTATATAAATCCTGCATAATAATAATAATAATAATAATAATAATAATAATAATAGTGTTAATGGTGCGCTGCATTGGCCACTTTGATAATTTTTTGAATTAAAGCCTGGTTTAAAATAGTGCTAAATTGTTGGTGTACAGTTAGCAAACATATAAAGCCTCATGCACACGATCGGATTTCCAATGGACAAATCCGTATAATTTTGTGTGAAGGGCGTTGGCCTTGAACTTGGTATGCATACAGAACTTTCAGCCAACATACACAAAACTACGTTGTTTTTCAGCTCTTTAGCGCCACCCTTTGGGCAACTTCTGCTGTTGTCTGAGGGTTAGCATTGGTTCGGAGTATGCGTGTTTGTACTTTGGAATTTATTCCGACGGACTTGTGTACAGATGATCGGATAATCCGACAACACACATTTGTTGTCGGAAAATTTGAGAGCATGCTATAAAACATTTGTTGTTGGAAATTCTGCTGAAAGAAAGTGCCAATATACTGGCACCAGCTATCACGCAGCTCATTAACCAATCATTCAAGGAGGGCATGGTGCCCACCTTGCTAAAACAAGGTACAATAAAACCAATTCTAAAAAAAACTACCCTCGACCCCAAAGACCCAAACAACCAGAGGCCCATAACAGCTCTAAATGTCTTCTCCAAGGTAATGGAGAAAGTAGTTGTACAACAGCTGCAACTGCATTTAGACACCCATAAATTACTCGATCCGTTTCAATCAGGCTTCCGTCCGGGTCACGGAACAGAAACGGCGCTGCTCAAAATATGGGATGACGCTCTAGAGGCCACAGACAAAGGAGAATCTTGTCTCCTGATACTGCTGGACCTAAGCACGGCTTTTGACACTGTAGACCACGGACTACTACTGGCTAGGCTAGCTGAAGTAGCCGGAGTCGCTGAATGTGTTTTACCCTGGTTCTCCTCCTTCTTGGAAAACCGATCACAAATAGTGAAACTGGGGTCTTTCACTTCTGAAAAACGTACGGTGTCATGCGGAGTCCCTCAGGGATCTCCCTTATCACCCGTATTGTTTAATATCTATCTTCGCCCTCTCTTTGAAATCATCAGTAACCAGAAGTTACTTTACCACTCTTATGCAGACGACACGCAACTGTATTTCCGCATCTGCAACAAAAAGGATCATTCTCTTGGACTAGAGAAATGCCTCACTCTAATAGATAACTGGATGACAAACAGTTATCTTAAACTCAATGGTTCGAAAACAGAACTTCTCCTGTTTCATGCTAACCGGAAAAATCACCCCGCGTTAACATGGACTCCCCCACCCATTCTGGGTAAAACTATCACCCCTAGCACCAAAGTCAAAAGTCTCGGAGTCATTTTCGATACCTACATGACAATGGATGCACAAATAGGGGTCAGTAGTCAGCGGATCCCACCATCTGCTGCGCCTACTACGCAGACTCACGCCCTTTATCTGGAAAGAGGACATTGCAGTCGTGGTGGGAACAATCAATTCCAGACTCGACTACGCAAATGCCCTCTATCTAGGACTCCCCAAATACCAAATCACTCGTCTGCAAGTCGTTCAAAATACGGCCGCTCGACTAGTGACTGGGAAAAAAACATGGGAATCAATCTCACCTTCACTGAGATCCCTTCATTGGTTGCCAGTAAAAGACAGAATCACTTTCAAGGCACTCTGCCTAATACATAAGTGTATTCAAGGCAACGCCCCCCAATATCTATGCGAAAAAATAAAAGCCCATAACCCCAATCGCATTCTACGATCCACCAATCAAAACCTCCTCCAGATACCCAAAGCCAGATACAAGTCCAAAGGAGATCGAAGATTTGCAGTCCAGGGACCTCGCCTGTGGAATGCACTACCAACCACCATGGAGTCGGACCACTTGGCCTTTAGGAGAAAGATTAAAACCCATCTCTTCTGAGGTCAAGGGGTTCCTTACCCATGAAATGGATACAGCGCCCAGAGGCAATTCAGTTCGCATGTGTTGCGCTTTACAAGTCTCTCTCTCTCTCTCTCTCTCTCTCTCTGACAACAATTGTCCGATGGAGTGTGCAAACGGTCGGATTATCTGACAAAACCCTGCCATCACACAATTGTCGGAAAATCTGATCGTGTGTACAAGGCTTAACTTCTAATGATAGGAGAAGGGCTGTTACCAGCCTTAGCTATGGGTGGTCTAACTACGAGTACTACAACATCAGGTGGCCAGAAGGAGCCAGCTGATATCTAATGGCTTATAAAGGAAAGGGATATCCCAACAACATGACAATGCAATGAATATTAATACTGAACCTGAGACATGGGAGGCTAGAGACTTCTATACAATGAGGCCCCAAACTGACTATGTCCTCCACTTGCCATATCGGCTATTGCAACACCCTCATATTTTTCACAGCTTAATCCTCCATGGACCTTCACTACTCTTGGTGCTTCTATCAAAAACAAATCCATACCTGGCACATTGATCTATTTTCAACACATATGAAGGCTCTGCAGTGTATTTTAGAACAGGGTTTTTTTCATTATTGAATTCTAAAGAGAGTAGTAAGGGTCAAATTAAGGAGATATTGGAAAACTTATGATGGTAGGAACTCCTAAACATAGATATTTTGACTTTAGTTTTTGCTATGTAGTTTTACTTGTATTTCACATATTCGTATTTAGGGCTGTCTTAATGAATTAGCACCCCTGGGCACTGCCCTGGGGCCCCAGGTGCAAGGGGGCCCCATGATTGTCTTGCATTACATCATACTTGCCAACTGTCCAGGATTTGCCGGGCCAGTCACACTTTTTACTAAGCTGTCCCAGGCAAGCCGTATTCTAAACAGCATCCTGGAACCTATACTCTGTCCTCCTGATCCCAGTATTGGGCCTTCCTGACCTCCCTGTACTGTGCCCCTCTGCCTCCACCCCTTTGTGTTGATTAGTCTTATATTTATGGAATGCTTTTTATATTGTTTAAAATTTATTTTATTGAAAGTACTAATAAATATATGTTTAATCCTATCAACTATTTATACTTTAATTCTTCAGAGTAGGTGTGTAAATTGGGGCAGGCTGGTAGGGGCCCAGTGCATTACTTTACCCAGGAGCCCATGATGCTATTAAGACAGCCCTGTTCATATCCCTGATTGATGCGGCAGAATCCTATTGCTGTTACACCGCAGAACAGTCAGATATACATAAAATGATATAAAGTATTGTACAGTAAGCATTGGTATTGTGAATTGTACCTGTGTGATACAGTTACTGTTCCTTGATTGCATACAACCGTGCATTAAGAAGAAACCTAACCAACATTGACCACCATTGGTTACCAATGTCTCTGCTTGTTTCAAAAAATAATACTCTGTTTCTTGCCATGTCCACCCCAAGGTCTTTAGTCTTGCTGTTTTTTTTTTTACATGCTCGGGCTGAGTAGTTCCGAGATCCTAAGTCGGAGATGTCTACATCTGCAGCGTTCGCCTTGTTTCCCACTTGCCTCACTGGAGCCATCCGAGGTGGTAGAGCTTTATAAAAACTCCTTTGGACCCCTGGAGGGAAAAGATCACTTTAGTAGGAAGGAAAAAAAACACAAAGGCACAAAGTGATACATGGAGGGAAAGCATGCTTGGGTCAGGTGGTACCTAGGTCTCCATCAGGGTCAGGGTCTGCAGTCTCATTGTTTACAGTCAACATGGGATCCCGGGGCCGAGTGATACAGTCGGCGGCTATGGCCGCTGCTGTATCACGGGAGCGCGCTCGCAAAAGCTTTCCACCATGCGAGGGAGCTCGCATGAACGTGGAAAGCTTTTGCGAGGAGGAGCCGAGACAGCCGCCGAGGGACCCCAGAAGACAGGGATCCGGGTCACTCTGTGCAAAACGATCTGCACAGTGGAGGTAAGTATAACATGTATGTTATTTAAAAAAAAAAATGATTGTACCTTTAGTGTTCCTTTAAAGCTGCAAGCAGTTTTAAATTACTTTTTTTCCTATAGAAATGTTATTTTGTGCAGGGACAGTTCTAAACACGGGAGAACACGTGCCACTTCACAGGCATACTATAGACACCCAGCAGCACTTTTTTTTTTTTTTACTTTAAGCATCATTAAAATCACTGCTCCCGAAAAACTGACATTTTTAAAACATTTTTTTTTGCATTGATACATGTTCCCTGGGGCAGGACACAGGCCCCCAAACACTTTTTAGGACAATAACTTGCATATTAGCCTTTAAAATTAGCACTTTTGATTTCAAACGTTTGAGTCCCATAGACTTTAATGGGGTTCTAAAGTTCACGCAAACGTTCGGTCCGTTCAAAGGTTCTAATGCAAACAGAACCAGGGGTTGTTCGGCTCATCCCTACATACAAGCACTTGGGGGCCATACAAACTACTGGGGACCATTTTGAGTACTTGCAATGAAATTTCAGCAAAATGGACTAGCTTGCTGCATAGTTTTTTCACTTAGATTTTCGGGGTGTCTTTGAATTCAGCCCTCTGTAGGTGGATAATTTTCATTTCCATCAAATGATGTGCCATCCTTTTATTCCTAACACATTACCCAGTCCATATCAGTATAGATATCCAGCATGAGATTTTTGCCCGTTGAGATCTCATATGTTTTCAAAGTGTTCCTTTAAATTTTTTGAGCAGTGTATTTTTTACACATTATATATATATATATATATATATATATATATATATATAGGTGTTTTTTATGTGGATGTATTATTTAAAATACTTATATATATTATTTTTGTAATTTTTTCCCCTAAAACCGTTGTGTAATCAAATTGTTACGTTATGCCATTCTGTAGCAAACCCACAAGATGGCGCAACAGTCCGATAGTTTATAATTGTCAATTTTATGTTTTTTGTTTAGCCATGTGATTCATTTTAATAGAAGAGACATAGGCCCAGATTCACAAAGCACTTGCGCCGACGTATCTCAAGATACGCCGCGTAAGTGCAAATATGCGCCGTCGTATCTATGTGCCGGACTCAGAAACTAAGATACGCCTGAAAATAGGCTTCATCCGACCGTCGTAACTTGCCTACGCCGGCGTAGAGTGGGCGCATATTTACGCTGGACGTATTTGGCGCTCCCATTGATTTTCTATTCACATATGCAAATGAGGGAGATAAGCCGATTCACGAACGTACGTCCGTAAGTCATACGCAAGCCATACGTCCGGCGTAAAGTTATGCCCCATAAAGCAGGTGTAACTCAGCAGCATCCATGCAAATGGCTGCACCAGGGAACACAAGCCGACGTATTTTACGTAGTTTACGTAGGACTTTAATATGACTAGGCGTAGGTTACGTTCACGCCGTAGGCAGTGATCCGGCGTATCTTAGGGAGTAGTTCCGACGTGATTCTGAGTATGTGCACTGGGATGCGTCCACGGGACGGCGCATGCGCTGTTCATTATACGTATCTGTCTGATACTCAGCCCATGGCTCATTTGCATGGGGTCATGCCTCATTTCCATGGCTCACGCCCACTTCCACATACGCCGGCTTACGCCTAGGAAACCCAGCGCAGATTTGGCAGCACTGGCTTTGTGAATCCAGTGCTTGCCTCTCTGCGCTGCGTCGGCGTAGCGTAAAGGAGATACGATACGGCGGCATAAATATGCACCGATGTCTGAAAATCTAGGCCTTAATGTTTTAATATATTAAAAAATTCACTTTGCGGTTCGACTCGAACATTGGCTGTTCGCCCGTTCGCCGAATACTGAACAATTTAGGGTGTTCGTGGCAAATTCGAAAGCCGCATAACACCCTTTAAAAGTCTATGAGAGAAATCAAAAGTGCTAATTTTAAAGGTTAATATGCAAGTTATTGTCATTAAAAGTGTTTGGTCTTTTATTATTTTATTATTTTCTGACATCTTGGGCTCAGAACTGTTGCATCTGTGCAATCTCCACTTCCAACGGGATCGCATCTGCTCAATTCTCCACCTCCACCCCCACCCCCACCTGACGTCAGTAACATACGGCTCGTAAATGGAGGAAGCCGTTTAACAAGCTATGGGCCGCAAAGCACCTGTGCGGCTGTCTCCCAGGATGACTGACCGTGTATAAGACGCTGTTTGATTTACAGGCTATTATTTTTGGAAAAAATAGCGCCTTATACACAGAAAAATACAGTACATACTTTTTCTAGTAGGTGTCCCTCATTCCCATCTCAAAATGTTGGGAGTAGGGATGAGCTTTGTATTCGAGTCGAACTCACGTTCGTCTCTAGCATCGTATGTTCGATCGTTTGACGAATTACGAACGTTTTGGGCCGTTCGCACCAAATTCGAGTGGCGTGTCTCGGCCCATAATTCACAGCGGCATTACAGTGCATTGCTGGCTGATCATTGGCCAAGCATGCACTATGACCCGCATGCTTGGGAAATCACAGCACGCAAAAAACAGAGAGCCATAATTGGCCAAAGCCAGGGTGGCTTAGACCAATTATGGCTCAGGGGATTTAGTACATGCCCCACACTATGTAATGCTGCCTGGAAGTCGGCCTTGTGTAGTGTGTTTGTGGTTTACAGAGAGAGAGAGAGAGAGAGAGAGAGAGAGAGAGAGAGTGTCATTTTTTGGAGTTAGATAGAGCAGGCAGGCTAGTCAGTTAGAGTCATGCCCTGTACACACGATCGGTTCATCCGATGAAAACGGTCTGATGGATTTTTCCATCAGATATCCGATGAAGCTGAGTTTCATCAGTCTTGCCTACACACCATCAGTTAAAAAACCGATCGTGTCAGAACGCGGTGACGTAAAACACAACGACGTGCTGAGAAAAATTAAGTTTAATGCTTCTGAGCATGCGTCGACTTGATTCTGATGATGATCGTTTTTTTCTATCGTTTTTTTTAACCATCAGATAATTTTAAAACAAGTTCCTAGTTTTTTCACCGATGGATAAAAAACCAATGGGGCCCACACACGATCGGTTCGTCTGATGAAAACGGTCCATCAGACCGTTTTCATCAGACGAACCGATCGTGTGTGTACGCGGCATTTCAGTGTGTAGAGGATATATATGCATCCCAGGTGTTGTATATATATTTATACACTGTATTGAGTTTAGATAGATCCACTCTTCCTAATATACTGACAGGCAGGCAGGTGATTGTGCTAGCTGCATGTAAATAAAAAAATAAAAAAATCACAAAAATGCATGCTAACAAAAGCACCATGCATTTTGGTGCAGCGGCATTAAAAAAAAGGCCCATACACTTTGGTGCTATTGAGGGGTGGCAGGCAGTTCATTCTCAAATTAATAGGCTATTCTGCAGCAAGGCACATACTTTGATGCATCGCATAGATGTGAAGTTGAACCTTTAAAACACAGTCAGTAGGCCGAGGGGCATCAAAAACCACAGCAGTAATAGCTGATAATAGCATGGCTGTTTTGTACAATGTCACTACAGTTAGGTATAGGTAAAGTGAACTCCTGCGCTGTCTAGAATGAGGGGAGCAAGGAAAGGGGACAAAAAACGGGGGTACTGCTGCAAATATAAAGAAGGTCTACCTCAATAGACAAGAAGTGATATATACAGGTCATTCTCAAAAAATTAGCATATTGTGATAAAGTTCATTATTTTCTGTAATGTACTGATAAACATTAGACTTTCATATATTTATGATTCATTACACACAACTGAAGTAGTTCAAGCCTTTTTATTGTTTTAATATTGATGATTTTGGCATACAGCTCATGAAAACCCAAAATTGCTATCTCAAAAAATTAGCATATCATGAAAAGGTTCTCTAAACGAGCTCTTAACCTAATCATCTGAATCAACTAATTAACTCTAAACACCTGCAAAAGATTCCTGAGGCTTTTAAAAACTCCCAGCCTGGTCATTACTCCAAACCGCAATCATGGGTAAGACTGCCGACCTGACTGCTGTCCAGAAGGCCATCATTGACACCCTCAAGCAAGAGGGTAAGACACAGAAAGAAATTTCTGAACGAATAGGCTGTTCCCAGAGTGCTGTATCAAGGCACCTCAGTGGGAAGTCTGTGGGAAGGAAAAAGTGTGGCAGAAGACGCTGCACAACGAGAAGAGGTGACCGGACCCTGAGGAAGATTGTGGAGAAGGACCGATTCCAGACCTTGGGGGACCTGCGGAAGCAGTGGACTGAGTCTGGAGTAGAAACATCCAGAGCCACCGTGTACAGGCGTGTGCAGGAAATGGGCTACAGGTGCCGCATTCCCCAGGTCAAGCCACTTTTGAACCAGAAACAGCGGCAGAAGCGCCTGACCTGGGCTACAGAGAAGCAACACTGGACTGTTGCTCAGTTGTCCAAAGTACTTTTTTCGGATGAAAGCAAATTTTGCATGTCATTCGGTAATCAAGGTGCCAGAGTCTGGAGGAAGACTGGGGAGAGGGAAATGCCAAAATGCCTGAAGTACAGTGTCAAGTACCCACAGTCAGTGATGGTCTGGGGTGCCATGTCAGCTGCTGGTGTTGGTCCACTGTGTTTTATCAAGGGCAGGGTGAATGCAGCTAGCTATCAGGAGATTTTGGAGCACTTCATGCTTCCATCTGCTGAAAAGCTTTATGGAGATGAAGATTTCATTTTTCAGCACGACCTGGCACCTGCTCACAGTGCCAAAAACACTGGTAAATGGTTTACTGACCATGGTATTACTGTGCTCAATTGGCCTGCCAACTCTCCTGACCTGAACCCCATAGAGAATCTGTGGGATATTGGGAAGAGAAAGTTGAGAGACGCAAGACCCAACACTCTGGATGAGCTTAAGGCCACTACCGAAGCATCCTGGGCCTCCACAACACCTCAGCAGTGCCACAGGCTGATTGCCTCCATGCCACGCCGCATTGAAGCAGTCATTTCTGCAAAAGGATTCCCGACCAAGTATTGAGTGCATAACTGAACATAATTATTTGAAGGTTGACTTTTTTTTTATTAAAAACACTTTTCTTTTATTGGTCGGATGAAATATGCTAATTTTTTGAGATAGGAATTTGGGGTTTTCATGAGCTGTATGCCAAAATCATCAATATTAAAACAATAAAAAGGCTTGAACTACTTCAGTTGTGTGTAATTAATCTAAAATATATGAAAGTCTAATGTTTATCAGTACATTACAGAAAATAATGAACTTTATCACAATATGCTAATTTTTTGAGAATGACCTGTATATATAAAACAAGTGAAAATATTGCGCTGTACAGTGATATACAAAATGGATATAGATATATATAAATATACATACATACACACAAATATGTATGGGTGAATGAAAGAAACAACGTGAAAGTGACACTTAAATGACAGTGAGTAACAATGTTGAACAGTCCCTGTTCAGGGACACAACGCAAAAGGTCCAGAAAAACAAAGATCCAGCCATATAAAGATACAGTTCATCAACACTTGATCCAATCAATGCAGTAATGTAAACTTAAAAAATAATAAAATAAAAATAGTTCAGAGAAGAGAGGCCTCGTATCCGGAAATGGGTGAGAAACAGAAGGTAAGCCGTAACCAAGATCTCATATATACACCTCTAGTGGTCCCAGCAGCTCACCTCGGATCTGGCAAGCCGGACTGAGTCGGCCTAGTCCTAGTGAATATGTTCCGGGACTAAATATCAGATGCGAGTCTCCGTATAGTTCGATGCATGAAAAACATAAAAGGCAAATACCGAATGGTGTAACAACGTCACAGAAGGGGGGGGGAAAACCTTGATCCTAACCAGTGGAGATGCACTCACATATAGGAAAAAACTAAGGGCTTATCTCCACGAGCGCCGAGCTGCTGTGCTCCTCGTTTCCCCAGACAAGCATGAGACACTGTCTGTGTCTCTGCACCGCCCATGCCCAGCGGCGCTCCGCTTCACACATTGAACTGACAACAGTTCCAGTTGCTGATGTCAGTTCCGATATCCGACATTTGCATTCCACGCTGGTTACATATAAAGATCGCGGGTCATCCTGTGTGGAGATCACGGGAGGGGGTGAATCGAGATCGCGATATTCTCGCGATTAATTGTGCAGCTCCAAAAGGCAGGGATCTTCTCATATTCATACCACAGGCAGGGGATCATTCTGCGAGTATTTTCATGTGGTGTGCTGTGTCCTCCACAGTGTGCACCTAAAGCCACGCTTACAGTGTTGTGACAACACCAACACCTAGGGCCCAAATTTCTGCAGAGTATATTCGGCAGGCTCCTACTTTCAAACATCCAACTTACAAACGACTCCTACTTGCAAACGGAAGGAGACAACAGGAAGTGAGAGGAAATCTACCCATAGGAAGGGAAATTCTCTTCTGTAAAAGGTGTCTCCTGTCCACTTATGCTTTATCACCAATCCTTGTTTCACTAAAAAACCCAAATTTTCAAAAAAACATTTGTCATTGGGACAGAGAGTGAGGTGCAATCTTCTGAACAGATGCACACAGACAGCAAAACCAATGTTACAGGGGTGATAACTCCTCTCTATGTTTTCCAAAAAGCTTAAAAAATAGATTTTTTGGCTGGAGCTACACTTTAAAAAAGTACCAGTTCAAAATTACAAACAGATTCTACTTAACAACAAACCTACAGTCCCTGTCTTGTTTTCACCGCCTGTATAATGCTGTTCAAAGTATATAGGGCCAAAGGGGCTGGTAATGACCTGGGGGAAGGGGGGGAAACCCATGCTATTTTTCTCAATGATTTTCATCCATATTGCAGGGACCAGACATTACATTAAAGCCGGAAGCAGTTTTAAATGACTTTTTTCTTGTAGTAACAACCAGCAGGTACGATATTTAAAGGAATTTAAAAAAAAATTCACTTTAAGCATCATTAAAATCATTGCTCCAGAAAAAGCGACCGTTTTAAACCTCTTTTTTCTATTGATACATGTTCCCTGGGGCAAGACCCGGGTTCTCAAACCCGTTTTACGACAATAATTTGCATATTAGCCTTTAAAATTAGCACTTTTAAATTCGAACGTTCGAGTCCCATAGACCTTAATGGTGTTCTAAAAGTTCTGGTCGACGGTTCTGGTGCGAACCTAAAGGGGGTGTGTTCGGCTCATCCCTAGTTGGGAGGTATGTAATGACTTTTGGCCACACTAGACACTTCCGAAATTCTACCAACTCTTTCAACTGTAAATTTCCTATAGAAGGCAATGTAGTATAACAGAACAGCATACAGCTATATAAGAACATTATAATTCTTGCAGCCTAATTTAAAAACATACAGTAGAGGGCACTGCAGGGACACTATATCCATAGCGCATCATTTTCAAACCGTGAAGATAATTAAAGACATTATTTAAAGTAGAAGTCTGGTATAAACCTCTGATCGTAAACCTGCTCCCACCTTCATTCTAAGACCCTGTACACTAGAGGAAAGATGTGTATACTTACCTATTCCCTGGACACTCAGATCCGGTCACATGATCAGATCCCAGCGCCAGCTTCAGGGGAGAGGAGAGATCGCCAACAATGGCTGCCATGCCTGGGCAGTGATGTCACCCATAGGCTTACTATCGTGCATCCATTGTCAGCTGTCCCTCCCCTGTAGCCAGCGGTAGGAACAAGTGACCAGACCGGAGAGTGCAGGGAATAGGTAAGTATAGATATCATTCCTCTACAGCAGGATTCTCCGAACTATGGCCCTCCATCTGTTCAGGAACAACAATTCCCATCATGCCTAGTCATGTCTGTGCATGTCAAAGTTTTGGTTTAGACCAGACTTCCACTATAAGTAATGTATTTACCTTAGGGTGACCACGTGTTCCGGATTGCCCGGGACAGTCCTGCATTTTGCAGGTCTGTCCCAGGCACCTTTATTCCAGGTCAAAACAGTGTCCCGGAATGAAACTGACACAGCCACCCCCCAAGCCAAACTAATGCCCCCCCAAAAAAGCTGCCACACAGTGGCGGCCCATCCATAGGGGGCGCCTGGGCGCCGCCCCCCCCCCCAAGCTTTTAACAAAAAAAAAGTCACTTTGAGAGCGTCCGGGCGCCGGACACACGGCAGTCTATGGGAAGATTCCCAGCTTGCAATCAGCTGATTGCAAGCTGGGAAGCTGATTTGCCCATGTTTAGGGCGTGTGCAGGGCGCAAGCTGTGCGCCTGCACACACTCCCACTCGCCACTGATTTGTCCCTGGCTCCTGCCCTGTCTTTTTTATTGGCCGGACCGTAGGGTGATTGGGCGGTGCTTTTTCGGCACTGCCGCATCACTTTCAGTTTCGACAGGCTCACTGACTGCGTCTTGTGGAGTGCGGACTCCTCCGCAGAGCAGAAAACCGAGTGTGTGACTGTTCCATCCAGTGAGCTGAGCAGTGAGTACTGTGTCCTGCCGTCAACCTGCCCCCCTCCCCCACCTCTGATAACTTTTCTCAGCTGCTGCAGAGCTTCATGGAGGGGGGGCTGCTGAGTGTTGTGGTTTGTGGCAATGACTGGCAGCTGTGGGGTTTCTCTACCCTAAACACCCCCTGCATTTCCACCCTAAACACCACCCCCCTGCCTCTCCACCCTAAACACCCCCCTGCCTCTCCACCCTAAACACCCCTCCCTGCCTCTCCACCCTAAACATCCCCCTCCCTGCATCTCCACCCTAAACACCCCCCCTCCCTGCATCTCCACCCGAAACACCCCCCCTGCATCTCCACCCTAAACACCCCCCTCCCTGCATCTCCACCCTAAACACCCCTCCCTGCATCTCCACCCTAAACACCCCCCTCCCTGCATCTCCACCCTATACACCCCCCTCCCTGCATCTCCACCCCAAACACCCCCCCTCCCTGCATCTCCACCCTAAACACCCCCCCTCCCTGCATCTCCACCCTAAACACCCCCCTCCCTGCATCCCCCCCTAAACCCCCCTACCTTTCCACCCTTTCCACCCCCCCTCTCTGCATCTCCACCCTAAACACCTCCACTCCCTGCATCTCCACCCTAAACACCCCCCTCCCTGCATCTCCACCCTATACACCCCCCTCTCTGCAACACCCCCCTCCCTGCATCTCCATCCTAAACACCCCCCTCCCTGCCTCTCCATCCTAAACACCCCCCCTCCATCCCCATCCTAAACACCCACTCCCTGCCTCTCCACCCTAAACATCCCCCCTCCCTGCCTCTCCACCCTAAACACCCCCCTCCCTGCCTCTCCACCCTAAACACCCCTCTCTGCATCTCCACCCTAAACACCTCCACTCCCTGCATCTCCACCCTAAACACCCCCCACTCCCTGCATCTCCATCCTAAACACCCCCCCTGCATCCCCATCCTAAACACCCACTCCCTGCCTCTCCACCCTAAACATCCCCCCTCCCTGCCTCTCCACCCTAAACACCCCCCCCCCTGCCTCTCCACCCAAAACACCCCCCTCCCTGCCTCTCCACCTCAAACACCCCCCTCCCTGCATCTCCACCCTATACACCCCCCGCCCTGCAACCCCCCTCCCTGCATCTCTATCCAAAACACCCCCCTCCCTGCCTCTCCATCCTAAACACCCCCCTCCCTGTCTCTCCATCCTAAACACCCTATATATCTCCGCCCTAAACAATAACCCCCTTCCCTGCCTCTCCATTCTAAACACCCCCCTCCATGCCTCTCCATCCTAAACACCCCCTATCTCTCCGCCCTAAACAATAACCCCCTTCCCTGCATCTCCATCCTAAACACCCCCTCCCTGCCTCTCCACCCTAAACACCCCCCTCCCTGCATCTCCACCCTATACACCCCCCTCCCTGCATCTCCACCCTAAACATCCCCCTTCCCTGCCTCTCCATCCTAAACACCCCCCTCCCTGCCTCTCCATCCTAAACACCCCCTATCTCTCCGCCCTAAACAATAACCCCCTTCCCTGCATCTCCATCCTAAACACCCCCTCCCTGCCTCTCCACCCTAAACACCCCCCTATCTGCATCTCCACCCTATACACCCCCCTCCCTACCTCTCCACCTTAAACACCCCCCTCCCTGCATCTCCACCCTATACACCCCCTCCCTGCAACACCCCCCTCCCTGCATCTCCATCCTAAACACCCCCCTCCCTGCCTCTCCATCCTAAACACCCCCTATCTCTTTGCCCTAAATAACCCCCTTCCCTGCCTCTCCATCCTAAACACCCCCCTCCCTGCCTTTCCATCCTAAACACCCCCTATCTCTCCGCTTTAAAAAATAACCCCCTTCCCTGCCTCTCCATCCTAAAACCCCCCTCCCTGCCTCTCCACCCTAAACACCCCCCTCCCTGCCTCTCCACCCTAAACACCCCCCTCCCTGCCTCTCCACCTTAAGCAAATAACCTGTGTTTAATGATGGGGTTAGTAGGAGGGAGGGGGTCCTGTAACAATGGGAGGAAGGGGTCCTGTGTAATGACGGGGAGGGGGATTGGTTTTGTTTAACCATGCCCCTTAAAGCGGAGGTTCACCCAAATAACATTTATATAAGACCAAATTCTTTATACTACCAGCTTGTACAGTCGGCACTTTTTTTTTAGGCTGTACATACCTTACAATCCGGCTTCCGGGTACTTCTCCCACGGGAGTAGGCGTTTCCAAGCTGAGCCGCAATGTAATCTGGGCTATCAGAAAATGTTCCCTCCCGGCGGATAAGGCCCTGCTCCCCGTAATGCGTAGGCGCGTCACAGAGTTTCTGAAAGGAGTCGGCTCTATACGGCGCCTGCGCAGTCAGCTCTACACGGCTCCTAGTCGGTGCGCAGGCGCTGTGGCCAGGGTTACATCACCAGTGCCTGAATCAACCAGGAAGCGGAAAAACAGTAATTGTAAGTAAACTAAAAAAATTATTGTTTAACAAATGAATTTAGGGGATTTCAGCTCAGCAGGCATATCTGATATGCCTGCTGGTGTGATTGTTAATACAAGTGGGGAAAGGTTTGCTTTCAAGTACAAGGGGGTTATGAATGCTATTCCATTTTATATTTTAGAGGTACAGTAATTATCTCAAATAACATTTAAACTGAAAAATAAAGGCAGATATAATGATTTTTTTATAAATGAGCTAGGAGCTTTTACGAACATTTGTATGAGAATTCTTTGTAGGTTTGATGACTGGATGAATGTCGTTCAAAGTACTTGAAAATTTTGTTTGCTTTTAATATATGAACGGAACCCATATATTAGAAATTCATTGGTTATTGGTTCCTCATTAATGTGGCTAAATATAATTGTCGATTTGACCCCACTAATGATTAGAAAAAGCAATGAATTTCTTAAAAAAAATTCTAACTAAATTTTACTAGTGAATAGCCAGCTTTACAAGACTACAGGCTTCAGTTTTTACTCTTAGAATTCTTTTAGCATTTTGTTTCACTATCACTGTGTTTCCCAGCAGTTTATTACTAGAGGAGCTTAGTGCCACATAAAATTTATTAGTGACATTACTGTAACGATAAGACACAATCCATTTGTTGTATACTGTATGACTGGGTATATTTGCTCAGATAAGGCAAAGATAAGGATATAGTTTCTGTCTGTCTCAAGTGGTTTTACTTTGGAAAGTCCCATATATCACATTTGGTAAAATAAAATAAATTTTACATTTACAGAAAGAACTTGCCTTCCCTGAGGGACACGGTGCATAAAACCTCCACTGGAGTAGCTGACTTTCCAGTATTGACTTGTAACTCTGAAGCCTCGTGTACACGCGTCCTGTTTTCCCGGCAGGAAAACTGCCAGGAGAGCTTTTTGGCAGGGAATTCCGGCCGTGTGTATGTTCCCTAGCAGTTTTCCCATCGCGTTTCCTGGCAGTGTTTCCTGCTGAGAAAACCGGTCATCTGTATGCGGTGAAAAACCGCGCATGCTCGATAAGACTTTGACGCATGCGCGGTAGCATACAAGGGTAGTGTGGGGTGTAGCAAGATGGCGGCAACAGCATCGAATGTGATGAGACGCCGGCTCGTCGTAGTCGATGACATCACCGCGTTCTTGCCATTCAAAAGAACGGAGGTTCTTTTGAGTGGCCATCTGTATACACGGCTTTACAAGGCAAGCTTGCCAGGAATCCCATCAGGAAAACCAACGTTTTTTTTCCTGACGGGATTCCCGGCCATGTGTACAGGGCTTTAGACTACTAGAACTCCAGTTGCTTGGTTTCTGAGCCATTCTAATGCCGCGTACACACCATCACTTTATGTGATGAAAAAAAATGACGTTTTTAAAAACGTCACTTTAATTGACTGTGTGTGGGGGAAAACGTCGTTTTATGTCTTGTAAAAAACGACCAAAAAAAATTGAAGCATGCTTCAATTTTATGTGTAGTTTTTCAAAAGTGCACTTTTTACTTCACAGAAATTGACCGTGTGTAGCAAAAAACGTCGTTTTCTAAGACGTTTTTTCATCCACGCATGCCCAGAAGCTACTTATGAAGCAAGCTTCAATGGTAAAACGTGGTGGAACGTAACCTCGCTTTGCTAGAACATTGTGAGAAAACGATGGTGTGTAGGCAACTTCGTCTTTGAAAATTGAAGTTTCAAAAACTTCATTTTTTACTTCACAGAAAGTGTCGTTTTTTTTCATCACATAAATTGATGGTGTGTACGCGGCATAAGCCTTCGTTTCCAAAGAAAGCCATACAGCATTGCCAAGCACTGATGTCCTGGCAAACAGTTCATTTGTGGAAGATTACAATCAGAAATGCAGCGGCATGATAATACAACACATAGTACAATGTGCATTTTGGTTCCACTTATTTAGAATGGCATCCCAACATACACATACAGTAGCTGTTATGGCATCTGTGATTGTTGTGTTCCAACTTTGAGGTGTTATCTATTGTTGCATTGTAGTGCATTCTGTTGTTTATGTTCTAATGTATGCTGACATCTAGTGATAGTTTAACTACACTACAGCATGCTTGTTTTCTACATTTGGTATACCCCCCTCCCTGTTCTCCCCTACTGCTTAATGCTAGCTAGTTAATTCCTAGCCAGACCCTCCTTGCTTCTTCCATGTTTCCTCAGTCAGTATTACTCATTGCAGGGCCACAGTACAGAAAACGTTTGTCTTCTTCCATGTCAAAAGGTGGGAAAACATCCTCTGTGTTGTACTTTGAGAAGTGTGTTGGATTCAACTTCTCTACCGAGTTAAGCCTAGTAAATATGGGCCGAATGTGGGGTGTTTTTTATTGAACTGACCGACATTCGTCCCAGCTTCTGTCAGACGAACATGCTGGAAAACCAGCAGCCAACCGCCTCCCGATCAGCACTCTCACCCAATGGCTGAGAGCGCTAAATGGAGTTTTCTGGCAGGGGGGTCGTCCCTCTGTCAGAACACAATAGAACAGCAGGGGAGATTATTGCACTAACATTGGATTGTTATTACAGTGGCTCTGAAAGGAGCTGTCATTTTTTTCAACCTGATAGGTTGAACAAAAAAAAAACTAGTGGTGTGCACTGGGCTTAAGGAGTTGAGCTGCCTCGTCTGTACATGGCATCAAGTCAGCAAGTGGTCATACTGTCAACACAGATTGGGTCTAAGGAGGTATATCATTGCATATATTGGCTTTTGAAACAGAGCTGTGTACTACTGTTCAATAAATTTGTTTCCAGCATATCCCTTTCACAGAAGTTGATTCAACAATCGACTTCTGTTGAGGGGGGGGGGGGGGGGGGGGATGGCCAAACTGATCAAAAGTCAGTCAGTCCTTGTTGAACTACAATTTTGATCAGTTTATGGCCAGTTTAGAGGTTAAGCTCACCTTTTCCAGAAAAGTCAAGTGGCCTCAGTAGATATTAAATATCTGTGCAGATTTGTAAAATGATCATTCATTTTATTGTCATGCCTGTAGGCCATTTGGGCCCCCCAGTTAGCAACCCCCGCATCCTTACTTATCGCTAGAACGTGAAAACCATGGGCTGCTTACTCCCAGCAGTGCATGAGCGAAAACCAATGGTTTTCACATCATAGCATCAAAGCCGAGGGTTTCTAACTGGGAGTTTTTTTTTAGCCAGGCTTCTAAGGGGACTCAAATGGTCTACAGGTAAGAAAATACAACTAATGATCATTTTACAAAGCTGCACAGATATTTGATATCTACTGGGGCCACTGCATAGCCTGTTTTCTGGAAAAGTTGAACTTAGACTTTAAGGCAGTAGATTTAGAGGGGGCACCACCTAGCCTCAAAATGTACAAACTCAGATAACTCTTTCCCTGTTTTGTTTTTTTTCTACTTGGTTCTGGACATTTGTAGCTAAATTCAGCAAAATCCTTCTAAAACAGCGGTCCCCAACCTTTTTGGCCCCGGGGACCGACTGCGTGGAAGAAAATTGTGGCAAAACCCGGGTCAAGCGATTTTTCGCTGGCAATTTTTCGGGGGTAATGGCTGGTGTTGACGCTTCAATCATCCTGGCACCGAGATTGGTATGGTGTCGACTAATTGAAGCGCATTATTTTTATTATTACATTGTAATTTAAAATGAAATAGTTCAACTTACCATAATGCAGAATCAGTGGGAGCCCTGAGCGTGTCACTTGCCACTGTCACCTGCCACCAGCTGTAGCTTGTCACTTGCCACGTCGTCTGCCACCAGATGCAGAATGTCACTTGCCACGTCGCCTGCCACCAGATGCAGAATGTCACTTGCCACTGTCACCTGCCACCAGCTGTAGCTTGTCACTTGCCACGTCGCCTGCCACCAGATGCAGAATGTCACTTGCCACGTCGCCTGCCACCATATGAGGATGTCACATGCCACGCTGCCGACCACCAGATGCAGATTGTCACTTACCCTGCTGCCTGCCACCAGATGAGGATGTCACTTGCCACACTGCCTGCCACCAGATGAGGATGTCACTTGCCATGTCGCCTGCCAGTTCCACCAAATGGGGATTGTCATAGCATAGGTGGTAGCACTGGTCCATTTACCACAGAGGCAGGCCTCTGTACAGTTAGGGCAGGAGAGCGGTGGTGCGGGTGGTAAGAGATGTCATCTCTCTGCTCCCCACCACACCTCTGTCATTGAGGAGGTCCGTGCTGTGAGGGTGGAAGAGCGGTGATGTGGGGCGGGCGGAGAGAGATGAGGTCATCTCTGCTCGCCAGCCTGCTTCTCTCATCTGCCTCTCTGATCCACCCGGCTCTCTCATCCGCCTGCTCGCCTGCCTTGCTCTCTCATGCCGCCTGTCCCCTGAGGCCTGGCTGAAGAGAGGCCACGACCTGGTAGTGAGCCGCGGCCTGGTGGTTTGGGGACCCCTGTTCTAAAAGATTCTTCATGGGAATAAAAGGATCCATCATTGACAACAGTAGCTCAGATGAAAAGCCCAGTTTGGCCTATCAAGATGAGCAAACCATTTTGATAAATCATCATTCAGAAATAGCACAATGATCTAAAATATCCAGTTAGTCTTAATATCACCATAACATTATTTGCTCAGTCAGAAAGGGCTTTCTGAATGCCTGCACTGACAGGGTCTCCTGAGGTGTACAAGATGAACATTATGGATAAGCAGGTGTGTATTATTTACCTATGTGCTCCCCCCATTTTCCTTGTACAACACATAATGCAGTTGAGGTGACAACAGACATATTACAGTTCGGTATGTCAGCTTGTTGACAAATTGATGGTGTGTGTTTAGTGATAACTTATCAGCTGTGATAACACAACTTATCCACCAGCTAACACATCAGCCTTTCATCTTGATGAAGTATAAAGAAGCCGGCGGCCTTCTGAAGAGAGAAGCAAGAAGAGACCATCCACTGATTACAGTGATATTTATTCACAGCTTGACTGCCCTGTCATAACCCACCACAAACAATTCTTGTATGTATAAACGAGCAAAGGGCAAAGTCCAGTAACCCCTAGCAACCAATCAGAGATTAACGATTTACTTACGAAAAATGCTTAAAGGATAACTAAATCCAAAAACAACATTTAACATATAGCAGCTTACCAGTTCCTAGATGCAGTGACTGCATTTGTTTTATTTTTTTTAGTATTCTTTTTCCCTTTGTTTTCACCTGGTGATCCTGAAGTAATGCCCTGTACACACGATCAGAATCTCTGATGGGATAAAATCCGATAAAATTTTCCGTCGGAATTCCGTTCAAGCTGCCTTGCATACACACCGTCAGACCAAATTTCGACCGTCCAAAACGCGGTGAAGTAAAACACTACGACGAGCCGAGAAAAATGAAGTTTAATGCTTCCGAGCATGCGTCGGCTTGATTCTGAGCATGCATGTTTTTTTCTCTGTCGGAGTTCCATACAGACGATTGGAATTTCCGATTTCAATTGGAAAAAAATAAAATGTGTTCTATTTCTATACTCCGACGTAAAAAAGTCCGATGGGGCCCACACACGGTCGGAATATCCGATGAAAAAATTCCATCTGACTTTTTTCATTGGAAATTCCGATCGCGTGTACAAGGTATAACAAACTTCCTGTCCCAGGCTGACAACTTTCACTCACTGTATAATTATGGAGAATCAGAATTGTCACCCAAAGAATGGAAGTGTTTTAGGACTTCAGAGCACTTCCAATTCTCCTCATCTTTATCACATGGGGTAAGATGACAGCATGCACAGGCCACGCCACAGCACTGTATTTCTGGCAGGACCAACATTTTTTTTTTAATTATTGAATGGAAAGTACAAACAGCTTTTAATGATATATATGAAACAGACTGAAAGGAGCAAATAAAGTTTACATAGGGAATTTATAGTATTTTTTACATATTTAGAACAAAAAAAAGGGCTAAAACTATTTAAAAAATTGCCTTTACAGGTAGTCATGTAAAAAAGAAATATTGTATATAAATATTTTAGATTTCCAGTCAGAGGCTGGAGCTCCAATATGTTTAGAAGACTAGTCTCAAACACTTTCCTGGACACAAAAATTGTGGTTTACATAGTTCAATAGCTCAAGCTCAAACTGCCATACACAGTTTATAACCAGAAGAGTGATTCTTTCCCTCTCCATTTTCCTAAGTGCCTGTTCAGGCAGCTCAATAACGATTTCCAATTACAGAAGGGCAGCACAGTGGTGCAGTGAGTAGCACTTTCGCCTAGCAGCAAAAGGGTCGCTGGTTCGAATCCCGACCACGACACCATCTGCCTGGAGTTTGCATGTTCTCCCTGTGCATGCGTGGGTTTCCTCCAGGTACTCCGGTTTCCTCCCACACTCCAAAGACATGCTGGTAGGTAAATTGGATCTTGTCCAAATTGGCCCAGTATATATATGTATATCTGTGTGTATGACTGTGTGTCCCAAGCGTGTCACGATCCTACGGGGTAAAATGACCGCACCAGCCAAGCAGACTCTGGCTGGAAAAAGTGCCCAGAAAAAAATTAATTTCAGGCACTTAGGGAATAGATTGTGTGGGACCTCCAAGGTGGTTTTCTCAGAAATACTACCTGTGCCTCGAGCGACACCACAGAGGCAGAAGGATCTTAGGGAATTGAACAAGTGGCTGAGGAACTGGTGTAGGAAAGAGGCGTTTGGGTTCCTGGAGAACTGGGCTGTATCCTCAGTCGGTTACCAGCTCTTTAGTAAGGACGGGTGCAGCTCTAATGGGAAGAAAGATGGCCACAAAGTTGGAGGGCTTTTAAACTAGGTGTTGGGGGGAGGGTACTAAGGAAGTGACAGCCAGCAGTGAGCAAATGACAGAGGGTAATAGTGGAGCCAGTAGTGATAATATAGCTGTAATGTCTAATCCTGGGGTGAATGAATGGTCAAATCAATTGAGATGAATGGAAGTAATGAGGACTCCTCCCACGGGTGCAAGCCTCGGCTCACCTGCCTAATCCCTCCTCTACCTGCCAGTGGTGAATATCTGTCAGTGGCTGCTATTGGAGCCCATAGTCTACTCTGGAGTACTCTAAAGAGAGGTTTGCAATCCCAACAAGTAAAGTTGAACATTCCTTTAAAATTATACTAAAGTCTCAGTTTTTTTTCCCATTTAAAAATAACAAACATGTTATACTTATCTGCTCTGTGCAGTAGTTTTGCCCAGTCCAGATCCTTCGTGTCCCTCACGGGAACTCCTGGCCCCTCCCTCCTGCTGAGTTCCCCCACAGCAAGCAGCTTACTATGGGGGTATCTGAGCCAAGCCGCTGCTCTGTGTGTTCATTCCCCCTCCCTCCTCATTGGCTCACTGACTATGATTGACAGCAACGGGAACCAATGGCACCCCGCTGCTGCCCCATCCAATGGGGTGGGAGAGTCCTGGACAGCTAAGACTCTTGTGCAACATCGCTGGATTGAGATGGAGCTCAGGTAAGTATTAGAGAGGCTGAGGGGGGGCTGCTGCACAGAAGATTTTTTATCTTAACCTAGAATGCATTAAGATAAAAAACCTTCTGGCTTTAGAACCACAGGAATGTGACAAAAAGTACACCAGAATGAATGATGTCAATAATGTATTATTAATTTTGGAGAAGGGGTGGAATTAAATAAGCTTGTACTTCTTCCCACTCCTTTTCACATACATAAACCAATTTTTTTTTTTACAGTTTTTTGTTTGTTTGTTTTTTTGTGTGTCTGACTATTACTGTATGATTACTTTGCTATTTCTTCTTTATGTTTATTTTTTACGTGTTCGAAATAAACTACTACTACTAAAGATGGTGGTCAAAGGCCTCTTGCCTCTCTGGAGTCTGTCACAAAAATGACTCCCTCTCCTGAGTCACTTGATTCAAATGTAGACAGTTCCCACAGTTTCTGATGTCTCGTTCAACAGGGTCACAACAGAACACTTTGCAGTATGCTTTCAGCACAAACACAGGTAGCCACATATGCGGCCCTACGGAAGAAGACTGCTTCCGTGAGGTCTCATATACAGTATGTGTATAGTCAGTGGGAAGGGGTTAAAGGGCCAACATAATCTGGCTACATATGGAAAGCCCAGAGCAACCTTACTCAAAACAAGTGTTCAAAATTTGACAGGGCTTTCAATTCTAACCCCTCATCATTATATGTAAATAAAAAAAATGTACAATCAAGATAATATTTCTAAAAAGGGGGGGGGGGAAACACAACCTTTTTGTGATCAGAATTTTTGTTATTGCAACATTAAACTTTGCTGAGCATCCCTCACTGTGTATCACTGGGGTTCTTTGCAATAAATATCTTTGTTGATTGACAGAACCTCGAAAGCCACAAGGGCAAGACAAAGAATATGGATCACATGACATCATACACATCTTCTTTAACAATGGGTGAGGTCATTGTGTTATTATAGATATGTTACTGTAACCTCCCATACTGATGGTTGCCTCACTGACACCTAGCAGCCTGATTACTGCAGTAAAATAAAATGGCCTTTTTTTTCATGGAAAACAATTGTTTAGTAAGTGACATTTAGAATGTGTAAAACTCATCTGACTAAATTTGATTTTAGGGCGAGAGTATCACCCTTACTGAAGATTAGTGTTTTAAATGTTAATTTAATACAAAAATAAGCTCAGAAATCAGTAAATGGAATTGGTTGGGGAGGTCTTAGGGAGGAGGACTAAAAGGTGGGCATTATTGGGGTTGCATTAGGACAAGGATATTTTATTGTCATTGAACATGTTGTACATGTGTATGGACACCTGCTATAAGTTGGCATGCCCCTTTTCCAATTTTACTGGGCAGCTAGGCTGTAGCCAGCCTGAGAACTGATTATCTACATTTCTGCATGTATTGAGTTTCTACTAAGGCTGGATATATATTATACAATTTGCACAATTTTTCTTTATGTAGCATTACCCCTGAAGGAGCTGCTGGTTTAATTTTGGGCCTGCCGTTATCTTACTGTACACCACACTCGATCTAGGGGTCTCTCCTAAAGAGTTGTTCAAAAGAATGTCCGCACCAACACTTCGGTTTCCTTTTTCTTCAAGAGTTTTATTTAACAGGTTCTCAACAGAGGGGTAGAGGGATAGGGAAGATTCAGGTACCTTGCTTTGCAGATCACGGGTACAGTCTTAGATCCAGAGGACAAATCAGTTCCATGCTGGATTCAGCAACCTAGCAACCACTGACCTAGCAACCGATGCGAAGCTCGTTCAAAGTCTCTGCCACAGGCTTGATGAGTGTCGCTGGCAGTGTTGCCAACCCCCTCAAGTGAAATTTACTGGCAAGATGGCTAAAAATTACGAACACCAATTTTTTACTGGCACTTCAAAAAAGCACCTAAAAGGGCTGTTTTCAGTGCTAAACTGTGCAACTTTTAGTATTTAAACTATAAACATGTTGCTAGTTCTATTAGCAACGGGCCAGATTCAGAAAGGACTTACAATGGCGTATTTCCAGATACGCCGTCGTAAGTCCAAATGTGCGCCCTCGTATCTATACGCTTATTCAGAAAAGCAGATACGCCTCAATTTTTGCAAGATACGACCGACGTAAGTCTCTTACGCCATCGTATCTTGGGTGCATATTTACGCTGGCCGATAGGGGCACTTCCGTAGATTTACACATCGAATATGCAAATGACCTAGATACGCCGATTCACGAACGTCGCACTCAGCTACACTGTTTACGTAAGGCTTACGTCCGGCGTAAAGTTACCCCTGCTATATGAGGCGCAGGTAATGCAAAGTATGGACGTCAGAACAAGCGTATATTTTTACGTCGTTTACGTAAGTCGTACGTGAATGGGGCTGGGCATAGGTTACGTTCACGTCACAGGCATTGAGCTGGCGTATGTTATGGAGTAAATTCGACGTGATACTGAGCATGCACCCTTTCTCAGACTGACCTCCTCTCAGGTGTACCATGCAGGGCTCAGGCAACTCCAGCTTGGCGGCTCTGGTTTTATCTGATAGTTTCCGCTACACAGTCCACACACATTTGACTCTTCTCGTGATCCCCAATCTGGCGGCGCTCCCACTCTTGACTCCTCTACTGGCTCCCCCTCAGGACTGCAGACATGGTACAGGAGATGGTCAGAGACTGCAGACATACTACAAGAGATGGTCAGAGACTGCAGACATACTACAAGAGATGGTCAGAGACTGCAGACATACTACAAGAGATGGTCAGAGACTGCAGACATACTACAAGATATGGTCAGAAACTGCAGACATACTACAAGAGATGGTCAGAGACTGCAGATATACTACAAGAGATAGTCAGAGACAGCAGACATACTACAAGAGATGGTCAGAGACAGCAGACATGGTATAGGAGCTGGTCAGAGACTGCAGACATGGTACAGGAGATGGTTATGCGGACAGGATACAGGAGATGGTTGTGCGGACAGGATATCAGAGAGACAACAGACAGAGATTGCATACAATGATTTTGTACAATCTCACCACTGCCATTTTTGTGAGAAAACTGCTGCCTGTCTGACTGCACGGTGCACCACAGGACCACAGTCATCCCCTCCTACTCATACCCATCCTCACCCCAGAATCTCCATCATCCTCCTCACCCCCATTGTCACCTCTATACTATCATCTCCATCCTCACCCCAGAATCTCCATCCTCCTCACCCCCATTGCCACCTCTATACTATCATCTTTATCCTCCTCATTATGATCCTTACTGCAAAACCCAACCCCCATGTCCATCTCCTCCTCACTCACCCACTTCCCCGGAGCCTGGCCCGCTCCGCCCGATGAGGGTGCTGGTAAAGCGGCTCCCGTCTTCCAGGATCAGTTCCACCATCTCTATCGCCGAGGAAGGAGGGCCGACACGACGGGACATTCGGTTATACGCCAGAGTGAGTGACAGGCGCTCAGGCTGCTCAGCACACGCCGCCACACCCGTAGTGGCCGCCGGACAGTGCGGAACACATAAGCCCGAGCAGTCCCCGGGATCTACCGGCGGCGGAGGAAGAGACAGCCAGGAGAGCAGAGCTCATAGAGCAGACTGTTGGGCTGGAGCACCGGTGGTAGTCGGTGGAGCAGCCGTGGAAAGGAGAGGAGCAGATGAGCAGCTAGTGAACTGCTACATGGACCAACAGGTGTAAGCCCCCGAACGTGATGTCATTTGCCCGCATAGTGTCCCGACTGCCGAGTAGTCCCGATCTATTCAAAAATGGCGCCGAGCGGTGCCATTATGTTATTGCGCATGCGCCGCCCGGCCAAACGCATTCAAGCTTTCCCGAGCACGGCCGGCTTCGGGACGGCAAATGCGCAGTTGTATGGTAGGCTCGCGGCCATCTTTTATTATGGACACCCGATGCCCATAGCGGACTTTAACAGACAGCCCGAAAAGGGGTTACATTTACGGGCTGTCCGTAAATTTACATGCGGTTGGCAACACTGGTCGCTGAGTCATTACGCAGCCCTCTGCCACAGGATCGTGTAACCAACCACGCACAGACTTCAAAGAAAATACACAGCTCATGGTACCAGGATCTTTCAGCCAGGCTGGCAGCACAGTGAGACAAGTTGATCCGGGTGCGTCCTTCAATTGGGTCCCCAATCGCTCAGCTTCTTCTCGAAGGAAAGACAGCACAGGACCACCCCTGGACCAGTAGGCCCCAGAATCTCCTGGGCCCACTCTCAGTTGCGGAGCCTCTGGCCAGCAGGCCCCGAGACCGGAAAAACACTGTCAACGCATCCCTGAGGCCAGGATTGCCACCAGGTCGGGATCAGAAGACCCCCGGCAGAAGTGTCTGCCCCTTAAGTACCCTCTCCCAGAATGCACAATGGGTTGACCACGCCCACTGGGCTGCTTCTGGGAAGAAGGCACCCAATGCACCCAACCTATTGCATTCCCAGCCTTGAATCCTGGTGACAGCGACACCTGCAGGCAAGGGGAACATGTGCAACACAGCTGGACTGGAACAGAAACCCACAATTTGGCATAATCCTCTGAGCTAAACTACAGCTCAGGTAACTAAATTTACACAATATAGTGCCTTATTAACATGTTTAGATTTACCAAAACCATATAATATGAGGTCAAACATAAACACTTTTAATTTGTATGCAATCAGGCGGTCCCTTGCACTAAGAAAATTGTATAATGTATGGCCAGCTTAACCTCCCTGGCGGTATGTAGGCCTCTAATTTTTAGGAATAACTAAATCTAAACAAACAAGAGTCTTGTAGGCATCCCAGGTATGACATTTTTTTAAAAACAAAATTATAAATTATAATCTAATAAATAACTATATATAATTATAACAAATAATCATATAATTATAATAAAAATGATTCAATAATGTAATCAACTCAAAATCACTGAAATTTGCTCAGTTGCAGAATTGTCGCTGTCATTACTTTTATTTTTTTATGACGAATTTCCCTTACAAATTGCTATCGCACAATTCTGCAAGTGATTATAATTTATTATCGCTGTTTTCTAGCTGCTCTAAAACCATTTTTGACATAAAAATACACTTTTGGTTGCTATGGACAATCTACAGTTTGCAGGGAGAAAGACACAGTTTTTATTATATAAAAGAACATGTAGGGCACTGGGCAGACCACTGGGGACAAGGGGGGTGTGTATTTTTTACATACAGTACTGTAATCTATAAGATTACAGTATACTGTATGTATTGTGTTTGTTTACGTTTTTGAATTTGGCGCTGTTCTCCGCTCCCGTGCGTCGTAACGTCGCAGGGAACGGAGATCGGCAGCACAGGAGGACACTGTGTGAATCGAGCGAGGTCCCGCTCGCTCACACAGCGTGGTAGTATCGCTGGATACAGGGACAAGGTAAGTAAACCATGCCTGTGGATCTAGCGAGGCAAGCCCGAGTCTGACTCGGGGTTACCGATCGCAGCACAGAAATCTAACCCTGAGTCAGACTCGGGAACACCGCCAGGGGGGTTAAAGCATTGTTTGGTTCTGTCAGTGATGTATTTCACTGTGGCTCCCTGGTCAATCACTAGGAGATTTATTGCCAGTAATGTGGGCTGGGGAAGAGATAATTATTTGGAGAACCCTTCTAGAAGAAGGTACCAAAATAAGGGCTCAAGCCATAGCCTCCCTATGCTAAGACCGAATGACTGAATGGTTAATGGAGAGCACCTTTAGATAAGTTTGTTCAGTCCATTGCCAGCCTTGGTTTAAAGGCACCCAATTAAGGATTGGTAGTTATAGCTTAAAAACAAACTACTAGCCTGTTAGAGGGAAGTTAATATAGGGAAAATTTGGTCACTAGGTATCTTGTAACCACTAACACTCTATTCCACAGAGTCAATAAAACCTACAAGAAAAGATTGACAAAGTGCACTGCTACTTAGTCAGTGAATGTTGAGGGGTGGCCAGATCAGCAATAGAAATTCTACAAGGCAGAGTTGAACAACCAATAATAGCCATGCCATTGGTAATGATTAAGCACAAAATTAATGTGTGAAATGCGTCTATGTGACCTTGTGTTGGTGTCTTTGGTGTTATCACTTTATACAATAAAAGGCTATCAGAATTCCTGGATGTGCAGCTATTTGTTTTCTTACATGGCCTTGCGCCACTGTGGACTGAAACCACCATTTTTCGGCAGTGATCTTGCCGGAACTGGGTCACTTTGAGCCACCTGGCTCAAACTGCCTCCTGGGCAGGCCTGGCGTCAAAGGGGCTTCTGGGTATCTTGGGGGCTCCTCCAACGCCTTCTGAAGCCCTTGGATGGGCGAAAGCCTCCCAAATCCCAGTACCTGTTTGGCGCTCCTCTAGATGGTTGTCCCCTTTGGATCTTCGATCTTGGGGCAGAAGACCTGATTTTCCTCCTATAACCCTGGAGATGATAGTTTCCAGTTTTTTTGGCAAAACAGCGCCTTCCCATCAAAAGGCAGTTTACAGCAATTCTGCTTTTAGGATGGGCCAGCCGTCCAGTATTTTTGTCACAGTGCTATTTTGGCTGTGACTGAGCCGAGCATGGGTCTGTATGACCATCGAGTGATGTCTATAGCTGCCTCACCTGTAAAGTCCGCTGAGAGTTTTATCTCATCAAGAGCCTTGATGACTCTTCTCTTTGGCAGCTGGTTTTAATCGCATACTCCAAGTTCTGCGCCCACACTATCATAGCACTTGCTACGGATGTTAAAGCAATGCGTCAATCAAGGATATCTTGAAAGGAGAAAGAGTCTTCCATTGGAAGTGTCACATTCTTGGCCAGTCTGGTTACTGCCGCATCCACCGTTGGTGGGTTAGATAAAGGAGTCTCATCCCTCTCCGTTAGTGGATACAACTTCTGCAACCTATTGGTTAAGGAGGATTTTCTCTCTCCCTTTCTCATTCCTCCTGAAACAGGCTTCTTATTTCTGTCATAAGAGAAAAGGTAGCTTACCTGCTTCTTTAGATTCTTTCTATGGAACCCAAAGGCTTGTTCACACTTGCAGCAGGATCTGCTATTGCACTGAAAAGCAATCTGGGCTTAGGTCACTTTTCAGAGGCAGAGTGCGACGAGCCAGAACCGCAGGGGAACACGTGAGGTGCACGGTGGGCCGATGAGAGACAGCAATAATACAGTTCATCGGTTTACTCACGGTTAGCAGAAAGCCTCCCTGGGCCGGTCGCACAGTGAAAGGGAAGACAGCACAGGATCCTCCGGGGCACGCTCTGCGATAGGGAAACGCCAGCCAAGATGGTGGTTGAGGTGCCCGTGATGACAGGGGTGTTTAGAGTGCTTGTGGCGGCTTGGTCCCTTGATGATATTAGTCGTGACGCCAGTACCGTTAATGGTGGTACAACCAGTTGTAGTAACAATGTTAAAGAATGAGGTAGACAGTGGCAGAATACAACTCACAACTTTTACTGTGTCTGGTTTTGGTTGCAGTACAAACATCCAGTTAGAATACAGTCTCTGGGTAAATAGAGAAATTCTGCTGATCCACTGCTAATAGGCTTTAGTAGGCCTGGACTCAGGCTGTGGTTCAGTAATAATGCTTACTTGTGTCTGGTCCTTTTTGAATCCAGTGACATGGGTGAGGTTGCCGGAGGCTAATAAATCCTTCACCTTTATACTCAAAGGTCTTTGCTGCCGATTAATGGCTTTTATCCTTTGATTTTAGCAGTTTAAATGTGTCCCTTCTCTGGACTGACCTTCACATTCCCCTTTCCTCTCCACACTGCTTCCTGTACCGAACAACTGACCACAGATAAGCCTGAGCTGGGATAGATTTCCCAGAGTGGTGCTATCCCCATCTTGTGGTGGGAAGTAAGAAGCACACCTGACCAGCCTATGAACAGGGATACCACAGGTATACAATGCAAAATGACATGCAATATAGCAATGACAAAGAAGTAATACTTTTGCAGTTCCCACATGTCCTGAGTGGGACGCTGCATACCCCCATGGTAAAACGTGTGTCGACCTCGGCACACTTTTGACTCGATGTTGTGTCTTCCTGTAAGATATAAGAGAAAGGGAAAAGCATGCATGCATAGGAAATAACAATATAACCCCATTCTTGTACTTCTTGTATCTGCAAGTAAAATGGGTTAGGCAAACATATCTCAGGCAACAACGAAATGTGACAAAAGGTGACAAAAAGGGGTGTAGTTTTTCCTCTGAAGACTGGTATGTATGGCAAAACCAGAATAGTCCACGATGAGATGGAAAAAGGAAAACAAAGCAAAAATAACATCTCAGGAGGCTCACAGGGTATGAGTCCGTTCCCTGAGCACAGGAAAATGTCAACAGATGAATATCACGGAGGCTCAGGTACGTGAAAGTCTATCTCCGGGTACAGGCTTGAACGTTGCAAAACAGTAGGTATGTAGTCCTTTTGAAAAGTCCTTTAAAGGAAATAAACATAATATCCCAAGTAAGTCTTCTTCTCACTCTGGAACTTCAGACGATGTAAGGATGCACTCAACGATGAGATGACAGAGTCGGTAGTCGACTTCTCGGCTGCTGGTGCAGTAATCCTCCAAACGGACAGGTGGTCGTCCTCTTGTAGTTCTGTCAGATCTTCTTAGTGGCTGAGTTTCTACAGGCCTTGTTTCAAGGGAACTTGGTGTCTCTTGAGCTGTAGTAGACACTTCTTGAGATAGCTCCTCTGGTTGAAGTGCGGTTGTATTGTTCTTGGCAGGCACTAAGATATTGAGCCATGGTGTAAGGAACCATTGTAAAGGATCAGAGTCTAATAATGCTTTTCCAAAAGACTGTAGTGGATTCTCTGAATCAGATGATTTTGTAGGCTCTGGTTCTATGGATTGTGTTTCCTCTAGGACAGCTTCTTCTTGAAGAGTTTCTTCTTGAGTACTTTCCTTGAGACATAACTTAAGGCGATTGCGATGTACTACACGTGATTTGTTTTCTTTAGTGATCTCGTAAGTATCAGTCTCTGGATTGAGAATAGCTGTAATGGTGTAAGGTTCTCTCTCCCATTTGCTATCTAACTTGCTGGTGCGATGGTTGTTTTTTAACCATACATGGTCACCAATTTTGAGAGGTTCTGCTTTGGCAGATTGGTTATAATCTCTTTGTTGCTTTTCATGAGCACGTTCCATGCGATGTTGAACAATTTCTTGTGCATCAATTAGACGTCTTTGGTGCTCACTCACCCAATCAGTCTTTGGTAGAGGGTTGATTGCATCAGGCACTTGTACGCCCAAAGTATGGTCAGCAGGTAGTTTACCTTGTCGGCCAAACATGAGATAGTAAGGTGTATACCCAGTAGAACAGTGAATCGTGTTATTGTAGGTGTACATCAATTGAGGCAATAGAGTAGGCCAATCACTTCTTGTAGCAGGTGGTACTGCTCTTAACATCTCAATTAAAGTTTGGTTCATTTTCTCGCAAAGTCCATTCCCTTGAGGGTGGTAGGCTGTGGTCCTGATTTTCTGGCAATTGTGAAGTGTACACAGTTCTTTGAAGAGTTGTGACTCAAAGGCAGATCCCTGATCTGTAAGGATTCTTTCTGGGCATCCATAATGCAGGGGGAAATGTTTCCAGAAGGCATCTGCAGTTGTTTTAGCGGTCAGATCCTTGACAGGTACGGCTACAACAAATTTGGTATAATGATAGCCTAGGATTGGTGGTTCTGTTAACTTCTTCTTTAGGAGCTGGAAGGCAATTTCTCTTTCTGTGTTCCATTCAACTGGTATTGGAGACTTTTGGTACCTCTTAGGATGTCCTCTCAGAAGTTCTAATATTGGCCCCGCAATTTGGGCAAAGTGAGGAATAAAGCGTCTGTAGTATCCTGCGAAACTGAGAAAGCTCCTCACTTCTTTCACTGTAGTAGGAGTAGGCCAATTTCGGACTGCGGCTATCTTCTCTGGATCCGGTTTAACACCTTCAGAGCTTACAATATGCCCTAAGTATTTGACTTCTGTCTTCAGTAGATAGCACTTAGATGGTTTGACTTTGAGTCCATGTTTAATGAGGATTTGAAAAACTTCGGCCAAATGTTTCAAGTGATCTTCATAAGATTTGGAGTAGATGATGACATCATCTAAGTACAACAGGACGGTTTCAAAATTTTTGTGTCCTAAAAAATGCTCCATTAATCTTTGAAAGGTTCCGGGCGCATTGCAAAGTCCAAAAGGCATGCGGTTGAACTCAAATAGGCCCATCGGGGTGGTAAATGCAGTCTTCTCACGATCTTCAGGTGCCATGGGTACTTGCCAGTATCCACTGGTTAAATCAAGGGTAGAGAAGTAGGCTGAAGATCCTAAAGCTGTCAAAGATTCCTCTATGCGTGGTAAAGGGTAAGCATCCTTGTGGGTGATTTGGTTAATTTTTCTGTAATCCACACAGAATCTGATGTTACCATCCTTCTTACGGACAAGAACTAGAGGTGCAGCCCATGGACTATGGCTGTCTCTAATGACATTGGAGTCCTTCATCTCTTGGATCATTTGCTTTACGGATTGGTACATAGTTGGTGGTATAGGCCGATATCTTTCCTTGATCGGTGGGTGTGAACCTGTAGGAATGAAGTGCTTGATAATATCCACTTCTCCATAGTCTGTGGGATGCTTACTGAAGGCAAGGTGAAGCTCCTTCACAATTTTTAGTACTCCCTCTATTTGGTCTGCTGGTGTGGAAGCATCTCCCACATGAAGTTCTTTCCACCAGGATGTGTTTACATTTTGGTCCTGGGGGTTCTGTCTCTTGGGAATTTGCTCTGTGGTAGCTGTAGCCACACTGATGACATCTTGAAAAGTGACTTGGATTAGCTGTGCAATAGGAAGGTGTTTTGATAGTGTTACACTGCTATCACTCAAGTTTAGGAGTCGTATAGGCACTTTACCTTCAGAGACGGTTACTAGGCTCCTTGCAGCTCTAACTAGAGGATAGTCTTCCAAAACAACAGGCTCTACCAGGGCTTGGTAGTCTTGACCTTGGATTCCGACTACAGCTCGACACCACAAGAGAGTTTCGGTGTTGGGTTTGAGGATCACAGGTTGCTTATCCCGGATGCGGGCACAGCAAATTTCTCCTTTTTCGTTGGTGAATCTCTGTTGCGCATTTAGTACACGGATGGTTTGTTGGATCACCTTCTTAGAATCAGGAGGGGCAGTAGGCACTAACTGGTGCAAGGCTTCTAGCATCTCAACATAACAGTTCCTAAGGACATTCATTCCTAGGACTATTGGAGGGTTAGGGTTATTGTCTCTGACTTGTACCACAATAAGGCCTTGTCGAGGTAGTGTAGTTCCTCCTACTTGAATGGTAGGTTCCCAATAACCATGGACTGGTATGGGTTTGCCGTTACTGGCTATGAGACTCAGCCAGGATTCTGGAGGCTGGGTAAGCTGATTTTGATCCCAGTATTTTTCAAAGGCTGCTTGTTGGATGGTGGTGACTTGGGATCCGGTGTCAACTAGGGCAACAAAAGGAACTCCATTTATTTGAAGTGCCACTTCAGGACGGGATCCAACGTATCTTGGCATCCAGTGGGGATCTTCTGGACCTATTGGTTTACCTCCCGAGGGGTGGTCCTTGGCCTCGGGGGTTTCCCGTTTAACTGCCAGCAGGTTGCTTCTGTATGGCCTGGTTTGTGACAGTACGTGCAGATAGGCCGCTTAGGGGTACTAGTGTGGTCAGGGGGGCGTCCGCCAGAATTTCTGGAATAAGTCTCTCTAGAATTAGAGGGGAAGAGTCTTCTGGACACAGGTTTCTCATCCTCTAGCATTAATGGTTTCTCCCATTGTTCCAATTTTTGGTGGACTTTCTCCAGACTTTTAGTCAGAAAACGGACTTGCTCCGTCAAGGCAGCAACTGCGTCAGGAACTGGAGCTTGGGTTGCCTGACTGACTATAGGTAAAGACTTTACAGGGGTAACCAGCTGTGATACAGGCACGTCAACAGATCTAACAGGTTCTGTTGGTGGGCTTTTTCCCAGTATGCTGATAGCTAGTTCTTTAAAATCTAAGAAGGTAGCGCTTGGATGTTGGGCGGCTAACATTCTTAGTTGGCTCTTTAGATTGTCTGTATGGACGCCTTCAATAAATTGTTCTTTCAGGGTTTTGTCCTGATTTTCTGCCTCACGGGGGTCTACTTGGACAACAGCTCTAAGGGCTTCCTGCAAAGATAATGCAAAGTCTCTGAGTGACTCACCAGATTGCTGTCTCTTGCTGAAGAACCTCATCTTGACCTCTGACATGGTTCTGGGTTCAAAGGTGGTGTAGAGACGTTCAAAAATCTGCTCCATGGTCTTTCTCTCCGAGCTCGGCCAAGATTTCACTTCTCTGAGCGCAGCTCCTTCCAATTGCGCAAGAAGAATCTCCATCTGTTGCTCTGAGGATACAGGGTACAATCTGAACATAGCCAGAATTTTTTCTTTAAAGTCCCTTAAAGTATGAATTTCCCCAGAATATCGTGGGAACCAGGGGGCCCCAAAATAATAAGGCATGGTTAAAGGCATTAAACTTGGTGCTGCAGCGGTTGGTATTGCATTGGGACCGACTGCGGCTGATGCAGGGGGTCCTCTGAGGTCGGGCTGCACGTCATCTCCTTGCACAGACATGGTAACAGCAGGTGAGTTCTAGTTAGGTAAGTCAAATGCGTTTTTAGACACTTTTTGTGCGGTGTTGCTATGGGCAACCGCTGTCTTGCGGGTGTATGGCCCTTTAAGAATTTAATGCCAGCTGAATGCAATGCTGCAGCGATGTTGATTTTGGGTCTCTGGCAGCCATTTTAAGTGAATGGAAATAGTCAATTCAAATACTGCATGCAGTTTTGTTAACACACAAATGTCTGATTTTCTCACTTTGGATGCTGCGATTTTTATGCTGATAACTGGGATAACGCTTCCATGCAACTTTTAAACAGTTTAAACAGTTCTGTGGCCCCACACAGCATGCAATAAGTAAATAGTCTCTCAATAAAGCAAAGGGGCTTATTCTGATGCAACAGTCTTTTAGATAGGGCGCAGGGGTAATTATCCTGTTCGTGACGCCAATTTTTTTTATGCGACGAGCCAGAACCGCAGGGGAACACGTGAGGTGCACGGTGGGCCGATGAGAGACAGCAATAATACAGTTCATCGGTTTACTCACGGTTAGCAGAAAGCCTCCCTGGGCCGGTCGCACAGTGAAAGGGAAGACAGCACAGGATCCTCCGGGGCACGCTCTGCGATAGGGAAACGCCAGCCAAGATGGTGGTTGAGGTGCCCGTGATGACAGGGGTGTTTAGAGTGCTTGTGGCGGCTGGGTCCCTTGATGATATTAGTCGTGACGCCAGTACCGTTAATGGTGGTACAACCAGTTGTAGTAACAATGTTAAAGAATGAGGTAGACAGTGGCAGAATACAACTCACAACTTTTACTGTGTCTGGTTTTGGTTGCAGTACAAACATCCAGTTAGAATACAGTCTCTGGGTAAATAGAGAAATTCTGCTGATCCACTGCTAATAGGCTTTAGTAGGCCTGGACTCAGGCTGTGGTTCAGTAATAATGCTTACTTGTGTCTGGTCCTTTTTGAATCCAGTGACATGGGTGAGGTTGCCGGAGGCTAATAAATCCTTCACCTTTATACTCAAAGGTCTTTGCTGCCGATTAATGGCTTTTATCCTTTGATTTTAGCAGTTTAAATGTGTCCCTTCTCTGGACTGACCTTCACATTCCCCTTTCCTCTCCACACTGCTTCCTGTACCGAACAACTGACCACAGATAAGCCTGAGCTGGGATAGATTTCCCAGAGTGGTGCTATCCCCATCTTGTGGTGGGAAGTAAGAAGCACACCTGACCAGCCTATGAACAGGGATACCACAGGTATACAATGCAAAATGACATTCAATATAGCAATGACAAAGAAGTAATACTTTTGCAGTTCCCACATGTCCTGAGTGGGACGCTGCAAGAGGCATTTGATATTGTCACTTAGAGGGGACCAGTGTTTCTGCAATGCGATTTTCAAAGAGCGATTTGTACACAATTTTGCAACTCACATGGGTGCGGCCCATTCACTTGGTTGCCCTATGTGTGCAAAAAGAAGCCCCTGCTCCTATTGAAGGGCGACCAGTTTTGCACAATGTTTTAAAAGGTGCGTTCTCCAATGTGACCCATCACAGCAAAATCACATAGCATTTGGGGTGCCCTAAAAGGATAATGGCACCTAATGCATATTGTACAGTGATTGTCACACAATTTTAAAATCAGATTGTATGGTATGTAACAACAGGTTTTCTCCTTCTTTGGAGGAGGTTCTGGATCCTCCCATTCCAGTGCAGCTTTACTGCCATAACGAATGGTGATATTAGCGTAAAACAAGCCCTTAACCTTCAGGATCCTCTGTTGAGGAGGAGGCAATATCATCTCCCTCTGCCTGAAAGGTTTGCTGTAATACTGGGTCTGGGGAACCAGCCTGCCTAATCTGCTGGGCTGGAGTCACCCCTGAAGTGCCTGGTACCCCTCCAGTTAGAGAGGGTTGAATGGCTTGATTTAGACCTGGTGTAGTGACCACACTGTTCGTCCACTTCTGTCCCTGGTTGCCCGAGATGACCGGAAAATTCAGCCAGGGGGTTGGGGACTATTTTGCTGAGCAAGGTTGACACCTGCTGACTCTCATAGTCAGGGCCGTCTTTAATATGGTTTTACGCCCAGGGCAAACATTTTTTTTGGGCCCCCCTCCAGCTTATTTTGGGCCTGACTGGTTCACATGTATGTTTTGGCGGTCCTCATTTGTGCAGGTACAGCAGCCCATTCATTTGAATAGGCCGCCATGCCTTTGTTTCCTGCAGAAAAAAGGTGCATTCAGCATTTTAAAAATACAGTTGCCTTGAAATCCATTCTGCTTTTGCACCATGCTACTTACCTGCAGTTCTTGCACACACAAACGCACTGTGTTTTTAAAAGCGTGACCTAAACGTCTAGAAATGCAGCAAGTTTGACAGTTCGGGAACTGCAGATAAGTCACAGCAGACAGCAGAATGGACAGACAGTGCTGTATTTCAGTGCTTGATGGGCATAGGCGTGCCGTGTGCGCAGCCTATTACATGAGGCATGCGCTTTTCTTTGCAAGAAACGCAGGCATGGCGGCCCATTCAAATGAATGGGCTGCTGTGCCTGCGCAAATGTGGGCCGCCAAAACACATACATGAACCAGCCCGGCCCAAAATAAGCCCATCAAGCAGTTAAATACAGACAGTAATGTCATGTGCTCTGAGGCTTTACTCAGCCTGGACTGCAGGTCTGGTCTGTGATTTAAAGAGTTCCTCTATTTTACACATGGCATGGCATGGGTCCCATGGTGCTAAAGCAGAATGGACAGACGGTGCCTTGACCCCATGCCATGCCATGTGTAAAATAGAGGAACTTTTTAAAACACTGACCAGACCTGCAGTGAATCATCAAATATTATAAAGACTTTGGGCACACTCTACAGAAAACTTCAATTTACAATATAGATTAGCAAACAGTGACATAATACCTTGAGGAGCAAGACATGAAGAAGTCAGCCTCCGGAAGAGCAAACTGGGGATGTTATAAAATCACATTCTAATTCACTTTTATATACAAGCAGCACCCAGTGGCAGGAAGGGAGAAGTGCACGTCTAAAGGGAAGCCAGGGGTGCTGTACATTTTAAAACACTGGGAAGGGAAGCAGTACTGTCACTGGCTGCATGCCGCTGATGATTTTCAGCCTGATTTGTGGGCAGCAAAGGGGCTTAACGGGAGGCAGGGCCGCCATCAGGAATTATGGGGCCACTTACACAGCTTCAGGCCTGGGCCCCCTGGAGCAGAGAACCGGGATGGGGGGTGCTTCCGCCTGAAATTGAGAAGCAGGGGGGGGGGGGGCTGCCGCGAATTTAGAAGCGGGGGGCCCTTTACAAAAAAAGAAATAAAGAAAAATATATATAAAAAAGGGGTGTAGCCATCCGGGGCCCTGGGGACCTCTGGGCCCTTTAATAAAAAGAAAAAAAGAAATAAAAAATATATATAAAAAATATATTTTAAAAGGGGGGTGGCCATCTGGGGCCCTGGGGACCTCTGGACCCTTTAATATTTTTTTTTTAATAAAAATAAATTACAAAAAAAGGGGGTTGCCATCCGCGACCTCTGGGCCCTTTAATAAAAAATATATATAAAGAAACATTTATATAAAAAAAGGGGGGGTTGCCATCCAGGGCCCTGGGGACCTCTGGGCCCTTAAATAAAAAAATAAAATAAAAAATATATAAACAAAAATAAAAAAATAAACATTTATAAAAAAGATAAAGGGTGTTTGCCACATGGGGCCCTGGGGACCTCTGAGCCCTTTAATAAAATAAAAAAAAAAAAAATATATATATATATATATATATATATATATATATATATATATATATATATATATATATATATATATATATATATATATATATATATATATATATATATATATATATATATATATATATATATATATATGAAATAAAATATATAAAAAACATGTTTTTTATAAAAAAAAGGGGGGTTGCCATCCGGGGCCCTGGGGACCTCTGGGTCCTATAATAATAATAATAAACATAAATTTACATAAACAAATATATATATAAAGATTTTTTTTTTATAAAAAAAGGGGGGTTGTCATCCGGGGCCCTGGGGAACTATGGGCCCCTGGGGACCCCCAGACCTCTAAAAAAAAATTGTCCCTTTAATAAAAAATAAAATAAAAATTTATTAAATTGTCCCTTTAATAAAAATATATAATTTTTTTTTTAATTAAAAAAAAAAAAAAAAAAAAAAGGGGGGGTTGCCATCTGGGGCCCTGGGGTCTTCCGGGCCCCCAACAGTCACAGGGCCCAGGGCACCTGCCCCATTTGCCCTGCGGTAAAGACGGCCCTGCTCATAGTCCTGGTCTCTGGCAAGCTGCCTGAAGAAGTTGCTGCAAAGCAGCTTTCCAGGCATAGGGTCGTCTCCACATGACCAACATTTGCCTTTCAGGCGCTGAGCCCTCAGAGAAGAAGCTGTGAGTGTTCTCTTAAGCGTACATTTGCGCCCTTTGTACTGGGGTCTGCCAGGACTGGAGGAGACACTTTCTGCCCTGAAAAATCCTGATGATCCAGAGGGCCTCTGAACCCCCTTGAGCGGGTGTAAACGGCCGGGGTTGCAATAGATAAGAAGACGCTCGTCAGGGCTCGATGCACTCTTTTCTCCCGCGTCTTCTTACTTATCAAAAGTTGGCCCTCTACCTGATCGTGGGGTGGTCTTTATTATGTGGCGGTAGGCTCATGCTGATGAAAGTTACCGAAAGATGCAAGGGGGGACTACATGGCAACAGAGAAATAAGGGAGAGAGAGAAAAATATACATATATCTCTTTTTTTTTTGGGCAAATAGTAACACATTTAAACAAAATAAAACTGGGAAACCCCACCCCCCCATCCCCTAGTAATACATTGCTCCTTACTCCCCCCCATCTATTACTAGGACAGCAAGCCTTACCTGTGATTGACTGTTCCTCAGAATGAGACGCTGCCTCTCTGGATGCTTGAATAGCAAAGGCAAATATTACCTGGCCATTTGTTCCCTGCAATTAGATCACCTGAGACTCTCTTACCTCTGCTCTAATCAAAAAAAGGGCTAATACACCTAATAAGGCCAACGACCCATCCACACAAAAGGACACTTTTAAGCTGGCTACACACCATACAATCTTCTGCAGATTTTTTCCCCTCAGATTTATCAAAACCACACAACATAAGGCCAAACCTTAACCACTTCGATACAGGGCACTTATACACCTTCCCGCCCAGACCAATATTTAGCTTTCAGCGCTGTTGCACTTTGAATGACAATTGCGCGGTCATGCTACACTGTACCCAAACACATTTTTTATAATTTTGTTCCCACAAATAGAGATTTCTTTTGGTGGTATTTGATTACCTCTGGGATATTTATTTTCTGCAAAAAAAATTAAAAAATGACCGAAAATTTAGAAAAAAAACTTATTTTTTTTTGGTTTCTGTTATAAAACATTGTAAATAAGTACGTTTTCTCCTTCACTGATGGGCACTGATGGTACTGCACTGACGGGCACTGATAAGGCGGCACTGATGGGCACCGATGAGGTGGCACTGATGTGGTGGCATTGATGGGCACTAATATGCGGCACTGATGGGCGGCACGGATGGGCACTGATAGGCGGCATGGATAGGCGGCATGGATGGGCTTGGATAGGCGGCACGGATGGGCACGGATAGGTGGCACAGATGGGCACTGATAGGCGGCATGGATGGGCACTGATAGGTGGCACGGATGGGCATAGATGGGCACTATTGTATGTGTTGTACTAATGGATGCCAATCAGTGCCAAACAATGCCTGCCAATCAGTGATGCCCATTGTGGGCACTGATTTGCATCCATTGCGGCACTGATTGGCATCCATTTTTTGTGTCCTCATCCCTGGTGGTCTAGGGTGGCATACCTTTATTTTAATTTTTTTAATCCCTGGTGGTCCAGTGGGCATCCCTGGTGGTCCAGTGGGCATCCTCGGGGGGGCTGTGCTGATAATCAATCAGCACAAACCCCCCCTGTCACAGGAGCAGCCGATCGGCTCTCCTCTACTCGCGTCTGACAGACGCGAGTGAGGAAAAGTCGATTACCGGCTTTTCCTGTTTACATCGTGATCAGCCGTGATTGGACACGGCTGATCACGTGGTAAAGAGTCTCTGTGAGAGACTCTTTACCTTGATCGGTGTTGCGGGGTGTCAGACTGACACCCTGCAACAACGATTGCCGCGATGCGCGCCCCCGGGGGTGCGCAGCGGCTCAGAATCCTGAGGACGTCATATGACGTCCAGTCAGGATTCTACAACCACTTTGCTGACGTCAATATGTCATTGGCGGGCGGCAAGTGGTTAAAAACCTCAACTTGTATGCAATCTGTATGCAATCAGGCAGGCACCATATGGTCCTGGCAAATCTAGAGGAAATCAGCCAACAAAAGTTGCAGTGTGTATGGGGTCTTTAGAGACATGAGAGCAATAGAAAGAAAAAAAGTTTTATAGAAATTGACAGACCTGGAAAGGGTTCCATAGGAGAGAAGGCATCATGCAGTACCAGCTGCTTAAATCAGACTCCATCGCAGGAAATGCCAAAGGAGGACTGTCGTCTCTGATTAGAGAACACCTCGACCCCAGAAGACCACCAGAAGGGGTTCCTCACCTTGTTGGTGCGTTTAGCGTGCCTAAGATGTGGAACCTCACACTGGGTGAGGCTGAACCCAGCCGAAACTTCGACATAGTCGGCAGGTAAGGGCTTTATCCTGAGTGTAACGGTCTGTAGGTTGATCTTTGAGGACAAAAAGGAGAATGGGGGAGGTAGCACTCAGTCAGACTTTTATAGAGAGTTAAACGAGTCCTGCGGGTGGATATTGGGGCGGGGCTATATCATATGTATGCTGCCATGTCTGGCGTCAGGAAAAATGCTCTAGAGCCCACAAACTATCGTTTTTAATGACATTAAAAAAAATCATTTTTTCACATCGTGAAAAACGGTCGTGTGTACGCGGCATAATAGGAAGGCTGTCTATAGGTTTAGGAGTGTGTCTATGGAGAGGTTTGACTATTCTTCTAGAAGCACATTTTTGAGGTTAGGCACTGATGTTGGATGGGACGGCCTGGCTCGCAGTCACCGCTCTAATTATCCCAAAGGTATTCTATCAGGTTGAGGTCTGGACTCTGTGCAGTTAAAGGGCCTGCACAGAGTCCTGATCTAAATGCGATAGAACATCTTTGGGATAAATTGGAGCGGAGATTGCAATCCAGGCTTTCTCATCCAACATCCATTCCTGACCTCACAAATGTGCTTCTGGAAGAATGATCAAACATTCCCATAGACACACCCATAAGCCTTGTGGACAGCCTTCCACAGACTAATGCCCCTTTCACACTGGAGCTAGCTAGCGGCCGATAAAGGGTTACAACCGCCCGCAATGCGCCTCTGCGGTTTCCCATTGTTTTAAATGGGAAGGAGTGGTGAAGGAGCTCCTCTCACCGCTCCAAAGATGCTGCTGACAGGAGATTTTTTTCTCTCCTGCCAGCGCATCGCCTCAGTGTGAAAGCCCTGGCTTTTACATTGAGGTTGCTGGGCAGGAGTTTTTCAGGCGGTATAGCAGCGCTATTTTTAGCGCTGTACCGCCTGAAAAACTCCTCAGTGTGAAAGGGGTCTAAGACTGGGATACCATTAAAATTCATGTGCGTGTAAAGGCAGGTGTCCCAATACTTTTGGTAATATAGTGTATATCTAACTAAAAACACATATATTTCTTGCTGTATTTATTTACTTATATTTGGTAGTGCAGCACATTTCCTTCACATATGATTTTTTTTCATATCTGGTGCTTCCAGCTTAATTTTAATAGCAAGGTTTGCGAGCGATATTAGGAACAACATAATCTATATGGCACTATTTAAAAACCCAAAAAATAATATTTAAAATAAATCGGGGATGTGAAACTCTTTCCCATTAACATTTTTTTAGCATGAATGTATTTCTATATCCCATTAATCAATGCACACGTTGCTCCCTAGTAGCTGTTCCACTTTCAGTCAGCTGTGTGTATTCTTGGCGAACATGTATGGCGCTGACATCCCTCACTTCCTGTCTGATGAAAGATGAAAGCGCAGACAAAACTTCTACCCACCGAATACGCTATTTCTAAACACATTAGAGACCCAGTGTAAACCCCCGCCATGAGGAGAACGGGTTAACTAATGCCCCATGCAATGGCAAACATCTATCAAATGCCAGAATTATTTCTCACACGCCAATGAATTTTCTTTGTGTAGATTCACCTGTGTTTGTCCTTCTGCCAGTCACCTCAGAATACATGTGTGTACCTATCTATGGCTGATACAGAGCAGGAACACCTGGAATGAGACATGCTGACAAATTTCTTTAGATTCTCTTTTTGAATAGGAGAGTTATAGCCCTGGTTTTGTGATCGCCCCGTTCCAAGTTCATTTCACACAAGGCTGCCAAAACCAGAAACTATTTTGTGTCAACCTGGTGAAATAACTCGTGAGAAGCCGCTACAAAAAATAGAATGACCCACCTTAATGTACACACCAGTCATGCCTTTTGTTCTGTGCTATTCTGAAACATGTTGCAGCAGTTTAGGTATCCGAAGAGTGTTTGAGATTTATATCAGTTTAGTCAAACTGTCATAGATTATATAAGTGGGATGTAAAAGACCAGGTTAGTGCACTTTTATTGAAAATAGGTGCATGTGATGTTGCGTTTTGTTGTTTATCTTGCGTTACCTTACAGTCTGTTAAAGCAGATGTCCTCTTTGATGCCTTTGTGACAAGCAAAATAGGAAATAATTCTAACCAGAGCTCATTACTCTCAGGCCTCGTACACACAACCGAAAATCTTGTCGTAAAAGAAACGTTGTTTTCCTTGACGAGTTTCTTGACAGGCTTGTCGAGAATCTTGTCAAGCTTTCCTTGCATACACACTGTCAAGACAAAATCTCGTCGTTATCAAACGCGGTGACGTACAACGGCACTATAAAGGGGAAGTTTGATTCCACTGGCGCCACCCTTGGGGCTGCTTTTGCTAATCTCATGTTACTGCGTGTGAAGTAAAAGTTTGGTGAGAGACGATTCGCACTTTTCAGTCTGTTTTAGCGTGATGAATGTGCTATCTCCATTACGAACGCTACTTTTACCGAAGGTGCGCTCCCGTCTTATACTTTTATTCTGAGCATGCGCGAGTTTCTAAGCATACACACGAACGTGTTTCTCGTCGTAAACCAGCCCGATGAGAAACACGAGGAGGAAATTGAGACTCCCGACGAGAAAAAAGAGAGCATGTTTTCTTTTTTTCTCATCGAGATCCACGACAGTTTTCTCGACGAAAAACATACACAAGACGGTTTTTCTCTGCAAAAATGCTCTGCCAGCATTTTTCTTGATGGATTTTGACGAGAAAAACGATTGTGTGTACGAGGCCTCACTGTGATTTCAGAGCAGTGGTTCTCAATTTTTGTGGTCAATGTACTCCTGTGAGGGTCATCCCTAGAGATATAACATTTCTGGAAGTTTTTAAGCCATGAGAAAAAAAAACGTTTCCATTTTTTTATTGGAAAATGTTTTACATTTTCCGAAAAATCAAAAAGAAAATTCAGTGTGGACTTGTTTTAAAAATTAAGTCATTTTGTAACACTGGGAAGGTGAAATGTAGTGTATATAAAAGTATTATGCTTGAAATTAAAGTACAGCTTATTCAGTGCCCTGTGTCGGTTCACACTTGTGCGAGTTGATACTGAATGCGATGTGTTAAACACAAACTAGATTTGCATGTCATCCAAAAAGTCATTGGGCCAGATTCACAGACGACTTACGCCAACGTATCTATTGATACGCGGCGTAAGTTCTGTGATGCGCCGTCGTATCTATGCGCCCTATTCAGGGAACAAGATACGCCTGAATTTTGCCAAGATACGACCGAGGTAAGTCTCCTACGCCGTCGTATCTTGGGTGCATATTTACGCTGGCCGCAAGGGGCGCTTCCGTAGATTTACGCGTTGAATATGCAAATGACCTAGATACGCCGATTCACGAACGTACTTGCGCACGTCGGATTTAGCTACGCTGTTTACGTAAGGCTTAAGTCCGGCGTAAAGTTACCCCTGCTATATGAGGCGCAGGTAATGCAAAGTATGGACGTCGGAACAAGCATATATTTTTACGTTGTTTGCGTAAGTCGTACGTGAATGGGGCTGGGCGTAGGTTACGTTCCCGTCGTTGCCATTGAGCCGTCGTATTATAGAGTGTAAATTCAACGTGATTCTGAGCATGTGCGCGCATGTGCGCGCATGCGCCGTTCGTACGGCGCTTCATTTACATGGGGTCAAGATTCATTATAATTCAACACGCCCACTACCTGCCTACTTTGAATTAGGCGGGCTTACGCCGGCCCATTTACGTTACGCCAACGTAACTTAGGGAGCAAGTGCTTTGTGAATACTGCACTTGCCTCTCTAGGTTACGTCGGCGTAGCGCATATGAGATGCGCTACGCCCGCACAGAGATACGCCGATCTCTGTGAATATGGCCCATTGTTTTTAATGATGGTGGTTCACATCTATGCGATGCAATGAAAAAAAAAGGGTCTTGTGAGAGTTTAGAGCGTTGCGTTGCAAATTTAGTCTACATAGACATCAATGTAAATCGTTCTGGAATTGCATTTGATGGTTCACATATGTGCGAATTCTACCACACTATTCTCCGTAAAAAACAGGAAGTTAACACCTTTTTTTTCGCAGTTATTTGGCGGTAAATTCGCACCTCAGAATGGAGTGAAAAAATTTAACAAATTCACAGCGCAGCAGTGTAAACCGGCACTAAATAAATAAACTCAACTTGCTTTTTGAAATTGTATTTTATTTTTATTTTTTATTGGAAATGGAATAACGAGGACTGTATATATTAAGAATATTTCAACTATACACAAGAATAGGTAACGACCCCACTTTATCTCTCTCTGGGGGTTATTTCCGAATGGCAAATCCACTTTGCACTACAAGTGCACTGAAAGTGCACTTGGAAGTTCAGTCGCTGTAAATCTGGGGGGGACATGCAAGGAAAAAAAAAAACAGCATTTTAGCTTGCACATGTTTGGATGATAAAATCAGCAGAGCTTCCCCTTATTTCAGATCTTCCCCTCAGATCTACAGTAACTGCACTTCCAAGTGCACTTTCAGGTGCAAAGTGGATTTGCCTTTCATAAGACAATACCCTCTGTTTTGCTAATAATGTAAAAGCTTTCTGGCAATTTGCATTTTCAGTTATTGACAATCCAGAAGAATATATTGCTCTTGCAACAGCTTGTTCAATGTTCTCCTGATTTTTAGGTTTAATTTTATATATAAATGAGGGTATTCTGTATTTTTGGGAGGCAGTAGTTTGTAACATTTCCTTACTTGAAGATGCTGCTGATGAAGAAACACTTTGGGGGTTATTTGCGAAAAGCAAATCCACTTTGCACTTTCAAGTGTACTTGCAGTGCACTTGTAGTGCAAAGTGGATTTGCCTTTCATAAATAACCCCCTTTGTGATGATCCAGAATCAGCTGAAAGAGTGTTTCTGGGGTGAGAACTCTGGAGAGAAAAGCTACTTGAACTTTCATTAGGTTATCATCATTTCATTCCATAAAGTATTTTTATTATCGTTATGTGTTCTGTCATCCTTAACCTCCCTGGCGGTATGATTCTTTCCGAAAAAACATGCTGAAAGCGGTACCATTATTTGCAAGGAAATTTGGCGTTTTATATTGTAGGCCTGTAATTTTTAGAAATAACTCACTTAAATCTGACCAAACAAGATTCTAATAGGCATCCCGGGTATGACATTTTTTTAAAAACAAAATTATAAATTATAATATAATAAATAATTATAAATAATTATAACAAATAATAATATAATTATAATAAAAATTATTCAATAATGTAATCAAATTAAAATCACTGAAATTTGCTCAGTTGCAGAATTGTTGCTGTCATTATTTTTTTTTTTTATGACGAATTTCCCCACAAATCGCTATCGCACGATTCTGCAAGTGATTATAATTTATTATCGCTGTTTTTTAGCTGATCTAAAACCATTTTTGACATAAAGGGACACTTTTGGTTGCTATGGACAATCTACAGTTTGCAGGGAGAAAGAAACGTTTTTATTATATAAAATGACATGCATGACACAGGACAGACCACTAGGGACAGGGGGGGTGTGTTTTTTTTACATACAGTACTGTAATCTATAAGATTACAGTATACTGTATGTAAAGTGTTTGTTTACGTTTTTGAATTTGGCGCCGTTCTCCGTCCCCGTGCGTCGTAACGTCGCAGGGAACGGAGATCGGCGTCACACGGAGGCACTATGTGAATCGAGCGAGGTCCCGCTCGCTCACACAGCGCGGTGGCATCGCTGGATCCAGGGACAAGGTAAGTAAAAAGTGCCTGTGGATCTAGCGAGGCAAGCCCGAGACTGACTCGGGGTTACCGATCGTAGCAGGAAAATCTAACCCCGAGTCAGTCTCGGGAACACCGCCAGGAAGGTTAAGGCATTTGGAAAATAATACTTCTCACAATATTTACGAATTGCAGCTTTGCTCTTAGTAGAAATTGCAGTGTGAAAATGTTTCCAAACTCTGTGGGCCAGATTTAGAAAGGACTTACGACGGCGTATCTCCAGATACACCGTCGTAAGTCCAAATGTGCGCCGTCGTATCTTTCCGCGTATTCTGGAAATCAGATATGCCTGAATTTGGCCAAGATACGACCGACGTAAGTCTCCTACGCCGTCGTATCTTGGGTGCATATTTACGCTGGCCGCAAGGGGCGCTTCCGTAGATTTACATGTCGAGTATGCAAATGACCTAGATACGCCGATTCACGAACGTACTTGCGCCCGTCGCATTAAGCTACGCCATTTACGTAAGGCGTACGTCCGGCGTAAAGTTACCCCTGCTATATGCAAAGTATGGACGTCGGAACAAGCGTAGATTTTTACGTCGTTTACGTAAGTCGTACGTAAATAGGGCTGGGCGTAGGTTACATTCATGTCACAGGCATTGAGCCGGCGTATGTTATGGTGTAAATTCTACGTGATACTGAGCATGTGCGCGCATGCGTCGTTCGTTCGGCGCTTCATTTACATGGGGTCACGCTTCATTATAATACAACACGCCCACTGCCTTGCTACTTTGAATTACGCGGGCTTACGCCGGCCCATTTACGTTACGCCGGCGTACATATGGGAGCAAGTGCTTTGTGAATACTCAGCTTGCCTCTCAATGTTACGTCGGCGTAGCGCATATGAGATGCCCTACGCCTAACTAAAGATGCGCCCGTCTCTCTGAATCTGGCCCTAAATGTTGGTCTCACCATTTTACTGAGAGTAGGTAAAAAAAAAAAATACTGACCAGACTATAGGTAAACATTATACTGTGATGGTGGAGAACATTAATAGGAGTCATTTAAAGGTTATAAAGATAAAATAATGTGTCAGACAAATTGATTCTCTTACCTGTCAATTAAGGCCTGAGAGGACAGAAACTGTCATCTCCTGAATCAGAACAATCATCCAACTGTAAGAGGTACAAGATGGAGCCACAAGCAAACTAAACTGGAGCTTTCCCCCTGCAGTGCCCCCTAGTGGCAGAAATGCATACTTCCTTTATTTGAGAACTGCATGGAGAAGTACAGTGTTACTTGAATTGTATTCCAGGATGTGTGTGTCTTTAGCTGAGAGAATTTTATGAATGCATGGAATCTCTATACAGATTCCATGCATTCATGTAAAGTGCTACAGAGAAAGAGACTTTCTTCAGTCCCTTTCTCTGTCTCAAAAAAAGAGATATGGGGGTCTGTAGACCTCTGATATTTCACCAAAACCCCCCCCCCCACAATTATTTTTTAAATAGTAAGTCCCCTTTAACATGGAGCAAACTTAGTCAAACAGATCTGATCAGTATGCTGATCCGCGCTGAGCAGGCAGATGACAGGTTTGTGTCCACTCCGCTGATGCAGAGCGGACGTGGACACAGCCTGCTGTTCTCTATGGGGCACTCGGATGAAAACAGACCGCCTGTTTATTTGCATCCAATACCATCCGATCTGATCCAATCTGCTAGATGAATGGGGAATGAAATCCCCATCCATCTGTTTTTAGTGGACTGGACTAGATCAGATGCAGGCGGGCTTAAACTGATACATGTGCGTTTACATCAGCCTCTATAGAGAACAATGGGTGGTCTGATTAGGTCCGCCTGAAAAATCTGCTTGTGTGAAAGGGACCTAAGGCCTTGTTCACACAGGACATACACAGAGTACCTTTACGGGGATGCACAGGTGCTCCGTGCATCTCTGTGCATGCCATCCCATTGATGTAATTTGGTATGTAGCAACTGCACCAACAGAGCTGTTGCTCCCAACTTTAGTTGTGTTTATGTGCATTATTAATGATTTTAGTGTATTTTTCGCGAAAATATTGTTTTACTAAACATTTGCGCAAATATCGCGCTGCCTTAAAAATCAGTAGCACCTTCTTTCTATTTTACTGATCATGTGCTTTCAGAAAATGTATGGTTGTATTCTTACAAATTCTGTGAAAAATGAAAACCTCCAGATTTTTTTGAGAAATATTTGGGTACGTTAAATTTTCACCAATTTGCCAAAAGATGCCATTTAAAATGTACAAATATTTGTTATTTATTAACTCCATACAGCATTTATATTTAGTAGGGATTTAGCAGGAATTTTGTAAAATTAGCTGTGTTTTTATCTGCTACTAATGGTTTTAGTGTATTTTTTGCAAATATATTGGTTTGAGAAACCAAAAAATCAGAAGCACCTTATTTTTAATCTAGAGGTCATATGCTTTCAGAATATATATGGTTTTGGGGGTCTTTCACAAATTCTGAGAGCTGTAGGGCAGGGATCATCAAACTATGGCCCTCCAGCTGTTGCGGAACTACACATCCCATGAGGCATTGTAAAACTCGGACATCCACAGACATGGACTAGGCATGATGGGAATTGTAGTTCCTGAACAACTGGAGGGCCATAGTTTGAAGACCCATGCTGTAGGGGGAAAAAACCTTCAGATTGCCAGAGAAATTTGGATATTTACATTTTTGCATACATTCGATTTTCACCATTTTGCAAAATATTACAAATATTTGTTATTATTAACTCAATACAGGTTAAGCTTTTATATTTAGTAGGAATTTTGTAAAATTTTCTGTGCATTTATCTGCTAATCACAGTTTTAGTGGAATTTGGGCAAACATATTGTTTTGATAAACATTTACGCAAATATCATGGGACCTTAGAAATCAGTAGCACCTTCTTTTTATTCTACTGGCCATGTGCTTTCAGAAAATATATGGTTTGGTGGGTCTTTTTTTACAAACTTTGAAAGCTATAAGTGAAAAATAAAAAAGCAAAGGAAAAATTGCAAAAATGGTCTGGCCACCTTAGTGTACAAAATGGAACACAGGGCCTGGCCGCAAAAGGGTTAAAGCGGATGTGCCACTAAAAAACTATATTAAAAGCAAGCAGCTACAAATACTGCAGCTGCTGACTTTTAATATAAGGACACTTACCTGTCCTGGAGTCCAGCGGTGATCGCAGCAGATGACGAGCCGATCGCTCGTCACCCTGCTGCTCCCCCCTCCATCCACGGTGAGGGAACCAGGAAGTGAAGCGCTCCGGCTTCACTGCCCGGTTCCCTACGGCGCATGCGCGAGTCGCGCTGCGCCCGCCGATTGGCTCCCGCTGTGTGCTGGGAGCCGAGTGTTCCCAGCATACAACGGGGGGGCGACGGGAAGCGGAGAAAAAACCCGTCCTTTGCCCGTATCGTAGGGCCGGAAGTGGGTGCAGATACCTGTCTGTAGACAGGTATCTGCACCCCCCTCCCCCCTGAAAGGTGTCAAATGTGACACCGGAGGGGGGGAGGGTGCCGATCAGCGGGACTCCACTTTAGAGTGGAGATCCGCTTTAAACTAGAGTATGAGCACATACGATACTGCAAAACAAGAGCCGCTGTGGTTGTAGTCTGCACCAGGAGCTGAGGCACTAAAACCAAGAGCAGGGCAACCGCCCACAAACCATCCCCAGAGAGGAAATCTCCATGTAGTATTGTGAAGTGTCAGGAATTGAAAACTCCAAAGAAACCTGTGGAATTAGTGAGAAATTAATAACCACCGGTGGTTTAGGAGCCTGAAACATCACGTCGCTCATCTGCTGTTCATTCCTAAAGATTGTTACTTCATGCCGTTTTTTGTCTGGCCAAATGTGAGTAGCCTGACTTTTGCTTCTTTTAAAGAATAAATCCACACATTGCAACAGTGAGCACTTAGTCTGTGATTATCTCTTTACATGCACCTGTCCTTTGCGGTTTGGTTGTCTTATGAGGATCTAATACATCAGCCTGGTTCCTGTTCATGACCTGCCTATTTGATTTGCTTTATTGACCATCTGTTAACTCAGTGGTCCATATATGAAGGTGAGAGTAGCCATCTACAACGGTGGAGGGATCACTTCAAAATTTTGGTGGATTGTCACGTGGTGGAGATTTATTTTCGTTTAATTCACTCATCTTCTGACACTTATGGACTTTTGGTCTGTTTGTTTGAATTGTATTTAATTTTTAATATTTTTTTTTTTTTTTTTTTTCATTTTTTCTGCATATTCATATTCACACTTATGGTATTGGTGTTTGAGTATACCAGTATCATATTTATAGCATTAATCGCTGTATAAATGTGAATGGTCCCAAAAATGTGTCAAAAGTGTCCGATGTGTTCGTCGCAATGTCACGGTGACAGTAAAAAAATCGCAAATCGCCGCCAATACTAGTAAAAAAAATTATAAAATAAAAATGCCATAAATCTATCACCTATTTTGTAGACGCTATAACTTTTGCGAAGAAAACTGGGGTTGGGACTTTAAATTAAGCGTATGAAAAACACACACCTCCATCCCTATTGGATACAAAAAAAGGGGGTTTTTGGGACTTTAAATGAGATGCGTTTTTAAACAAACAGTAGTATAAGTAAAATAGTAAACGTTTATAACCAGGCTCTTACTTACCACCCAAACAGCAAGCCAAATTCAACTGTCTAACTGTATATGTTAAAAGCAGAGGATTGGTTGCACGCATTTGCAAGTACATGAGTAAGCTGCAGAGGCAGCGACAAGGCTCTCTGCGATCTGCAGTCCTAACTAAACTTTTGAAGTCTCCTCAATGGAGGCATATAAAGACTGATGGGTAGATGGAGGACAGGTGACTAGGGGTGTGTCCCCGCCTCCACCTATGCTTGGTATTGTGGTGAAGAGCACTGGAAAGAAACGCCGCCGGGTGCCAGCGATTGTCGGTAATCACGGCAGGAGTGTGGATCTGTGTGTGTAAACACACAGATTCACACTCATGTCAGCGGTGAGGAGACCAATGTGTGTTCTCAGTACAGAGGAACACACATCGTTCTCCTCCCCTTGAGAGTCCCCTCCCCCCTACAGTTATAACACCCCTTAGGGACACATATTAACCCCTTCAACGCCCCCTAGTGGTTAACCCCTTCCCTGCCAGTCACATTTACACAGTAATCAATGCATATTTATAGCATTAATCGCTGTATAAATGTGAATGGTCACAAAAAAAACGTGTCAGAAGAGTCCGATGTGTTCGCCGCAATGTCACGGCGACAGTAAAAAAATCGCAAATCGCCGCCAATACTAGTAAAAAAAATTATAACATAAAAATGCCATAAATCTATCACCTATTTTGTAGACGCTGTAACTTTTGCGCAAACCAATCAATATATGATTATTGCAATTTTTTTTACCAAAAATATGTAAATGAGTACGTATCGGCCTAAACTGAGGAAAAAAAACGTTTTTTTTAAAAAAAATTGTGATATTTATTAAATAAAAAAGTAAAAAATATTGTGTTTTTTTTTTTTTAAATTGTCGCTCTTCTTTTGTTTATAGCGCAAAAAATTAAAACCGCAGAGGTGATCAAATACCACCAAAAGAAAGCTCTATTTGTGGGAACAAAATGATAAAAAAATTGTTTGGGTACAGTGTAGCACGACCGTGCAATTGTCATTCAAAGTACGACTGCTGAAAGCTGAAAATTGGCTTGGGCAGGAAGGTGCGTAAGTGCCCGGTATGGAAGCGGTTAAAGAAGACCTGTCACACACTATTCCTATTACAAGGGATGTTCATGTGCACCGATCACTGTGAAAATGACACTGGCAGTGAAGGGGTTAACCACTAGGTGGCGCTGAAGGGGTTAAGTGTGCCCTAGGGAGTGCTTTTAACTGTAGGGGGGATGGGCTATGTGTGACATGACAGTGATCACCGCTTCTGATTACAGGAAGCTGTGATCACTTTCCCGTCACTAGGAAGACAGGGGAAATGCTTGTTTACATCAGCATTTCCCCACTCTTCCTCACTGTGAAACTATCGCGGGTATCCACGCAGACATTGAGTGCGCGGGACCCGCAGTCGGGCTCACAGAGCTCGTGGCGCGTGCGCGTCCACAATGCCGCTTCTTAAAGGGGATGTAAATATACATCCTTTTGCCTGCCCGTGCCATGCTGCAGACGTATATCTGCGTTCGGCGGGCGTCAATCGGTTAAAGAGAAGTGTTTTCAGGGATCTAATGATGGATAGATTAGGGGACAGTCGGATAGTCGTATATATTGGGGTAGAGAGTTCCAAAGGATGGGAGAATCCTGGAGGCGAGCATGTCAGGAGGTGACAAGGGAGCTAGAGAGCAGGAGGTCTTGGGGGGACCGAATAGAGCTGCTTGGTTGGTATTTTGAGACTAAGTTAGTGATATAGCTGGGTGCAGAGTTAGACCCCTTTCACACTGGGGCGTTTTTCGGGCGTTTTTTAGGCGCTTTGGCGTTTAAAAAAAGCCTGTAAAGCGCCTGAAAGAAGCCTCATCTGCAATCCCAATGTGAAAGCCCAAGTGCTTTCAGAGGCCTTTCACACTGCCAGCGCCCGAAAAACGCTGGTAAAGCGCTGCTAAGACCCCTTTCACACTGAGGCGCTTTTCAGGCGCTTTGGCGTTAAAAAAAGCTTCCTCAATGGGAAGGGGGCTTTAGGAGCGGTGTATTAACCGCTCCTAAAGCGCTGCAAAGAAGCTGCATGCAGGACTTTTTTTGACGCCCTGCCAGCTCAGCGCCTCAGTGTGAAAGCACTCAGGCTTTCACATTGGGATTGCAGATGCAGCTTCTTTCAGGCGCTTTTTTTTAACGCTAAGACCACTTTCACACTGGGGTGTTTTTCAGGCGCTTTAGTGTGAAAGCACTCGAGCTTTCACATTGGGATTGCAGATGCAGCTTCTTTCAGGCGTTTTACAGGCGCTTTTTTTAACGCTAAAGCGCTTGAAAAATGCCCCAGTGTGAAAGGGCCCTTATTGATGGCTTTGTAAATTATTGTTAGTACTTTGAAATGTATTTGTTGGGTGAGTGGAAGCCAGTGGAGGGATTGGCAGAGAGGGGTGGAGGACACTGAATGGTTGGTAAGGTGAATGAGTCTTGCAGCAGCATTCATTATGACGTGAAGGGGGGATAGTCTATGTAAAGGTAATCCAATGAGGAGGGAGTTGCAGTAGTCAAGGTGAGAGATAACCAGGGATTGAATTAGAAGCTTGGGGGTGTCATTAGTTAAAAAGGGGCGTATTCTAGAAATGTTGAGGAGGCTAAAGCGGCATTATTTGGACAGGGATTGTATGTGGGCCTGAAAGGACAGTTCAGAGTCTAAGGTTACCCCTAGCACCCTGGCATTTGAGGACGGACTGATAGATGTGCCATTGATCTTGAGAGAGAAGTCAGGGGAAGGGGCACGTAGGAGAGGAAATATTAAGAGCTTGGTTTTAGATAGATTCAGTTTGAGGAAGTAGTGTTATATCCAGGCTGATATGTCTGTTAGTAAATCAGTGATGCGTGAGGAGACTGATGGGGTGAGCTGAGGGGTAGAGAGATAGATTTGGATGTCATGGGCATATAAATGGTAGTGGAAGCCATGGGAGACTGACCCAGGGCTGACCCAGGGAAGACGAGATCGAGAATAGTAGAGGTCCAAGGACAGTACCTTGGGGGAGCCCCAACAGTAAGAGGAGTTGGAGAGGAGGAAGTGGAAAGCGCAGCCATGGAGCCCAAGCAAATTGAGTATTTTGAGGAGGAGGGGGTGGTCAACTATATCAAAGGCAGCTCAAAGGTCCAAGAGTAAGAACACGGAATAATGACCATTGGTTTTGTCTGTTAGTAAGTCGTTTGTGAGGGATGTTGTTCTTAGGTTCATAGTCAGCATTTTTTTCCTCCAAACAAGGCGAGTCCCCCTACTCAAAAAGGCATGTGTACAGTTATGCCAATGAACATCTAAATGATTCAGAGGAGGGTTGGGAGGAAGTTCTGTGGTCAGATGAGGCCAAAATTTAGCTATTTGACATTAACTTGACTGACTGTGTTTGGAGGAAGAAAAGTGCTGACTATGACCCTAAGAACACCATCCCCACAGTCAAGCACGGTGGTGGAAAATGTTGCTTTGGGACTGTTTCTCTGCTAAAGGTACAGACCAACTTTGCTACAATGAGGGGCCAATAGACTGGGCCATGTATTGTAAAATCTTGGATGAGAACCTTCTTCTCTCAGCCAGAACACTGAAGATGGGTCTTCCAGCATGACAATGACCCAAAACATACCACCAAGGCAACAAAGGAGTGGCTCAAGAAGAAGCACATTAAGGTCATGGAGTGGCCTAGACAGTCTCCAGACCTTATTCATATAGAAACTAATTTATAGCATTTGTTTTATGTGGGCTTTTTTTCTGGATTTTTGGTTGATATTCTGTCTCTATCATTTAAAATACACCTACGATAAAAATTATAGAGCCTTCATTTCTTTGTAAGTGGGCAAACTTACACAATCTGCAGGGGATCAAATAATTATTTTGTCGACTGTAGACTCATGTGTATGTTGGTTTACAATATGTTTATACACAACTGCTTGATCGGATTGTATGATACTTGTTTGATTGTATCAGATTGTATGATCTCGCAGAGACATAATAGAAACATTTTTGTTCAGACCCTGGGAAAATAAAGACCTAATGTTGAAATAGCTGTGAAATTTGATCATGAGATTTTTTTTTAAGTAAAAATATCTCGCAGAAGAATCTTGCAGGCCTACAGGCAGACAGCACACCGGCAATAGAGAGAACGTGCCTATTGCTGCAGGCAGATTGTACCTCCTTAATGTGGGACATACAAGTGATTAGGTAATAGGTAGTAACCTTATTTTCAAAATATTTGCTTAAAGCAAAAAAAAAAAAAGAAGAAAGAACTGAAAAAGGTCTAAATCCATATAAAATCTACTACATCAAAAGAAGCAACATTGCTTGTTTGTGTAGTCCCGGTCCATGGCACTCCTCGGACTTCAGCTGTATGGACTGAGCTATCACTGCTGGCCCCCAAGCTGCAGCTGCCATTGCCTGCTTCCTGGCTGCAAGTGAAGTGTGTGGAGTGGCTTCAAAGCCAGAGCAGGGGGAAAGGAAAGGACACAGGCACTGTGACATCCACGTGAGAAAAAAAGAACCCTGCGCTATGGTGTCAAATGATAATAATACTAATAAATATAAGCTGCTCCCCTCAAAGTGCAATAAATTGACTTGTGGGGTGTATAAAAGTAAAATGGCGCTAAAATTAAATATTACACACTATGGTTTAGATAGCATAAGCTATAAAGTGAACAACGTGCTAAACAATTTAAATTAAACAATTGTAAAGTGCATATATAGCTCTAAAGCAGGGGTGTCAAACTCAATTTCATCGTGGGCCGCATCAGCATTATGACTGCCCTCAAAAGGGCCGGTTGTATTTGTAAAATTAGATGTCCAGCGCATCCGCTCCCCTTTACATTATATGTCAAGAGCCCCCCCCACCATCAGAAGTTGAGTCTCCCACTCTCCCTTACATCGCAGTGCATCCCCCTTTCCTTATGCTGCTGCTGGGAAGAAGCTGGATGCATTGCTTGAAAGCAGAAAGTAAGGGTCTGGAGTAGGACCAGAGGAATGCTGGAGCTCTCCAGCAGCTGCAGGAGAGGTGCGAGGACCACATGAAATGGCCTGGAGGGCCGGATTCGGCCCGGGGGTTCTTGTGTTTGCCACCTATGCTCTAAAGTGAACAAAATTGCAATTATAAACGACAGGCTGGATGAGTATAGCACAATGAAAGTCAATAGAGGGTTATAAGGTGGTTAAATATTTTGCCCATCACAATGGAAAGGCAATCTTGTGGAAAACACACAACCGTTGAGTAAGGTAAGTAGCCTACTTACCAACTGACCTTGACCCCTTTAACTAAAAAAGGCAGGTCAGGTGAAGCTTAGCTGAATAAAATGCTGGACATATCAGTGAGATAGCTGGGGGACACTCAGCTGGAGGAATCAATAAGTTAAGCCTGGGGGACACTCCGCCTCATATTTTTTTTTTTTTAATTATTCATTCTTTATTCTTTTTTTTCTCATTCAGATATTAACAATTCATAAAAAAAAACAGGAAAAAATTATTCCTTATGTGCATCATATTCTTAGTAAAAATACAAAAAGTGAAACAACCTTAATTGGCATACTAAAAGAGAAGGGAGAAAAAGAAATAACCTTTACTGGAGTAGAAGAAACAACCGGGCCAGGGAGTCCATACATTATTTTACCCAATTTCGATATTATAATTGTACTATTTCTCATTCCTTCCTGCTCTTTATTCCTCCCCACTTGATACTACTCCATTAATCTCTTTACCGTTGGTTTCGTCAGGGCCGTCTTTACCGCAGGGCAAATGGGGCAGGTGCCCTGGGCCCTGTCACTGTTGGGGGCCCAAAGCAACCCTCTTTAAAAAAAAAAAAAAAAAAAAAAAAAATTTTTTTTTTTTTTTTTATTTTTTTTTAGGGGTCCGGAGGCCCCCCGGGGCCCGGAGACCCCCAGGGCCCCAGATGGCAACCCCCCCAATTTTTTATTTATTTTTAAATAAAAAAACATTTTTTTTAATATATTTTTATTTTATTTTTTATTAAAGGGCCATTTTTTTTTTTTAGAGGTCTGGGGGTCCCCAGGGGCCCGTAGTTCCCCAGGGCCCCGGATGACAACCCCCCTTTTTTTATAATTTTTTTTTTTTTATATATTTCTTTATTTCTTTTATATATATATATATATATATATATATATATATATATATATATATATATATATATATATATAAATGTTATTATTATTATTATTAAAGGACCCAGAGGTCCCCAGGTCCCCCGGATGGCAACCCCCCTTTTTTTATAAAAAAACTTTTTTTTTAAATTTTTATTTCTTTTTTTTATTTTTATATATATATATATATATATATATATATATATATATATATATATATATATATATATATATATATTAAAGGGCTCAGAGGTCCCCAGGGCCCCATGTGGCAAACACCCTTTATTTTTTTTATAAATGTTTATATATTTTTTTTATTGAAGGGCCCAGAGGTCCCGGATGGCAACCCCCTTTTTTTTGTAATTTATTTTTATTAAAAAACAATTATTAAAGGGCCCAGAGGTCCCCAGGGCCCCAGATTGCAACCCCCTTTTTAAAATATATTTTTTATATATATTTTTTATTTCTTTTTTTCTTTTTATTAAAGGGCCCAGAGGATGGCTACACCCCTTTTTTTTATATATATTTTTGTTTATTTCTTTTTTGTTTATTTCTTTTTTTGTAAAGGGCCCCCCCGCTTCTAAATTCGCGGCAGCCCCCCCCCCCCCCTGCTTCTCAATTTCAGGCGGCAGCACCCCCCCCCATCCCGGTTCTCTGCTCCAGGAGGCCTATGCCTGAAGCTGTGTAAGTGGCCCCATAATTCCTGATGGTGGCCCTGCTGCCCGTTAAGCCCCTGTGCTGCCCACAAATCAGGCTGAAAATCATCAGCGGCACGCAGCCAGTGACAGTACTGCTTACCTTCCCAGTGTTTTAAAATGTACAGCACCCCTGGCTTCCCTTTAGACGTGCACTTCTCCCTTCCTGCCACTGGGTGCTGCTTGTATATAAAAGTGAATTAGAATGTGATTTTATAACATCCCCAGTTTGCTCTTCCCGAGGCTGACTTCTTCATGTCCTGCTCCTCAAGGTATGTCACTGTTTGCTAATCTATATTGTAAATAGAAGTTTTCTGTAAAGTGTGCCCAAAGTCTTTATAATATTTGATGATTCACTGCAGGTCTGGTCAGTGTTTTAAAAAGTTCCTCTATTTTACACATGGCATGGCATGGGGTCACAGCACCGTCTGTCCATTCTGCTTTAGCACCATGGGACCCCATGCCATGCCATGTGTAAAATAGAGGAACTCTTTAAATCACAGACCAGACCTGCAGTCCAGGCTGAGTAAGGCCTCAGAGCACATGGCATTACTGTCTGTATTTAACTGCTTGATGGGCTTATTTTGGGCCTGGCTGGTTCACATGTATGTGTTTTGGCGGCCCACATTTGCGCAGGCATAGCAGCCCATTCATTTGAATGGGCCGCCATGCCTGCGTTTCCTGCAAAGAAAAGCGCATGCCTCATGTATTAGGCTGCGCACACGGCACGCCTATGCCCATCAAGCACTGAAATACAGCACTGTCTGTCCATTCTGCTGTCTGCTGTGACTTATCTGCAGTTCCCGCACTGTCAAACTTGCTGCATTTTTAGACGTTTAGGTCACGCTTTTAAAAACACAGTGCGTTTGTGCAAGAACTGCAGGTAAGTAGCATGGTGCAAAAGCAAAATGGATTTCAAGGCAACTGTATTTTTAAAATGCTGAAGGTACCTTTTTTCTGCAGGAAACAAAGGCATGGCAGCCCATTCAAATCAATGGGCTACTGTGCCTGCACAAATGAGGACCGCCAAAACATACATGTGAACCAGCCAGGCCCAAAATAAGCTGGAGGGGGGCCCAAAAAAAATGTTTGCCCAGGGCCCAAACCATATTAAAGACGGCCCTGGGTTTCGTATAGCAATTCACTCACCCGGTTGTCTCCCCTCTCCCAGCTAGGTCTCGAGGCTACAATAACCATAGCTCTACTGAATCATCCTGCATGTGCCTTTCAATCAGATGATATATTTCGGTTATTCTCCACCCCTGCTGTAATTCTTACCCTCTGGATAGGATCACTCTTTTTCTCCAACCATGGCTTCCACATCTCCTCAAAGTCCTTAAGGTTACCTCTTTTTATGTAGACTGCTCTTTCTTTGCAAATCGTCTCATTTATTACCCTGATCCATTCGCTTACTGCCGAGGGCATTGTCGCCTGCCATCTCATGGCTATTAATTTTCTGGCTTGGAACAGACATCTCAATATTACAACTGTAGTACTCTTCTTCTCCTCCCGTTCTCTCCTGTACCCCAATACACACAGTGTGGCCTCCATCTCCACTGGTGTTTTGAATGTGTCCCTCAAGATTTTAAGCACTCCCTCATAGTACCGAAACAGCTTTGGGCATCGCCACACCATGTGTATTAGGTCTCCAGGCCCCTGGCATCTAGGACATTTATCATCTGGTCTTCTTCCGAACTTAAACAGACGCTTGGGCGTATAAAAAGCTCTATTTATCAACATCAGATGGGAGACTTTCTGCGGGGGTGAAACTGAAACCTTTGGTTTTGCCTCATATTTAGTCAGAGAAAAAATAAAAAATAAGGCACAGCCATAGCATGATATCGTCTATTAAAAATCAATTATTAAAAGCAAACACGCCAAATGGCCTCTTACTATGGATGGCGCCTTGCCTCGGCACTGGAGGTAAGCCGCGTAAATATGTCAGGGGACTGTAGAACAGCCGTCGCCAAATGGCCTCTTACTATGGATGGCGCCTTGCCTCGGCACTGGAGGAAAGCCGCGTAAATATGTCAGGGGACTGTAGAACAGCCGTCGCTCGCGCTGTAATGGCGTGTGTTCCACCGCCTGAATGTCGGAACTGGCTGAAGGATATAGAGGACACTGTGAACAGCCACACCCCCTTCCCTGAGGTCTGCTGGGAGGAGCAAAGATTTGTGGGGGAGGTAGTCTCCATAAAGACTGGTCTCAATGTTGCAGATCTGTGTGGGACTACAAAGCTCAGAAGCTGTGTGCTAGAGAGAGGAGGAAAAGAAAGGCGAAGCCAGGGACTTGGTCAGACTCAGTGGAAAAGTGAGAGGTGACCATAATAGTGCACTGCTGTATTGGAGAGTTGTCAGCTGGAGTGTTCCCTTTCCTTGCCATATCTACACAGAGGTTACAGTTCTGGGAAATCGCCACTTCCAGGCCCTGAGCCACTGCTTACATCACCAGTTTGGCAAAAGATCATCATTACTTGGTCCTAAGTTGCCACTGACCTCACCAGTTCTAGACACTAGAGAGAGAGAGAAGGGGTAATCACTAGGGTGACCACATGCCCCGGATTGCCCGGGACAGTCCCGCATGTTGCAGGTCTGTCCCAGGCACCTTCATTCAAGGTCAATACAGTGTCCCGGAATGAAACTGACACAGCCAGCCCCCAAGCCAAACTAATGCCCCCAAAAAAAGCTGCCACATCACCGCTTTACTCACTGACAGTACTTGTCCTGGCCAGGAATGCCTGGAGGAGCACAGTCCCCGCCCCCTGCTTGTGATTGGAGAAATCATAAATTCCTCCTCTTGTGTCCAATCACTGTGCTGTGATTCCTTACAGCACAAGCTGATTTTTGGGAAGGGGGGTGTCCCTGAATGGTAGTTTGGAAATGTGCTCACCCTAGTAATCACAGAATGCTTGGTGGTAAGAAGCTGCTGGCCACAATTTTCATGCCCAATTTTTAAAGAGACTGGGGTCAATTTACTAAAGCTGGAGAGTGCAAAACCAGGCTCACTTCTGCATAGAAACCAATCCGCTTCCAGGTTTTATTGCCAAAGTTTAATTGAACAAGCTGCTGTTAGAAGCTGATTGTTTTTTTATGAATATAAGTGAACCTTATTTTTTACTCTCCAGCTTTAGTAAATAAACCTCTGTGTCACCTTACCTTAGGATACAATTTGGATACTAACACTCTATAGTGTGAGATCAACTTTAAACCTGAGAGCTCCAGTGTAGGAACTTTGGGCCCTAATGATTAAAGTGGAGTTCCACCCATTTTTTTATGTTTGTCTGTGCTGCATGCCCTAATCTCATAGTGTTTAGAACGGACAATTTTTATTTATTTTGTTGCTTGTAAATACCTTTATTTTGTAGTCCTTCATTACTCCTCCTCATTATTAGCCTAGGCAATTAAGTCACAAGGCAATTTGCAAGGGTTTCTGGGATAGGCGTTTCCCAGTAGTCCTTGCAAACCTGACTGAAACCTATTACATTGCTTGTGTAGCACTGAGCATGTGCGAGATATGCAAGGCTGAAATCCAGGAAGTCATACAGTCTGGCTTCATGATACCCACACTTAAGATGGCCACTGTCTATTTCTAGATTATAAACTATCTAAATGCTGTAACAACCTAACAAAACGGACCTTAGTTTACAGACTGACTTTACTAGAATACATTAAGCTTGTGTATTACAGGGGTATTTATATTTAAAAAGTGAAATTGTGGGTGGAACTCCCCTTTAAACAACAATGGCCAGTGGGAGGGGCTTGGAGAGACTGAAAGACCTTTATCTTCCAGTATTGCCTCTTTAGTTAGGTCTCCCTAGTTTCAAGGTTCAGGTGCAGAGACACTTGGTCCTTCCATTATTTGTGGTATTATATAAACTTATTTATATTACTGTAGCAAACCCCAGAGGGAGCTGCTTTTGTTTGTTCAGTCTGTTACTCTGCCTTTCAACCACAATGAACTGTCCCAGCCCCTCTGGCACACCTAGCAATGTGATTAATGGAATAACTCAGCAGGAATACACAACACAGTTCTTCTTGTAGTTTACTTGAAGAAAAGTAAAATTCAGGTTAACATTAGTCGGCCAGGACCTGTGTAAGTACCCAGGACTTGGTTGAAACAGTTTAAAGAAAACAGTCAGGAACACTATGCAAACAACAAAAGCAATAGGTAACAATATGTACATATTAAATAGACTCCCAATTAACCTTTGGGGTGTGTGGGATGCTGTGGCTAAAGGGGAACCCCAGGCCGGCCTACAATACCTCTAGTACCCACCCAGTGAAATTATATCAATACCCGTGGTGTGTCCAACGCTGTATCCTGGCCTAGGCCAACAAGGCCCAGGCCTAGGGCAGCACTTTGCAGGGGGCAGCACAGAAAGTTTCCCCGCTGGCTTGTGCTACACTGTTGGTGTAACGCAAGCTGTTTCTAATTTTGACTGTCCTCCTGGACCACAAACCTTCCTCACTGTGCTATATGTTTCTTCTGCACCATTGGCATGGTTATATCTTCTTAGTCCTCTCCATAAAATTATCAGAAATTTGTGCTTGAAGTAGAACTATAGGCAACACTTTTTTTTAATTTTGGATAGAGTAAGGGAGGGTTATAGCCCCTGTCAGTTTATTTTTTTTTATCATCCCTGTCCCATTGCAGAGATTTCCCTTCACTTTCTGCCCCATAGCCAAACAGGAAGTGAGAGGAAATCTATGCAAATTAAGGGAATCCATTCCCCCCACCCAGGCATTGAGAACTAGTGTCCCCACTCGAAAATTTCAGGGTGGGTCTTAAACAGAAAGGGGTGTGGCCTTGACAGGAAGGGGTGGGTCATATTTAAATTAGGGGGTGCACAAGTTTAGTCAGACCTAGGGCAGCACAAAACCTAAATACACCACTGGGTGTGTCCCCTTTAACCACTTCCATACAGGGCAGTTATACACACATCCATACCAGGCCTATTCTGGTACTTCTTTCCTACATGTACAAATCATATTTTTTTTGCTAGAAAATTACGCAGTACCCCCAAACATTATATATGTTTTTTTAGCAGACACCCTAGGGAATAAAACGACGGTCATTGAAACATTTTATCTTGCACGCCATTTGCGCAATAATTTTTCAAACGCCTTTTTTTTGAAAAAAATTGTTTCATGAATTAAAAAAATAACAAAACAGTAAAGTTAGCCCAATTTTTTTGTAAAATATGAAAGATGATGTTACACCGAGTAAATAGATACCTAACATGTCACGCTTTAATATTGCGCACATTCATGGAATGGCGCCAAACTTCGGTACTTAAAAATCTCCATAGGCAACGCTTTGACATTTTTTACAGGTTATCAGTTTAGATTTACAGAGGAGATCTAGTGCTAGAATTGTTGCTGGCACTCTAACGCACGCGGCGATACCTCACATATGTGGTTTTAACGGCGTTTACATATGTCGGCGGGACTTGCGTGTGCGTTCGCTTCTGCGCGCAAGCTACTGGGGACAGGGGCGTTAAAAAAAATATTTTTTATTTCTTTTTTTTTTTTACATATTTATTTATTTTTTTACACTTTTTTTTTTTTTATTATCACTTTTATTCCTATTACAAGGAATGTAAACATCCCTTGTAATAGGAATGTATGTGACAGGTACTCTTTATGGAGAGATGCAGGGTCAATAAGACCCCACATCTCTCCTCCAGGCTGGAAAGCATGAAATCGGTGAAAAAAAATTCACCGATCTCATGCTTACGGTTGCTTAGCAGCCGCAATTGCGGCTTTGTTTACTTACAGGGACCCGGGCGTGACGTCATCACATCGCGCCCGGGTCCTCCGACGGTCATAGAGATGACTGGTGACCATCTGGTCACCAGTCATCTCTATGCTTCCTGCCAGCGCCGAAAGATTCGTTCTCCGGGCCCCCGATGGCACGGGAGAGCCCGGAGAAGCACCGGATGGCGGCGGGAGGGGGGGATGTCCCCTCCCGCCGCCTGTAAGAACGATCTAGCGGCGGAATCGCCGCTATGATCGTTCTTACGTTGTGCAGAATCGCCGGCAGGAGAAAAGGATATCTGAATTATGCCTCTAGCTGCAGGCATCATTCAGATATCCACCCGGAAAGCCCAGGACGTCACATGACGTCCTCCTGGATCGAGGAGGGGTTCCTGCCGCCGTCATTTCACAATGACGCGGTAAGGAAGTAGTTAAGAGCCACCGCGGTAATGTCCTGGAGGCAAAGCTTTGCATTTTATTATCTTCACCGACAATGTAGGAGCTCTGTGGACAATACTTGGATGTGGTATTCTATGAAAAGCATTAAAGGTTTCTGGACAAAGCCCCCTCACCAAATCCTGTACAAAGTCAGCGGTCCTTCCCTGAGCGATCGATCGATCTTAGATGCAGATGTGTCGCAGTGGCATTCAGTCCTTGAGCTGTTGCAGGGTGTCCTTCTTTAGCATGGACAATCTGTTCCTCTGGGCTGGAGTTTCCCTTTGTAGGCCGCGATTCCACACACACACATATAGGTAGATTCGGAAAGAGTTAGGCCGGCTTATCAGTAGATAAGCCGACCTAACTCAGAATCTACGCTGACTTATGTTTAAGTGTATTCTCAAACAGAGATACGCTTAAACATATCTAAGATACGACGGCTTGCGCCGTCCTATCTTAGGTTGCAATATTGAGGCTGGCCACTAGGTGGCGCTTCCATTGCGGTCGGCGTAGAATATGTAAATTAGTAGATACGCCGATTCACGAACGTACGCCCTGCCGCCGCAGTACATTTACGCCATTTCCGTAAGGCATTATCAGGCCTAAAGTTATTTCATCTATTAGATGGAATAGTAATGTTAAAGTATGGCCGCCGTTCCCGCTTCGAAATTCGAAATTTTTACGTCGTTTGTGTAAGTCGTCCGTGAATAGGGATTTATGTCGTTTACGTCCACGTCGAAATCAATAGGCCCGTGCGGCGTACTTAGCCGCAATGCACACTGGGATATGTAGGCGCCCGGCGCATGCGCAGTTGAAAAAAACGTCAAAAACGTAAGGTCAAGCTCCATTAACATAAAACACGCCCCCTTACACACATTTGAATTAGGCGCCCTTACGCCCGCCCGCTTTAGGCTACGCCTCCTTAACTTAGCAGGCAAGTACATTGTGAATCATGTACTTGCCTCGCTAACTTACGGCGGTGTAGTTTAAATGCCTTAAGCTACACCGCCGCAAAGTTGCGGCAATGTATGTGAATCTACCTAATAGAGTGCAGATGCTCTCCTGATGGGGGCAGCCAAAAAGAGGCTCTGGCCTAGTTCCTCTGGCTATTTATCTCCTCTTCCACAGTCCTTTGCTGCTGTCTCATGATTGGCTCAGGCTCTTCCAATAGGGAGTTTACAAACAACCTCCAATAGGGAGTTTCTAAACAGCAGTACTGAGTGTCTGTGTGTGGAGAGAGAAAGGGGGGTGAAAAAGCCCACGCTGCTGCAGCAGACAGCTGTCCCCTCCCCTAATAAATTAGATCAGTCTGGAGAAGTACCTGCTACATTACTGCTTTGTTGTGTTAGCTTGTTGGGAGTATTTCTTAAATAAATCCTCCTTATTTAACCTTGGTGTGTCAGAAGGTGGGCATTGCTGAATGAGTCATCAGGAGACCCAAACATCAGCAGCTCTTTCAGGGGTAAGCTTAACATTTACATTTGTGGTCAAAAAATGGTAAAACAGGAGGTTTGGATTCGCTTTTAGTGCCCCCTGACTGTCCCCCTGAAAACCTGAAGTTTAGGTATTGTAGACAATGCTACCGCTACTGTAGTGATTGCCGCTAGCTTCTGGGCCCTAGACCAAGCAACTGTCCTGCTTCATAGTACACACAGGGGGTCAACCACTGGGTTTCATTCAGAAAAATGTAGCATTTTCTCAATGAATGCAAAGCGTTCTCTTATTGAACAAGGTGGGGAGGTGGGGCAGTAATGACATATTCTCTCTATCCCCTTCCATTCAGAAAACACTTTTAGGAAAAAATTCTCTGAATGGCGCCTGTGCTGAGCAGACAACCTCCTGTTTGATATCCTTTCACATGCTGTTATGTCTAATGGACGGAAAGTGAAGGTAGATCTCTCTAATGAGACAATAATTGCAATAAATTACAGTGCTTTTAATCTTTCCCTACTCCCTCCAAAACAAATAAAAAATTGGCTTTAGATGTACCGTACTTTATTGTTACATGCAGGCATCACTGGATGCCTGCTTTCCACCCACGGTCTCATTGTTTTTTTTTATATTATGACAGCCATACTTTTATTCCTTTTATTTATATTTATTGCCTACATTCAAAAGCCTTTTCTTTGTTATTTGCCCCTCTGAAAATGTTAAATTTTGACTTGGATTGATTTTTTCTGTTTTGTTTTCATGCATGGCCAGAAAAAAATATATCATTATTTTTGGATTGCAGTTTTGTCAATGGGCTTAAAATTGTACAAAGTGACAGCAAAACACATAGCTGTAGGAGAAAAATTACTATGTGTTCTGGCATGGTATACACTAAATATGAGCATATTTTGCAAGAATAGAATTAGTCTTTATTTAAAGTGGTTGTAAACCCTTTACAACCACTTTAACCTACAGGTAAGCCTAGATTAAGGCTTACCTGTGGGTGCTTGAAATATCTCCCAGACCTGCACTGTGCCCTTTCTAACTCAGGTCATGCCGTGAGTGGAGGCTCCTGCACGCATGCTATTCACAGAGCCAGAGTTTGCGGCCCCAGAAAGAAGAGGGTGAAGATTGGAGGCTTGCTCCTCGCCAGGAAGAAGGGGACATTGCGGGCTTCTCCTGCAGGTAAGTGTCACATAATAGGCATAATGGGCAATGCATAGTAGCCCATTATGCTTTACCTTTGCAGGGAAACAAAGAGGAAGTAACACCTATCAGGGTTTACTTCCTCTTTAATGGTTAGAAAAATGCTATTTCCAAAAACAGCTTGTGGAAATGGTGCTCGACCCGCCCCATATTGCCAATTAGTAAGACATTACAATGCCGTCATTCAAGATATTTGTGAAGGTTCCTGTTTATCAAGGTCATAGTATAGCTAGTAGTGGTTTGTAGGCAGGTGCAGTCTATTTTCTGTAGGTGGTACTCGACCGCTGCAGCTTTGCAGTTGGAGGGGAAGGCAAGAGGAACGTGGTTCCTATATGGTTTCCTGGGTCACTGGGGGAGCAATCTGATTGGATGTTGATGTCCCATGTGATTCTTAAAGCCATCTTGGGTCAGGCAGAGCCTATTTAAGACCTGGCTTCCAGGCTTGCCATGAATTTCGCATGTGGGTAGTGTAGGGACAGGACACCCGTCTGACAGAGACAGTGATTAGTGGCAGGGAGAGATTCCAAACAACTAGGGAAAGAAACATGCTATACTTCCTGGACACCTCCCCAGTTGGGCAGGCCAGGCTGCATTCCTCCCCCCCAAAAAAACAGTGTGGGTACACGCAAGACCTGCTCTGCTACACATCGCTGTTGCATTCTGTAAGTGTTTCTGGATCAGCACCTTCCCGCCAGACTTCTTGTGTATTGATAAACTTTAACATTAATACAAGTTCTGTTCTCTGCCACTGGACTTTGCGTCCTTACTGCTGCGGAACCACATTGTACCTCCCCTGGGTTAGTCACACTCATCTGGACTTGTTTTGTAATGTTGAGGATGCTTTAGGCCTCGTACACACGACGGGACATGTCCGATGAAAACGGTCCGCGGACCGTTTTCATCGGACATGTCCGCTGCCGAATTTTGGTCTGATGGCTGTACACACCATCAGACCAAATTCCCCGCGGACAGAGAACGCGGTGACGTGGCCACGCCGTCGACGCGGCGACGTGCGCGACCCTGGAAGGTCAATGCTTCCACGCATGCGTCGAATCACTTTGACGCATGCGAGGGCTTTCGGCCGAGCGGACATGTCCGGTGAGTCGTACAGACGACCGAACATGTCCGACGGACAGGCTTCCAGCGGACATGTTTCTTAGCATGCTAAGAAACATTTGTCCGCTGGAAACCTGTCCGCTCGGCCGGGAATGTTCAGTCGTGTGTACGAGGCCTTATAGCTTGTCCAAGCCACCTCATCAATTCCAACGAGTGTCTGGAAGATACCCTAGCATTTATTTCCACACAGGTAGAAGAAACACCTTATTCTAATCATATGGAATGTACTAGATATTAATTGTCCGAAACAGGATGGGAGGTGTGAAAGTTGTGGAACCACCTTGTACTAGTTGCATAATCCCATTGTTGGAGTCAGGAAGAGTTCAACGGAGTTCAACGGAATTAGTCCTGCTATTTATATGGCTGTAGGTGTGAATTGTGAAAATTACAGGGGCAGAGGTGCTAAAATTGTATTATACTGTCATGTTACTGTGCAATACTGTGTATGGCTTTCAAGAATAAAGGATTTGTGAACCAATTATCTTCTTTGTCCAAAATATGCACTTCACTGTTCTCAAAAGAATGTCCATTTTCTTAACTACTTGGCGACCAGCCGCTGTCATTCTACGGCGGCAGGTCGGCTCCCCTGCGCGAGAGCCCGTATAATAATGCTCTCTTAGAGGCCACTAGGGGCGCCCCCCGCTCGTCCGTGACTCCCGTGAGGGTGCCTGGCGGCCGCGATCACCGCCGGGCACCCGCGATTGCTCGTTACAGAGCGGGGACCGGGAGCTGTGTGTGTAAACACACAGCTCCTGGTCCTGTCAGGGGGAGAAATGCCTGACCGTCTGTTCATACAATGTATGAACAGCGATCAGTCATTTCCCCTAGTGAGGCCACCCCCCCTACAGTAAGAACACACCCAGGGAACATACTTAACCCCTTCCCTGCCAGTGGCATTTTTATAGTAATCCAATGCATTTTTATAGCACTGATCGCTATAAAAATGCCAATGGTCCTAAAAATGTGTCAAAAGTGTCTGAAGTGTCCGCCATAATGTCGCAGTACCGAAAAAAAAATCGCTGATCACCGCCATTACTAGTAAAAAAAAAATATTAATAAAAATGCCAAAAAACTACCCCCTATTTTGTAAACGCTATAACTTTTGCGCAAACCAATCAATAAACGTTTATTGCCATTTTTTTACGAAAAATATGTAGAAGAATACGTATCGGCCTAAACTGAGGAAAACTATATATTTTTATATATTTTTGGGGGATATTTATTATAGCAAAAAGTAAAAAATATTAATTTTTTTCAAAATTGTCGCTCTATTTTGTTTATAGCGCAAAAACTAAAAACCGCAGGGGTGATCAAATACCACCAAAAGAAAGCTCTATTTGTGGGAAAAAAAGGACGCCAATTTTGTTTGGAAGCCACGTCGCACGACCGCGCAATTGTCAGTTAAAGCGACGCAGTGCCGAATCGCAAAAAGTGCTCTGGTCTTTGGGCAGCAATATGGTCCGGGGGTTAAGTGGTTAAAGTGGATGTAAACCCTCACATATACCCAGTGAAGTGAACAGCCTCAGATTATAAACAGGGATGAAACATATCTCTCTACATAGGTTTTACATGTATATCTGCTGTCTTTAGCTTTATATACTGTTTAGAATGTTCAGATCAATATTCTCTTCCTGTTCAACACTGCAGTGAATCCTGGGCATACAGCCAAGACAGCTGATTGGAGGAAAGGCACACACACCCTCTCCTCATAGGTAGAGACATTCTGATCTGTTTGTTGAATAGTTCAGGGCTTTGCTAATCTATAGATAGCATCCTCCCGAACACAAAACTCTGTCTGCTTTTATCACATGTGACAGAGTATTTGTCTGAAGTTATCAGGCTGATAACAGAATGACGCAGGAGACAGCTACGGGATATAGTGCTTTGAAGAGAGATAAGAATACACTGCAGATATATGTGCCTGGCTCAAATTTCATGAATCGGATTTACATCCACTTTAAGATGTAGGAAGACTGCAGGGTCTTGGCCTGTAGAATTTATCCTCCTATGTTGGGGAATTTGTTTGTGGAGAGTTAATTCTTAGGACTATTCTAAACCACCAGCGTAAGGCATTTATGATCATTAAACTAAAAATTCTATAAAAATAAGAGGGGTAAAAATGTATTTGTTCATACTACTTTTCTTTAAGACTGTATGCATAGCCAATAATTAACTTTTTGATTTTGGATAGAGTAGGAAAGGGTTACAAATCTCTCAGTTTGTTTATTTATTTATTATTTTGCTGTCTTTGTATTTCCCTTCCTGCCCTGACCATGCAACAAGGAATGATAGTAAATCTCTACAAAGTGATGGCAAATCTCCTTTTTGACAGCTGTAGCTGTACCCTAACTTCTTTTTGTAGTGACAACTGTAAACATTTTGGTTTCCCACAACTTTTTGTTTACCAGGACAAATTGGGTAAACCTGGGGCATGGGGACAGAAATCTAAGGAGGATTTAACACTTACCCTCTCTATTAAAAATGAAAAAAAAGAATTCTACACACACTTTGAACTGTATTAAACCCTATAAATAAAAAGTTCTGTTATCTTAAAGGGGTAGTACAGGTTTTTTTTGTTTTTTTTTAAATAGGTTCCTTTAAGCTAGTGCATTGTTGGTTCACTTACCTTTTCCTTAGATTTCCCTTCTAAATGTTTTTTTCCTTTGTTTGAATTTCTCACTTCCTGTTTCTCCTCAGTAAGCTTGCCCCCATCACCCGAGCCGTTCTGGCTGGGGGTTAGTCAGCGTGCTCGCCCCCTCCCTTGGGACTACATCCCTGTGGGGAGTCTCCCGGGACAGCACTGTCAGCATACTCTAAAGTTAAGAATAAATCACTGCCAGCCCTTTCTCATACACAGCTCCTCCCATGTCGCACTTAGTGTAAATCAAAGGGCCAAATCCACAAATATCGGGCGCAACTTAAATCTTCCGATTTAAGTTACACCGCCGCAAAATTTCTCCCTAAGTGCCCGATCCACAAAGCACTTACCTTGAAATTTGCGGCGGTGTAACTTAAATGTGTCCGGTGCAAGGCGTGCCGAATCTAATGGGGCGAGTTCCATTTAAATTAGGCGCGCTCCCGCGCCGGACGTACTGCGCATGCTCCGTCGGGTAACTTACCCAACGCGAATTGCGCTAACTGACGTCGCTCCGACGTCATTTGCTTAGACGTTAACGTAAATGGCGTCCAGCGCCATTCACGAACGTCTTACGCAAACGACGTAGAATTAAAATTTTGACGCGGGAACGACGGCCATACTTAACATGGCTTAAGAGAACTAGGGCTCAGCCCTAGTTTTACGCGGTGTAACTCGACGTAAACAACGTAGATTTAGAGCGACGGGCCCGCCGGAACGTTCGTGGATCGCCGTAAGTGTTCATTTGCATATTCTAGGCCGGCCGCAATGGCCTCGCCACCTAGCGGCCGGCCTAGAATTGCATCCTTAAGATCCGACAGTGTAATTCAATTACACATGTCGGATCTTCTGCCTATCTATGGTAAACTGATTCTGTGGATCAGTTCCATAGATAGAAACAGGGATACGACGGCGTATCAGTAGATACGCCGGCGTATCCCTTTTGTGGATTACCCCCAAAGTCTCTAAATATACCTCAATAGCTTTGTTCTTGCATGGACCCACTTACATGACTGCTCTCCTCTGACGATTCATAGATGGTCATGTGACTGCACTCCTCTTCCAATCTAAAGCAACACTCGGAGGAGGAGGAGCAGGAGGAGGAGAGCGGCCAATGAGAACAAAGCTATTGAGGTTAGAAGCTTCAGCTTACAATGAGAGTGACACAGGAGGAGGAGTGGTGTAGGAGAAGGGGCTGGCAATGATTTTTTTCTAATTTTAGACTTTGTTGGCAGTGCTGTCCAAGGGCCAGGAGAGATGGGGCAGACGGCTTGACCACCCCCCAATGTGTGGCACATGGGGCAGACCGCCCGAACCCCGCCCCCTGTTGGTAATAAACATTAACGTCCCGTTTTTATTCTTTAATGACAACGGATTTGATTTTCGCCATAGTTTTCGTCAGTTGACGAAAATGTGCTGTACTTTTTAGTTTAGTTTTCGTCACTGTAAAAAAGCCACTGATGAAAATTATGATGAAAATTTTTTTGTTGACGAAATTAACACTGGTTGACCCAAAGGGGTTTGAATGACTATTAAAGGTAACCATCCTCACCTGTGATCTGTTTTTTTTTGTATTTAGTGTGTGTGTAGAAAAGGTCAATGAGTTGCTGGACTCCTGACAGACCCTTGCATCTTTCATCCAGTGCTGCACTGACGTTTCTGGATTCTGAGTCATGGTGAAAGCAATAGAATTGTCAAAGAATCGGCAGGAAAAAGGTAGTTGAACTGTATAAAACAGGAAAGGGATATAAAAAGATATCCAAGGAATTGAGAATGGCAATCAGCAGTGTTCAATCTCTAATCAAGAAGTGGAAAATGAGGGGTCCTGTTGAAACCAAACCACAGTCAGGTAGACCAACTAACATTCCAGCCACAACTGCCAGGAAAATTGTTTGGGATGCAAAGAAAAACCCACACATAACTTCAGGTGAAAAACATGTGGTGTGGCTGTTTCAAGATGCATAATAAGGAGGCACTTGAAGAAAGATGGGCTGCATGGTCGAGTTGCCAGAAGAAAGCCATTACTATGCAAATGCCACAAAGTATACCGCTTACAACATGCTAAACAGCACAGAGACAAGCCTCAAACTTTCTGGCACAAAGTCATTTGGAGTGATGAGACCAAAATTTAGCTTTTTGCCCACAACCATAAACACTACATTTGGAGAGAAGTCAAAGAGGCCTATGATGAATGGTACACCATTCCTAATGTTAAACATGGAGGTAGATCGCTGATGTTTTGGGGATGTGTGAGCTACAAAGGCACAGGATATTTGGTCAAAATGTATGGCAATATGAATGCAGTATGTTATCAAAAAATACTGGAGGAAGATTTGCATTGATCAGCCAGGAAGCTGCACATACTTGAACATTTGAACATGTCAATGATCCAAAACACAAGTCGACCTGTCATCAGCTACAGCAGAATAAAGTGAAGGTTCTGGAGTGATTATCTCAGTCTTCTGACCTCAATATCATTGAGCCACTCTGGGGAGATCTCAAATGTGCAGTTAATGCAAGACAGCCCAAGAATTTACAGGAACTGGAGTCTTTTTGCCAAGAGGAATGGGCAACTTTACCATCTGAGAAGATAAAGAGCCTCATCTACAAATACCACAAAAGACTTCAAGCTGCCATTGATGTTAAAGGGGGAAATACACAATATTAAGAACTGTGGTATGTAAACTTTTGATCAGGGTCATTTGGCTAGTTTCTGTTGCCATTAGGATTTAAAAGAGTAAACACAGTTGACTGATAATAAATGGCTTCAGCCAAACACTAACCATGAGTGAAAAAAGTTATTGTGTTATCATTCCTATTCTCTGAAAAATTCAGCCTGCGTCACATCAAATGCAGCCTGTGCCCCATCAAATGCAGCCTGTGCCCCATCAAATGCAGCCTGTGCCCCATCAAATGCAGCCTCTGTCCCATCAAATGCATCCTGTCCCTTATCAAATGCATCCTGTCCCTTATCAAATGCAGCCTGTGTCCCATCAAATGCACCCTGTGTCCCATCAAATGCACCCTGTGTCCCATCAAATGCAGCCTGTGTCCCATCAAATGCAGCCTGTGCCCCATCAAATGCAGCCTGTGCCCCATCAAATGCAGCCTGTGCCCCATCAAATGCAGCCTGTGCCCCATCAAATGCAGCCTGTGCCCCATCAAATGCAGCCTGTGTCCCATCAAATGCAGCCTGTGTCCCATCAAATGCAGCCTCTGTCCCATCAAATGCAGCCTGTGTAGCATCAAATGCATCCTGTGCCCCATCAAATGCAGCCTCTGTCCTGTCAAATGCAGCCTCTGTCCCATCAAATGCAGCCTGTGTAGCATCAAATGCATCCTGTGCCCCATCAAATGCAGCCTCTGTCCTGTCAAATGCAGCCTCTGTCCTGTCAAATGCAGCCTGTGTCCGATCAAATGCAGCCCATTTGACAGGACATTTTTTTTCCTTAACCACTTAAGCCCCGGACCAATATGCAGCCTAAAGACCCAAGGTGTTTTTACAGTTCGGGACTGCGTCGCTTTAACAGACAATTGCGCGGTCATGCGACGTGGCTCCCAAACAAAATTGGCGTCCTTTTTCCCCCCACAAATAGAGCTTTCTTTTGGTGGTATTTGATCACATCTGCGGTTTTTAGTTTTTGCGCTATAAACAAAAATAGATCGACAATTTTGAAAAAAATGCAATATTTTTTACTTTTTGCTGTAATAAATATCCCCCAAAAACATATATAAAAACATTTTTTTTCCTCAGTTTAGGCTGATACGTATTCTTCTACCTATTTTTAGTAAAAAAAATCGCAATAAGCGTTTATCGATTGGTTTGCGCAAAATTTATAGCGTTTACAAAATAGGGGATAGTTTTATTGCATTTTTATTATTTTTTTTTTTTTTACTACTAATGGCGGCGATCAGCAATTTTTTTCGTGACTGCGACATTATGGCGGACACTTCGGACAATTTTGACACATTTTTGGGACCATTGTCATTTTCACAGCAAAAAATGCATTTAAATTGCATTCTTTATTGTGAAAATGACAGTTGCAGTTTGGGAGTTAACCACAGGTGGCGCTGTAGGAGTTAGGGTGCACCTAGTATGTGTTTACAACTGTAGGGGGGTGTGGCTGTAGGAATGATGTCATCGATCGTGTCTTCCCTATAAAGGGAATGACGCGATCGATGCGCCGCCATAGTGAAGCACGGGGAAGCCGTGTTTACATACGGCTCTCCCCGTTCTTCAGCTCCGGGGAGCGATCGCGACGGAGCGGCTATAAACAAATAGCCGCGCCGTGGTCCCGGATCGCTCCCCGAGCGGACCCGACCTCCGCATGTAGCGGGGGGGGTCCCGATCGGACCCCCCACCCACTAATAGGCAAGGACGTACATGTACGCCCATGTGCCTGTACGTGCCATATTGTGGACGTATATGTACATGCGGGGGTCGGGAACTGGTTAAGGAGCCGTTTTTTGGGGTGACTACAGGAGGAAGTGTTTCTCTTTTTTACAATAAGATTTACTTGGGTTTCTCAACTAGGTTCCTCCACAGGTTGCTATGGGTTCCATGGAAGTCTAGGGTTTCTCCAGAGGTTGCTAGAGGTTCCCAGAGCAATGAGCAATTTCTGCCTGTCAGATACCCACTGACACCTTTGATCATTTTAGCCATCTGTAAGGGAGTAATTCTTCCCACTGACTGCAGGTGTAAGGAGAATCCTTCCCACTGACCATCACATTAACGCAGTGTTTCTCAATTCCAGTCCTCAGGCCCCCCCAACAGGTCAGGTTTTCAGGATTTCCCTCAGATGAAAAGGCTGTGGTGATTACTAAGGCAGTGAAACTGATCAAATCACCCGTGCAAAATAATGGAAATCCTGAAAACCTGACCTGTTGGGGGGGCCTGAGGACTGGAATTGAGAAACACTGCATTAACGTATCATGACTTGTAGATATAGTAATTTTTAGCAGGGGTTCCCTGAGACCGGATAGTTATTTCAAGGGTTCCTCTGTTTTCAATAGATTATACATTTTGTCTTCTAAACATATACAGTATTATTATATTCCAACTACAATGTCAAACAAAATGGATGTATTGCAGAGCAATAAAGAGCCATAATACCACAAAATTTGTTTATATAGAGAACCTTGTCTGATTTATTTAGGGCACAAATAGGGAAAAAGCGAAACACAATACACATATAACAATCTTCAAACAAAAATGCAAGAAACCTCTCATCCACTTTTATCCTATTAGATTGTAAATGGAGTTAATGCATTTATACACCTATAGCTAGATTCAGAAAGAGTTAAGCCGGCGTATCAGTAGATACGCCGTCGTAACTCTGAATCAAAGTCGTCGTATCTTTAAGTGTATTCTCAAAATGAGATACACTTAAATCTAGCTAAGATACGACGGCCTGCGCCGTCGTATCTTAGCTTTCTATTTAGGCCGGCCGCTAGGGGTGTGAACGCTGATTTACGCCTAGAATGCGTAAATCAGCGAGATACGCCTATTCACAAATGTATGCTTGCCCGTCGCAGTAAAGATACGCCATTTATGTAAGGTGTTTTCAGGCGTAAAGTTAGTCCAACAAAAAGCTGGCCTAGCCAATGTGAAGTATGGACGTCGGTCCCGCGTCGAATTTTGAAATTTTTACGTCGTTTGCGTAAGTCGTCCTTGAATGGGGCTGGGCGTAATTTACGTTCACGTCGAAACCAATAAGTCTTTGCGGCGTAATTTGGAGCATGCGCACTGGGCTATGTCCACACACGGCACATGCGCCGTTCGTAAAAAATGTCAATCACGTCGGGTCACGATTCATTTGCACAAAACACACCCACCTCTTCACAATTTGAATTAGGCGCGCTTAGGCCGGCACATTTACGCTACGCCGCCGTAACTAAGGATGCAAGTGCTTTGTGAATACAGCACTTGCCTCTCTAACTTATAGCGGCGTAGCGTAAATACGATACGCTACGCCGGCTCAAACATACGCCGCCCTACGTGAATCTAGCTAATAATCTATATGGCAAAACAATTGTGGACACCTGACCTTCACACCTATAGGAGCTTGTTGGAAATCTCATTCCAAATCCATGGGCATTGATATTGAGTTGGAGCCAATTTGTTCACTTTTTATGGGAAGACAAAATGTTGGAGTGTTTGTGGGAATATGTGCCCATTTGTGAAGTTGGGTACTGATGTTGAATGAAAGAGTGAAAAGTTCAAATCTGATTCCTCACAAAAGTCATGGGCTCCAAAAAGAGTTCCCCGTAATTTACTGCCTTCTTTTTCTTTCCTACTCCTACTTGGACAACTCTACACTCTCTCCCAGAGAGTATTTCTGTTACGTCAATCCCACCAATCCAGTGTGTTCATTGAAATACCGCTCTAGACTGGATTTATCCCCAAGTCTGGATGCAGTTTTGTATATCTGCCCTTTGAATATTCTGGATTCCAAGATTAGATTATATCCATCCGTACAAAAACAGATATTATATATAGGGATTTTTCTGCTCCTTGTGTTGTGGCGTATGCTTCTTCCCCAGCCTCTTAGCCCATATGATGAGGACACCCTAATTTAGGAGCCATCCGGTTCCCTGACTTCTCGTCATGAGAACTGCTCTTTTTACATGAGCCAACTTTGTTCTTCCTTTATAGGATAAAACTTTTGTAATCTTATATCAATCAAGCTTGATTTCCCTGCAAGATAGTGAGACCCCTTGCTCCTGTTCTTGCAAAATCCGAATGCGTCCTGATGAAGCCAAATGGCGAAACGTGTTGATGCACTTGGGCTCCTACTATATACTCTGTCATTTTGTATATGTTTTTTTTTTTTTTTTTGATTTGTCAAATTAGTTTATTGGGTTTAAAGTAAAGAGAAAACAGTAGATACAATTGACAATAAAAGATTACAGAAAAAAAAATGGTATCATGTAATAAGAGAGTATTTGAAACAGACAAATCCAATAAATATTTGTAGATCCTATGAGGAATATTAAAGGAATCATTAAAGCAGGTTATAGTCAAACCAATCATGTTAGTCTATTGCATTTGAACTCATATAAAATATTATAGAATATTGTGATATAAATGGAACCGGATATAATTATGATATGAACTATAGCTATGGAGCAATTGTAATTTTAGCAATGAATCAGTTCAAAAACTGGCCGAAATAGGGGGGAGAAGGATCTTATTCATGTTAAATATTAAAACAATAGAAGCAAAATTAGATATTCGATTTACATATTCACATTTACCATTTTATATAATGAGATAGCTTGAGCTATATATTTGAAGAAGTGAGAGATAAAAGAAAGAAAAAGGACAGAATGTGGAGTATAAAAAGTGGAAAGTGATAAACAATAGGATAGGAAAGGAAGTACAGGATAGAGGAAAGGCTCCGGGATCGTTACATAATAGAGATAGTATTAATATAGAGGGACTGTATCCAGAATGTTACTGGCTTACAATATCCTACCAAGGTCTCAATAGAGAATCATCTGGGTTAGATGAGATAGTATAGGTCACCCATGGGTTCCATATTGTTTCATATATGTCTATGGAATCATTGGTTATGGCTTCTGATTTTGAGTGGAGCATGGCTTGATGTACTCTATTTCTGGTTTCAGAAACTAGAAGCGTAGCTGTTTTCCAAGCTTTGGAGATGGTTTGCTTTGCGGCTGTGGTGATTTGTAGGAACAGTTTAAATTGAGCATAGGAAATACAATCCGGTTTTAAATTTAGGAGTGCGGTAGTCGGATCAGGAGTAATGGATTTCTTGAAAACTGCTGAAATCATGAGGAATATTTCTTTCCAGTAATTTTTTGTAACAGGGCACTCCCAGAAAATATGTAAATGTTTTCCCGGATCACCACAGCCGCGAAAACAAAGCGGGGAATAATGGGGAGCAAATTTTGCTATTCTAACAGGAACCAAATACCAGTACATGAGAACTTTATAATTTGTTTCCATAGCAATTATATTTTGGGAGGACGTTTTAGTATTTGACCATACTTTATTCCAGGTAGATATATCTATATTGAAACCAAGGTCGTTCATCCATTTTTCAGCATATGAAGGTAATTTTGCGGTAAGCTTAGTACTTAGTTGGCTATATAGTATTGAAATGAGTCCTCTTGAATGAGGATCTCGTTTACATATTCGTTCAAACTGCGTCATGTCACTCAATTTATTTATACCTTGTAAATATGGTGCAAAGAAATTTTTAATTTGTAAATAGCGAAAAATTTCTGATGCCGGAAGTTTATGACTTTCACGTATTTCTGGAAATGTTTTAAATGAGGCAGGTTTTAAAAAGTCACAACATTGTGTTAGACCCGCTGAAATCCATCTTGTGAAGGTTCTAGGAAATGTGAGGGCTGGGTAAAACTTTGAGTTTCTCATAAAAGATATAAGGGGTACATGTGGGGATTGTAAACCCTGGGTCATTTTAAATCTTTCCCAAATAGTGATTGTATGTTTTGTAATCTTATTGTCGATTATTTTGTGGTTAGAGGAGGTGGACCATATGAGATTTGGTATAGAGATTGGGTCGCTATCAATGGTTTCAATTACTACCCATAGTGGAATTTCTTGGCTTACATGGTATTTGGGAATGTTTGCTATTTGCGCAGCATGAAAATAAGTGGCAAAGTTTGGGAAACCTAAACCTCCTTTAAGTTTAGGGAGGTATAGGGTGTGTGGAGAGATTCGAGATTTTAAAGTGCTCCATATACATTTTGGGTAATATAGTCATTTTTATAACATTTATTTTACCTAACCAAGATAAGGGGAGAGTGGACCATTGCTTTAAATAATTAGAAATTTTCCGTAACAGTGGGGGGTAGTTGGCGGAGAAAATATCTTTTAGATCAGGGGTAAGTACAATACCTAGATATGAGAGATGTGTCGCGGACCATGTAAAAGGGAGGGATATCTTCGCTTGTTGAAGTATATCTGGGGGCAAAGAAACGTTTAAAGCTATAGATTTTTGCATGTTTATTTTTAATCCAGATATATGGGCAAAATGGTCAAGTTTGTTTATAACGTTTGGAGCTGTAATATGGGGGGAGGACATGAAAATTAAAATATCATCAGCAAATAAGCAGAGTTTATGATGGTGGCCAGCCAGTTCTATACCTTTAATTGATGGATTTTTTCTAATAGCTTGAGCTAGGGGTTCGATGAGTAAGGCAAATAACAGTGGGGAGAGGGGGCACCCCTGGCGAGTGCCTCTGTTAATATTGAACATAGCTGATTTATACCCTGCATACTTGATGTATGCCTTTGGGTTATTATATAAAGATGTGACCCAACTAAGGAAATGTGGGCCAAAGCCCCATCTTTGTAAAGTGAAATGTAGGTAGGGCCACGTTACCGTGTCAAAGGCTTTTTTGATGTCTAGTGACAGTAGACACATAGGGATTCTTCTTTTTTTGGCTGCTTGGATCAGCAACAAGGCCCTACGAACATTATCAGTTGCTTGGCGCATTGGGATAGAACCAACCTGGTCGTTACTTATTAAGGTACCTATTATGCTATTCAATCGGGTTGCAATCACTTTTGCTAATAATTTTATATCTAGATTTAGGAGCGATATAGGTCTAAAATTAGCACAGGAAGAGTCATCAGATTGTGGCTTAGGAATCATAGATATAATTGCTGTTAGAGTTTCAGATCTGAATGATTGGTTATTAATGATGGAGTTGAATGCTTCTAACATCATGGGAGTTAATATATGTGAGAATTTTTTATAGTAAAGGGCTGAAAACCCATCTGGTCCCGGACGCTTATTAGGTTTGAGGCATTTGATTGCTTGTTCAATTTCAATGGGAGTGATGGGGCTTTCAAGGCTTTCATAATGTTGTATATGGTTTTTAAGCAATTGTTTGTCTCCCTTATATACCATGTATGTGTTTATACTTTATTAATTTTTTTTTTTATATTTCCATAATTTACTGTGTCGTCAAAGTCTGACCAGGGGTTACCCCTTTGGGTCCCCCCTTTTTTTTTTTATTTCCCTAAATGATTACGGATGAGGCAATGTGAGTGCTTTCTCTATTTAATCTAGACTTGAGTCTGTATCCAATAAATTATCAAATTTGAAACCTGAAAAAAAAAAAAGAAAAATCTACCATTTTGCTCTACACTGCACGATCCAAAAACCCAATTAATGGCTGAGCTATCCGAGAGGCTTTCGTGGATGACATTGTTACAAGTTAATTAGGCAGGTAGCTCAGGCAGTGACTGGATTGACTAATTTTCTTTCTCAGCATTCTCAAACTATTCAACCTCACTGGATTCGCCAACAATTTTCCCATCCATCAGCATCTGCGTGACAATCTTTACAATCTTCTTGGTTCGAATGTCAGGTTCTGCGAAACAAAATATTTTTATATTTTTTTCATTTGATAGAGACCTTGTGTAAAAGCCATATAGGTCTCTAACTAGAAACATCCCAGCTACAGTATTTGAAATATAACATATTGAAAAAAAAACACAAGGGGCGCCACTAAGTGCAGTATTGATGATAACTTTAATGCAGTAGCCAAATGCAAACTCGCATAAACCAGGTTTGACAAAGAAGCCTACTGGTGCTGCAAAACACATTATGATGGTTACCGGAAAGCCCCCAGAGTCTGAGGCTGCTGAGGTGCCTCTCCTGGGTGAGCCACCCCTGTTACAGCCCTAATAACACTGACAAGGATTTATGTGAGTTTGCATTTGGCTGTATTAAAGTTATCATCAATACTGCACTTGGTTGGCGGGGCCCTTGTGTTCATTTGTTATGTTTCAGAGATTCTATGTGGGGTCTTTAAAAGGGTCTTGTACTTAGAAACTTCTCACTGCCACATTATAAGATTCAAAGATTCAAAGGGGTTTATTTATAAAAAATAAAAAAAAAGAAGGAGCCATTGTTATTTACTGTCCCATTCTTTGTCCTAATGTATAGAGTCAGTGATCCGTGCCAATTTTATTTTTGTTTGTTTTTTCATTTATTCATAGCTGAGGCATTGTAAACATATTTTTTAAAGGAATGGGAAGCTCTGTACAGAGCTATTCCTGTTCATTCCTTCTGTGCAGCTGAGGCTGCAGAGAAAGCGACTGATGAATCTGTGCTCAGTCCCGTTCTCTGTCTTAAAAGTGAGATATGTCACCAAAAGCCCCCCAATGGGGATCCAAAAAATATGGGGGCCAGGCGGCCCTTCGTGGTTTCTTGCACCGGGGCCTTGAAGGTTCTATTTATGCCTCTGCCAACTAGAAAAAAAATATGTAAAAAATAATAAAAAATAAACTGTAAAAAAAATAAAACTGCTGACACCAGTGGCGGAACTACCAGGGTCGCAAAGGTCACACTTGCAACTGGTCTCTGGCATTCTGCCCCAAGATGGCAGGAAGGTGGCCTACTGTGGGACCGTCATAAAGGGGTCCCACAATGGGAGTACAGGGCTCTGGGATCAGTGGGAAGGCCCCCGGTTGGGGGCCAGGGGGGCCCTTCATGGTTTCTTGCACCAGGGCCTTGAAGGTTCTAGTTACGGCTCTGATGATTTGAAATGGTTTCTCTGTTTCTATGGTTTCTCTGTATCAACTGTCAGGTTAGAATTCTACGGATGCAAGGTGTTTTTCAAGACATGACATGGAAAAAAGTATAGAGATAAGAAATTCAGTCTGTTCTTTTGATTTTACTGGCTGTATTCTTGTGTTTGGTCCACAGCTAAAAGTATTAACCCCTTCCATAGGTGTGCACAGCCTATTGCATTAGGGTGTGCACCCCAAAGCCCAAACACACACTACCGATGACTCACTGTGGCCCCTTCCCCGCTCCTAAAACATACTAGGAGCAACAGCCGATAGGAGAGGAGGGAAGCTCTCAGCACTGCGGGGGGAAAGATGGGAGCTAGGGCAGTAGGTGGAATCTGTGCTGCTCAGTGTGATTTGGGTGTGCCTGGGCACACCTGGCACACCCTGTGCGCACGCCTATGACCCCTTCATACCAACCGTATGCAAATATGCAACCTCGGCTTGAAGGGGTTTTACCAGAGTGATACATGCAGCTGCACGCATCACCCTGGTATTGTTTTTTAGAGCGGATAGTCGGCTGTTATCCCAAGGAGTGAGAGGGGGCATCCCACTGGGAAGCCTGAGCGACCAGCCGCCATGTCCGCCGGCTGGCCGGAGACCCAAACAAACCCAGAATCGGCTTCAATTGGGTCTCAGATCTAGTAACCCGGAAGCAATATCATGTCATCACTTCTGGTTTAATGAAGAACTAAAGGTGCCAAATTTAAAAAAAATAACAGCATTCAAAACAGCATTTTGAATGCTTTTAAGTGCAAAGGAGGGCTTTGGAGTCTTATGGACCCCAGATCCCTCCATAAAGAGGACCTGTAACTTACTATTACTTGTTACAGCATTAAAAATTATCAGAATTTTTTTTTTTAAATAGACAATGTAAAATAAAAAAATAAATAAATAAGCAAAAATTATTATTTTTTAAAGCTCCCCGTTTCTCCGTGCTTGCGCACAGAAGCGAACGCACAAGTCAAGCCCGCAAATGTAAATGGTGTTCATACCACACATGTGAGGTATCGCTGCAATAGTTAGAGTGAGAGCAATAATTATAGAAATAGACCTCCTCTGTAACTCTAAACTGGTAACCTATAGAAATTCTAAAACGTTGCCTAATGAGATTTTTAAGTACTGTAGTTTGTCACCATTCCACGAGTGCAATTTCAAAGCATGACATGTTAGGTAGCTTTTTTCTTGGCATAACATCATCTTTCACATTAAAATTGGGCTAACTTTACAGTTTATTTTTTCTCGTTTATGAAAGTGTATTTTTTTTCTCCAAAAATTGTGTTTTAAACACCGCTGCGCAAATACCGTATGACATAAAATATTGCAACGATCGCGCTTTTATTTCTCTAGGGTCTCTGCTAATAAATATATATATATATATATATATATATATATATATATATATATATATATATATATATATATATATATATATAATATGTTTGGGGGTTCTAAGTAATTTTCCAGCAAACAATATGGATTTTAACTTGTTAGCAACAAATGTCAGAAAAAGGCTTAGGCATGAAAGGGTTAAAGTCAGATACAGCCAGGCAACTAACATTTTCAAATAAAGGTTTGTGATGGCAGCCCGTATACTGTATTTCTCTCATGACAGGTCGATTTAAAAATTGTAGTGTGCAGAAAAGAAACAGAAGGAATGAACCCACAATGGGTGGCAGAGCTGCGGAATGTGAGACCAGGGTAAGCTCAGAGATCAGATGTTCTATGTCAACAAGTCACAAAGACTCATTTCTAACCCAGATGTATTAAAACAAATCATGTACGCCTGCCAATTCCTGCTTAAGAGTTCACTATTCATATTTAAAATGACCAAAAGAGATAATCTTTTCAAGAATGAATTGAGTGTGTATCTGCCAAACAGATATATTGTATGCCAAAAAAAATCCTCTTCCTAACTGGGCAGACATGTGGGGGTTTCCTCTGCTCCCCAGCTTAACAAGACAGGGCTTATCTAAGATCTATTTGTCTATTCATACATATGGAAACTGAAGAAAGGGGAATTCTAGATACAATGTTGTGTTCAAAATCCCAGAGCAACTGTTTTTAATGTATGTGTTGATATGCAAAATCATCTGTAAGGAGATATAAGATAATTATATTTATGCTGCTTACCCAAACATTAATCTCTGCCCTTTATGAGCTGTTCTAAACAGAGGCCTGGAGTGTGTCCGCAGGGTTGCATGACAGGGGTTAACTTGCAGAAAGGTAGCATGTGTCGGGGGGATGGCTTTGAGGCAGAGCAGGGGGGCCGTGTGATGGGTTCACAGCGAGCGCGCAGGGAGGAGGACTGCCAGCAGGAAGGGGAGGGATCAATTCACCATGAGGGAGAGCAGGGTAAGGAACTTAACAACACAACCCGCCCTACAACTTGATGGGTGTTGTGTTTGTATAAGGTTGGGTTACGGGATTTGAGGTTTGATTGCTGCATTTGGCGGGGTTCAAGGTCCTTTTAGGTCTTATGGGCACTTTAAAAGGCATGGTGGAGGGACCCGTCTGAGGTACGGCTCCCAGGTGGTACATGGGTACCTGCTAGTTGTCTCTGAGTCTGTGGTTTTCACGACTGGAGGCCTGAGAAGTACTAGCAGGTACAGTTCTGGTTTTTAGGCCATTTGGACCTCGGGCTCCAGTGCAGGGAATAACTGGTGTTTTGTTTAAAAGAGTTTATGTTAATTTATATGGAAATAATTTTATATATTTATATTTGGTTAATTAAACGGCCACAATGTCCAATTTCTACATTGCAGATTTATCCGCAGATCAGTTCCAGCAGATAGATCCGGTCGTGTGTACGTCCAAATGGACATTTATCGGCGGAAGAAATCTATCCGCTTGAATCCTGTCCAGCGGATTGATCCGGTGGTCTGTACAGACTCACCGGATCAATCCGTCCGCTCCCCTCCCTCGCATGCGTCGTAGTGATTCGACGCATGCGTGGAAGTCTTTACCTTCCAGCGTCGCGCACGTCGCCGCGTCATCGTCGCGACGATGGCGCGACACGTCACCATGGATGGATTCCGCGTGGATTTCGATCTGATGGTGAGTACAGCCATCAGATCCAAATCCGCCAGAGGATTTATCCGCTGGAAACGACGCAACTTTATTGACCCGGCGCGATCCACAAAGCTCGGCGTAACGTAATTTCGCGCTATGCACGTCGGGAAAATGACGTCACGAGCATGCGCAGTACGGCCGGCGCGGGAGCGCACCTAATTTAAATGGGAATCGCCCCCATTTGAAGAGGAACGCCTTGCGCCGGCGGAATTTAAGTTACACAGCCGAAAATTTCTAGGTAAGTGCTTTGTGGATCGGGCACTTAGGTAGAAATTTTAAGGCAGTGTAACTTAAATGGGAATTTTTACGTTACGCCGGCTCTTTGTGGATCTGGCCCTTAGTACCCAAGTCCTGCAACCAGCTTTCAATCAAGATACATACAATATCACCAATGCCAAAAGATCTCAATTTATATTGCACATTTGTGGGGTGCTGTATCAAATGCCTTAGCAAAATCTACAGGCATTCCTCTATCCAAATCACAGCTCATTTTCCTCCTAGCAAGCACAGTCTTTCATAAATCCATATTGGTTACTACAATTATACTATTTTTACTGGCAAATTCTTGGATATAGTCCATTATTATTCCTTACAAAAGTTTATATACTGTTGATGTTGGGCTGTCTGGTCTGCAGTTTTCATTTATATATTTTGGTCCTTTTTTGAGTATTGGTACCAGGTTTGCTTTTAGCCAATCTGCTGGTACCATTCCAGTCAGTAAGTAATCCATAAATATTAGAAACAATGGTCTAGTTATAACGGGCCAGATCCACAAAAGAGATACGACGGAGTAACTGCTGTTACTCCATCGTATCCCTTGTCCTAACTTTGGAACTGATCCACAGAAGCAGTTTTCCAAAGTTAGACAGAAGATCCGGCATGTGTAATTGAATTACACTGCCGAATCTTAGGATGCAGTACCGCATCCACCGCTGGGGGCATTTCAAGTCGAAATGCCGCTTCTAGTATGCAAATTAGCACTTAAGGCGATCCACAAAGCTTTCCAGCTTCGTTTTTTCGCCGTAAGTTTTAGTTTGCAAGTGTAAAACTAGGGCTGGTGTTACAAAGTGTAAACTAGTAACACCATGTAAAAGCCCATTCCAGCGACGGCATTTGGTATGCATTCCCGAGGGAGAACTCCACGGCAATTTGTAAAAACAAAACCGGCATGGGTTCCCCCCCAGGAGCATACCAGGCCCTTAGGTCTGGTATGGGTTGTAAGGAGACCCCCCCTACGCCGAAAATTCGACGTAGGGGTCCCCCTACAATCCATACCAGACCCGTATCCAAAGCACGCTACCCGGCCGGTCAGGAAGGGAGTGGGGACGAGTGAGCGCCCCCCCCCCTCCTGAGCCGTGCCAGGCCGCATGCCCTCAACATGGGGGGGTTGGGTGCTCTGGGGCAGGGGGGCGCACTGCGGGGCCCCCCCACCCCAGAGCACCCTGTCCCCATGTTGATGAGGACAAGACCTCTTCCCGACAACCCTTGCCGTTGGTTGTCGGGGGTCTGCGGGCGGGGGCTTATCGGAATCTGGGAGTCCCCTCAAATAAGGGGGCCCCCAGATACCGGCCCCCCACCCTAAGTGAATGGATATGGGGTACATCGTACCCCTACCCATTCACCTGGAGGCAAAAAGTAAAAGTTAGTAAACACACAACACAAGGGTTTTTAAAATAATTTATTATTCTGCTCCGGAGGCCCCCCCTGTCTTCTTTATTAGCTCTATTACCGGGGGGGCTTCTTCTTCCACTCTCCGGGGGTCTTCTTCCACTCTCCGGGGGGGGTTTCTTCTTCCACTCTCCGGGGGGGGGCTTCTCCGCTCTCCGGGGGTCTTCTTCTCTCTTCGCCGCTCTCCGCTGTTGACTCGGCGAACCCCGGTTCTTCTGCAGATGTCCGGTGCCTTCTTCTTCAGCGCTGGCTGCCTGCTATCTTTGTGTGTTAGCTCAATTAGTAACAGGCAGCCAGCGCGGTCTTCTGTGACGTCATCTTCTTCTCTTCTGTTCTTCTCCCCTCTTCCGATGTTGCCTCGTCGCCTCTTGTCGCTGTAATGATGGAAGCGCGCCTTGCATCCCATTTATATAAGGTAAATAAGTGATAAGCGCTCCAGGTATGTGATAAATCACAACCAAGGTATATACGTGAATGAATGAACCACAATAAAGTAGTGAGTGACCAAACTCAAAATGTGCAGTGCGTACCGAAAAAATGTATATATATATATATTGAGAAAAAGTATATATACAGATACTGTGAAACCCTTTGGGGATGCCCAGTCCCCTATGAGTCAATAAATCACTGTGAAGTGCACACATATGAAAATAAATGAAAATAAATATATAAAAATATAAATATAAAACTAGATAAGATGTGAATTGATGGATGTGTATAATACAACAATAATATTGATAAAGCAGTCTATTAATGGAGGTGATGAGATGTTCCCATATTAAGGTTTCTATGTATAAGGCAGCAGTTTGAAAATCTCGAGTCGAAAGTCGAGACCGAGGAATAATACTCGCACAAGCTGGAGGCCATCGGACGTAAGGCGGCAATTTTAAACGCCACGTCTGTACTATTACACAACCGCTGTTTTGTCATTTTAAAGCGCTTCTTGTGCTACCTGCTTTTTGTTACAATAAATACTTTTGGATCCCTAACTTACTACACTATTGGAGGCAATCTTCCTTTCTCCCCACCCTATTGTTTTTCTATTGGACCACCATTATTTTGGAGGCATGCAGCAGTTGGAATATACCTGAACTAAGTGACCCCAGGAGAAAAGCGATTGGAGACCCGGAGGGCTATCACCATATGTGCACTCTAGCATCTTTATAATATACAACAGCTGGAACAACGTATATTGAGTGATCATAGGAGAAAGGAGATCGGAGACCCGGAGGGATATCTCTATATGCGCACATATAGCACCTTCATGGTAAGGGCACTACAACACCAATGAGGATTTTCAAACTGCTGCCTTATACATAGAAACCTTAATATGGGAACATCTCATCACCTCCATTAATAGACTGCTTTATCAATATTATTGTTGTATTATACACATCCATCAATTCACATCTTATCTAGTTTTATATTTATATTTTTATATATTTATTTTCATTTATTTTCATATGTGTGCACTTCACAGTGATTTATTGACTCATAGGGGACTGGGCATCCCCAAAGGGTTTCACAGTATCTGTATATATACTTTTTCTCAATATATATATATATACATTTTTTCGGTACGCACTGCACATTTTGAGTTTGGTCACTCACTACTTTATTGTGGTTCATTCATTCACGTATATACCTTGGTTGTGATTTATCACATACCTGGAGCGCTTATCACTTATTTACCTTGTTTCCTTTTTGTGTTATGTGAACACCTTTAGATACAGCTGCCCCAGGTATAATTTATACACTATTTTTTCACATTTTGTTTACTCACAGTAGCGCATTGGAACTTATTATTTATTATCCCATTTATATAGGCATCACCGTCCCATCATGCTCCGGCAGGTACCCACGTGGTGGGTGCCTACCCACGTGCACCCACCACGTGGGTACCTACCGGAGCATGATGGGACGGTGATGCCTATATAAATGGGATGCAAGGCGCGCTTCCATCATTACAGCGACAAGAGGCGACGAGGCAACATCGGAAGAGGGGAGAAGAACAGAAGAGAAGAAGATGACGTCACAGAAGACCGCGCTGGCTGCCTGTTACTAATTGAGCTAACACACAAAGATAGCAGGCAGCCAGCGCTGAAGAAGAAGGCACCGGACATCTGCAGAAGAACCGGGGTTCGCCGAGTCAACAGCGGAGAGCGGCGAAGATAGAAGAAGACCCCCGGAGAGCGGAGAAGCCCCCCCGGAGAGCGGAAGAAGAAACCCCCCCCGGAGAGTGGAAGAAGACCCCCGGAGAGTGGAAGAAGACCCCCGGAGAGTGGAAGAAGAAGCCCCCCCTGGTAATAGAGCTAATAAAGAAGACAGGGGGGGCCTCCGGAGCAGAATAATAAATTATTTTAAAAATCCTTGTGTTGTGTGTTTACTAACTTTTACTTTTTGCCTCCAGGTGAATGGGTAGGGGTACGATGTACCCCATATCCATTCACTTAGGGTGGGGGGCCGGTATCTGGGGGCCCCCTTATTTGAGGGGACTCCCAGATTCCGATAAGCCCCCGCCCGCAGACCCTGACAACCAACGGCAAGGGTTGTCGGGAAGAGGTCCTGTCCTCATCAACATGGGGACAGGGTGCTCTGGGGTGGGGGGGCCCGCAGTGCGCCCCCCTGCCCCAGAGCACCCAACCCCCCCATGTTGAGGGCATGCGGCCTGGCACGGCTCAGGAGGGGGGGGGGCGCTCGCTCGTCCCCACTCCTTTCCTGACCGGCCGGGTAGCGTGCTTTGGATACGGGTCTGGTATGGATTGTAGGGGGACCCCCTACGTCGATTTTTCGGCGTAGGGGGGGTCTCCTTACAACCCATACCAGACCTAAGGGCCTGGTATGCTCCTGGGGGGTGAACCCATGCCGTTTTTTTCTTTGAAAATTGGCATGGAGTTCTCCCTCAGGAATGCATGCCGAGCGACGCTGTCATTTTTTTTTTTTACCGACGCAACTTTTTTAAGCCGGCGCGATCCACAAAACTCGGCGTAACGTAACTTCGCGCATGCGCAGTACGGCCGGCGCGGGAGCGCGCCTCATTTAAATGGGACTCGCCCCATTTGAATAGGAACGCCTTGCGCCGGCGGAATTTTAGTTACGCGGCCTGAAATTTCTAGATAAGTGCTTTGTGGATCGGGCACTTAGGTAGAAATTTTAAGGCAGTGTAACTTAAATGGGATTTTTTAAGTTACGCCAGGTTTTTGTGGATCTGGCCCAACATAACTAAAGTCTTTGAGATCTCTCGGGTGTAAGTCATCTGATCCTCATGATTGGTTCACAATAAGTGAATTTTAACCCAGTTGCTTTCTTCCTGTCACGTTTGACCAACCTTCCCTGATCATCTTTTATTATTTTACTCTTTTATTTTTTTACTCTTTCCAGCAATGTGCCTCTCATAATCAATTTTAGTTGCCTTAATTGCACTCTTGCATTTCTGATTGCATTCTTTGTAGTTTTGGAATGCCAATGTTGCCCCTTCAGCCTGATATTTTTTAAAGGACAGCTTTTTCTCATTAATAGGCCTTTTTACCTTATTATTTAACCACCCAGGTTTAACTTTTGTTCATTTATATTTGTTAATGTGTGAAGTGGACCTCTGCGCTTCAGGTGGATATGTGGAAACCTAAATATAAAGTGCTGTGTGTTGGTTGCTGCAACCCCTCTTTGTGTTCCCACAAAAGTAGTGATAATACAGATATGATGTGGGGCAGTGCAGCCTAAATAAACCAAGTAACTGAAGTTAATAATCAAAACAATGTGCATACACAATACTACAATGATAATACAATAATAAAGTCCAAAGTAAAGTGAGTTCATCCAAAGTGGCTAAACACCTACAGATCTTCCGACGTGATCAATGCCATCACCTTCTTATATCCACAAACTTCCAACGTGTGTAATTAAAACTTGGAGTGCACGTACACCACAGTGCTGTGATACCGTGCTCACAGAACTCTCACCTCAGCAAGGATGTATAACACCATGTAATCATAAATCTGTTTCCAGGGAACTCCTATGGTCTCTGATTACCGTATACAGATCACCAAGATAATTAGACTCTGTTGCCTTTAAGACGCCACTGGTCTCTTAATGCCTCCACTGTATCCACTCACTAACATTTTGGGATAAAACATACCAACCTCCCATAGTGTAAAACCATAAGTGCAATACTTTATTAAAATAAGAGAGACTCTGACATAAAATCAATAATAAAAGCTCATGTAGCTATACCGATTATGGTATCTAGCATCACTTCCGGTTACAGGGTCCCTTCGCATTTCATCACATCACCTGCAAGATAATAAACAAAAAATGTAGCGCTAACAAACTCAAAATTATATAGTACCAAGTGAGGTAACAACTCTCATAGTGTAAGAGCATAAAAATAAACAATTAGCATGGATGAAAGTGACTAAAACAATGCTCAATGTAAAACAAAAAATGAATAAAGTCAATATTTAAAGATAAGTAGACATCAGATGGAATGATTGATGCAGGAAAACAGGTGGGCTGCAATCCAGTGATTAAGATGCAACAGGTGTACAAGTTGTCTGTAGAACCCCGTGAAGATCACAATCACATCAAAGTATGAAATAGGTAAAACACTCTTACCAGATGGTGTTGGACTCTACTACCTTACAGCAAAGAGTCAGCCAAACATTGTGGTCTTTGAGAGCCGGGACCACTAGAAACCGGACTTAGATCACATGCAGAGCTGGAACTCCAATGGAATGGACAACAGGAACCCGCAGTGCTTGAATGGTGTATTTGCGTCAATGCCACAGGCTCTGAGTAGGATCTTTGGACCGTCAATCAGGAGATGCAGGCAGAGGACGTGGCTAGAGCTCACAATGAAGCCATGCGGTGGATGATATGAAAATGGGAAGAAAAAGGAACTCCAATGGTGCAGGTCAATTAAAACCAATAGGTTTATTTGTAAAAGTCATAAAAATGACAAAGATAAAAGTGATCACGTACAGGGGTAGCAATGTGGGGTGCTCAATGGCAATACCCGACGCGTTTCGGCTCAGTAAGCCTTCAACAGGGGCATAAAGATGCACCCCCACATTGCTTGCTTAAATACACATAGTGGTTACAGGGCCCTCCCCCAACAGGGTGGTGCCATGAAACAGGATATGATGTAACAAGTATGCGTTGTAACAAACTTATAAATAAATAAAAAACACAATAGATCTCCAATCTAATATGCATAAACTACCGATATCACATGCATCACATACAATAAATCTCAACATAATGCATATGTCATATTGGTCGGAGCTAGTATTCTGCAACACTTTATAGTTCAACAAAAAACATGACTTATACTGTGTCACCAAACAAGGAACTCTCTAATTGATGTCTATGGGAACAATATACCACCACGGTATATTGTGAAAAAATTCGCAATCGATGATCCACCATGATAGAGCATCAACAGACTGCCACCTATATATAGTAATCCTCATATTGGAAGCTAACAAATTCCCCATAAGTGAATTCACAAATGAAGACATTGCATACTATGACATGATGTAGCTTAGAATGATATACAACATTTTAAAAAACAGCGGAAACAGACATAGCTCATAATTGTGTCACCAGACAGGGAAACTGCCTGAATGTTGTGTATGGGGACACTGCACTACCATGTTAGATTGTGGCCTTTACATAATCGATGTAGTGAAAAAACGGGCCCTCAGCAACCTGTCATCCGTGGGTGACAGTGCTGTTATGTAAAACTAGAGTCCCCCATGAGTGGTTAGATAAATGGGGAACGGCCCCGCAATAACTCCGATCGGTGCAGCACTGGTATGTACAAACCGCGCAAGCACCAATCGGACGTGGCAGAAGGCGTGGCCAAAAGCCGCGCCGGCCAATCGGCAGATGCCTCCCGATAGCCTATCAGACGCGAGAGAATACACGTACCAATAGGGCATCGGGGGGCGTGCCTTGTAGTCAGTGTCTGACAGAGAGCTGGGGACTTAACCATACCGACCGGAGGGCGGGTGTACATCACGCCGCCGCAGCCACCAATCGGCGTACGCCGTGGGGCTGACAGCATATCACGTGACGCACTACCGCCAACCAATCGGAGAAGCCATAATAGATACCACAAACTCACAGGCTATAGCAGCCTAGAGACATTGCACTCACCCAGTGAGCAAACTCACAGTAAGACTCAAAGTGTCAAATACTGAACAGATCAGACACTTAGATATATGTCTCTAAATTAAGGTGAGATATCAACCAATAGGGCATGTAGGGAAATGATCTGAATAAATTCCCATATGGAACGGGAAGTGTCAGGGAGATTATTTACATACAGTGCAAAGGTGGCCCCGAATGTCCCGCCCAGACTGGGACAGCGCAGGTCACCAAATGACACCGTATTAAATCAGAAGATTAATGAGAGTAATCTTTACTGCGGAGAGACAACATGGATAATAATTATCAACCACATTGAGTCTGCACTAGTAAATGTGGTAAATGAATAGACCTGAACTAAACAAAAGACTAAAATATAAAAAATATATATGAAACTCTCTCCATGGATCCATAGCAAATGTAAATGGACATGAAAAAGAGTATCATATATAACACATATGGGGTGATATAAAGAATATTTAAAGAATATCAAAAAATGTTCAAAAAATATTATTGTATAGAATGGACACAAGAACTCAAAGTGCTCACCCCTGGTTGATGTAACAATTGACGTCCCATTCGACGTTCATACCATATGGGGTATAACACTTGAGCTCGTGTATCCAAAAAGTCTCAAGTCTTGAGACACCCCTGATTCTGGAATCACCTCTCCAATGAGGAACAAATCTATCAATCACCTGGAACAATGATCCCTTTGGATCAGAGTGATGGTGTTCGAGATAGTGCCGTGACACCGTATGTTTGGGGCAACCCTTTTTGATCTTTGCTATATGCTCATTAACCCTGATAGAAAAATTCCTTATAGTCCGTCCCACATATTGGGATTTGCAAGGACATGTTATGAGATAGACAATATAGCTTGTAAAGCAAGTTGTAAACTGCTTCATTGTATATATACGACCTGTCACCGTTGAAGAGAATGAATCCATTTTACGTCTGACTATAGTATTAGCGACACAAACGTTGCAGGAACGGCATGGGTAGAATCCATTAGCCTCGGGAAAGAAAGATACCTTTTTTGGGGGATCGATAGTGTTAGGGGCTATGTCACTTTGAACCGAGCGGGCACCTCTAAAAATGATGCCAGCTCTATTCGGTAGTGATGGCCCCAGAATCCTGTCATTAAGAAGAACTTTCCAGTGGCGATTTAAGATTTTACTAATCTCATTATGTTGAATAGAATAACTGGTGAAGAAGGACCACTTAAAACTCTCCTGTTTAGCCACCTTGGGTTTAACCTGTAGAAGGGAAGCCCTATCCGTGGCTGAGACAGAATTAATGGCGTCATCCACCAGTGAAGGTCGATACCCTTTGTCAAGAAATCTAGTTTTTAACATGTCACTCTGGAGATAGAAGTCACTGTCCCTGGTGCAGTTCCTCCTAAGGCGGAGGAACTGACTCCGTGGGACAGATTCTAGCCATCTCTGGTGATGACAGCTATCGACCGGAATGTATCCATTCCGGTCGGTAGGTTTAAAATACGTCTTAAATTCTAATCTGTCATGGGTGGTGGTGATCTCCAGATCCAGGAAATGAATTGAAGAGGGACTAGCCTCATAAGTCAATACGATCCCCCGATCATTATCATTCAGCTGGATCATAAAGGCATCTAAAGATTCCCTATCACCCTTCCAGAGGAAGAGGACGTCGTCTATATACCTGGCCCATAAAAGAAGCTCAGGTCTCCTAAGAGCGTAGACGACGTCCTCTTCCCACTGGGCCATGAATAAATTGGCTAGGCTGGGGGCATATTTAGCCCCCATCGCCACGCCCCTAATTTGAGAATAGAAAACCCCTTGGAACCAAAAATAATTGTGCTTAGTAGCAAATACTAGAAGTTCCATAATAAAATTTCTCTGCAGAATAGAGAGCAGAGAATTTCTAATCAGAAAAGACTGGACAGCAGCCAACCCTAAGTGATGTGGTATGCATGTGTACAGTGCTGCCACGTCAGCAGTGACCAATAGGATATCACCCTGGTGTCGAATCTTTTCCAATAGTCTGATCGTGTCTCCCGTGTCTTTGAGATACGAGGGAACTAGCTTTACTAGGGGTTGGAGATAGTGGTCTATATATTTTCCTATTCTCGAAGTCACGGAATCGATCCCGCTGACGATGGGTCGTCCAGGGGGATTGGTCGGATTCTTATGAACCTTCGGAAGGTTCATAAGAATCCGACCAATCCCCCTGGACGACCCATCGTCAGCGGGATCGATTCCGTGACTTCGAGAATAGGAAAATATATAGACCACTATCTCCAACCCCTAGTAAAGCTAGTTCCCTCGTATCTCAAAGACACGGGAGACACGATCAGACTATTGGAAAAGATTCGACACCAGGGTGATATCCTATTGGTCACTGCTGACGTGGCAGCACTGTACACATGCATACCACATCACTTAGGGTTGGCTGCTGTCCAGTCTTTTCTGATTAGAAATTCTCTGCTCTCTATTCTGCAGAGAAATTTTATTATGGAACTTCTAGTATTTGCTACTAAGCACAATTATTTTTGGTTCCAAGGGGTTTTCTATTCTCAAATTAGGGGCGTGGCGATGGGGGCTAAATATGCCCCCAGCCTAGCCAATTTATTCATGGCCCAGTGGGAAGAGGACGTCGTCTACGCTCTTAGGAGACCTGAGCTTCTTTTATGGGCCAGGTATATAGACGACGTCCTCTTCCTCTGGAAGGGTGATAGGGAATCTTTAGATGCCTTTATGATCCAGCTGAATGATAATGATCGGGGGATCGTATTGACTTATGAGGCTAGTCCCTCTTCAATTCATTTCCTGGATCTGGAGATCACCACCACCCATGACAGATTAGAATTTAAGACGTATTTTAAACCTACCGACCGGAATGGATACATTCCGGTCGATAGCTGTCATCACCAGAGATGGCTAGAATCTGTCCCACGGAGTCAGTTCCTCCGCCTTAGGAGGAACTGCACCAGGGACAGTGACTTCTATCTCCAGAGTGACATGTTAAAAACTAGATTTCTTGACAAAGGGTATCGACCTTCACTGGTGGATGACGCCATTAATTCTGTCTCAGCCACGGATAGGGCTTCCCTTCTACAGGTTAAACCCAAGGTGGCTAAACAGGAGAGTTTTAAGTGGTCCTTCTTCACCAGTTATTCTATTCAACATAATGAGATTAGTAAAATCTTAAATCGCCACTGGAAAGTTCTTCTTAATGACAGGATTCTGGGGCCATCACTACCGAATAGAGCTGGCATCATTTTTAGAGGTGCCCGCTCGGTTCAAAGTGACATAGCCCCTAACACTATCGATCCCCCAAAAAAGGTATCTTTCTTTCCCGAGGCTAATGGATTCTACCCCTGCCGTTCCTGCAACGTTTGTGTCGCTAATACTATAGTCAGACGTAAAATGGATTCATTCTCTTCAACGGTGACAGGTCGTATATATACAATGAAGCAGTTTACAACTTGCTTTACAAGCTATATTGTCTATCTCATAACATGTCCTTGCAAATCCCAATATGTGGGACGGACTATAAGGAATTTTTCTATCAGGGTTAATGAGCATATAGCAAAGATCAAAAAGGGTTGCCCCAAACATACGGTGTCACGGCACTATCTCGAACACCATCACTCTGATCCAAAGGGATCATTGTTCCAGGTGATTGATAGATTTGTTCCTCATTGGAGAGGTGATTCCAGAATCAGGGGTGTCTCAAGACTTGAGACTTTTTGGATACACGAGCTCAAGTGTTATACCCCATATGGTATGAACGTCGAATGGGACGTCAATTGTTACATCAACCAGGGGTGAGCACTTTGAGTTCTTGTGTCCATTCTATACAATAATATTTTTTGAACATTTTTTGATATTCTTTAAATATTCTTTATATCACCCCATATGTGTTATATATGATACTCTTTTTCATGTCCATTTACATTTGCTATGGATCCATGGAGAGAGTTTCATATATATTTTTTATATTTTAGTCTTTTGTTTAGTTCAGGTCTATTCATTTACCACATTTACTAGTGCAGACTCAATGTGGTTGATAATTATTATCCATGTTGTCTCTCCGCAGTAAAGATTACTCTCATTAATCTTCTGATTTAATACGGTGTCATTTGGTGACCTGCGCTGTCCCAGTCTGGGCGGGACATTCGGGGCCACCTTTGCACTGTATGTAAATAATCTCCCTGACACTTCCCGTTCCATATGGGAATTTATTCAGATCATTTCCCTACATGCCCTATTGGTTGATATCTCACCTTAATTTAGAGACATATATCTAAGTGTCTGATCTGTTCAGTATTTGACACTTTGAGTCTTACTGTGAGTTTGCTCACTGGGTGAGTGCAATGTCTCTAGGCTGCTATAGCCTGTGAGTTTGTGGTATCTATTATGGCTTCTCCGATTGGTTGGCGGTAGTGCGTCACGTGATATGCTGTCAGCCCCACGGCGTACGCCGATTGGTGGCTGCGGCGGCGTGATGTACACCCGCCCTCCGGTCGGTATGGTTAAGTCCCCAGCTCTCTGTCAGACACTGACTACAAGGCACGCCCCCCGATGCCCTATTGGTACGTGTATTCTCTCGCGTCTGATAGGCTATCGGGAGGCATCTGCCGATTGGCCGGTGCGGCTTTTGGCCACGCCTTCTGCCACGTCCGATTGGTGCTTGCGCGGTTTGTACATACCAGCGCTGCACCGATCGGAGTTATTGCGGGGCCGTTCCCCATTTATCTAACCACTCATGGGGGACTCTAGTTTTACATAACAGCACTGTCACCCACGGATGACAGGTTGCTGAGGGCCCGTTTTTTCACTACATCGATTATGTAAAGGCCACAATCTAACATGGTAGTGCAGTGTCCCCATACACAACATTCAGGCAGTTTCCCTGTCTGGTGACACAATTATGAGCTATGTCTGTTTCCGCTGTTTTTTAAAATGTTGTATATCATTCTAAGCTACATCATGTCATAGTATGCAATGTCTTCATTTGTGAATTCACTTATGGGGAATTTGTTAGCTTCCAATATGAGGATTACTATATATAGGTGGCAGTCTGTTGATGCTCTATCATGGTGGATCATCGATTGCGAATTTTTTCACAATATACCGTGGTGGTATATTGTTCCCATAGACATCAATTAGAGAGTTCCTTGTTTGGTGACACAGTATAAGTCATGTTTTTTGTTGAACTATAAAGTGTTGCAGAATACTAGCTCCGACCAATATGACATATGCATTATGTTGAGATTTATTGTATGTGATGCATGTGATATCGGTAGTTTATGCATATTAGATTGGAGATCTATTGTGTTTTTTATTTATTTATAAGTTTGTTACAACGCATACTTGTTACATCATATCCTGTTTCATGGCACCACCCTGTTGGGGGAGGGCCCTGTAACCACTATGTGTATTTAAGCAAGCAATGTGGGGGTGCATCTTTATGCCCCTGTTGAAGGCTTACTGAGCCGAAACGCGTCGGGTATTGCCATTGAGCACCCCACATTGCTACCCCTGTACGTGATCACTTTTATCTTTGTCATTTTTATGACTTTTACAAATAAACCTATTGGTTTTAATTGACCTGCACCATTGGAGTTCCTTTTTCTTCCCATTTTCATATCATCCACCGCATGGCTTCATTGTGAGCTCTAGCCACGTCCTCTGCCTGCATCTCCTGATTGACGGTCCAAAGATCCTACTCAGAGCCTGTGGCATTGACGCAAATACACCATTCAAGCACTGCGGGTTCCTGTTGTCCATTCCATTGGAGTTCCAGCTCTGCATGTGATCTAAGTCCGGTTTCTAGTGGTCCCGGCTCTCAAAGACCACAATGTTTGGCTGACTCTTTGCTGTAAGGTAGTAGAGTCCAACACCATCTGGTAAGAGTGTTTTACCTATTTCATACTTTGATGTGATTGTGATCTTCACGGGGTTCTACAGACAACTTGTACACCTGTTGCATCTTAATCACTGGATTGCAGCCCACCTGTTTTCCTGCATCAATCATTCCATCTGATGTCTACTTATCTTTAAATATTGACTTTATTCATTTTTTGTTTTACATTGAGCATTGTTTTAGTCACTTTCATCCATGCTAATTGTTTATTTTTATGCTCTTACACTATGAGAGTTGTTACCTCACTTGGTACTATATAATTTTGAGTTTGTTAGCGCTACATTTTTTGTTTATTATCTTGCTGGCTTTGTTTGTTTGTATGTAGCAGCTTGGTACTTATTTTTATATCAGCGCAGTTTTTTCTTTAATTTAATTCATCACATCACCTAACTTCAGCAGGGGAATTGTTTTAATTACACACGTTGGAAGTTTATGGATATAAGAAGGTGGTGGCATTGATCACGTCAGAAGATTTGGAGGCTTTTAGCCTTGGACTTTATTATTACTTTATTATTGTATTATCATTGTATTATTGTGTATGCACTGAGGAGTTCGGGAGACTCCTCAGGAGGACATGGTGGGACTAGGGAAGGAGTAAGTGATGCCATTGAGCATAGGGAAGAGGACGCCTTGGCAGCTAATTTGCCAGACAAAGTACCCTGAGCCCGGGTGAGAGTGGATGAGGACGAGGATGAGGATGGCTTGGTCTTCCACTCTACCAATTTGTCTGCATGTTGAGGCTCAACCCGGCCAGCTCCCGAAAAGAAAGACGAGCGTGTGCAACGGCCACGTGCTGAAGAGGATGCACCGTGTCCACCACCAGCACTGTTGCCTCTAGAAGCAGTGCCTGCTTGCCCTCGTGACTCTCTGCCTCTCTTTGTTGTCGTTCCAGACATTATAATGGCCTGAAGAGGACAAAATCAGTACCAAGTAGCTTTATGTGCAAACTAATAAGCACACTTGCAGTATACACCAAGTAGGTTTAGGTGCAAACTACAGAGCAAACTTGCAGTATACACTAAGTAGGTTTAAGTGCAAACTAAACAGCACAAGTGCAATAAACACCAAGTACGTTTAGGTGCAAACTAAACAGCACAAGTGCAGTAACACCAAGTACGTTTAGGTGCAAACTAAACAGCACAAGTGCAGTAACACCAAGTACGTTTAGGTGCAAACTAAACAGCCCAAGTGCAGTAACACCAAGTACGTTTAGGTGCAAACTAAACAGCACAAGTGCAGTAAACACCAAGTACGTTTAGGTGCAAACTAAACAGCACAAGTGCAGTAAACACCAAGTACGTTTAGGTGCAAACTAAACAGCACAAGTGCAGTAACACCAAGTACGTTTAGGTGCAAACTAAACAGCACAAGTGCAGTAACACCAAGTACGTTTAGGTGCAAACTAAACAGCACAAGTGCAGTAACACCAAGTACGTTTAGGTGCAAACTAAACAGCCCAAGTGCAGTAACACCAAGTACGTTTAGGTGCAAACTAAACAGCACAAGTGCAGTAACACCAAGTACGTTTAGGTGCAAACTAAACAGCACAAGTGCAGTAACACCAAGTACGTTTAGGTGCAAACTAAACAGCACAAGTGCAGTAACACCAAGTACGTTTAGGTGCAAACTAAACAGCCCAAGTGCAGTAACACCAAGTACGTTTAGGTGCAAACTAAACAGCACAAGTGCAGTAACACCAAGTACGTTTAGTTGCAAACTAAACAGCACAAGTGCAGTAAACACCAAGGGCCAGATTCAGATAGATCAGCGGATCTTTAGATCTGCGTAATCTATCTGATTTAAGATCCGCCGCCGCAAGTTTTAGTGGCAAGTGGGTAATTCACTAAACACTTACCTCCAAACTTGCGGCGGCGTATCTTAAATCCCCCGGCGGAATTCAAATTCTGCGGCTAGGGGGAGTGTAGCATTTAAATCAGGCGCGTCCCCGCGCCGATTTAACTGCGCATGCGCCGTCTGCGAATTTTCCCGGCGTGCATTGCTCCCAATGACGTCGCTAGGACGTCATTGGTTTCGACGTGAGCGTAACTTGCGACGAGCGGTTTTGTGAATCGACGTACGCAAACGATGTAAAAAAAAATCGACGCGGGAACGACGGCCACACTTAACATTGGCTGCGCCTCATAGAAGCAGGGGTAACTATACGCCGGGTAAAAGCTTACGTAAACGATGTAAAGTGACTGCGTCGTGAATTGGCGTATCTCGCTGATTTACATATCGTCGCCGTAAATCAGCGAGAACGCCCCCAGCGGCCATTTTTAAATTGCAGTTAAGATCCGACAGTGTAACACAGTTACACCTGTCGGATCTTAGGCATATCTATGCGTAACTGATTCTATGAATCAGTCGCATAGATACGACCGGCCTAACTCAGAGATACGACGGTGTATCAGGAGAGTACGTTTAGGTGCAAACTAAACAGCACAAGTGCAGTAACACCAAGTACGTTTAGGTGCAAACTAAACAGCACAAGTGCAGTAACACCAAGTACGTTTAGGTGCAAACTAAACAGCACAAGTGCAGTAACACCAAGTACGTTTAGGTGCAAACTTAACAGCACAAGTGCAGTAAACACCAAGTACGTTTAGGTGCAAACTATACAGCACACGGGCAATACAACACGTTAGAACACTGCAGCTAGCACAATTTACTGCCTGACAAATAGGAATAGCTGATCTAGCTAAACTATACAGTGTATAAATATATGTACAACTCCTGGGATGTATATATATCCTCTACACACTGTAAATTTAACTGAACTGACTAGCCTGCCTGCTCTATCTATCTATCTAGTAAAAAAGACACTGTCTCTCTTTCTCTCTCTGACTGACTGATCTTTTCATTAACAACGCCGCAACACACTACACGAGGCCGCCTTGCAGGCGGCCTTTTATAGTGTGGGGCATGTGCTAAAGCCCTGAGCCATAATTGGCCAAAGCCATCCTGGCTTTAGCCAATTACGGCTCTCTGTACTGACGGCGCTGTGATTGGCCAAGCATGCGGGTCATAGTGTATGCTTAGCCAATCATCAGCGCGCAATGCCGCAGTGAATTATGGGCCGTGACGCGAATTTCGACGAACAATCGAACAGGCAATGTTCGAGTCGAACATGGGTTCGAGTCAAACGTGAAGCTCATCCCTACAAGCCAGTCATGTGAACTGTCAAAACTAGGGGGGTTATCCACAAAGCCTTGGCGCAACGTAACTTTTCTGATTTAAGTTACTCCGCCGCAAAATTCCAAAGTTAGGTGCCGATCCACAAAGCACTTACCTGGAATTTTGCGGCGCTGTAACTTAAATCCGTCCGGCGCAAGGCGTTCCTATTCAAATGGGCGAGTCCCATTTAAATTAGGCGCGCTCCCGCGCCGGACGTACTGCGCATGCTCCGTCGGGTAAATTACCCGACGTGCATTGCGCTAACTGACGTCGCTCCGACGTCATTTGCTTAGACGTTACCGTAAATGGCGTCCAGCGCCATTCACGGACGTCTTACGCAAACGACGTAGAATTTAAAATTCGACGCGGGAACGACGGCCATACTTAACATGGCTTAGGACAACTAGGGCTTAGCCCTAGTTTTACGCGGCGGAACTCGACGTAAACGACGTAGATTTAGAGCGACGGGCCCGTTGGAGCGTTCGTGGATCGCCGTAACTGGTCATTTGCATATTCTACGCCGGCCTCAATGGCCTCGCCACCTAGCGGCCGGCCTAGAATTGCATCCTTAAGATCCGACAGTGTAATTCAATTACACATGTCGGATCTTCGTCCTAACTATGGGAAACTGAGTCTGTGGATCAGTTCCATAGTTAGGACCAGGGATACGACGGCGTAACAGCAGTTACGCCGCCGTATCTCTTTTGAGGATCTGGCCCTAGGTTTCTGATATTTCTATGAAGGAAAAGTCCTCCTTGTGCATCAGAAGTTCTACTTCTTCCATTTTATTAACCAGAATTTTAGCATTTGCATACATGCGTTTTCATTTGGTACAAGTCCATATTTTTTATACGTGCACACTCTTGGATTACAAATGCATGCAGCAAGAATACTAACCTTGGCCTTGGATATTTTAATCTCTCTAGCATCTGGTTTGAGGTTCCCCTCCCTCCCCCTGATTTTGCCCACATCTGTACAGTTGGGCCCTTTCTTTACTGCTCAGTATATCTCTTAGGCCGCGTACACACGGTCGATCAATCCGATGAGAATGGTCCGACGGACCGTTTTCATCGGTTCACCGCTGAAGCAGTCTGACTGATGGTCTGATGTGCGTACACACCATCGTTCCAAAAACCGATCGGGTCAGAACACGGTGACATAAAACACACGACGTGCTGAAAAAAACGAAGTTCAATGCTTCCAAGCATGCGTCGACTTGATTCTGAGCATGCGCAGGTTTTGAACCGATGCTTTTGTGTACTAACCATCGGTTTGGACCTATCGGTGAGCGGTCCATCGGTTCGATCTTACTTCAAGTTCTCTAATTTTTGTCCGGAGGACAAAAGACCGAGGGGGGCGTACACACGGACGGTTTGGACCGATGAAACTGAACTTCGGTCCGTTTTCATCGGTTTGGTCCGATGGTGTGTACACGGCCTCACTGATCCCTCTACCCACCTTACTCGTTATTTGCCAGCTGGCCAATAGAATCTTTTGAATGCTTGGCTGCTAGGGGTGGTTTCAGTACCCTGGCCATGGAGGCTGCTTATGAGAGTCCTCCTTCCAGCTGCATTCTTTAGAGAACAGAAGAGAAGATGGTATGAGAAGGATAGATAGATAGATAGATAGATAGATAGATAGATAGATAGATAGATAGATAGATAGATAGATAGATAGATAGATAGATAGATAGATAGATAGATAGATAGAAGATAGGATAGATAGATAAACAGTGGAGTGAAGAGGATCGAGAGGGGGAGAGAGTCAACAAACAACATTCCAAAACCTTAATATGGGTTTATCCTCACAGCTTCATATCATTGGCACATTCTGTGATTTACCACTATGCAGAATGAGTTTTATTTTGTTGTGAAGTTTTGGGGTTAGGATATATGAATGATCCCTTTCTAATAGGGCAAAGATGGTGCTGCACAGACACGTTAGACTTAAATTAACTAAGGAGGCAGAGAGCCAAGCTCAGCCGAAAAAGATTACAGCTGCCAGCATTACTGAGTAACTATATTCTGTATTGTTTCAGGGCCCGCAGAATGACAAGTTCATTCAAACACTCCACTGTTTAGCAGAAAAAAAGGAGTCTCCTTTATCCTTGTGCCTTAAAGTCTCCTCTAATATCCCACCCACAATGAGGTCTCCACAAGATTTTGTAGGATATCCTCGATTTATGGAAAACTAATCTAAGAAAAAAAATAATTACATATAATATTGGGTAAATAATAAAAATTGTATGCCTTAGGCTCAGTTATAGTCAGTGAAACAACCAACTGAACTGAGTTGCAAATCCACCTTGTCTGCAGTGATAAGTGCATTTTAAATGCATTACAATTTTTACTGTGTAGCACTACCCCCGAAGAAGCTGCTGGTTTGTTACCTCTATTTTTCCGCCATCTAGGGTACTGCATGAGAGCTGAAACAAAGTCAATGTCCACACTTTGCATTCCTTTTTCTCTGCTTCATTTACCAAACGTGGTAAAAGAACGAACATTAGATTGAAGAGGTGAAATAGGGTATAGGTTGTAGGTTCAGGTTAAGAACTTAATCAGAAGCACTCCTGCTTCCAGACATGAACTCTCTTCGCCACTCCAGACAGAGTGGGTAGTGTGCCCCTGGATAGGCCTCTCTCACGAGCCCTAGCAGCCAGGGCATCACACAGAACCTTGGTACAGTCTCTGCCACTGACCTTCCCAAAGGTGGAGATACGATCAGTCCAGAATCCTCTCACTTTAGGATAAAGCACCCGGATCTCTTCTCAAAGTAGCAACTTGTGAAATCAGGCAACTGACGGGCGATCACTGCTCAGCCTTTCAGTAGTGATAGGTCCTTCAATAAAGTTCAGGCCTCCCCTCATGCTGGGTGCTCTCCAGACAGGTACTCCATTTGACGGCTTCCTCCCTCTTGGACGGATAGCGCAGGACCACTTCAGCAAGGCAGACCCAGTCTGACTACTACGCCTGCTCAGCAGGGCACGACTCCAGACCAATGTGGTCCCGGAGTCAGAAAACTCTGAATACGCACCTCCGGCCAGGAGGGCCACACACAGGGGTGGTGGGATGACTGCCCAGGGCGGACGACGACGACCCAGCACCCGTGACGTCTGTCCCTTAAATACCCCTCCCCAGCATGCACAGCGAGGCAATCATCCCTCACTGATTGGCCGCTGAGAAAGGATACCGAACACACCTGGATTGGACTGCTGCCACCCTTGGCCTGGGGTGGAACTGACACCCAAGACAACAATAGTGGTCTCCTGCAGTACAGCCACGGCTGGAACAGAGGTCCAAATCTAAAAACAAAATAGGTCAGAGGTAACTAATCCTCTGACTAACCTCTAAATTTAAAGCAGGGCCAGCAAAGAAAATAGCTGCCCGCTACAACTGTATTTCATATTTTATGCTATTTCTTCTCTTTACAGTCATGTGAAAAGTAAGCACACCCCATGGTGACTTTTACATATTTGAACTGGCATATTATATACTTGAATAATGACATGTAATACTAACATTTTGTATTTGTTTCCATACTAAATTAACTAAATACAGATTTGTCATATGGGAAAAGTAAGTTCACCCATACATTTACTACCACCTCAATGAAACCATAATCAGGCATTTCAGATTAGGTGTCAGCCCCATTCATTTACATAGGATAGTTTGGCAAGGGTTACCTTCTTTCAAAGTCAGCCTATTGCTTTAAATTGACTGCATCTCAATGCAAAGCATTGTGTCCGCAGCAACGTGTCTTCACCATAGAGGAACCATGAGTGCTTGTAGGTAGGCATACAGGGGGCAGTAAAAATGCAGATCAGAAAGAAAGTCAGAAAGAAGTTTGTGGCCACCTATAAATCTGGCAAGGGATCTTTTTAACCACTTCCAGACCGCTGTACGCATATATGCGTCCACACTTTAAAGATTGATATCTCGGTAACGGCAGCAGCTGCTGTCAGCGGTTCTGTTAACGATAACGGCGGTCTCCGCGGCGGATTCGCCGCGAGATCGCCGTTATCGGCGGCGGGAGAGGGCCCCCCCCCCCTCCCGCCGCTCTCCTTGAATAATGACAGCGGCGCCGCTTACCGGAGCCGTCGGTAGCGGCGGAGGAGATCGGGACTGCTCGGCAGCTGAGCGGGGTTACGAGTGAAGGAAAATCTCCTTCACCCGTCCCCATATCTCTGCTGGGCGGAAGTGACATCAAAACGTCAGTCCCGCCCAGCCTCTTAAAGAAACATTTTTTTTTTGTCATTTGAAAAAATTACATTTTCAAATTATTTTTTTGCATTTAAGCCTAAATATGAGATCTGAGGTCTTTTTGACCCCAGATCTCATATTTAAGAGGACCTGTCATGCTTTTTTCTATTACAAGGGATGTTTACATTCCTTGTAATAGGAATAAAAGTGATCATTTTTTTTTTTTTATTTCAGTGTAAAAAATAATAAAATAATTAAAAAAAAATAAGAAAAAAAAAAAAATAATTTTTAAAGCGCCCCGTCCCGACGAGCTCGCGCGCAGAAGTGAACGCATACGCGAGTAGCGCCCGCATATGAAAACGGTGTTCAAATCACACAAGTGAGGTATCGCCGCGATCGTTAGAGCAAGAGCAATAATTCTAGCCCTAGGCCTAATCTGTAACTCAAAAAATGCAACATGTAGAATTTTTTATACGTCGCCTATCGAGATTTTTAAGGGTAAAAGTTTGACGCCATGCCACGAGCGGGCGCAATTTGTAAGCGTGACATGTTGGGTATCATTTTACTCGGCGTAACATTATCTTTCACAATACATAAAAAAATTTAGCCAAATTTATTGCGGTCTTATTTTTTAATTAAAAAAAGTGATTTTTTTCCAAAAAAAGTGCGCTTGTAGGACAGCTGCGCAAATATGGTGTGACAAAAAGTATTGCAATGATCGCCATTTTATTCTCTACGGTATTAGAAAAAAATAAATATATAATGTTTGGGGGTTTTGAGTAATTTTCGAGCAAAAAAAAATGTTTTAGTCTTGTAAACACCAAATCTGAAAAACACCCAAAGTAGAGAAGTGGTTAAAAATTGCAAATGTAGCGCCGGGCCACTTTCAGGGCCAGTGCTATGTTAAATTTCGGGGAAAGATTCAGAGAAAGAGTTGGCTCTGAGTTTGTTTGTTTAAATTTGGGTCTCTGCTCTAGCTTGGCTGTGCTGTGGGCTGTCCTTTTGTCAGGGGACTCGGGTCACCCCCCGGACGACAGGTGGCGTGGTCAAGTGCTGAGTGCCACTCCTTAGCAGCCAGTCGGGGTTGGCTGCCTCACTGTGCATGCTGGGGAGGGGTATAAAGGGGGCAGACGCCATTACCGCGAGGTTCTTCTTCGTGTGGCGCCCACCATTGGGGTAGCCATTCCACGACACCCCTGCATATGGCCCTCCTGGCCGGGGTGTGCGTGGGCAGCAGTGTTCCTGGTTCCGGGACCACGTTGGCCCGGAGCAATTGATCCACTGTGCGGGCCCAGTAGTCGACTGGGTCCCCAATCTGGAGGGGGTCCCGAGCTGTCCGTCCAATTGGAGGAAGCTGACCGATGAGGAGTCAGTCCGGGGGATACCACGCACGAGGCTGGTGTTCCAGGAGGGGCCTGTCCATTCATCGGGGGGACCACCTGAGTTCTGACAGGCTGGATGTTGGTCTCCTGTTGCTTCTAATTGTGCAAAACTACCTGAAGGAGATCCGGGTGCTGAATCTACTAAGAGAGGATTCCGGACCATAGGAGGGTCTGTGGCAGAGACTTAATCCTAAGTTCAAGTGACACTCTGGCTGCCAGGCTGGGGAGAGAGGCTTGTCCAGGTGCGCTATACCCACTCCGGCTGGAGTGGCGAAGTAAAGTGTCGTTGGAAGCAGGACTGTTTCCCGTGTTCAGTTATACCTGGATCTACGGTCTCCTATTTGCTATGCCTTCACCTCTCTACTGTTTAACCGTTTACCCGGCTGGGTAATAAAAGCACAAAAAAGACACCTGTTGTGTTTACATTCCATTAACCTCAACTCTCATCAAGTACCCTAGACGGCGGAGATACAGAGATAACATGCCACCCAAAACAAACCAGTAGCTCCTTCGGGGGTAGTGCTACACAAAATTATTTAAAAACAATAATTACACTGTAAAGAAAATAATTTACAAGTGGCAGAGATTTCAAACTAATGCTAATTTGTCTGAGACTGGTTAGCTCAACTATTCATGACTATGGTATACCAGAATTCACCCTGACCGCTAAAGCCCCTTTACAGTTAATACCCCCCACTTAACCTTTAATAAATAATGAGACCACTACTTAATGTTGGAGTAAAAACTGGCCGTAGCAGCCTCCTTTATTTTAAATACTCTTTAAATAATCATAAATAACCAATAACAAAAACCAATAACACATAGAGAAAAAACACTTATTTCCTGAGATAATAACCTCTCTAACATGGTGCTGGACTTTGCAGGACCCATTAACCATTAACTCGTTAACCTTTAAACTTTGTAACTATGTAACACTTTTTTGGCACTGCGGTGTCCTAACCTCTGGTCATAGGCCTCAAGCCGAAGCTGGCTCAAAGACGACCATTGACCGCAGTGCCCCCATTCACCAACCTTCCAGCTACATTAGTAGACTGGCAACTAGAAACCCCTTCAGGACCCCTCCCACCGCTGGGTACTGGCGTCCATCTTTGGGGTAATATCTTCTCCAGCAAAGTCCAAAAACACCCGCCACTGCCACGACAACGTGATCCTTAAACCTGAAAGAAAAGAAAACACCAAAACAGCACCAAACCACATACCAATTTATCCATATACCATCAATACCGTAATCAATAAAAACCCCAGAATAAAGGGAGGGTGGGTGGGAACTTCGCTCCCCCACGCTGCCACTGCCCGGGAAACTGAGGGTAAGAGATATCTGTGATCTCTCCTCCCCTCCTCTGCTCCTCCCCCCACAGCTACTAGGGTTTCTGTTAACCCTGTCATGGCCGGCCCTACACTGACTTCCAGTTGCTCCGGGCCTCACTTGACTATGGTTTACCAGAATTCACCCTGACCGCTAAAGCCCCTTTACAGTTAATACCCCCACTTAACCTTTAATAAATAATGAGACCACTACTTAATGTTGGAGTAAAAACTGGCCGTAGCAGCCTCCTTTATTTTAAATACTCTTTAAATAATCATAAATAACCAATAACAAAAACCAATAACACATAGAGAAAAAACACTTATTTCCTGAGATAATAACCTCTCTAACATGGTGCTGGACTTTGCAGGACCCATTAACCATTAACTTGTTAACCTCTAAACTTTGTAACTATGTAACACTTTTTTGGCACTGCGGTGTCCTAACCTCTGGTCATAGGCCTCAAGTCGAAGCTGGCTCAAAGACGACCATTGACCGCAGTGCCCCCATTCACCAACCTTCCAGCTACATTAGTAGACTGGCAACTAGAAACCCCCTCAGGACCCCTCCCACTGCTGGGTACTGGCGTCCATCTTTGGGGTAATATCTTCTCCTGCAAAGTCCAAAAACACCCGCCACCAGCACCCAAAGGTAACCCCTTACCTATGGGAGCACCTCCACACCCTCATCGCTTGCTGTACCCCCTCCTCTAAACGCAACACCCACATATCAATCCCCACGTCCGTGAGGTGAACACCATCACTCCTGAGGTATCTCCATGTGTCCACTTCCAATTCGGGGTGCCGAACCACTAGCCCCCCGTTCCTGAGCACAAACCGCCCCACATTTCTGTTTATCTTCCTGCGCGCCCGATTCACCCCCTCTACCGACCTGGCCATCCTCCATGTTGACCTGGCCACCATGTCTGACCACACCACTATCGTATCCGGAAAGGACATCCGGATCCGCTGAAAGTCAAATTTAATGTCCCGTGCTATCTCCATCATCGATCTCACTCCAAGATCATTCCCCCCGGCGTGAATAACCAGAACCTCCGGTGGCCTGTCCAGCCGTGCAAATTTGTGCACCTCCGGCACCACCTTGCTCCATAACATCCCGGGGACCCCCAACCACCTTACACTCGCCTCCTGTCTCGATATTCCCAGCTGGCGACCGGTCGGGCGATCGTCCGCCCGTCTGGCCCCCCGAACCACATAGGAGTGGCCCATTATCCAGACCAAAAGCGGTCCAGTACCTGAAAAACAGTAAACAAAAAACACGTCACCAACATACCCACATAGAGATAACCCGCTTTTGAGTAATCACTGTCACCCCTTTGCCCCTTAACTCAAAACCAACTCCCAGACCCTCAACCCAAACTAGCCACCAGCTGCGGCCTAACATATAATCGAAAACGCCTGGATTCCCAACGCCCTATCCTCTTTATTGCCTCTTCACCCAGTCCATTCCTTGCCCCCTCCTTGCCTCCCCTGATCCTAAAGGAATGAGCCGAGAACTCCTTTGCCACCAGGCCCAATGCCCCCAGACACTTCCTAAACACTGCCACAAACTGATATCGTGACATCGGGGACCCATTTTCGTGTACCAAAAAGGCGCCCCCCACCCCCGGACGGATGTCCAGGTAGTCCCTTACCAGCCCGACCGGGCACAACTCCGACCCTTCAATTGGGAACACGTGAACCGCCCTTCCCTTGCCACTCTGATCCGTTTTGGACCTTCTGAGCCACAACGTGACCCCCTCCGGGGTCCAATCGACATCCGAGACTCCCATGCCCCCCTGGACCAATTTCGACGGGCTCACCAGCTCGCCCACCCTAAAGGCCCCAAAAAATGCCAGCGCGAATGCCGCGCGGAACAATGTAACTTCAAACCTGGATGAACATATTGCCCCCACTTTAGCCAGGATTCCTCTCAAAACTTCGAAAGACACCGGGCGGCGAGCGTCAGGTCGCCGCCCCTGTTTCCTGTACCCTTTCAGAGCTTGTCGCACCCAGAAGTCCTTTGTAAGATCCGGCCACCCTTGCCATTTGAACAGAAATGCCAACCCGGCCAATTTCTTATCCAACGCCGACGGCGACACTCCCGCTTCCATGTTTCTAGACAAAAAATACAGAACCAGTGTCCTCACCTCCGGTCCCGAAAGGTGCACCTCCGATTCCCTCACCAAATCGCTCCACTCCGACCATACCTTCTCATAGGCCGCCCAAGTACCCTCACTCAACGATTTCCTAATCCAGGTGGAGATTGTTCCAATGGAATCTGCCACAGCCACTCCGGACAAGGGACCCCCCGTTCCTCTGCCTCCGGCACCAGCTCCCGGAACCTGTCCCACTGAAACCGAGACAAAGCGTCAGCCACGACATTGTCCACACCTGGCAAGTGCACCGCATACACAAACACATTCAGCTGCATACAGCGCAGCACCAAGTGTCTCGGGAGACGAATCACTGGGGGAGAAGACGCGGTAACTCGATTGATCACCTGCACGACCCCCAAGTTATCCCCATGGAAGCGCACCTTCCGATCCCGGAAAGACGTGCCCCATAACTCAACCGACAGCACCACTGGAAACAGCTCCAGTAGTACCAGATTCTTTGTAAAGCCCGCGGTCACCCAAGACTGCAGCCAAGAGCCAGCGCTCCACTGACCCTGAAAGAAGGCACCAAAGCCCGCACCCCCGGCCGCATCCGTATACAGCTCCAGGTCAAAATTGCTGACTGGGCCGGACATCCATAAGGCCCTGCCGTTAAAACCCTCTAGAAAAGAGTGCCATACCCGCAGGTCCTCCCTATGCTCCTTCACGAGCCGCACATAGTGATTGGGCAACCTAACACCCGCAGTGCTAGCCGACAGCCGTCGACAAAAAACCCTCCCCATCGGGATGATCCTGCAGGCAAAATTTAACTTACCCAACAATGACTGCAAAGCCCGCAGCTGCACCTTATGCACTCCAATCATACCCCTGACCTCCGCCTTGAGGCCTTCTAGCTTATCCTGCGGCAAACGGCATTCCATCTTCTCGGCGTCTATGACTATGCCCAGGAACTGAATGACAGACCTAGGACCTTCCGTCTTTTCGGGCGCCAAAGGCACCCCAAAACGTTCCGCTATGTGTTCTAGCGTAGATAACAAAACCGCACAAATCCGTGACCCCCCCGGGCCAATGCAGAGAAAGTCATCCAGATAGTGGATGACTGAATTCACTCCCGCCACGTCTCGTACCACCCATTCCAAAAAGGAACTGAATTGTTCGAACAACGCACAGGATACCGAGCAGCCCATGGGCAGACATTTGTCCACATAGAACTCCCCTTCCCAGTGACACCCCAACAACCTGAAGCTGTCCGGGTGCACCGGCAACAGCCGGAAGGCCGCCTCGATGTCCGACTTGGCCATCAACGCCCCCCGGCCGTACTTCCTGACCCATCCCACCGCCGCGTCAAACGATGTGTAGCACACCGAACAATCACCCGCATCAATCGCATCATTGACCGACCCCCCTTTCGGAAATGAGAGGTGGTGAATGAGTCTGAACTTGTTTGGTTCCTTCTTCGGTACCACCCCCAACGGTGATACCACCAGACCCTCCAAAGGGGGGGATTCAAACGGGCCCCCATGCGGCCTAGCCCCACTTCCTTCCGTAGTTTCTCAGAAACCACTTCCGGGTGTTGGAGAGCCGAATGCAAATTCTTGGACAGCGGCGGAACCACCGTCAAGCTACAAGGAATACGGAACCCAACAGTAAAACCTTCCTCCAGGAGCTGAGCCGCCGCTCTGTCCGGATACCTACCGAGAAACGGCAGCATCCTTCTCACCATCACCGGGGTGCTCCCTCTTACCTGAAGAATCCCCGGGACGTCCCTTGCCCTGCTTGAAGCAGCGGGAAGAGGGGTGATTACCCCCACACCCGGAGCACTCATGCTTGTATCGGCACGACCCCCCAAACTTGCAGCTACCCTCGTTGAACTGCCAACAAACCCCCTTTTTCTTTCCGGCCGACTGTCCCAGGGAAGAGGCTCCGCCGCCCCCCCCTGATAAAACGGCGCCGACGTCCTCGGAGCCGTCATAAGCCGCATCCAAAGGCTGATGTCCTTGGCGTCCCACCGAATTTCCGGCCTGATCGCCCGACGTTGCCTGAACTGTTCGTCATATCTAAGCCAACCTGTGCCACCATAGCACCTGTAGGCCTCACTGATCGCCTCCTGGTAACTGAAGAGCGCCGAGCAGTGCTCAGGGTTCTTCTCGCCAATCACACTGGCCAAAATGGAATACGCCTGCGACCAGTTTGCAAACGTGCGAGGTATTAGCCTGTACCTCCTCTTCTCCTCATCTTCCTTCTTAGAATCCTCTGGTTTTACCCTGTCCAAATTGAATTTTTCCAGCGGTAACAGCGCGAATATCTCCACGTACTCGCTCTTCCAGATCTTTTCCCGTACCTCCTGTTTCAGATGCGACCCCAGCGGCGCATCGTAACAGGTGTAAACCTGTCCCCTGGCCTCATCCGCTAACCGTACCAAATCCCGTTTCTTAGAAGCGGCCCCCCGCCGACTTGGCGGTAACCTCCGGCTGCACCGATGCCCCGGCCCCCAAGCCGCCCCCACTTGCCTCCTTTCCAGCTACCACCAACGGCGTAGTGGCAGCCGCCACTGCCGCCGCGGCCACCCCCGTAGCTCCCCCGACCGGCCCCCAAGCCGCCGCCGGGCTTGCGGGTGGTCTGTCACCCCCTTTAAGCTGACTAACCAGCACCTCCAACCCCGACAGAAATCGCTGCAAACCCACATCACCTCCAGCAATCCCCACCCGAGCATCCGTAACCTGGGACGCCGGTGCAATAACCACATTCCTCTCAACCACATCAACACATTGCACATCAGAAACATCAGTGTAAATGGACTTACCGGGCTGCGTGGAAGCAATCCCATCAGCCGAACGTCTCGCATCCCTCGTTGCTGGTACCGTCCTGGGCAAGACCTCGTCCTCCGATCCCGACCGCTCTCCCTCCGACCGATCCTCTTCCTCTGATGATGACCCACCGGGCGGCACGGTCCCGGAGGCCGAAGGCCCAGGGCCGAACTCACTCCCCCTGCGGGCCCTGGACCCGTGCACCGATTTAGCCGAAGCTTTCCTGCCAGGCGTAACCCTGCTGCTGCCGACGCTCTCCATCCCCTGCAAGTGGCTAGCCGCGGAAGCGGGGGGGCTAGCCACCGTGGCCTGCGATCCCACTCGCCGAGACCCCACCACCGGGCCCGTCACTGATTGATCCACACGCCAGGCGGGCAAGGCCGCCGCATCTGAGCCCCCTGGCCGTCCCCCCCTCGCACCCACACTACTCCTGGTGCCCCCGGCTGGGCCCTCCGAAACGGTACCAGCCGCACGCTTCGCGGGGGGGCCTGATGGGGCCCTGCTATGTCCGCTGTCTCCCCTCTGCCGTCCCGGGGATAGACTAGGTGAATACCGTCGGGGGGGGCGGGACGAGCGCGTCCGCGAGGCCCCCCGGCCTGTGCGATTAGGCCCCGACGGCGCTGGTCCTGCGCCTGTGTGATCTGGCCCCGATGCGGCCTGCACTGAGTCCCCGTGTGCCCGCACTGCCCCCCGGACCGAGCGTTCCCCCCGCACCGCACCTGTGTGTTCCGGCCCCGACGCTGCTTGTCCGTCTTGGATGCGTCCAGGCCCCGACGCCATGTGCTCAGTGTCCCCTCCGTCCTGTGGGATGAGCATTCCCAGCTGCTGCTGCAGCCAGTCCTCCCCCCGGATGGCCGCCTCCGCCCTCAGTCACGTGAATAAAGCCTCAATAGCTGCCATAACCGACGCCGTTCCTACCTGGGGCCAGCGAATTCACTGCAGGCTGAGCAGACACAACAGCAACTTCGCTCCCCCACGCTGCCACTGCCCGGGAAACTGAGGGTAAGAGATATTTGTGATCTCTCCTCCCCTCCTCTGCTCCTCCCCCCACAGCTACTAGGGTTTCTGTTAACCCTGTCATGGCCGGCCCTACACTGACTTCCAGTTGCTCCGGGCCTCACTGACCAAGAGCTGACCATCTGATGCAAAAGAAAAGTCTGCAGAATTTCACCCCTAAATCTACAGGTAACTCTTACAACGGTGGTTGGCAAAACACATGCATCTTGCCCAGACTTAAAATAAAAAAACACCAAAAAGAACACACCAGACTTTTCATTGAGCCAAAGAGTGACTGTGATTGTGTGCCTGGCTGTGTGGGGCAATTACTGAGAAAAATAACCCAGACAATTTGCAACTTCTCCTTTGGGGGTAGCGCTACACACTCAATTTATTGCACACAATTTCATCAGCATCGTAATTGCAACAATAGTTCTATTTGACTATCCAAAATAAACTTGCTTGAAAAAGTGCCTTATGCCATCTCTTTACGCAACATCTTAGATTCCCAGTATGCTTTGCAGTTTCTCTGCTGCTGTTTACTTTTAATTTCTAAGGACTATATATCTATGGTACTGTGGTACCTTGATGCCTGCAAGCAGCAATTCCTATACTGACTCCACCTCCTGAAACTCCTCCTCTCAGCACTTCTGTAAGTTCAGAAGACAGGCTCTGTGAAATGTGTGACACAGCAGTGCCTACTCACAGGGCATTGTGAATATGTGTCACAGAATTCAAGGAAGAGAGGCCCAGATTCACAATGGAGATACGACGGTGTATCTCCAGATACGCCGTCGTATCTCAGCGTTGTGTCGTCGTATCTATGCGACTGATTCTTAGAATCAGTTACGCATAGATATCCATTAGATCCGACAGGTGTAAGTCTCTTACGCCGTCGGATCTTAACTGCAATTTTTTTTTTGCCCGCTAGGTGGTGCTTCCGTCGATTTCCCCATCGAGTATGCAAATTAGCTAGATACGCGAATTCCCGAACGTACGTGCGGCCGACGCAGTAAAGTTATGACGTTTACGTTAGGCTTTTCCCAGCGTAAAGTTGCCCCTGGGTCTATGAGGCGCAGTCAATGTTAAGTATGGCCGTCGTTCCCGTGTCGAAAATTAAAAAAATTGCATTGTTTGTTTAAGTCGTCCGTGAATGGTGCTGGACGTAATTTACGTCCACGTCAAAACCAATGACGTCCTTGCAACGTTATCTAGAGCAATGCACGCTGGGATATTTTAGGGATGGCGCATGCGCAGTTCGTTCGGCGCGGGGAAGCGCTTCATTTAAATGATACACGCCCCCTACCCGCCGAATTTGAATTCCGCCGGGTGATTTACGTTACGCCGCCGCTACTTTACACGCAAGTGCTTTGTGAATAAAGTACTTGCCTAAAAAACTTGCGGCGGTGTAACGTAAATCAGATACGTTACGCCCGCCCGCCCAAATTTACGCCCATATACGTGAATCTGCCCCTAAATGTTTAAGGGATCTTCACAAAGTAAAGCCATTGCCAGTAAAGCGCTTGCTATTAAAATACCAATATCCTATGGGGGCCAAACCTGTTTCTGCTTCACAAAGTAATAGGAATTGATTAATAGGAGTAATTAGAAATAATTAAAATACAATGTGGAAATAAAAACAGTATTTTACAAAAGTGAGTACACCCCTCACATTTTTGTAAATATTTTATTATATCTTTTCATGTGACAACACTGAGTGTCGGTTCACACTACAGCGACATGAAAGTCGGTATGATCAACTTCGAGGCGCCTCCAGGACAGACAACTTTGCCAGTGGCCTATCCAAACAATAATCAGCATCTGTGGGAGGGTGGAGTTTGCCTGAGAAAACTAGTTTCTCTTCCTGTAAAGTTGCTTCAGTTAAGACAGTGATCGACTTTGGAGGCAACTTCCATTGAAATTAATGGGTACAAGTTGCCTAGAAGTTGCCTAGAAGTTGCCTTGAAGTGGTAGAGGAACCTTTTCTGAAGTCGGAGCGACTTCAGTAGTGTACATTAATATGGATCTCATTCACGCACGACTTGAGGCGACTTGGGGTGACACAAGTCGGATACCAAGTCACGGTAGTGTGAACCTGCACTGAAGAAGCGACACTTTGCTACAATGTAAAGTAGTGAGTGTACAGCTTGTATAACAGTGTACATTTGCTGTCCTCTCAAAATAACTCAACACACAGTCTAAACCATTGGCAACAAAAGTGAGTACACCTCTAAGTGAAACACCCTCCCGCTGTCATGTGACTCGTTAGTGTTACAAGGTCTCAGGTGTGAATGGGGAGCAGGTGTGTTAAATTTGGTGTTATCACTCTCACTCTCATACTGGTCACTGGAAGGAAGTTGCTCTACATAAAGATGGCCAAGGCTATAAGAAGATGGCCAAAACCCTGAAATTGAGCTGCAGCATGGTGGCCAAGACCATACAGCGGTTTAACAGGACAGGTTCCACTCAGAACAGACCTCACCATGGTCGACCAAAGACGTTGAGTGCACATGCTCAGTGTCATATCCAGAGGTTGACTTTGGGAAATAGATAATTTCTTGTGTTGTCACATGAAAAGATATACCATATATACTCGAGTTTACACTGAACACTGAACACAGTGTCTGCTGGGAAACTGAGTCCAAGGAAGAGAGGACCTTTGTGATAGGTGTTTGACACTGTGTTCGGCTACCGCCTATCACAGACCAAGAGGAAGCCGCGACTTTTGAAAAATGGACGCCCGCGACCCAACAGGTATCACAGAACGAATGGGACCAGCAGAAAGTCGTGACTTTTGAAAAATGGATGCCCGCAGCCTGTCAAGAATACAGGTACACTGAGGCTGCAATGGGCACAGCGAGAATTGGAACAGTCAGGTTACAATGGGCACAGTAAGGCTACAATGAGCATATTGATAATAGCCACAGTAAGGCTGCAATGGGCACAGTAAGGCTGCAATGGGCACAGTAAGGCTGCAATGGATACAGTGAAAATGAGCACAGTAAGGCTGCAATGGGCACAGTAAGGCTACAATGGGCACAGTGAGAATAGGCACAGTAAGGCTGCAATGGGCACAGTAAGACTGCAATGGGCATAGTGAGAATGGGCACAGTAAGGCTACAATGGGCACAGTGAGAATGGACACAGTAAGGATGCAAATGGGCACAGTGAGGCGTGCAAATGGGCACAGTGAAGTTGCAAATGGGCATTGTTGACCCTCTTTTCCGCTTACAGTAGCTGCTGCATTCTCACCCTAGGCTTATACTCGAGTCAATAAGTTTTCCCAGTTTTTTATGGTAAATTATCACCCTAGGCTTACACTTGAGTATATACGGTAATAAATTATTTACAAAAATGTGAGGGGTGTATTCACTTTTATGAGATACAGTTGTGATAGTACAGTTCCCTGCCCTGGTAATGGTCACCCAGGATTCTAAAATAGGCAGGTTGAGGGGCTCCATGGTTATTTAATGTGGAGAAATATGCTTGATCAGTTTCCTCCAAAGTTTGTAAAATCCACTTGGGGACCTGGAGCCCGGAGATTCTATAGCAATATGGGTGGGATGGAATCTCCAATCCTGGGGCTGGGTTTTGGAAACAGCCAGGAGTCTGGCTGGTTGATTGAGCAGGTGGGTCCTGGGCTTATAGTAGAGTCAGGACCAGTGTTCTGGGCTCCACCCTCCCAAGGAGTCCAGGAAAGCAAGGGAGAAGCATGCATGTCTGCATGGTATAGACAGAGTGCCCAAAGCTGTGGGCTAAGCAGCACAGAAGCTGAGAGAAGGTACAGGGGGCCAAATTCTCAAAAGAGATACGCGGACTTAACTAAAGTTTTCTAAATTTACACGGCGCGTATCTTTGCGCCCGATCTTCAAAACGAGTTAAGCCTAGATTTCCGGATTTTCCGTCCTACCTAAAATAGTTACACCTGCGCATCCCCGGGCGCAAATTACGCTAGTCTCGCCGCTGTTTTTGATAGGCAAAGATGCAAATGAGGGAGTTAGGGCGATCTTCAAAATTAAGTGTGTGCGGCGTATTTTCCGCCCTGTTGCGCACCTGTAAATTTCCACATTATAAAAGCAGCCCTAATTTTACACATGCCGTGGAAGGGTTTGCTGAAGGTAGTGACTAGAGCTATAGTTGTGAAGGATCTGTCTGGAAAAATGCCTGGGGCATCAATGATTCTGACGGCACTTGCCACCTTACAGGCACAAAGGAGGAGGAGGGCACAGAGGAGGAGGATGAGGGCACAGGAGAGAGTTTATCGGCCACGGCGTGATCTGTTTCAAATGCCAGATTATGAAGTGTATGGCAACTACAGGTTTGATAGGGAAGCCATCCTGGAGATCACCCAACTACTTATGGAGGATCTTATCACCCCAACCAGACGCTCCCATGCCCTGCCACCTCTACATAAAGTTATGGCAACCCTCCATTTTTTATCTACAGGCTCATTCCAGCGTGCATCTGGAGGTCTGGCTGGGATGGTGCAGTCGACAATGAGCCGATGTGTCCATCAGGTGGTCCCTGCCATACTGCGGCGCATGATCAACCAATTTGTCAAGCCCACCCAGGAGAAGCAGCGTCTGCAAGCCATGACTGACTTTTACAGCATTGCTGGCTTCCCAAGGACCGTCGGGGCGATAGATTGCACGCATGTGGCACTACAGAACCCCCATGAAACTGAACACCTGTTCAGAAACAGAAAAGGGTGGCATTCCATCAACGTCCAGATGATTGTAGATGCCCATGGCCTCATCTGGCACGTTTGTGCCAAGTTTCCAGGGTCATGCCACGACAGTTTTATTCTACGGCAGACCAAGATCTACCAAGACTTGGAGATGAACATTTATGGAGACAGCTGGCTGATTGGTGAGTGACATTGGTGTCAGGTATGCCCCCCCCATGATGCAGACATCACAAGGGGCACATGCATGACTAATATCCTCCTGTCTTTTCCCTTACAGGTGACTCTGGATATGCTTTGGGACCCCATCTCATGACCCCTTTTAGGAACCCCCAAACACCCGGAGAACGGAAATTCAACGAGGTGCACATCCACACCCGGTCAATAGTAGAGCGGACATTTGGCCTTCTCAAGTCCAGATTCAGATGCCTTGACAAGACTGGGGGTACACTCTTGTATTCCCCAGACTTTGTCTGTCAAATTATTGGGGCATGTTGCATCCTCCATAATTTTGCTCTGAGAAGGGGCCTGCATGTTGAGATATGTCCTGACCTAACCCCCCACCCAGGCAATCCCCAACCACCTCTACCCGGTCTGCTGAGGGCCAGGCAATAAGGAGACAACTGGCTGAAGGCATCTTTGCCCAGTAAATGGACCTTAATTATCTTTATTTTTTTGGTTTGCCAACAAAAAATCACAGAGATTATGTGACCTTTAAACATTTACTTTGCACATAAAATGCACATTACTTATATGACAATGAGAATGTCTTTTTTTTCACAAAACGCACATTAATTATCTCACAATGAGAATGCATGAATGCACGCCACTGTGGTCCCTAGCACAGACACATCACATGCACATCGAATTGGATTAGATCCAAGTACCCCCCCCTTTGGTACTTGGGAGCAGTAACGCCCCGCCACGGCTCCAATTATGTCACTGTGCATTCATACACCATTCAGGAACCTGGGATGACTTCTCCCTGGTCCTGGGGATCCCTACTCCACCAAAACTGAGGGTGACACCCTTATGTTATCAGGAATGCCACCCCCCCCCCCCACATTCACACATCATTCACACACATAAACCAAATCATAAGTACAGTATAATAAAAAAAGATAAAATCAAAAATCAAAAGTACCCCTGCAACTTAGTGATGTTGCCGAGTGCTCCTTCTGGGCTGACCACGGGCACGGGCACGGCCACGGGCACGGCTAACTGGGGGATCTTCACGGGGGGGGTCTGTGCAGGGGAGGGATTATCTTCACGGGGGGGGTCTGTGCAGGGGAAGAAGGAGCCTCCCCTGGTGTCTGTCCTCCTGCTGGCCTGCCCTCCAAGGCCACGGCTATCCGTGTCAGACAGGCAGTGATGTCAGCCGTATTAGCCTGGCCAGCCCGGGTATTGGCCTGCACAGCCCAGGTATTGGCCTGCACAGCCTGGGTCAGGGCAGTCACCTCCTGGGCCACGCCTGTTGTGGCGTTCTTCAGGTCCCACAAACAGGTGATGACCCCCACTGAGTTGGTGGCCACGTCACCCAGTGACTCCCTCATTAAACCCAGGCTGTGCTCCACCTTGCTCATTGTTTTTTTAATTTCACCCAGACTGCGGGTCTGCCGGGCATTGTCCCTCAGCAGACTGACTGGCAGACGCTCAAACCCCCCCCTGGTTTCCGGGGTCGGCCTCCTACTTGCCCCTGAGGCTTGTGGCCTTGGAGGAGGGGTTGGAGTGACCCATGGGGGCTGCTGCATGTTGGAGGAGGGTTGGGAGGGGCCACCCCTGATGGTGGCATGACTGCTGGGAGCCTCTGGGGTACCCTCAGGGGATGACTCAAAGGTCCTATCTTGGCCCATCAGGATTCGCTGGCCAATATCAATATTCTCATCTTCCTCCCCCTCATCCTCCTCCCACTCAACATCCAAATTAGGGGAGTTGTGGGCACTCCCCTCCCATGGCGAATCCTGCCCTTCTTGGGACTCAGCATCAGCCTGTCTTGGGGGTGGTGCAGCAGCCTGCCCTGATGGGCCAGCAACCTCCTGCCCTGATGGGGCTGCCACCTCCTGCCCTGATGGGGCTGCCACCTCCTGGGCTGATGACCCAGCAACCTCCTGGGCTGATGGGGCTGCAACCTCCTGGCCATCTGGGGAGGACACAAAACAATCACAGGTTGGTGGATCCACACACTTGGCACATCTTCCCTTCCCCCACCCACACATGCTAATCACCAGATATAAAAAATTAAAAACTTACCTGTCCTCACAGGAGCATCAGAGTCAAAGCCAGGCAGGCCCACCACCTGCTGTGGGTGGAAACACTGGGCCACTGCCCATTCCTCCTCACTCATCCTGACTGGGCAGGGTCCCCCTCCTCCAGTGCCCCTGGTATGGGCATGCAGCGTTGCCAGCTTGTTCCGGGACACGCTCTTCAAATCGTTTATTTTTTTTTGAACTCCAGCGATAGTCCTGGTCTCCCCCTCCCCGCCGCATTGATCCGATCGGTGATCTTTTTAAGGATCTCCTTCCTCCTGGCCGGGGTGGTGTTGTGGCTCTCAGGGCCATGGAGAAAGCGCCCATATTTTATGATGCCCTGAGCAAGAATATGCTTCTCTGCCACTGTAAAATTTAGCTTCCTGCGCTTGGTGGCCATCACAGACACCACCCAGCTACAGGAAACTCACCCAAAAAACAATCAACAATACACACACAACAAAGAGAAAAAAAAACAGCAAAAAAAAAAAAAAAAAACACAAACAGACAGCTACTATAAATTCAAAAACAAACAGGCAAAAAAGGGAAACAAAAAACAATCACACAACAAAAAAGAAACACTTATCAAAAACAAACTGGCAAAAAAGGGAAACAAAAAACAATCACACACCAAAAAACAAACACTTATCAAAAACAAACAGGCAAACAATCAAAACAAATAACAAATTAGCAAAAACAAACACCAACTATACTCTACAACAACTTTTCTCACAAACAAATCTTACCAACAAACACTGGCAAACGTTCAAAGCAGAAGCAACTTGCTTTAGGAAGGGAACACAGGGAAATACTTTTGCAAGGGAAGTGTGTTTGACTGGGGCTATTTAGACACAGGGCGATCCTCAAACTAAGTACGCTTGGCCTTTTACCTATCTCACTGATTGCGATGAGCAAAGTTCTGCACATGCCTAGTGAGGTCCAGATTTGTGCGCGCATGCGCAGTACGGCCGGCCCTTCATTTGCATGGGGTCACTGCTCATTACAATGAAGCACGCCCACTTCATTCCCACTTCCCATAACCACGCCGTACGCAAATGCGCTGTGGATACGGCACTTACGACACCAACTTAGGGCGCCGTAACTTAAATGACATAAGTTAGGTAATACTAAATTTGCACAGCTTTTTGAGAATTTGGCCCAGTGATTTGTACAGGAACTTTGGTACATGGCCAAAAGGGCTGAAGTGTAAAGCCTAAGTGGCTGTATTTCTGAAGAGAGCCAGGTGGCTCTGAATTTACGGTTGATTACTTTATTGCTGTAGCAACTTGAAACCCCCTGCGTGGGAATTCTGGATGGACGTTTTTCTTTCTTTTAATAAAAGTGGGTCAACAAGCCCTTATAAAGCACAACTGGCGTGGACTCTGCTCACTGGTATGCTCTAGTCTACACAGACCAGTGGCGTAATTATCATAGTCGCACCAGTCGCACTTGCGACCGGGCCCCTGAGTTTTGCCACTGTAGGGGGGCCCGTGCCGCCAGGGAGATAGTACATTAGTCATTTACCCAAACGGCTGCCCGCCCGCACTCGCGAGCACACTGCAGTCCCCGCCCACTCCGACCATCCTCGGCACAGTCCCCGCCCTCTCCACCAATCCTCTCTGCCCATCCTCTCCTCTCGCACTCAGCGCACAGTGCCTGCACGCTCCGCCCATTATCTCCTCCCACACTCACGGTACAGTACACGTGAGTGTACACACAGTCCCTGCCCGCTCTGCCGATCTCAGACTACGCCTGCACAAACTGGTACTCGCAGGCCCTGCCCATCCTCTCTGCTCGCCCAAGGAACACCTAGCAAGGTGGGGGAACCAAGAGATCTGCAAGTGAGTGGCACCCATCCCTCTAAATCAACAATGCCACCGATTTCCCCCCTACATCACCACCACTACTGCCACTGATGCTCACCCCACCACCACTACTGCCACTGAACCCCCCCCCCCCCACATCACCATCACTACTGCCACTGATGCCCACCCCACCACCACTACTACTGCCACTGATACCCCCACATCACTGCCACTGATCCCCCCACATCACTACCACTACTGCCACTGACCCCCCCCCACCACCAATACTGCCACTGACCCCCCCACATTACCACCACTACTGCCTCTGATCCCCCCCACATCACCACCACTACTGCCCTGATCCTCCCCACATCACCACCACTACTGCCCTGATCCCCCCCCACATCACCACCACTACTGCCCTGATCCCCCCCCACATCACCACCAATACTGCCTCTGATCCCCCCCCACATCACCATCACTACTGCCACTGATCCCCCCCACATCACCACCACTGCTACCACTGATGCCCCCCACATCACCACCACTACTGCCACTGATGCCCACCCCACCACCACTGCTGCCACTGATCCCATCCCCACCCAACCACCACTGCTGCCACTGATCACACCCCCACCCAACCACCACTGCTGCCACTGATCCCACCCCCCCACTGCTGTCACTCATCCCATCCCCCACAACCGATCCTATCCCTCCCCAACCACCACTGATCCCATCCCCCACCACCACCGCTGCCACTGATCCCCCCCACATCACCACCACTACTGCCACTGATCCCCCCCACATCACCACCACTACTACCACTGATGCCCCCTACATCACTACCACTACTGCCACTGATGCCCACCCCACCCAACCACCACTGCTGCCACTGATCCCATCCCCCACCACCACCGCTGCCACTGATGCCAGGGGCGTAACTACAGGGGTCACAATTGCAATAGCGCACATGTTGCCTCAAAACACCTGGATGGGGGGCATTTAGAGGAACAAATCCCCTCCATTTTTCTCCTGCCGCCACCAAAAGTCTGCTTCTTCTCCTCTCCCTCCGATAGACATTCAGTGACAGCAGGAGGAAAATAAAGAGGATTTGTTCCCCCTCCTATCTAGGTCCTGCTGCTTCCAGGATTAGTGAGAAGGGCCCTGGCCGGAGGTCAGGGGGGCCCTCCATGGTTTCTTGCACCGGGGCCCTGAAGGTTCTAGTTACGCCTCTGACACAGACGCTAAATAACCCCCAACATTACACATGATTTTAGGATTTGACCATAGAAACACTTTAAGTGAATTCAACCAACAAACTCAAAGATGAGGTTTACAAGCTGCGCGGCCCCTCCCTTGTGATTCACACAATGTTCGGTGACAGAGGCAAATCATTCAGTACAGTTTGGCAAGAAAGAGAGATGTTTGCTTAGACGGTGTAGTACATTCTCACACTACCTCAAGAGTTTTCATGTAGGGACATAGCTGGGGAAGGAAGGTCAGTTACAGTTTACATCTACACTCATTGCATTTGTCTGCCTTATCCGCTCATTTATTTTGTTGATTAGATGGTGAGAATAATGAGCTAACTAATGACATCTACACTGGTTTTGGCTTCACAAGAAACTATGGCCATCAAAGCATAATTCCTTTTTTTCTGCAAAACACGATCCAAATCTTTAAGATTATACAGATAATGATTCGCAAAACTATAATTATTTTTTACTGTGCTGCAACCTTGTCATTAATTTTAATTAAAAGTTTTCACTATAAAATGATAAATGTAAATTGTATACATTAATTTGGAACAACAATTGACAACATAAGATTATAAGAGCCGGTTCACACTGCGGCGGCACGACTTCGGGGGCGACTCTGCAAGTAGGTCCTGAAGACGACTTCAGAGGCGATTAGCAAAATTGCTTCTGTATAGAAGTCAATGCAAATCGCCCCGAGCCGCCCCCAAAGTCGTACAAGAACCTTTTTCTAAGTCGGAGCGACTTGCGTGGCTCCTATTAGAACAGTTTCTATTGCATAGAATAGGACGCGACTCGTCAGGCGGCTGAGCCACGGTTTAACCCCCCCCCCCCCAGCCACCCATTCAAATGCTAACATTAGAGCCTAACAGAGCTCTACACATTGCATTTTTAACTCGGGCTGTAGAGTTTGACAGACAGCACTGCCTGTCAACTTAACCATTGAGATCAATGGGACTGCACCACAACAGCGAGCTAAATCCTTGCCTGGCAGTGGCACAGTCCTGCATTGTAAGATTGCTGTTTAACAATTAAAAAAAAAAAGTAAAAAGAACAAAAAAGTAGTGCCTCCTGAACACCTCCACGCTACTGCTATAATGCCCTTTAAAATGTTATCCACTGCAGATCATTTTTCAATGGGCAGTATGCACTGCTATAAGAATGGGGGGAAAAAACTGTGCTATACCCAAATGTGTAAATCAAAAAACAAGCAGCTGACACTCAATCAAATTCAAACGGGAATAGCAAAAAAATAGTGTAGCGCTAGTGCATGGGTGCTCAACCTGTGGCTCTCCAGCTGTTGCGGAACTACAATTCCCATGAGGCATTGCAAGCCGCTGACAGGTACAAGCATGTCTCCCAAAGGCTGAGGCATTATGGGAATTGTAGTTTTGCAACAGCTGGAGAGCCACAGGTTGAGCACCCATGCGCTAGTGTTATAAATCAATGGGGATTACTCCTGAATAAAAGGGTAATCTCAAATATACAATGAAAAACCTTGGTGAATAAACATCAAGGATAAATGGTGAAAAAACATGTGTACAAAACACGCTGTGAATTTTAAAGTCCCAAATATAAATGTGGACTGTAGTCACTCCAGGATCTTAAAGGGGTTGTAAAGGTTTGTTTTTCATTTTCTAAATAGGTTCCTTTAAGCTAGTGCATTGTTTGTTTACTTTTTCCTTCGATTTCCCTTCTAAATGTTTTTTTTCTTTGTTTTCTTTGTCTGAATTTCTCACTTCCTGTTCCTCCTCAGTAAGCTGTTTTGGCTGACTAAACACCGCTTGGATGATGGTGTGAAGTTTACTGAGGAGAAACAGGAAGTGAGAAATTCAGACAACGAAAATAAACATTTAGAAGGGAAATTGAAGGAAAAGGTAAGTGAACCAACAATGCACTAGCTTAAAGGAACCTATTTAGAAAATATTATTTAGAAAATAAAAAACAAACCTTTACAACCCCTTTAACCACTTCTCGCCAGGTCAATAGACAATTGACGTCCGGGAAGTGGTTGTGAAATCCTGACTGGACGTCTATTGACGTCCTGCAGGATTACATGCCGGCGCGCGCCCGTGGGTGGCACGCAGCGTGGCGATCGGTGATGCGGGGTGTCAGTCTGACACCCTGCATCTCCGATCTCGGTAAAGAGCCTCCGGTCCAATCACAGCTGATCACGATGTAAACAGAAAGAGCCATTGATGGCTCTTCCTCACTCGTGTCTGACAGACGGGGGGGTTTGCGCTGATTGTTTATCAGCGCAGCCCCCCCTCGGATGCCCACACTGGACCACCAGGGAAGCCCACACTGGACCACCAGGGAAGGGGGCAGTGAAAAAAAAATTAGAAAGATGCCAATCAGTGCCCACTAATGGGGACTGACTGGCAACATAGGCACTGGGATAAACAAGTGATGCCCAGTAATGCCCTCAGTGCCACCCTTCAGTGTCCATCAGTGCCACCCCTCAGTGTCCATCAGTGCCACCTCTCAGTGCCCATCCATGCCCAGTGCCCACCTATCAGTGCCCATCTGTGCCACCCATAAGTACCCATCAGTGCCACCCATAAGTGCTGCCCATGAGTGCCCATCAGTGCCGCCTATAAGTGCCCATCAGTGCTGCCTATGAGTGCCCATCAGTGCCGCATACCAGTGCCGCCTATCAGTGCCCATCAGTGCCTGCCACTTCACTGGTGCCCATCAGTGCCACCTCATCATTGCCGCCATATAAGTGCCCGTAATCGAAGAAGAAAACGTACTTATTTACAAAAAAAATAACAGAAACAAATAAAAACTTATTTTTTTTTCAAAATTTACTGTCTTTTTTTAGTTGTTACGCAAAAAATAAAAAAATCGCAGAGGTGATCAAATACCACCAAAATAAAGCTCTATTTGTGGGAATAAAATGATAAAAAAAATTTTGGCATGACCGCGCAATTGTCTTTCAAAGTGCGACAGCGCTGAAAGCTGAAAATTGGCTTGGGAAGGAAGGTGCGTAAGTGCCTGGTATGGAAGTGGTTAAGCTTATATGACCCACTGTTGAAAGACATGTGTGCCCATGAGTGGCTCATTAATTCACCCTAGAAGAGTTACAAGAGTGACTACAGGCAACTCTTCCTCCTATTATTTGGTGTCACTCCAACTGGAAGAAGTTTCATTTGCTTTTCTCCCGTTTGTGTGGACAGTGTTCTATACCTCACTTGTACACTATTGGGAGTCCACATTTATATTTGGGGCTTTAATATTCACAGCGTGTTTTGTACACATGTTGTTTCACCATTTATCCTTGATGTTTATTCACCAAGGTTTTTCATTTTATATTTGAGCTTACCCTTTTATTCAGGAGTAATGCCCATTTATTTATAGCACTAGCGCTACACTATTTTTTCACTGGTATGCACTGCTGCCTTGTTTGAAAGAGATCTAAGGAAATAGGATAATAGCTGCAACAAGTAAAAGTGTAGAAACCTCCCCAACCTTTGCTGATCTCTGCATTACTCATTTGCCTGCAGTAAATTCCAGCAACCTGCTGTACAGACCTAGTCCTTCTTGGCTGCCTAAGGGCCTATGTTGACAGGAATTGGGTTTGTGTTAATTGCATAAATTTGAGATCAATTTTAAATGTTTCTAAGGTCATTCAGAATTAATTGACAAGCACATTTGAATACCCTCTAGCCTGCATTTCAACTGCTTCAACCAGGTTTTGCATGCCCATAGACTTGCACGAGAATGCAAAACATGCTTGAAACAAACAAAGGCACATCAACAGCCCCTAACATTAAAAGGAGCCTTTGTGATTTTATTGCCAAGGAAGAACTGTTGATTTAATTTTCAGGTATAAGGAACTTTAGCTATGAATTAATATATCTACAACTTATGATAAATTAAAACGCTCAGTCAGTTGTAGATATAATAATAAATAATAATATAATAATAAATAAGGAACATGTTGACTTAGTTGACACCCAGTGGCAGCCCGTCCATTAGGGGCGCCCGGGCAAGCATGGAGGACAAAGGAGCCGCCGCCTGACCCGCTGCTCATCCCACAGCTCGAGATGGGGTAAGTGCCGGTCAGACAGCGAGTGAGTGAACAGACGGGGGGGGGGGGTGTTGGGGTCACAGTGGCAGCATTTGAAGGGCACAGTGGCAGCATTTGAAGGGCACAGTGGCCGCAATTGATGGCACAGTGGCCACATTTGACAGACATAGTGGTTGCATTTGACGGGCATAGTGGTTACATTTGACGGGCACAGAGGCTGCATTTGACAGACACAGAAGGCTGCATTTGACAGGCACAGAGGCTGTAATTGATGGCACAGTGGCTGCATTTGATGGGCAAAGTGTCTGTATTTGATGGGCACAGTGAGGCTGCAATTAATGCGTTTTTCCCCCAGTATCTTTCAAAATTTTTTAGTTTGTTTGCGCCAACCCCCCCCAAAGAAAAATGTAAGCACTAGCCGCCACTGTTGAGACCAGATGATTTTTTACCATTCTCTTTGCTCTATTCCGCTGATTAGTCAACTTACAAGGTATATGGGTCTTCACTGCAGCCACTGACATCACTAGAGGAAATGGTCAAAGACTATGAACCAGTGGCGGTGCATTCATAGAGGGTGCCCCCTCTCTCCTGCACCCGTCAATCTCCAATAGATAGATTCATGCATTGCAGACCTGCAGGAGACATGAAGGACCCCGCTCGTCCCCGTCACCCGCTGCCCCACCAAAACAGGGTAGGTGACGGGCATTGGATAGAAGAAGATCCTGGACTGCCGCACTCCTTAAAAGGATGTCTTTATTGTACAAATGAAATCCAAAAAACAACCAAAGCGATGCAGTCAAAATTAAGTGAACAACAGGGAAAAGGTGGCTGACATGTTTCACATCATGTGATGCTTACTTATAGCTAGTGAACAATCACAAAAACTGTGTTTAAAAAGAGTAGGGGAAAAATGTGAATGGGGTGATTAACCAATTAACCCACAGGTGATCGTTAGTCAAAGTAACACTTTGATGAACACTGATGTGTCACACATGGACTACTATCGTGTATGGGATTAAATAAAAATCTCATACCGGTGATAAAAGATGTTAAAAAGAAAGAAAGATTATTATCTATGTCCATGTGTGAAACAAATATACAGTATATCATAACCAATATGGTGAAAAATGTGATGTGTGTGTATATCATAAATTTATAAAATATTTGACAATACAACTGTAGCACTAACCCCGAAGGAGCTGCTGGTTTGTTTTGGGTGGCATGTTACCTCATGGCTCTTCTGCCATCTAAGGGTGTATGGTGAATGTAGCATTAACGGAATGTCCACGACAGGTGTCTTTTTCTGTGCTCTTTATCACCCAGCCGGGTAAAAACAATAAAACTTTGTGGTGATAGAAGAGTTGAAGTAGAAGAAGAAATAGCAGATTCAGGCGCATCAAAAGGGAAACAGTCCTGCTTCCAACAACACTTAGTCTTCTTCGCCACTCCAGCTGGGGTGGGTATAGCGTACCTAGACAGGCAGCGTATCACTCGGAACTTAGAGGAAAAGTCTCTGCCACAGACCCTCCTTAGCATTGAGGTAGCGGAGGTAATGCTTCTTAAAATACTTTGGCCTGGATCTCCTTCAGGTAATTTACAGGTGACCGACTGACAGGTGACCAACGTCCATCCTTTCAGTATTCGGTTGCCTTGATCGCCGGTGGATTGTAGAGACCCTATTGGATTTCCAGCCTCTCTTGGCTCTCTTCAGATGGACTCCCCACCGAACAGCTATCTCGCTTGGGATCTTCTCAGGATTGGGGACCCAGTCGATCACTGGGGCCCCGCCACAGCTTTAAATGTTCCGGACCAACATGGTCCCGGAACCAGGAACAGTGCGTGGCACGTGCGCCCTGGCCTGGTAGGCCATTTTGCCGAGGCGCCATGATGCAGTCACCCTGAAGGTAGGTGCCAGATTCGAAGAAGAGGAAGACCCAGACCAATGGCGTCTGTCTCATAAATACCCTCCCCCAGCATGCACAGCGAGGAGAAACCCTCCTGATAGGCTGCTGGGGAAAAGCACCCAAACCTTGACTCCACTGCTGCCACCTATCATCCAGGGGTGGGAACAGCACATGTTTTTTTCAGATCTTTACCATCACCCTTTGGTCAACTTCTGTATTGTTGTCTGATCTTTTGCATTGGTTCTGAGCATGCGTGTTTGTACTTTGGACTTAAGTCCGATGAATTTCTGTACACACAGCAGGACTTTGCATCGTAGGACTTTTGTTGCCAGAAAAGTTTGTCTGTTTGCAGAGGGAACTTTTGTCCAATAAAAAACGAAAAAGTTTGTCCCATGGAGCGTACACACGGTCAGATTTTTTGAAAAACCTGGTCATTTTGAAATTTATTGTCAAAAAGTCCTATCGTGTGTATGGGCCTTTAGACTATAAATATTATGCAGGTCTGAGAAAATAATTTCATGGTGCTTTGAGCTGAATGTCCTATTTTGAGGCCATGCTGTAGCTCACGTTCAGACTGAACTGCTGAGCAGGAACTGCCAAAAGATGAGGCCAGAACCACTTTTCTAAGTTCAGGAAACAAGTTGTTCCAAACACAATGTCTCTTGTCTGTCAACATTTCTAGCCAAATGAATAATGATTTATTTTTCCACCAACAGTGTACCATGTTGCGCAAGAAAGCTGAGGCTGATTATAAGGCACCAAATTACCCTCATTCAAATATTTTAAAATACTGAGATATATACTGTGTTCAGAGCAATAAACATTTTAATTACAGAGAAGAGTGCATCACGTTCTTATGGAAAACAATAAGACTTTAGTTAGACAGCCTAAAACTGGTGCTAGGTTTAATTCCTTCTCCACCTGGAGCTAAGAAAGCCTGCCCTGGCCCGCTTTTTAGGATTTGAGTCTATTAGGACAGATATTCCCTGGGGACGCAGCTATGGCTGTTGATGTGCGCGGCTAGATGGTAATGAGAAAGGATTTATCTCTGTTACTGAGCCTCTAAGAAAGTGCCAAGCATCACGTAGAAAATGTGCTTGTAAAGATCTAACAGGCTTCAGCTAGCTGTTTTTACTTTTCCATCCTGTATACAAAGCTACCTGGCATTTAAAATCATTTGGGCTGCATATTTAAAACCAACTGGAAATGCTGTGAGGCTGCATTCACACCTGAGCGTCGGTCGTTCAGTCGTTTTTTTGGGCGTTTTTTTCTGGCGTTTTGTCGCGCGTATTTGCGCGTTTGCATACAGCGTCGTGCGACGTTTTTGTACTTCGGCGTTTTTTATTTTAGCCAATAGGAAAAATTATCATCTTTTCATCACTTGTTGCTATGTTGGTAGATTTTTTTAATCTTCTGCATGGGTGACAAGTTCTATTTATTAAAGCGACAAAACGCCCGTAGCAAACGCCCGTTGTCGCGCGATACGCTCAATTCGCGCGTTTCCCATTACTTTCTATGGGGAAAAAAAACGCTCAAATACGCCCAAACCGCACGATACGCACGACAAAAAAAGGTCCGGGACTTGTTTGAGCTTCGCGCGACAGGCGTTCGGGCGTTAAGGTGTGAACAGTCACCATAGGGAATAATGTTAATTCTCCCCTCTGGCGTTTGTGAGCAGTGCGCTTCAGGCGTAAAAACGCCTAGATGTGAATGGGGCCTTAGAGTTTGTAAAGTATATAAACTTGCTTGTATCTACAGTTCTACACTGTATCTTGAAAAAGCAAGTTATCACTGGCAGCATTTCTTTATGAAGTGCTGCCACCCATCTGATGGTCACACCTCAGATAAGCGCTACTCCTTCAGTTGTGGTCAGCTCTGCCTATGCATGTGCTAAGGTTGGCAATAATTAAATTTTATCAGATTTTTTTGTTATCTTTGCCCATATTAAGGGATATTTCATCCTTGCTTACTGCCAGAACAGGAAGTGGTGGGAATGGCAGCACCCATTTCTTGTATAGATATCACAGAGATAGATATGGATTTTGAGAGGAACCCCCACATAATTTTTTTTTTAATTGACCCTTATTCAAGCAAAAAAAAAGGTCTGATCCCGCTGCCTGACAGTTCTTTAATAACTAAGGAGGCAGGGCCACCCAGTGACATCACTGGGTGACCCCACCCCTTGTGACATCATAGACCCAGCATGCCCCTGGGCGATGATGGCACAAGGGGGTCGGGTCATCCGGTGAAGTCACCCACCAGGTGGCCATGCCCCCTAGTTATTTAAGAAATGTCAGATGGAAGAGCTGGCACACAGCGGGAGCCTTTGGCACGAGCTGACTTTTCTTTTTTTCGGTTGGCAGTGGTGGTGGGCAGCGTGGTTGACAATGGATCTACACTGATGGACATATTTTTAATTTTTTTAAATAAAGGACTTGTCAAAAACTGTCTGTAGCTGGGTCATCCTGTCAGAGTCTAATGACAGGCCTGACTCTCCGCTGGAACTTTTCTCACGTTTGTAAATATGTAAGATACTTTTGAGAAGTTATGCATTGTGGGATTGCAAGTAGCGGGAGATATGGACTCCATTGACTCTTAGGAGAAACAGACTACACATCCCACAATGCCCTGTGTAACCCTGGCCAGTGGTTGTGGCGGTCTGCGAGCAGGGTTCTTATTGAAATCTGGAAGCCCCCTTTAACCCCCAGATCCTGGCTCCCCCTTTCATTTGAATGAGTATGGGGTACATACTGTAGTACCCCTAAAAAATGTGTATTGTAAAAAAAGACATTAGACATGTAGCGCTACCCCCTCAGGAGCCGCTGGTTGATTTGGGATCTACTATCTCTTTGCTTTGCTCACCCCTATTTAACTGGCTCGAACCCTCCCTTGACACATCAGAAGTCTGGTGGGAATATTATGACCTCTGCTGGGCTGGGGTCACAATAGCAGGCATATAATATTCAATGTAACCGTGATATTACCTGCTTTACGGATGGTCCCTCCAGATGAGAAAATACACTTTACACAGTAGTATATTTAAACCAAATAATGAGTTTACTTTAGGTAAACTCGAAGAAGACAAGCATAAGTTTAAATCATAAATGAGCAACTGTCAGACATTAACACAATATGATTTCGCAAGGTCCCTTGCGGGAATCAGCAAATAACATTAATAAAAAGTTCTAGACTAAAGAATGGTACCATTCAACTAAACTAAAGAAGGCAGTCTATGCTTGCGAGCTTCTTTTAGTGAGCGACCCTGCAGAAAAGCTAAGGACCACGTTGCGGCCGGTTGGTGCACGTTAGTTTTATAATCCACAAATGGTGGATGATGAAAAGGAGTTTATCAAACAGGTATCCTGAACAGCAGCGTTGGTGAACTGATCGCTAGCCAGCGTCAGTCACTTCTGTTTAACAACTATGCGAAGCAAAAAAAAGGGCCTTTAAGTCTTAGCTGGAGGCCGAACACGTGTCTCCGGCCTGTGGGGTGGCAGTATGTTAACTGTCTAAAGGGAGAGTTTTAAGTTGAGCATGTGCTCTCACCCGACAGGCCCGATCCGTCTGAGTTCTCCTCAGAAGGCGCGATGGTAAATCACTGCTCCACAGCACAAGGATCCCGAACGAGGGTTTTCCACTGTTTCAGTTGTCAGCTGGGTTGTTTCTCCGATCTCCGGGAATACGGGCTGGATACTGGAGTCTTGCTTCCTTCCGAATGGCTGGTCTCTCGGTGAATTTAGGCCCAGGCTTCGGGCCTAACAGCACGGCTGTGCTGTAGTCAGCAGCTCCGCAGTGGAGAAGAAGCAGGTCCCGAGAGAGAGAGATCAGCCCCTCCCTTTCCTTAAGTAACCTCCCCCATGAGTCTGTAATGCCCCCTTGATTTTTTTTTATATTCAGCTGTCAACGAGGTTTCCCCACTGAAAGCTGAATGTAAAAAAAAGATGCCGGCAATAAAAAATTAAGAGAAAATTACTCATTGGTTGTTAAGGACGCGAGGCGGCCTGCTCCTTAACAACCAGGCTGTTTACTGGTTGTTAAGGCTGGGTTAAGGCTGGGTTCACACTGAGGAACGGAGCAGCTCACAGCAGGGGTCCGGTGCGTCTCCATTCACCATTTCAGGTCTGATTTCAGTCTGAATTTTGGGCTGAATTCGGACCTGAAGCAGACCAGAAGACGCACAGGACTGTGCAATTCGCATTAGAGCCGCTCCATAGAGAGCAGGTCACAGACTCCTGACATGCAAACTGGAGGCTGAGAAATCCGCATCCAATTTGCAATAGTATGAACCCAGTCTAATGCCGTGTACACATGATCGTTTTTTCCGATGAAAACATCGGTGAAAAAAAATAGAACATGTTTTAATTTTTTCCGATGGATAAAAAACCGATAGAAAATTCAGATCGTCTGTGTTGAACTCCATCGGATGAAAAATCCACGCATGTTCAGAATCAAGTCGACGCATGCTCGGAAGCATTGAACTTCATTTTTTTCAGCTTGTCGTAGTGTTTTACGTCACTGCGTTTTGGCACGGTCGGAATTTAGTCTGATAGTGTGTATGCAAGACTGATATCGGATCCATCGGATTTTATCCCATCAGAAATCCGATCGTGTGTACAGGCCATTAGGGTGCCAGCGGCTGCTGGTTCCTTAAATATTGCATGCAGGGACCACTACTTATTTACTGCATGCATGTTTTATGCAGTATTTACCAAGCGGTTTTGCTTTATGCAGGATCTCATTTAGTATTTGGGAAAACACCTAAACACTGAATGCAATCTGGTTCTGTGAATGGAGCTCAGTGTCTTGAGTCCGGTTTTAAAAAAAAAAAATTACATTGGGGATGCACAATGTGGAAAATGGGGAATAATGGGGAATAAACCTACTTTTCTGGTGTATAAGACGACTTTTTGGATGCAAAAAATGTTATCCAAAGTCGGGGGTCGTCTTATAAGCCGAGGACAGTCTCCGTGACTCCGTGACAGGCTGCGGGCATCCATGATTTAAAAGCCGCGCCTCCTCCTCAGACTGTTCCGTGATAGGTGGAACACAAATTTTCCCAGGGGGCCTCTGTTTAGTGTTCCGCCTATCACGGATGCCTTCTCATCCTCGGAGGAGAGGACATCCGTGATAGGCGGAACACTGAACAGAGGCCCTGCTGGGAAAATTTGTGTTCCGCCTATCATGGAACAGTCTGAGAAGGCGCCGCTTTTGAATCATGGATGCTCGCAGCCTGGTTCAGACAGAATCTGCAAAAAAATAAGATATGCAGGTGGTTAATTGCCTTTCTTTTTAGACACTGCAGTTCTGACTGTATTATTCCATGCGTTTTTTTGATACATAGGCGTTTCATTAGAGTTTAGGCATGCAAAATAAGGTAGGGAGATCGTCTGTGATGGCACAGTGGGGGCAAGTGATGGCACAGTGGAGGCAAGTGATGGCACAGTGGAGGCATGTAATGTAATGTAATGGCACAGTGAGATTTGAAAAAAGCCTGTTTCTGTCAGCAGCAGTTCCTGTCAGTGGTTGTTCCGGCTGCCCCTCAGCTTCCAGAAAAACTAGTAGGAAGGGGGTAGTGTTATACGGCGAGTATATCCCAAAACCAAAATTTTTCTCCTCTACTTGCAACTAACAGATTGCTGGCAACCCAACACCAACACACTAAAGCCCTGTACACACGATCGGTTTGTCTGATGAAAACAGACCGATGCCCCATTTTCATCGGACAAACCAATCGTGTGTGGGCCCCATCGGTTTGCTTTCTATCGGTGAAAAAAATAGAACATGTTTTAAAATGTTACTAATGGATAAAAATACGATCGTCTGTGTGGAAGTCATTGGTCAAAAATCCACAAATGCTAAGAATCAAGTCGACGCATGCTCGGAAGCATTGAACTTCATTTTTCTCAGCACGTCGTAGTGTTTTACGTCACCGCTTTGGACACGGTCGGATTTTTGACCGATGGTGTGTAGGCAAGACTGATGAAAGTCAGCTTTTTATGAAATAAAAAAAAAAAAAAAAGAAAGTCAGCTTCATCGGATATCCGACGAAAAAATCCATCGGATTAGATTCCATCAGATATCCGATCGTGTGTACAGGGCTTAAGAGGCTTAGACATCACTGTACTGTTTCCAATTGACTGCTCAGTCAAGAAATGTAATTCCTGTTTCATGCCACCTCTAGAGGGTTCCACCAGAGGAGAACCTACCTAAACAATCCATGCAAATCATATCCATTAAGGTAGCCTGGGTTTCCAGTTTTATGCCCCATAATACTAATGCTAGCTAAATACTGATTGAATTTCATGATGGTTCAGCAGGGACCGGCTGCATTTTAATCAGTGTGTGGCCATCCATATTCGACAGAAGTCGACTGTTTTGATTTACTTTAATCGGAGAGACACGTTGGAAAATGTTTCTTGATTAGCAGCTGCAGCCAATTTCCTGCAATGATCAGTGTATTCTGTCAGCTGCAGGTATCCTAGTGGGGGATTCCTCCATCCACCTCGTTTGTGTGGATGGAGGAATCTGCTAAACATTTTTTTAACAGTGTATGGCCAACTCTGCTTGTGAGAAATGCTGCATTGTGAATAACTTTTTTTTTTTTTTTTTACAGTCCTGCTGTACAAAGTTGAATGACTGTGTACACTTTATTACTTATTTTATTGCAGATGTAATGTCTGACAGCCTATAGAGTTACTTTAACTCTGAGTATTATGAATGGAATACTCATTTAAAAAAAGCCCAGTGAGAACTGAGAAATAATCTCTTCCTCTGTTGGCTTGTGTCAGAACTTGTTCAATATTTCATGATGAAGCAGAATTTACAATTGTAATGCAATCTTTTATGAGGAACAATAAGAACAATGGGCTTTTTGTATTTATAATAGAGAAAATGAAAAGTGGAGCTGTTACTTGTGACAACCAGCTACATTCTGGCTCTACTTTCGCTAGATCAGACAAGAAGATAGCAGTTAACAACTGACTGACCACTCTGGGCAACACCTATTGTGCTATAATTTATATACATAAGTGGAAAGAAGGCTGCTTTTTCAAAGCCCATCTCTGGGAACATTCTATCCCTTCCCAAATCCCAACCATTAAAGTGGATGTAAACCCACTCTCATCCTTTCTAAACTACTGCCATAGCGCTGATCTATAAGGATATAGATACCTCCTGCATGTATCCTTACCTGTCAAATGTCTCCCCTCTGTCTGTTATAAGAACTAAAAAACTGCAGATTCTTTGGGTGGGTCTGTTTTATGGAGCTCTGTGGGTGGAGTTGTGATGTCAGTAGACTCCCCGCACTCCTCTACACTTCCCTTGTCAACATGCATTTTTTTCCTGTGTATTCCTTACACTAAATTCTGCTATGTTTACTAACATCCAGTCAAAATCCAGAAAAGTAACCACATGACTTCAGAAAAGGAGTGGGGGTGGGAATTAAAAAAATAATGCCTGTCTCCAGGCTAGTGCATGAGATATGTAAATAACCTGTCACTCACAGCAAGGGGGCGGAACGGACTAAGGCTGTTCTCTGTAAGTCTGTTTTATTTCACTGAACAATAAAAGAGCATTTCTCAGAGCTGGATTAACGCTGTGTGGCAAGACTGGGCACAGATGATGGGAAATGTTATACTCTACATTGTGACATAATAAAAAATTTGGGGTTTACATCCACTTTAACTAAATAAAGCCCCTTTTTAACTTAACTAAGTCAACTGTTACGTGTCCCTTACTGACCTCAATTCCAGTAGTGGAGGCTAATGCTCAAAGTTTCAGCAAAAACACTCACACTTCCTCCTAAACCTGGTATACACTAATGCAGACAACAAATGTTCGATGTGAGCTTGTTGTCGGAAAATCCGACCGTGTTTAGGCTCCATCGGACATTTGCTGTCGGAATTTCTGACAACAAAAATTTGAGAGCTGGTTCTCAAATTTCCCGACAACAAAAGTTTGACCGTGTGTACACAATTTAACGCACAAAAATTCTACGCATGCTCAGAATCAATTAGACGATCATTGAACTTCATTTTTCTGGGCTCGTCGTAGTGTTGTACGTCACCGCGTTCTTGACAATTTCCGACAACATTTGTGTGACCATGTGTATGCAAAAAAAATCCACAGTTTTGATGTCGGTATGACCATTCGTGTGTACGCGGCATTCGTTTTTTTCCGTTCAACTCAGCAGGCGAAAAAAAAACAGAGAGATTGTCGTACTAAAGGCTCGTACACACGGTCGGACATCCAACAAAATTTCCCTTGGATTTTTGACTTAATTGATTTGTCCGATCACACCCATAGCATACACACACTCGGACTTTTTCCTCAACCAACACAAACGTAGTGACGTTTTAACGTACGGCCACGCGATTCAAAGAGGAAGTTCAAGTTTCGTACGTCCCGCGTTGCGTTCCATCAGCTACTATATAGTTAGTTGACGTTTCGTGTGAGTGCTTTCCCGATTTCCATTTTCGTGCCTTTTTGGTCGTTACTTTGCGTGCGTTCGCTCGATAACGAGATGTTGCGGAATCCAGCGAGAGAACGGGCTGTTTATGGTCTTGGAGTTCTGGCTATTGCTAAAGCCCGGACCAGGACCAGGAAGAGGAGGACTGTTTGGACCAAAAATTGGTTGCTTCATCGGGACCAATTTTCACATATGGCATTGCTGAGGGAGCTGCAAGAAAATAATCCGAATGATTTTCGGAACTATCTTCGGATGTCAGATGCCTGCTTCCAGCGTCTTCTAAACTTGCTGTCCCCATATATTAGCAAGAAGGACACCTGTATGAGGCCTGCCATTCCTGCAGAGCAACGGCTCATAGCCACTTTGCGATATTTGGCGACAGGGAGAAATCTACAGGACATCAAGTTTACTACTGGGATCTCTCCCCAGGCTCTGGGACACATAATTCCGGACACTTGCTGTGCCATTATTCAAGTCCTGCAGAAGGACTATATTCGGGTAAGTTGTTTTCTTTGTTTTCACATTTGATACACTTCATGATTTCTCCAAAATATTTTATTAGTACTTTGTCTTATTTGTATATATTATGTTATTGTCTACCCTCTGGTGTGACAGTCACAAAAACCCAAGTCGGTTGCAACCTGATCCTTCATTGGTTCACCATATTGGTCCCCTGGAAAAGGAGAGAGTTCTTACCACTTGCCAAGCTTTAAGCATTCAACATTATCTACCCAAAATGTATTTAATCTGCCACCAGAGGGAGTCATGAAGCATATTATTTGCTCTGCTTCTTAATTGTTATTCCACAAATGTTTGGATATATTTTAGTGTTCTCTTGCCCCTATAATGTATGTTTTCAAAATGCTGATAATATTTTGTGCTCAAGTCTTAACTAATTTTTCTTTGCTTCACTCCACAGTTTCCTTCAAACCCTGAGGAATGGCAGGATGTTGCAGCCCAGTTTGCCAATCAGTGGAATTTTCCCAACTGTGGGGGTGCCATTGATGGCAAACATGTCCGAATTGTTCCTCCACCGGCCTCAGGCTCTTTTTTTTATAATTATAAGGGCTTTAACAGCATAGTTCTGCTTGCTATTGTTTCAGCAAATTATGAGTTTTTATATGTTGATGTCGGTATGAATGGTCGTCATTCCGATGGAGGTGTCATGGCTCATACCGAATTCTATCAGCGTCTTACGTCTGGCACCTTACATTTGCCACCTGCGCAGGACAACGTGGAGGGCCTCAACTTTGTATTTGTGGCAGATGAGGTGTTTGCTCTTGGGGAACATCTTTTGAAGCCCTTTCCAATGAGGAACCTCACTCGTGAGCAACGGATATATAACTACAGACTATCTCGTGCCAGAAGGGTGGTTGAAAACGCCTTTGGCATTTTGTCATGTCGTTTTAGGCTTTTTCTGACTGCCATTCACTTGGCGGAATACAAAATAAATCATGTGGTTTTGTGCTGCTGCATCCTCCATAATTTTCTACGGAGTAATGCTGCTAACTACATAGGTTCCGGGCATACTGATGACCCCTCAGGTGGACGTCCAGCTGAAGATGCAGTGATGCCAGCCCTGCAACAAACTAGACCTGCTGTCTCCTCCCAGAATGCCCGTCTGGTGCGGGAGCAATATATGGAGTATTTTGTGGGTAGAGGGGCAGTGCCTTGGCAGCAAGATGTCCTTTAGTTTTTTGTGAACCTTTATGATGTTCCTTTTGAAAACCTTAAATTCGTTTCCAAGATGCTGTTATGTGTGTTTATTACTATTATTTTACTGATTAATGAAATGTTGCTGTGATTACCATTAAATATTTTGAAACAAGCAAATGTTTAATTAGCCTTTCTAAAGTTACAAACAGCTATGTGTATTATTATTATGCCTTTTGTTTCTGCTACACCCCTTTTCCATATGCAAATATACTGGTAGTAGTGATCAGATAAATAATAAGCCACTAAATGTTTCCAAAAATATATTTGTTCAATCCTGCACAATCCAATGTCACTTTTTGGCAGTTTACAAAATCAAAAAACATTGGTAGTTCAGGAATAACACAATTGTGTATTTTTTGTGTTAAATGCTAAACATGCATCTTTTCAAACTCAGCCCTAGACATTGAAAACTTTTTTACATCAAAATTTTTCCTTTTTCAGCTTTCTTCACGCAACAAATAAAAAATTACCAATGTAAATGTCTGTCCAGATGCACTTTTGTTCATTCTGTTTTCCATTTTTGGGTGTGGCAAAAATGCATGCACAGTGGTCTCCATGCGCCCCGTGGGTTGTGGTTGGCTGTAGCTCACAACATGTAGTTAGCCTTATCACCGGAAACGGACTACCATGTTGTGAGCTAGAGCCGACCGGAACCATAATGGAGTGCATGTCAAACCCTGTGCCTGCATCTTTGTCGCATACAAAAATGCACACCAAAATGAATGGAACTGCGTCTGATGTGAACTGACCCTTAGCACAGTCTTTAGCAACTCTCCTTCTCCTGGTGCAATCCCAGGGTCAGAATGACAAGTTGTTCCACTTTTGGCCTCGATACATTGGGCATTTATATATGTGCATTTTTGTCTGATTTTAAGGTCAAGCCCTTAAAATATTACAAAATTACATTTGTAGGCACCAGGAGAAGAAGAGTGGATAAACACTCAGCTGAGATCCTGAAATCACACATAAAGATAGTCATTTTGTGGTAATGGCCAACCATTAAAACTATTTTTTTGGAGAAAAAAGACAGATTTTACAAAATGTGCGTAGTGCAAATAGAATTAGTGCAAAATCTTTGAATTATCACAAACTGAGCATGTGCAAACAAGGCTAATTACAAATATTTCCATGATAAAACCTTGAACACGAGGGAACATTTGTAATTATAAAACAACGATAGAAAAAAACTAAAATTTTGCTAACAGGTCGTAATAATCCCGGATTCGTCTCTGAACACCAGTGGCAGCCTCCTTGAGATTTTCCAGCTCTGTCATTGCCTGCAGCATATCAGCACTGATCCGACCAATAGTGCATCCTGGTAGTTGGTGGCCTTGGAAAAAGACAAAAATGTATTATGTGTTTGATGGTGAAGTGACTGAGGCAATCCCAAAAAAAAAAAAAATTTTACAATGGGGTCTATTTTCTTGAAATACTTACCTAAACCTAGACACTCAATTAGTCCTAACAACCTTTTTCATCTTCATAATACACCTACACTACTAGTGAATGTACACACTACAGATAATACTCTGTAAATCTTGGGCCAGGTGCATATCCATGTGTCTTCAAATGCATCTACCTAAACACCACTGCCACCTCTCCCATGCTCAAATGTTGAATACACTAAATAATTTGCTATTGTGGTGTAGGCGTGTGTGGTGTGGACCTAGAAAAAAGAAACAGGTGTTGATTTTGCAAGGCACATGTTCCAAAAACTTACTGGGGCAAACAACAACCTCCGAAGGCTCATCTTGCATTTCTTGCACTCCTTCACCCTCAGCATATCTGGTGTCTGGGGATGTGCTGTCGACTGGTGGCTCTTTGCTGGGTCCGGCACTATCCTCCAAATCCTGCAAAGGTTGGTGTTGAGCACACTCACAATCCTCTAAAATGAAAGAATAAATCATCTATGAATCCTTGCCAAAATTACTTTATATTAACATAATCACATGTGCTGCTTTTAAAGTCCACCAACCTTTCCCTGGTGAACCAGTTTGCGCCACACTAGTGTACTACACTATGCATTATTACAATAAACGCAATGCTAGGGAACAGGAGTATGATGTCATATAAAATGTATGAAGACATGTCTATATCTAGGCCACATTAAACAACTCAGGCAGATGGCACCCATCACTCTTGTTTGCTATGGCAATATGGTTTATATGATGTGAAATCTAGCAGGCGTGACTCTGTGTGACTCTGATCCCCAGGGCCTCTCCTCTACCCATCTCTACCCTGTAAATGCGTCATTAATGGTCAGTAATGAGCCACGCATCTAACATAAAGTGTAATGTACCCCTTAAGTTCAGTCCTGACACCATGGCGTTTGTCCTATCTATAAACACCCCTGTCACTGGCAAAAGCACATAAGCATTTTTATTAACTTACGTTTTGGGGCAGATTTGGGGCCTGTTGTCTCCCCTGTTCTCTCCCCTGTTGGAGCCCGGCCAAGGGAAGCCTCCCTTTGTCCCCTGTGGTGTCTTTCTCTGTGCCTTTGTCCTGTTGAAAAAATTATAATACAGTATATTAAGGATTTGACAAAAGTAGCCAAGACATAATAAAAACTTTACAATTGTAATGAACTGCTTTTAAACTTCCATTAACTTCTTCTGTAGGCCCCACCAGAAAAAAAAATCATTAAATTTCATCCATCTATAATGTACAGACAAATAATTCTCAAATTACATGTACTTACTTCTTTTGATAATGGTGCGGTGAATGGCTTCTAAATTTTCTTGCTCTCTGTGCTTCAAATCTGACCATCGTTTGCGGATTTGGTCTTTCGTTCGTTGGATACCATAATCTCCTTCCAATACCGCGAGGACCTTCTCCAGAACCCAGTCTTTATGGCTGTTGGGCCTATCATAATTTTCGAGTTTACAATCGTAATCGTACTTCTCAAAGATGCGAACCATCTCCACCATCTCCCCCTTGCTCATGGGGGTGGCCTTGTGTTTTCTATAAACGCCTCCACTGCGGGGCCTATTCGTTTTCGTGGGTTCCGCCATCACATTCTCCCTCACACATCCCAGAATGTCGCATGAAGAAAAATGATTGTGGTCCCGCCCCAGCGTCATGACGCACGTAGAGCGAAGCTTCACGCATGCGTAGGCTATATAAATCAAGAACGAGCGCTCGATGTCACGGACGCATGCACGAACCTAACGGAACGACTCTACGTGCAGCCGAAGGTCTACGCGGAACGAAGGTAGGTGAATACATTGGGACACTAGTGGTTACTGCATGATTTAGCTTAGAGCAAACAGAGATTGTATAAGCAGGTTAGGAAGTTACAGCAAGCACTTATTGGTCGTATTGTATCCTTTATTGCAGATATCTCATCCAAAAAATGCCGAAAGCAAAGGGTGGAAAGCTTAATTCCAAAGCATTCATCACTGCTTTTATTGATCTCTATAGATCACACACATGTCTGTGGCAGGTCACCAATAAAGACTACTCCAATAAAAATAAAAGGCAGGCAGCAATTGATGAACTGGTGGCAGAAGCAAAGACTGTGTACCCCAGGGCCAACGAGACCCAAATAAAAGCAAAAATTGGGAGCCTGAGGAGCACTTTTAAGAGGGAGCTCAAGAAGATTGAGTGTTCAAAAAGATCGGGAGCTGCAGCAGATGATGTTTATGTGCCCAAGCTATGGTACTTCAGCAGCCTGATGTTTTTAAAGGACCAAACAGAGCCAAGAAAACATCTGTCCACACTTGCATCCGCATCAGCAGAGGCCACAGATACTGAGGCTGAACCAACTCAGGATGAGGAGGAGGAGGAGGAGGAGGAGGAGGAGGAGCTCAGCTTGACACAGGTATAGTATTCCTGAAAATATGTGCATTCAGATATACTATGATCAGTGGCGTTGTTAGGGGGGTGACATGACCAGAGGTGCAGGTGGCTGTGTAATGTAAAAGGGTCCAGAGGTGTAGGGTGCTGTGTAATGTAAAGGGGTCCAGAGGTGTAGGGTGGGTGCTGTGTAATGTAAAGGGGTCCAGACGTGCAGTTGTGGAGAGGGGTACACAGTAGTAAAAAAATGATATTGAAGGATGCAGAGGTATGCAGGGGGCACAGTGGGGTGTTTTTACATTTTAACGTGTGGGGGGGGGGGGGTGCCAGATATTGGATCCGCCCCGGGTGCCAAATGCTCTAGGTACGCCCCTGACTATGATGTTAATGTGTTGTTATGATGGCAAGAAAAAAAATGATGCTCCTTTTTCAGACACAGGACGTTGCCAGCCAAGAAGAGGCTGGGCCCAGCAGACAGTCCACACAATGTAGAATCCCTACACTGAACCCTCCTAGGAAAAGGGCCAAGAAGAGGCAACATCTGGATGATGCCACGGCTGAATTTCTAAGTAGGGCCACATCGGTCATCACCACAGCACCCGATAGTGCAGAAGGGTTTGGCTGTTTTATAGCAAACAAACTACGGGAAATTGATGCCGATCAAAGGGAGCTATGTGAGGGGATCATGGTCCAGCTCCTTAGCAAGGCCAGGAAACGGGAGCTAAACCCTAATTCCCATGTCTGTGATATAGATCACACACCTCCAGCCAATGTACAACAGGCCTACCAACCACAGACAGCCTACCAACCCCAGACAAGCTTCCAAGCACACCCAGCCTACCCACACCAGCCAACCTACCCACACCAGCCAGCCTACCCACACCAGCCAGCCTACCCACACCAGCCAACCTACCCACCCCAGCCAACCTACCCACCCCAGCAAGCCGAGCCACACCAGCCATTCTACCCACACCAGCCAACCTACCCACCCCAGCAATCCCACCCACCCCAGCAAGCCGAGCCACACCAGCCAACCTACCCACCCCAGCCAACCTACCCACCCCAGCAATCCCACCCACCCCAGCAAGCCGAGCCACACCAGCCAACCTACCCACCCCAGCCAACCTACCAGCAAGCCGACCCACACCAGCCAACCTACCCACCCCAGCCAACCTACCCACCCCAGCAAGCCCACCCACCCCAGCAAGCCAACCCACCCCAGCAAGCCAACCCACCACAGCAGCATGGGGGTCAGTGGCCAACTCAGAGCCCCGATTTTAGGGGATACTAATTTATATTGAAATATCTATGATTTGGAACATATTTTTGCTATTATTTGTAGTTGAGTATGTATTTTTTGGTTTGGCTTAACAAACAATGCTCGAATTATGGCATAAAATCTTTAGTTTTAATCTATTATTGTTTTTTGTATTGTGGTGGGAGTGTTAAAAATTATAACGCCTCAGCTGATGAGGTGTGAAGTGTGGAGAGTGTTGGCCAGTTTGGTATGCAGAAATATCAGCCTGTTGAAGTACCACAGCCTGGGCACAAATATGTCTGCTGCTGCTGCTCCCCATCTTTTGGAGACCACAATCTTTTTGGGCTCCTTATATTTTAGTTAATGCTCAGGTCCCCAAGTTTGGAGATTCTAACCTAATTTATGTATGCCCTGGGGTACAGAGGCTTTGCCAAGTCAACCAGTTCTTCAATTGCTGCCTTCCTGTTGTTTTGTATTTGGATCTGTTATTATTTTTCCCATTTTTTGCAAAATAAAATGATGATGCTAAAAACTTGTGGATTATGTGTGGAAAGTCAAATGTAAGTTTGTGAGTAGGCAGGCCCTTTGCTAAAATTGAAGGGACACAAATAGAGTAGTTATTACTTTGCCCAGCATAAAGAATTGGGGATATTTTTTGGTTTGGAATTTCAAATAAATAAGAAAAAAAAGGCTGGATTCATATCCAGAAAATACACTAATCCAAAGTAAATACATTTGTTTTTAATCCGTCCGTATCACCAGTTGAGCAGATGTACATATTAGGACATTCTAAAGAAAATAAGAATATGCGCTGCTATTTGAGATTTCGAAACTTGCCGCGTGACGAATGAGCATTTTCGAATACGAACGCTAGTTTTACTAGACAGCTGGCTTCCGGGTGCTCTTTATTTCGGGGCATGCGCATTTAGATTTTTTTGAAAAGTCCGATGGTTTTCTGTACACACGGTCGCACTTTGCACAATCGGACTTTTCAGAACAGAAAGTTGGTCCGTTCACAGACCCAACTTTTTGTCCGATTGAAGCCAAAAAAGTTGGTCCGATGGAACGTACACACGGTCGGAGAAATTTGAAAAGTGCCGGATTTTGAAGTTGGTTGGCCAAAAATCCGACCGTGTGTACGGGGCTTAACACAAGTGATGTTAGTGCGGTGATTCCCCCTGCTGTGCCTTTGTATTCTGATAGGGGGACTTCCCCTCGCTAGAACACACTGATCAGCACTGGCAGCCATTGGCTGGCAGCTCTGATCGGATGCGGGTAGAATGCTGGTTTTCCAGCATGCACGTTCGACAGAAACTGGCGATTAGACTGGTTTCTGTAGAACAGACAGCTGAACACACAATCCAAAAGTCTGACAATTTCCAACCTGTGTGCACAGGGCAGGACTTAGGGTGGTGGGGGCCCCTGGGCTTGAGTGTTGAAGGGGCCCCCTGGAGCTGAGAATTGGGGGGGGTCAAAGATGTTGAGCGAGGGGGCGGGGTCATAGTTGTTGAGCGGGGGGGCGCATTAAAGTTGTTGAGCGGGGGGGCGCAAATTGAAGTTGTTGAGCGGGGGGGGTTCCTCTCACCTGTGCACAGAATGTGTCGGCTCTCTTCCCTCTTCTCTTTTGCAGTTGTTGAGCGGGGGGGGGGGGGGTGCCTCTCACCTGTGCCGACAGCCGGGGCCACAGACTGTCATTAGCCTTAGCCCGGCTGTCGGCTTTCTTCCCTTCAGCAGCCACAGTCCTCCACACACCGCTCCGGTTCCTTCTGCTTCCGTGCTGCCTCCTCTTGCAGTGCGGGAAAATTAACCCTTTCGTGGGACTGTGGAAAGAAGCTGTCTGTGCGGGAAAGTCCCGCAGAATCCGTGCGTGTTGTGAGGTATGCGCAGGGCCGCCATCAGGAATTTTGGGGCCCCTTACTAGGGTTGCCACCTGTCCAGGAATCACCCGGACAGTTCGGGTTTGGGATCTTGTGTCCGGGTTTCAGTCTGCCTGAAACCCGGACACATTATTTAGACTGGGCTGTGGCTCCCCAAGTAACTGAGGTAGTCACACAAAAATCTGTTGCCATTCGGGAGATGCAGGCCGCTGTCTGGGGGCAGGTTTGGCATCACTTAGGGGGAGCCATGATGTCGAGCAGTTTGGCCAAACCCACTGTTTGCCCGCAGCGCGCTGCAATACCACTGTCCTTGAGGCACCCAAAGGTGCCCCAGGTCTTTTATAATCCTATTGTGTATACTACGAAAAAAATGTGCCCTGTGCTGCTAAAGTGTTCGGGGTTTACCCCTTACACAGCTTAAGGCCCCCTGGAGCAGAGAACCGGGGGGTGCTGCCGCCTGAAATTGAGAAGCGGGGGGGCCTTTACAAAAAAAAGAATAAATAAAGAAAAATATATATACAGTACAGACCTAAAGTTTGGACACACCTTCTCATTCAAAGAGTTTTCTTTATTTTCATGACTATGAAAATTGTAGATTCACACTGAAGGCATCAAAACTATGAATTCACACATGTTTTTTTTTTTTTTTAAAGGGGGCCCCCTATTGGGCGGGGCCCATGGGCTTGAGCCCAGTCAAGCCCAATGGTAAGTCCGGCCCTGTGTGTGCACAAGGCTTGAGTAGCTGCTTTTGCTCCCCCTCCCAGCAGTAACTTGGTAGCTTATCAGCCTTCTGATCTCTAATGTAAACACAGAGCAGGTGCACAGATAGAGGGGGAGAGCAGAGTGCTGAGACACACCTCAAAACACTTCACTGGTTCTCTTGCGAAGTTTGAGGATTAATTGCTTCAATGTTTCTGCAGTTTTAGAGGTCAGCGCAGGCTTGCTTCAAAGCTTATTTTCTGCTTGCTGTGAATATATACAGTGGGGATCGAACGTTTGGGCTCCCCAGGTAAAAATTTGTATTAATGTGCATAACGAAGCCAAGGAAAGATGGAAAAATCTCCAAAAGGCATCAAATTACAGATTAGACATTCTTATAATATGTAAAAAAAAAGTTAGATTTTATTTCCATCATTTACACTTTCAACATTACAGAAAACAAAAAATGGCGTCTGCAAAAGTTTGCATCTTGCTTTCCTATGTACTGTATATTCCTGCACACCAGCAAAGCAGCACACATCATTGCTCAGGGCGGCTTTAAATGAACCATTCTCTTCACTAACAGCTGAGGTGGCTTTAAGTGCTGTAAAAACTGTATATAGCCTCATCCTCAATCTCAGTTACAGACAGTATACAGCTCTGTGTTCCAGTAGCAAGACCAGAACTTCCCATCCCACTCCCAAAACAATGAAAAAGTGTTACTAAACCTCATAACAGTAAAATCAGTTTGTATATGCAGTAAAGCATGCTTGTTATACTCACTGTGGAACCTAAGGGGTTAATCCTCTGCATTGTGTAAAAAAGGCTGTCTGATCCTGTCTTCTCTGATCCTCCACTTTTTCTACAGTCCCCAATCCACCTGCTGATAGAACAGAACCTTGGGGGCAAGCTACACATGCTAATTTTGGTGTGCATTGCTAGAGAGGTTTTCTTGGGGGAGTGCATGTGATCAGCACTGGACTAATCAGCACTGTCCAGACAGAGGGTCAGGGTCCTGCAGCCTTATTGGACAATCAGGGGAGAATGAAATCTCCTCCTACAAGCTTTAATCAGTCCTCGACTGGACATTGATAGAAGTCACAGGACTGCTATATACTGCTGATGAGAAAGGGTATTTAGTAGTTCATATTTACTAAATTAATTGCATTTCCATGTTCTGTGTACCGTGGGAGACAAGATATAGTGAATGCAGGATCCTGGGTTTAGTAATACTTTAAAGGGGTTGTAAAGGATTTTTTTTGTTCCCTAAATAGCTTCCTTTACCTTAGTGCAGTCCTCCTTTACTTACCTCATTCTTCGATTTTGCTTTTAAATGTCCTTATTTCTTCTGAGAAAAACTAATTTCCTGTTCTTCTGTCTATAACTACACGCAGCTTATGCTGCAATACTCACCTTCAATCTGGAGCTGTTCCCTGCAGTACTTCTTTTTCAGCACAAGATGCCCTGAGCCTTCTTGATCGAATGCAACCCAGCGTCTCTCAACCTTGAATACTGTTATTGCAGGATATCACCACATCAGCCCTCATTCAAACTATCATGATGCAGTAAGTTATGCTAATATCGTCGGCACCACTCTGCCTAATTCAGGACTGCCCAGTGCTAGGAAAAAGAAAAAGATCATGTGTATCATGTGACCATCCTAAAGACATTGAAAAAAGGCACGTATAAAATAAAAAGCAAAATATACTGCAGTAGGTAGCATGCTGGGGAGAGCATATGGGGCAAAGGGGCTGAACTCAGAGACGGACTTTAAAGTGTTACTAAACCCAGGACCCTGCATTCACAATATCTGGTCCACAGTACGCAGAACATGGAAATCAGTGTCTTGTTAAAGCTTGTATGAGGAGTTTCCATTCTATTCTGGCTGTCCTATGAAGCTGCATTACCCCTGACCCTCTGCCTGGACAGTGTTGATTGGCCCTGTGCTGATCACATTGACCCTTCCAAGGAAAAAAAAACTCTCTAGCAATACACATCAAACTGAGCATGTGCAGAATGCCCCCAAGGCTCTGTACTATCAGGAGATGAATTGGGGACAGTGGAAGAAGGGGAGGATCAGAGAAGACAAGCTCAAACAGCCTTTTTACACAATGTGGAGGATTAACACCTTAGGTGCCACATTGAGTATAACAAGCATGCTTTACTGCATATACAAACTGATTTTACTGTTGTGGGTTTAGTGACACTTTAAATATATTTGAATTTCTCCTGTGTACTCCACTTTTCCCCCATCATCCAAAAACATACAATTAACCAAACAAAAATGAAAATTAACAGATAATTTAATTATATGACTGTACTTTTAAAACTATACGATCCTGAGAGACTGGCATACATGACTTTAGATCACCTGGGAAGTGCTATGGAATGCATTGGTGCTATATACATGAAATCAAATACTAAATACTAAAGAGAGTTCCCAATCTGAAAACATGCACTGAATGTAACATCATAAGGAAATGTATATGGTCATTACAATTCACCAGACCGTGGGAAATATATATAATTATACTAGAAAGCAGCTAGTCTAAGACGATAATGCATGTTACCAGTTCACAAAGGATTATGCTTTCTGGTCAATTTTCAACAAATCCTGTCCATTTTGTCATTCACTTGAGCCCTTTGCTTAAAGAGTGCTCTTTAGTGCTGATCTCTGCTCAATGTTACTGTATACTGAGAAAAGAAAGTAATTAATGTCCTATTATAGTCCTTGAACACACGACTATTATTTGCAGTGATTGTCCCAGCTCAGAACTGTTCCTCTCAGGCCTCGGGAATCTGATAATGACATACAGTATCTGCCACGGTGCATTAGAGGTGGTATTTAAATGGATTTTACGTCAATACTGTGTAAATCTTGCCCAGGGGGCAATAATGTTTAGTGGTCTCCAGAGATAGGTTTTGGCTTGTGTGAATGGAGAACTTGCCCAACGTTGATGCTGTTACCCAAGGTCTGCGCTGACAGTGAAAAGCTGCATTGTGCTTTCTTTCGATTTATATTGTAATTTTGGAGATGGGCATAAGACCTCCTCCTGATAAGGGCTGAAGGAACAGACGGGGAGCGGGCAGACTAGGGAAGATGAGATGGCAAGACAACTGAAAAAGTGAAAACAGTTTAAGCTTCAAGTTGGCTCTTAAAGCAACTTCAAAAAGGTTACACATATCTGATTAAAAAAAGCACAAAACCACCATTTAAAAGCAAATCTAAATAATGCTGTTGAAATTACTACAGTTGACTGCACCTTTAAAAGCTTTCACAATATAACATAATTATTAAGCATTGTTTAGTCGGGCAGTGCAAAGAGCAGTTGTAGGATGCTAAGCACAGCACAGCAATTAAAGTAAAACTATGGTCAAATTTTAAAATAACAAATGTGATGCCAGTAAGAATCCCCTGGAACATGGGCTAGCACAAAGGTACAAAACCTAATAAAGACAACACACCAAATATAATCCAACACCTTTATTAAATTGGTATAAAATTGGCCACAGTGTCATTCACCAGGATGGGGGGTTACAAATAAATAAATAAATAAGCCATCATGGCTAAACTATTATAAATTAAATGCTGTCCATCCAGTCGAAGCTGGACGACTACTCCCCACTTCGGATGACATCATGACTTAGGTAAAAGAAAATTAAAAAGGGGGGGGGGGCGGGTGGGCGGGTGGGCGTTGCCACGCGTCGTAAGGAAAGGGGAGAGCGCCGCCTCACGTGGTCCTATTTATAGATTCGCTCGCGCGAGCCGACCAATCGGCTGTCCCGCTGCTTCGGCCAATCCGGGCTGGTCCCGCCCCGGTAACCGCGGCAACCTACGAAGAGAGAAGGGGAGGGGAGACAAGCATCTCCCCTTTGAGCCAGCCCATGTCGGTCCAGCGTAATGCTGTGACCTTTCATGGGCTAGCACAAAGGTACAAAACCTAATAAAGACAACACACCAAATATAATCCAACACCTTTATTAAATTGTTATAAAATTGGCCACGGTGCCATCCACCAGGATGGGGGGTTACAAATAAATAAATAAATAAATAAGCCATCATGGCTAAACTATTATAAATTAAATGCTGTCCATCCAGCCGAAGCTGGACGACTACTCCCCACCGGCCCCAGCAGGCAGCGCCCCCCCCCCCCCCCACCACTGTGGCCGATTCAATTAGACTCTGGAGGCCCATGTTAAAGATATCCAAACCTATTGAAGATAAATGAACCTTATCTCTCCTAAATAAACCTGGCAAAAAACCCTCCAACTCAGAATGGCGAAAGGAAACCCCCGCCCAAGGAGGAAACAAAACTATGTAGTGTTCTGTTCAGGCGCCTGCGGATCTTATCCACATAAAAAAGGCTGCCCTGAGGAGACCACAAAAGCCTGGGGATCATTTCAGAATAAGCTAACACTACCCTGGGATACATCAGGGATATAGCGTGCAAGTCTCTTTTCATCTCGCACAATAAATCCCAAGTTCTGGATTTTCCCAGGTCGTTAGCCCCGGAGTGAATAACCAACACTTGAGGTGAAGGCCAAATACTGGATAAATAGGATAGGTGCTCTATCATATTGCTCCACCGCATACCCCTGACACCAGACCAAAAAATCATAAATAAATCTGTGCTCAGACCTAACGCAGTAGAGTAGGTTCTGGATCCAGCATGCCTGGCGGCCCAGAAGATTTAGGAGTGGCCTACAATCCACACGACTGTCCTGCTGTGATCTGAAAAAGAAAATTTTAATGGGTCAAGAGACTAGGGCGGACATATAATTTATACCTGTCACTACCCCACCGACCTATACTCTTCACTCTATTAACAGAAAACCCAAGAGCGTCAGCAGTGGTGGCTGCCCCGATTCTGAACGAATGTGATGAGAAACAGAAACCGGATAAATTCAAACGTTTCAGACAGGCGGCCAAAACAGCTGAAAACTGATATCTTGTCAGGGAGGATAAATCTTCATGTATAAAGAATGACTCGCCCGACGATGGCCTGGACGAAACATAATTTGACATGTGAAAAACAGGGCAGATAGCCTTATTTGGCGAGCTAGCCAAACGAAACCAATGACCGTGACCATCCTGAGATGTTTTGGATCTACTCATAAAAAGATGGAGAAAACCTCCTTCTATACGAACGTGTGAGGAACGTAAAAAGGACAGAGAGCCTAAGGGCACCAAAAAAGGCTACCGAGAATGTGGCTCTGAAAAGAAGAAACTCAAATTTGGAGAAACAAACCTCCTGCAAGACTACCAGAAGATCACCTAACAAAGCGATAGATATCGGACACCTGTTGTCCACCGCCGGATTAGCTCTCCTAAGACCTTTAAGGACCTGGGAGACCTGAAAAAATTAAGTCAAAGCGGGAAGGCCCGCAAATTGTAAAAAGAAAGAGACCCCTGCGAGAATTCTACTAATAGAAGACGGGCTGAGTTGAGATTGAATAAGGTAAGACAGAAAAGATAATGCAACGTAGGAATTGACAAAAAGGGAATCCAAACCCCCCTCCTGACAGAAACAACACCACCTGCTCCAAGAATGCCTATAGTCCATCCACGTCTTCTCTGACACCGAGGCCTTGAGGTTGCTGAGGATCACTCCCAAATTAAGCCCCAGAGGAAATCTGGGCAGGGGGTGCCATGAAGATCCGCTGACGGGGCCAAATCCCGGAACCTCTCGAGCTGCGAACGAGATAAAGCGTCAGCTAGATTATTCACTTTTCCCGCTATGTGCTCAGCTTTAAGCCAGATGTTAAACCGCATGCAATGCAACACTAAAAAACGTAACAGTCTAATGACAGGTTCAGATTTTGAGGATAGAGTGTTAATGGCAAAGAGGACCCCTTTATTATCCGTGTGGACTAAAATCCTCCGGTTCACAAAGGCGTCCTTCCATATCACAACAGCGACAATGACAGGGAAAAGCTCTCCAGAAGGACCAGGTTCTGAAGGATTTCCTTCTGTTGCCAATCCGTATGCCATCTGCTAGAACACCAATGACCATTTAAGAAAGCCCCGAATCCAAATGAACCTGACGGTCCGCCTGCCAAGCTGATGCCCCATTGAAATTACTTAAAAAAGAATCCCATATCTTTAAATCCTCCTTGATGCCTTTGGAGATTCGCACATGCGAATAGGGGCTCTTGAAACCTCGCAGGGACAGCGAGAATCTACGCAAAAAAACCCTAGCCATGGGGATGATCCTAGCCGCAAAAGCGAAGAGCCCCAGCAGGGACTGGGCTTCTTTCAGCAAAACTTTCTTCCTGGCCAGGAAATCTGTAATTAGTAAGGACATCCTCTGCACCTTATGCTCAGGCAACCTAAATTCCATCCTCTGAGCGTCAATGGTAATACCCAGGAATTCGATGGAGGTTTTAGATAAAACCATCTTCTCATGTGCCAGCGGAACACCGAACTCCTTACAGATATCCGAAAATGCCTGGAGGGATTCCATGCATACTGACGATCCCGCTGGGCCAATAAATAGGAAAGTATACAAGTAGTGCAGGATGAAACCTTGGGGTATAACCTTTGACACCACCCAATGCAAAAATGAAGAAAAGGCTTCAAAATAATAACACGAGAGGGAAAATCCCATGGGCATGCACTTATCGAAATAAAACTGACCCATGAAATGAAAACCAAGGGAGTTGAACCCTTGCGGGTGCACTGGGATGAGGCGAAACGCCGACTTAATGTCGACCTTGGCGAGAAGAGACTCCTGGCCTGACTGTCTTAGCAGTGCCAGAGCTTCGTCAAAAGAGGAGTAACATACCGGTGCGTCGACGTTAGCGACCTCGTCATTCAAAGAAAAATCCGGTGGATACGAGAGATGATGGATCATTCTAAAACTGCCGACTTCCTTCTTAGGCACAATGCCTAGGGGAGATACCCTGAAATCTAAAAACGGAGGAAAAGGAAAGGGGCCGGCAATTCTGCCATCCAACAGTTCTCTAGCAATTTTTTTCTTGGACTACATCAGAATGTTGGATTGCAGATAACAAATTTTTTACCCTTGTACAACCCGGGCCTCTGAAAGCGTGTACCAAAAAACCATCCGCAAAACCTTCAGTTAGCAGAGCTGCCATCCTGCGGTCGGGATAACGCTCTAGCCATGGGCGCATTTTTCCCAATCTCACCGGCGTCGGGGCCTTTTGCCAGTGTGCTGGGTGGTTGAAACCTGTGAAAGCATCTGCTCGCCGCATGGGTACCACTGCAGTAAGAGCATTCATGCTTGAATCTGCAGTTTGACAGAAATTTACATTGACCTTCGTTAAAAGCGAAGCAAAACCCTTTCCGAAATGTGCCCTGCACGGTAGGCTGAGGCCGGGGGGGTAAACTGTGGCTTCGGCAGCATCAAGTTAAGCCATAAGCCCACATCTTTGGACCCCCAGTGCAGAGAAGGATGGACCGCTAATTTCTGACGGAAGTTCTCGTCATAAGTAAACGATTATGTCCAGGTGTTGAAATAACCCTGAACATTTACCAGGAAAACGCTCCCCCATGACCACTGCATATATACAGAAAGCCTGTAACCAATTCTGAAAGGTCTTGGGGATCGCCTTTCTCCTATCCTCCTCCGCTCTATCTGCCGATTGTTTGTCTGATTTAGCCAGAAAATCCTTGGAAGCTGGCAATAATGACAAAATGTCCAGGTACTCACCCCTCCATATTTTCTCTTTCACCGTTTTTGATAAATGAAACCCCAACGGGGATAAAGCGCATGGGAGGGATTCTTTGAAAGAGGACTCACTGACCGTCACCGCAGAAGGTCTAATGGGTAACATAGGGTTAACAGACCCATGCTGAAATACACTTGGATGAGCCAGATATGAGTCTTTTACCTGCATTCCGGGGTCACTTGACTCCTGCCACACTGCACAGATATCATCCTGCATATTATTATAATTAACTTCATTAACAGACATATTTGACCTCTGCGCTTCATACCATAATTCTTGCATTCTCTGGGAAGCAGCAGCAGACTGGGAACATGGGACCTCAGCCTCGTTCCTTGAAACATTACCTCTAGCACCGGACACCCGTGCCCCTTGTGTAATAACACTCATATCAGCACCACTACCATGTGCACTTTTAAATTGATGCAAAACTTCAGACATTCAAAACAACCAACATTGAAAACTTAGACACATTAGGTAAAATAATATTCTCACCAACTGTCGCCATGAGCCCACTCGCGGCCCCCGCAGGAGGGGGAGTAGCGCTGCCCCCTTGCTGACAAGAGGCACCCTGTGTGACAGCTCCCTCCTGGCTCACAGGCTGCGGAGGAGCACAAGTCTTCTGTTTTTTGTTTTTCCTCCCAGGTTGCTTCCTGGTGCCTCCCCCGACCGCCTTCACCTCAGGGATTGGTGCTGGTGAAGCTGCGCCCTCTTCAGCTAGGCACCGCCTCAGCCAGTCCTCCCCTCCTCTGCTCCCCTCCTCTGCTCTCCTCTGCAGTTTGCAGAGGAGCTCCTCATGGCCGCTGGAGGAATCCATGCTGGAGAAGGAGGTGCACTCGTTGCCGCGCGTCGTAAGGAAAGGGGAGAGCGCCGCCTCACGCGGTCCTATTTATAGATTCGCTCGCGTGATTCCTGCTCGCGCGAGCCGACCAATCGGCTGTCCCGCTGCTTCGGCCAATCCGGGCTGGTCCTGCCCCGGTAACCGCGGCAACCTACGAAGAGAGAAGAGGAGGGGAGACAAGCATCTCCCCTTTGAGCCAGCCCATGTCGGTCCAGCGTAATGCTGTGACCTTTCATTTTGTAAAAACTTGTTACTGCTGCTAATTGAACCAATTTTTTTGTTAGGGTGACAACTTAATTTTTTTCTGCAGTGACAGCACTGCAGCGTTGTCACCATTGATGCTATTGTAGCTGTTTAAACGCTGGCACCCTTAAAACCATATCAATGAATAGCCACCCCTTGGTCCACCCACAGCCCTTAAAGCAGAGGTCCGGCACAAAAAAAAAATTTAAAGTCACTTACCTTCCAGGTTGCCCGCGATGTCGGGCAACGTCCCTTGAACCGGGTCCCGGCGCCATCCTCACTAAGCCTTGCAGCTTCACAGCCTGTTTTCTACTGCGGATGCGCGGCTTTTTGTGAATGGGCACACCATACTGTGTCCCAGAAGGCAGCGCGCCTCCATTTCCCAGGAGGTAACGCGAGGTGGAGAAAACAGAACCTCACTGCGGATGAGGAAGAGGCAGATTGGGACGATCTACATAGTAACAGTCTTTTCTGGTAAATATAAAAAAAAAATTGAGCATTTTTGGCTATTTTTTTTTTTTTTTTTTTAGGGTGGACCTCCACTTTAATATTGACAGCCCATTGCTGCATTTTCTGCATTTATCGTTAAAAAAATTGACAAGCAGACAATTTTAAGACATTTAACATGTCAAGTTATCTCGAAAATTCCTGTTTATCACCCTAGTGAGTACTACAGATGATGAGAAAATCAGACAAAAAGTACAAAAAAAAAGTGCATCTAAAAATCTCTATGCGTCTCGTGGATGAAGCTCCACTTCCTCAGGAGCAGACGCAGCATGCGTATCTGCAAAAATATATGTATGAGAGTACTGATATAATCTGCTAGAAACATGGGAGGAAGAAAAACACCCTAAAGTTACTTACAAATCAGCTCAAATTTGGAATATGTGATACTGAGAGCCAGAAAAGGTAGAGAATGAGTCTTGACCATGAGCTGTGGGAACGTAGCCTGTGGACAGCCAAGGTAGGTACATGCCACACTCGAGGGGATGGAAATAGCAGGATCGGGACCAGGGGGGTATGAGAGTGACGGTTGCCCTGGGCGCAATTGTTTGGATGGGGCACCTTCCTTCTGTGTCATGAAAACAGCACTGATGTTGACAAGCATTAGACTGCTGGGCGTAGGATTTCCTAAGCTTGCACATTATGAATGGGGGGGCGCAGTTTGGCATCTTTGCCCTGGGCACTGGAGGACCTTGTCCCAGCACTGGGAGAAGGTATCCATTATGTATTTCAAAATAGTGCATGCAGCAGCTGTAAGGTTTATCTATAAATAGTGTAAATTATATGTATTGTTAAAAAGTGCACAATGCTGCTGGCATGGTGGCATAAAGCCTAAAGTTGGTTGATTGGAGAAGTAGGGCAGGTGCAAGTAGAGAATGTAGGGGGAACCACAAACCAAAGGAAAGCCTCATCCACGAAACGCTTTTAGATGCATGTTTTCTTATTACAAACATGCATTTATATCCAAATCATATATGATTTTTTTTTAAATTTTGGCTAAATTATGTATTTCCAATTCAATGTATGCATTGCAGTTCTAATCATTAATCATTTTATTTCTGTAAATGCATTGTTAAAGCAAATGTGCCATTGTGCATTACATTTACCATCTGTGTGTCACTCGCCTCATTTAAAGTTCCAACTTTTCTTCTTTTTTCAATATAATAGGGATGGAGCCGCATGTTCTGGTTGATCATGTGCTTCATACAAAGTCCCCCCAAAAAACAATTTTAACCATAACCAGGGATTGCCTCACTATGGAGGCATTTCCTCTCACTTCCTGTTTTGGCTATGGGACAGAAAGTGAGGGTAAATCTCCCCAATGGAACACAGATGGCAAATTACGCTATCCAAAGTAAAAAAAAAGCAGCAGTTGCCAACCTACTGGATAGAGTGTGGCCCCTGACATTACCAAAGGGTGGCACCTAATATTCAGTGGATGTAATCCTAAAAAGTATGGAGTAATATGTAATTACACAACTTATCCTATAATATGCAACAACAAGTAAATTAATAAAAATGTGTCCTGTTGTACGTGATAAATCAATCAATAAATCAATAGTAAATAATAAAGTCCTATTGATGCAAACAAAGATACAACATCAATGCTTGAATATCCTCTAGATATATTTCTTGCTGTGATACAAAAACCGTCTCCGGTCATGCAAACTTAATTGATCTTCCACCACCTGTATAATTAGTACGACACCCAATGTGCACAATTAGTAAATTGTGCTTACCAGACCTGGTTGACCTCTTTAATGAAAAAGACGGTCAGATGCGCTTGAGCAGAATAATGCCTGTAGACATATAATTAGACTGGAGCATGTATGATACCTCACCCTCGGAATGTTGAGATTTTAGAACATGGAATACAAACAGAGAGCTTCCATAGTGCAACGCTATTTTATTAAAATGGTATAAAAAAAAACAGCCAATTGGCTTCTCACATAAAAAGTGCCCTTCTCCCACCACTGGGGCTGCAAGCTTTGATAAAAAAACACTGGCTCTCCCACCTTCATGGCGGCGTGCGATCCACCAGCTGCTGACACTATCAAGACGATCGGGAAGTGACGTAGGACATAGTACACGTGACCAGGTCCCGCCGCCGACGTACGTTTTCATATAGTTACGTTTTCAAGGGGCTTACCTGGTCACTAAGCATCACGGTATATGTAGTCTAAATAAGGGGAGTGGTTTCAGGTCCACACCTAATTAGCCAATCGGAAGAGAGCAGCCTCAGTGCCAGTTTACATTCCAGTTTCTCTACAAAGGGCTGGCATATTATAAATTGTAACATAATCTGTTAAAATTGTAACATAATCTGTTAAAATTAGCATCTTCAAATCTCCACCAAGATAGGTAAACATTAAAGAATCTTTCTCCTTTTCGCTATATTATCTCCCACTCTCCATAAGCTAAATGATGTACGCTGGGAGGAAGATTAAGGGGCTAATAAAATGAATTCCTTCAAAATTGTAAATGACAAAAAAACATCCACTGAGGGTGATGGCAACTGTGGGTAGGCACAAAGCCATTCCGATCAGTGGCTTTAAAGTACGTCTTGGTCTCAAACATATTGGCCTAGATTCACAGACAGCGGCGCACATTTATGCCGCCGTAGCGTATCTCCTGTACGCTACGCCGACGCAGCGCAGAGAGGCAAGCACTGCATTCAGCAAGCTATTGCTCCCAACTCTGCGTCGGCGTGGCGTAGATTTCGAAGGCGCAGGCCGGCGTAGGTGGAAGTGGGTGTGACCCCATGCAAATGATAGTCCGAGCGTGGAGCAGTGTTTTTGACTGAGAAATTATATCCTAAATTACAGGCGGGCGGCAAGTGGTTAAAGAGGTCAACCAGGTCTGGTAAGCACAATTTACTACTTGTGTACATTGGGTGTCATACTAATTATCCAGGTGGTGGAAGATCAATTAAGTTTGCACGACTGGAGACGGTTTTTGTATCACAGCAAGAAATATATCTAGAGGATATTCAAGCATTTATGTTGTATCTTTGTTTGCACCAATGGGACTTTATTATTTACTATTGATTTATTGATTGATTTATCACGTACAACAGGACACATTTTTATTAATTTACTTGTTGTTGCATATTATAGGATAAGTTGTGTAATTACATATAACTCCATAGCGCCCCCAGTACACTTTTTAGCACGCATCAGATAGAAGTCACATACACTTCATCACTTTCTAGGGGAGCAGCTTAGCACACAGTGTGTGTTTGGGACCTTTACATGGGCACCCAAATTATTGTTTAATTATATATATATACATTTTTTTTGGCTCGGAATTGTTTTTTATATTTGCACTGAGTGGATGTAATGACACAGACAACTGTCAGAGGCTGTGGACATGCTACAGGAAACAATTTGAAGCTGTGGAAATGCTTCAAATTCAGGACACTTAGGGATATTGGATGCATGCTACAGGAGATAATGAATGTAGACCTGCTACAGAAGATTATCAGAGACTGGTGACAAAAACACACACAATGAATAAAAGGAAATAGATATAATTTAAAGGAGCACACTGTAAAATAAATAAGCCAAACCTATAACTACCAGAGGCCAGTATATTTATTATTTTTACCTTCTTGGCCCAAGTTAAAATTATAGCCAAGGCCTTACGTTAAGCACTATGAGCTAGATTCACGTAGCTCAGCGTATAGTTCTGCCGGCGTAGCGCATCTCATATGCGCTACGCCGACGTAAAATTGGGTGCCCAGCCCTTTATTCACAAAGATCTGGGGCCGTACGTTGCGCTGGCGTAGTGTAACTAGGCAAGCGTAAGCCCGCCTAATTCAAATGTGGAAGGTAGTGGGCGTGTTGTATTCAAAGTAGCCGTAACCCCATGTAAATTTTTTCACTAACGATCCGCGCATGTGCGCACATGCTCAGAGTCACGTTGCATATACTCCCTAAGATACGTTGACTCAATGCTTTCGACGTGAACGTAACCTACCCACAGCCCCATTCACGTACCACTTACGTAAACTACGGTACGTAAAATTTGACGGCTGTTCCGACGTCCATACTTTAACATTGGCTGGAAATCAATGCTACCCATTCTTTAGGAATCGCATAGGAACGCACACGTGGTCCAGTTTGGTGCGACTTAAGCACATTCATTTTGGGCAGTATTATTACTGCCACAGACAAGCAATGAAAACATGAAAAGAAAGGAGTTACCGCACCAGGTGATAATCCCACGTTCACACCATCCTTGCATGAGAGATGGAGGGTGCTGGCTCGGCATACATAGTCAAAGAAGAAGGAAGAAGATTTGACAGCCACACTCCAATGAAACACCCTTTATGACGTAAAATGTGATCCATACATTGACAGAGGTACAGGTACAGGTAAAAATAACTGACGCGTTTCACATCCTTTTAGCTATGATTAAGCACCAATAAGGGTGTGAAAGGTGTCAGTTATTTGTACCTGTACCTCTGTCGGTGTATGGATCACATTTTACATCAATAAAGCTGTTGCATTGGAGTGCGGCTGTCCAATCTTCTTCTTTCTTCATTAGCAATGAAAATATGATTAAATATAACTGCCACTGACCACCAATTAAAGGGAGAGGCTTTTATATAAATTACAGGCTTTCAGATAGTTGCAAGTTGCACTAATAAAAAATATTTCTGCTACTGATCAAAAATCTGATATTGTACCACTGACCATGTATAAAAGGGGGGCTTATTTTTACTGACACTGAGCACCAATGAAGAGGGAGGTTGATCTTACTGCCATTGATCATCAGTGAAAGGAAGAGGGGGGGGGGGGGTATTACTATTGCCACTAATCATCAATGAAAAGGGGAGAATTTAATAATATCGTCACTGACCACAAAGAAATATTGCTGCCACTGACCTCTAATATAAAAGGGGGCTTTATTAATACTTTCACACATGCAAGTTGGTATTTTTTTTATAAAATGACTCTGTAAATTGCTGCTTTTTCCTGATTCTTCTACACACTGCTGAAAAAAACCTAAACCAACAATCTGCAATATGGCCAATAAAATGTACCTTATGCTGGTTTTATGCCCTATAAGCTTGTCTGTACATATTCCTTTTCTTCTGTTCTATCCTTGAGAAAATATCCTGCATATTACTCATCTGATCTCCAGCAATTAAAGATCCTATTTCATTGCATTCCAAGCACCAATAATTTCATTAGCTGTTGTTTTACCTTAATCTCACCTCTAATCCCTAAATTAAGGTATCACAGTTTAGAGTACAGAGATGACTCTACGGAGAATGCAATCGTACCATCTCAACCAGCATAACCTCTTTGTTTTATATGCATGGCCTTACCTGGATTTTTGCAGTTTGGTGGGGGTTATTTTAAAGTGATATCAAAGTCCCCCCCCTTTTTTTTTTAATAAGAAACATGTTAGTCTCACCTGCTCTGTGCAGTGGTTTTGCACAGAGCAGCCTAGATCCTCCTTTTCTTGGTTACCTTGCCAGCCCTCCTGGCCTCTCTCTCCTGCCGAGTGCCTCCACAGCAAGCAGCTTGCTATTGGGGAACCCAAGCTGAGCTGCTGCTCTGTGTATTCATTCAGACACAGAGCCGTGGATCAGCCCCGCCCCCTCTCAGGAGGGAGGGTCCAGGATAGCTGAGGCTCTCATGCAACAATGCTGAATAAAGATGGGCTCAGGTAAGTATTAGATGAGCTGCTGCACTAATCTATAGAATGCATTAAGATAAAAAAAACTTCCGCCTTTAGAACCCTTTCAAAAACAGTCATTGATGCCTAGATTCCATGGCCAAAAAAAGGTCAGCATGTGTTTGTTTACTTAACTACTTTATGACTAATATGCATACCTACATTTTTTTTATATACATTTTCAGGAAACAAAAAGCTTTTACTGTTGGGCAGGTTATATTGATTGTATTTCTTTTTCTAGTAATTTTTTGATTAATATTTTAATATGTATATGTATAATTATACATGTATATTATAATTAAAATGTTGTTATTATTAAATATGTAAGTGCAGTGGAACCTCGGATTGCGTGTAACGCGGTTAACAAAAAGTTTTGCAATACGAGCACTGTAATTTTAAAAATCGCAACTCGGTTTGCGAGTGTTGTCTCGCAACACGCACGATTCAGGCCAAATCGGTGTGCAGTACTGCATTTGGCCTGAGGTGGGGGGGGGCACCGGAGCCAAGCAGAGCCGAACAGTGCCGATCGCAGCCAATCGGCGCAGTTCGGAAATGCACGGAAAGGCTAACCTCTGCAATTCTCTGGAACGGAGTCTTTCTGAGGTTTGCTGAAGTCAGCCGAGGTGTTACATTGACTTCAATGGGGAAACTCGCTTTAATATGCGAGTACTTTGGATTACGAGCATTCTCCTGGAACGAATTATGCTTGTAATCCGAGGTTCCACTCTTTTTTTTTTTTTTTTTATTTATTGTGTTTAGGGGGAAAATTGTAAGACATTTTGGTTGTTTATGGACAGGTAAATATGAAGTATAGCATGTATATTTATTCTGTATATTTACATAGTTATGGGGTTTATTGTTACATAGTCAGATAGCAGATGGAGCCCCTTTTTATATGTTAATTAGGCTGCCTTAGCTGCTTTGCTGAAAAGAAACATCATTTTTTGTAGGCCTAAATCGTTTAGGATGAAGATTAAACATTCAATGATTCTGAGAAGTGACTTCTCTCCTTCCTTCTGCTTCTCCCCCTCCCTGCCTGCTGTGTTTAGCAGTTTCATCCAATAGATTTTATTTGAGTTTGCAATAAGGATTAACAGTACAAATACCAGTTAACATATAGAAGTGTAGTGCTATCCCCGGAGGAGCCGCTGGTTAGATTTGGGACGGCATAATTAAGTTACCTCTGCGATGTGTCTAGGGGTGATGATGGTGGTGAGAGCAGTGACGGAATGTCCAGACAGTTGGTTGATGTTTTCAATGCTTTTATTTCTGGTCCAACACGACCAACAGTCAACTTGAGGTAGACAGTATAGGTTGGTGAAAGGAGAATAAACTTCGCAGATTCAGGCTATGGATAGAGAAAGCAGTCCTGCTTCCAATAATTACACTTGTCATGTCGCCACTCCAGCCGGAGTGGGTAAAGTGCCCCTGGACAGACCCCTCTCACAGGCCTGGCAGCCAGAGCGCCACTTAGAACTTCTGGGAAGCAACAAGTAGTGAGACCTCTGCCACAGGCCTAGTACACAAGAACATGAAATAGTAGAGCGAATCCGCCCAGACTATAACTCGCCTGAATCTTTCTCAGGTGGACTTCTTAGCTTGGGGTTACCGGCTGACAGTTTTCAGCATTCAACCTGTCAGTGTCCCGTCACCCAGATCCCCGATGGTTCATTCAAGCCCTATTGGATCACCTGCCTCTGGGTTTTCCTCAGACCGACTCCCCACCGAACAGCACAACTCGCTTGGGATCCTCTCAATAGAGGTGGGGGACCCAGTAAGTCACTGGGGCCCCTTAGCAGCATCAGTTGCTCCGGGCCATGAGGGCCCAGAGTCAAAAACTCTGCATAGCACGTGCGCCCCGGCCTTATAGGCCATATCGCCGGGGCCCATGATGTGCGCACACCCTAAAGGTGGATGTGGCACCTGGAATCAGGAACCCGCGCAAAACCCAGAGCAATGGCCTCCGCCACAGAAATACCCCTCCCAGCATGCTCCGTGAGGGAAAACTCCTCTAATTGGCTGCTGGGAAGAAGCGGCACCGCCTGGACCCCTCTGGCGCCACCTGCCATCCAGAGATGAAACTACAGAATGACTCACAGGACAGTTCAGGGCTGGCGACAGCCAAAATTTAGCAAATCAACATAGATGAGAGCAAGTAACTCTCTCATCCCCCAACTAAATTCAATATAGCACCTGTACTGAAAAGTACACAGGCGCTACAGAAGATACACTGGAGGAAGATCCATAGAGAGTTTCAGAAAGAAAGGGTCTGAAAACAAGCAGCTCGTACTGTGTTCTCTCTGTAGAAAACCCATAATGCTCTGAAAACTAGTGCCATGAATTAGAAAAAGGTTCCTGTACGACTTCAGGGGCGGCTCGGGGCGACTTTTGTATAGAAGTCGTTTTGCAAATCGCCTCTGAAGTCGTCCTTAGGACGACTTGCCGAGTCGCCCCCGAAGTCGTGCCGCTGCTGTGTGAACCGACTCTTAGAAATCTCTAAACTAATCTCTAAAAAAAAAAAATGTAAAAAAAATTCCATGCTTTAAAAAAATTATTATTGATACATATTATCAGAACTGTTTAGTCTTAAAAAATATATACATATATAAAATAAAGAAAAAAAATCAAAAACAACAGTTTGTAAATATATAAGCTTTTAAAAGTAAAACAAATTGGCAAAAAAAAAAAAAAGCTGACGGCCGCAGCGCGGCTCTAAATCTCTAACAGGCCGTGTTTTTACGGCCGCCCCTTTGCTCGTTCCCCGTGCGCGCTCCCGAGCGCGCAGCGGGGAACTACTGTGCTGGCCATGTCCCCTGGACACAGCCAAACACAGATCGCGGTAAATCGCCAATCACAGCGGCTATTTACAGCGCGATCTGTGCGGCCAATGAGGGATGATCTCAAATGTAAACATATGAGATCATCTCTCATTGCCATCTCTCTCTCTCCTCACATAGACACCGCGTGTGAGGAGAGAGAGAACAATTGTACGTTTTTTTGCTACAAAAAGTAAAAAAAAAAAGTGAAAAGTGACAGTGAATAAGTGCCCATCAGCGCCCAATCAGTGCCCACCTGCACCACCTGGTACCACCTGTACCCACCTGTGCCACTGCTACCAGTACCACCTGTGCCACCAGTACCACCTGTGCCCACCTGTGCCACCAGTACCACCTGTGCCTACCTGTGCCACCAGTACAGCCTGTGCCACCAGTACCACCTGTGCCACCAGTACCGCCTGTGCCACCAGTACCGCCTGTGCCACAGTACCGCCTGTGCCACCAGTACCACCTGTGCCACAGTACCACCTGTGCCCACCTGTGCCACCAGTACCATCTGTGCCATCAGTAGCGCCTGTGCCATCAATACCGCCTGTGCCACCAGTACTGCCTGTGCCATCAGTACCTCCTGTGCCACCAGTACCGCCTGTGCCCACCTGTGATCAGGGCCCATCTGTAACACCTCCTCAGTGCCCATCTGTGCCGCCTCAGCGCACATCTGTGCCGCCTCATCAGTGCACGTCTGTGCAATCAGTACACATCTGTGCTGCCTCATCGGTGTACATCTGTTCCACCACCTCAGTACCCATCTCTGCCACCTCAGTCCCCATCTCTGCCACCTCAGTCCCCGTCTCTGCCACCTCAGTCCCCATCTCTGCCACCTCAGTCCCCGTCTTTGCCACTTCAGTCCCCGTCTCTGCCCATCTGTGCCGCCTCAGTGCACATCTGTGCCACACACACCTGTGAAGTCGCCAGCAATGTCAAAACGTTGTTATTCCGCACAGGAGGCATTTCAAATTCTTTCTGCACCTGAGGAAAACAATGGGGAGCTCTCTTTTTCTGATTCCCATTCGGATTCGGACGTAGACTATGAGCCAGTCTACAGTAGTGGCACAGCGACAGGCTCAGAGGGGGAAGATAGTCAGCCCGCCAAAAGAAGGCGCTCTGGTGAGGAGGCAGTGGCATCCATCAGCACTGTCATGCCATCCACCAGCACCGTCATGCCATCCACCAGCACCGAAGTGCCATCCACCTATACCGAAGTGCCATCCACCAGCACCGAAGTGCCATCCACCAGCACCGAAGTGCCATCCACCTATACCGAAGTGCCATCCACCAGCACCGCAGTACCTCAGCAACAAAGGCCAAGGACCCATGCCAGCCTTCCCTATGCCCTTCAGTACCCCCTGTGGCTTCCTCCAAATTCCGGAGAAGCCAACATTCCCCCTTTCACTGCCCAGCCAGGAGTCCAGGTGAACATGGACAATTTTTCCCGATTTATTTTTCACTGAGGAACTGCTATCTAGCATTGTGACCCAGTGCAACTTATATGCCCAACAATTCATTTCCAACAACCCCACATCGTCTTATGCCCGTCCCTTCCAGTGGAGAGACCTTAGGCCCCGTACACACGACCAAACATGTATGCTGAAACTGGTCCGCGGGCCAGTTTCAGCATACATGTTCGGTCGTGTGTAGGCGCGAGCGGGCCGAATTCCAGCAAACATTTGCCCGCCGGGCCTTTTCCCAGCAGACAAATATTCCTGGACGTGTTTTAAAACCGTCCGCTGGAATCCTGCCCGCTCGGATATGTACGGTCGTCAGTACAGACCTACCGTACATGTCCGAGCGCCCGCCGTCCCTCGCATGCGTCGAATGACTTCGACGCATGCGTGGAAGCCTTTAAATGGCAGGCCCGCCCACGTCATCGGCGCGTCATCATCGCGGCGACGACGCGGACACGCCCCGCGTAATGTTTACGCGCGGACTTCTGTACGATGGTTAGTACAACCATCGTACAGAAGCCCTCTGGCAGGCATGTACGGTGAAAACGGTCCGACGGACCGGTTTCACCGTACATGTTTGCTCGTGAGTACCCGGCCTTACAGTGGAGGAGTTTAGTTTTTTTTTTAGGCCTCACCTTTTGCATGGGACTCAACCCAAAAAATGAAAAGCATTCCTTTTGGTCAAAACGCCCCATTTACCACATGCCAATTTTCTCTGCAACAATGCCCAGATCCCGATATTTTATAATCATGAGGTTCCTCCACTTCAATGATAATACCCAGTGCCTTCCCCGAAATCACCCAAATTTTTACATGCTTTTCAAAATTCGCCCCTTATTCGATTATTTTTCAGAATCATTCCCCCAAATATATACCCCGGAACAAAACATATGTGTCGATGAGTCCCAAGTAAAATTTTGTGGCCGACTTAAAATCAAACAGTTTATACCCAGCAAAAGGGCCCGCTATGGGGTGAAGGTTTATAAACTTTGTGAACGAGCCACAGGGTACCTGTATTCCTTCTTGGTCTACGAAGGGAAGGACACCCAGCTGAATCCCCCCAATTGCCCAGACTACTTGGGATCAAGTGGAAAAGTTGTCTGGCAACTCATCAACCCCCTCCTGGATAAAGGATACCACCTGTACGTGGACAACTTTTATACCTCTCTTCCCCTGTTCCACAACCTGCACCGGAAGCAGACGCCAGCATGTGGCACCGCCAGAAAGAACCGGAAAGGCTTTCCTCAAAGCCTTGTGAATACAAAGCTGAGGAAAGGGGAATCGGCAAGTGTGCGCAACAAGGAGGTTCTGGCAGTGAAGTGGAGGGACAGAAGAGACGTATGCATGTTGTCCTCCATCCACAACAATTCTTTTGTGGAAACCCGCAGAAGGCGTGGCACCACCATCCAAAAGCCCACCTGCATCCGGGACTACAATTCGTTCATGGGGGGAGTCGACTTAAATGACCAAATGTTGGAACCATACCTTGCCACAAGACGCACGTACCATTGGTACAAAAAAGTAGCAATTTTTTTTTCATTTGGCCGTCTACAACTCCCATATTATTTACCGCAAGTCCACCCAAACCCCCTACCCTTCCTTGGCTACCTGGAGGAAATTACCACTACCCTGATATTCCAGACTGACCTACCCCAAAACATCCGATCAGATGTTCTAAGTCGACTCTCCGAACGGCACTTCCCGGATAAGGTCCCTCTCACAGCAACAGGCCGACGAGGTCAAATAAATTTAAAGTGTGTGCCAGTGAAGGAGTCAGACGAGACACAGTTTATCATTGTGCCCAGTGTCCTTCACAACCAGGCCTCTGTGTAACTGACTGTTTTCGCCGTTACCATACTAAACTAAATTATTAGTTTAGTATGGTAAATGTAATCCTCCGTTCCTGCCTTCACACACCTTCATACCCCTTATGCCACTGCCTGCTTTGTAACTGACCCCGGCTTGTTATTGGACCACGCTTCTGCCTAATGATTTTGTAATACCTCTGCCTGATCTGGAATTGACCCTGGACTGTTTTTCGACCATTCTTCTGCCTAACGATTCTGTAATGCCTCTGCCCGATCTGGAATTGACCCTAGACTGTTTTTCGACCACTCTTCTGCCTAACGATTCTGTAATGTCTCTGCCTGATCTGGAACTGACCTTGGACTGTTTGACCATGCCCTTTGCCTGCCTCTTGGACTGATCTTGTACCCTGCTACTGGACTAGTGGGATTCAACACAGGGGTCTCACATATGTGAGGGGCTCCAGAAAAGTTCTAGATGAAGAAAACTATTTTTTTTGTTTTCTCATTCTAGATTAGGGTCTGGTTGCCCGGAGGCTTCAAAGAGATTTGGGTGGGAAAAGCCTCTACCCCTGTCCCCATTCTGTCCTGAACGAGGCTCTCCTTCTGCCTGCTGCCTGTAGGACCTATGCCATCATGCCTCTGCCTGTTGCATGAACTGACCACCTGCACTAACCCTGGCGGGACAGTATCCCTGCCTGGACAATTGTGTATGCTGTTGCTGACTAAGTCCCTGCCTGCTCCCTGGACCAGTGCTATCCTGCTGTGTAGAACTGCCCTACTATTACCACAGGTAATCTTTTGTTTACGCTTTGCTCAGCATAATGTATTTTGGGGTGTAATTCTTGGTATGTGCATGCTATGTGTCTCTGGAACACCTGACTGTGTTCCTTGCATGTTGGATCTCTGTATGTGGTCAGGCTGTGTAGAAGTCTCACACATGGGGTGTTGTTTTACTCAGGAGGAGTAGCAGAATGTATTTTGGGGTGTCATTTTTGCTATGTACATGCTATGTGTTGGAAATATCTTATCAATGGACAACTTTGTGTAAAAAAAATGTGTTTTCATTTTTTTCCAACATATTCCAAAAACTTCTGGAAAAAAATTAACCGTTCAAAAGACTCATTATGCCTCATAGATTATGCGTTGGGGTGTTAGCTTTCCAAAATGGAGTCACTTTGTGGGTAATTCCATTGTCCTGGTGTTCCAGGGCCTTCAAAAGTGTAATAGGTAGTCAACTAGTTAGATGTGCAATTTATGCTCCTAAAACCCCTGATGGCGCTCCCTGCATGTTCGGCCTCTGTATGTGGCCAGGCAGTAAAAAAGTCTCACACATGGGGTATTGTTTTACTCAGGAGGAGTAGCAGAATGTATTTTGGGGTGTCATTTTTGCTATGTACATGCTATGTGTTGAAAATATATTATCAATGGACAACTTTGTGTAAAAAAAATGCGTTTTCACTTTTTTTCCACATATTCCAAAAACTGTTGGAAAAAAATAAACCCTTCAAAAGACTCATTATGTCTCATAGATTATACGTTGGGGTGTTAGCTTTCCAAAATGGGTAATTTTGTGGGTAATTCCATTGTCCTGGTGTTCCAGGGCCTTCAAAAGTGTAATAGGTAGTCAACTAGTTAGATGTGCAATTTATGCTCCTAGAACCCCTGATGGCGCTCCCTGCATGTTGGGCCTCTGTATGTGGCCAGGCTGTAAAAAAGTCTCACACATGGGGTATTGTTTTACTCAGGAGGAGTAGCAGAATGTATTTTGGGGTGTCATTTTTGCTATGTACATGCTATGTGAGAGAAATAAGCTATTACAATGACACTTTTGAGAATTTTTTTAAATAAAAAATAAAAATCTTAATTTTGCAAAGTATTGTGGGAAAAAATTACAACTTCAAACAACTCACCATGCCTCTTACTAAATACCTTGGAATGTCTACTTTCCAAAAAGGGGTTATTTGGGGGGCATTTGTACTTTCCTGGCTTGTTAGGGTCTCAAGAAATGAGATAGGCCTTCATCAGGTGTGATGATATGTGATAATTTATTATGATTTGCACTATAGCTTGTAGACTCTAAAACTTTCACACAGACCAAATAATTTCCCAAAAATGTGGGTTATTTTTGTCAAAGACACGTAGCAGTATAAATTGTGGCCAAAATTTATGAAGAAAAATTAATAATTTGCAAAATTTTATCACAGAAACTAAGAAAAAAATTTCATAATTTTCGGTCTTTTTTCATTAATAGCGCAAAAAATAAAAAACCCACAGGTGATCAAATACCACCAAAAGAAAGCTCTATTTGTGGGGATAAAAAGGATACAGTGTTGCATGACTGAGTAATTGTCATTCAAAGTGTGAGAGCCCTGAAAGCTGAAAATTGGTCTGGTCAGGAGGGTGTCCAGTAGGAAGTGGTTAGGAGAAGTGCCCAGTATGGAAGTGGTTAAATACATATCTGTGGACACTAAGGAACTGAAAAGATTATTTCTAATTTATAAAACAAATCACTTCAGTAGAAAATGTAAAATTTTGTTCTGTATATTTGAAGTGAGCAGTCTGGTAGTGTCTTGTAATAATTGGAAGAAAGGCACTTGAAACAAGGAACAAGTGGAGTTCAGGATTTCCTGCACTTGTTGAAGTAGCTCTCCAGCCTTTAATGGATGTTGGAAAACTCTTATCTCAAAACTGTTGTTTAGTCTGCTTGTATTTTGCTTCCCTTGGTTCCACTTTTCACCATCATCAACATGCTAATGCAATGTTTAAAGCCCAACTTCTGTCAAATAAAAATGATTATTCCTTGCAGTGGAATTGCAAAGGGTAATTCCTAATTTATGTCTAGGGGAACAGTAAAAGGAAATGTACTCACCTGATCCTCTGCTCCTCCCCTCCCCTCCCCTAGAATGGTCCCCTTGGCTTCTGTACCACTGCACTTTAGCGGTCTGGAATCCTGACATCATCAAGACCAAAGCTGAGTCTATAGTCCTGTTATGAATGTGAGGATTACGAGGGACAGGGTAATTTTTTTCTGCCCAGAATTGGGCTTTAAATATATTCTTTCTATTTTCATTACATATGTATATTTAGACCCAGTGATATCATTACTGGTTATCTGTGCTTTTCCCAAGCAACGCAGGCAGATCATGGTCGGTGGAAGGCGCCAACATGTAGCAGGGTACGAGTAAGATTTTGACTACTAGTGAAAAGTGCCTCTATCTTTCTTTAGTTATTACATTTAAATCCTTTTGCAGGGGAAGTTCTTCACTTTTGTTTTATCTGGGCAGTTGGCAGGCATAACACCAATTCTCTGCCATTGGGCAGCATTTGTTATCTTGGGAGGGCCTGTGTCTGACTGGCTAGAGTTCTATCAAGAGTTGGGTGGGTCTTTGAGATTGAGGTGTTATACTGTATATAGCTACTGTTGTGTCATCTAGGCTTGCCCGCAGTGTAGAACTTTTCAGGTAGGGACAGAGATTTAGGATGCTCCTGGCCATCTGTGACATTCTTGTAGCTTCTGATTACAGCCAGCACACCAGCCTATCAGAAGAAAAAGCGTCTGGGGTCGGTGTGATCACTGTGGAGAGATGCTCATGAACCTACTGACCAGCAATCAGCAGCCCACTCTCCTGCAAGTACATGGGGAGTCGGGCTACAGTACAGATAAGCCTGATTCCACCTACAAAGCCCTCACAGGTAACAGTGAAGCAGTGGATTGGTCATTGGGACTGGGCCCAGTGGTATACACTCAAACGACTGTTTGCTGGAAACACTAATGTCCACCTTCAGAGGGTTACCACCTGTAAGGCTTGAGATGGAAGCTGCTACAGTGATTCAAGCAGAGGTTGAGCTGACTGTAGTGGAGAAGCCTGCAACCAGTGCAGTTGTTTGGGCAGAGGATCAATTGGCTGTAGGGAAGACATTAGCAATTAGCAAAACCCAGAGGACGGACTCATCCAATATATCACATGAGGGGTGCCTGGGGGGTTTTGATCTGGGTCACCCAATTTTTCAAAATGTGTATGGGTCAATAGAAGAAAACATCGGGGACTAGGGATCCATCACAGAGATTGAGTGGGACTGGAAAGATGCCACTGATAGGGACTTCCATGCCCCTGATCTGGACTTTGTCCAGAAAGAGCACATTGCCCATCTAATACAGTGTGCTAAAGGTCGATACCTTAGCAAGGAGTACGAAGAGGGGAAGATTGATCTGTCTCCATTCTGAATTATGGCCAGATTTTGGGCACAAGATGAGGACTACAACCACCTCATCAAAAGAGCAAACAGCCCCATCGTCCAGTGCATTGTACAGATACGGGTGGCTCTCAAATGCGGCTATGATTTCCTTTATGTGCCTAGGGAAATCATGGAAGAAGTGGAGTCCAAACAGTCTGCCTTGTGTGAAGGAGAAGTCTTGGACCTTATGTGGTGCCTAAGCCCCTTCGTAAACAGATGTACCCCCACTTGTGGCAAAAGTTTTTGCCCATCAAAATAAGATGGGGTCTGGGGAGGTCTACACAAGGACAAGGTTATTTTGAGAAAGCTTGGCCACAGAGACCAGGATTAACGGGTAACATCTAGGGCCCAGATGGGAGGGTGATGCAAATTCAAAATCCTGAGTTTTACTATTGAGGATCTAGAGCAGTGATTGCGAACCTTGGCACTCCAGATGTTTTGGAACTACATTTCCCATGATGCTCAACTACACTGCAGAGAGCATTAGCATCATGGGAAATGTAGTTCCAAAACATCTGGGGTGCCAAGGTTCTCCATCACTGATCTAGAGGAAAGGGTATCTGTGCTTCTGTTGAAAGGCAAATCATTTTTGTATAAATATAAAAAAATATATAAATACCTTTTTATAAGTGATCACATTACCTCTGTTCTCAGCTGTATAAGAGCTAGGGGAGGAGAAACAACAGCACACTGAGCTTCCCAGTGACACACTGTGCAGGGGTGACGTTTCAGGACATGTCTGATCATTGGAGGAGAGCAGTCTAAGCTCCCAGCAAAGCTAGAGAACTGACCGTGACATGTTCTCCTGCTTAGTGTGGTCAGTTTTTAACCGGAAAGCAAGGGGACTAGCAGGAATGCCAGGGATCTCACACAAATGAAGCAATACCAAGAGAACAGGATACTTTCTCATACAAGTACATGCTACAGCAGGCACATATCAGAAATATGAAATGTTGGGGTGAAAAAACACTGTTGTTTCAGAAAGCTGAACTGTTAAGTTTCAAAATAACCTTTCACCTTTCACAAAGTCAGTCCATGTAAGTTGCTGTTGTGGTAAAAAGAGCAGCAGTTCACTAATGCTCTGCAAGTGTATAGAGAAAATAACCCCTCTGGAAAGTTCTGCCAAGGACTTTCATCAAGTTCTTCTTTTTTTCAAGTTCCAAATGTTGAACTTAACTGTTGTCCAACATAAGGGGGGAAACAACCTATCCTAAATTCCTTCCCTCATATCTTTGCAACTAATTCAAATTTCAGAAGATTATATTCTATTTTATTCTATTCTATTTTTTATTAAATTTTTCTATCCTATTCTATTCCTTTATTTTCTAGTCTATTTTAATCTGTTCTTCTAAATTAGCTTCTACTTTGTTCTGTTTTACTTTATTAAAGTAATTTTATTTTCCATCCCTTTATTTTCTATAAAAAAATTTTAGTTTCACTTTTCATTTTTTATTCTTTTCTGTTTTACTCTATTATATTCTATTATGTTGTTTTCTATTATATTGTTTTTTATTCTATTCCTTTTTTTCTATTCTAGTTTATTCTCTTCAGAAATTCAAATTAGATTTAAAAACAATTTAAATTACAATTAGATTTGAAAACGATTTAATATTGATTTGAAAACTATTTAAATTCGATATGAAAACTATTTAAATTTTAATTTCGGCTGAAATTTTGTTTTGTTATTTCAGATTCATTTAAATTTGTTACTATTGTAATTCGGAAATTCTGATACATCCGAATTTCCTAAATAGAAAAAAATGGTCCAAATTTAATTTCGGAATGAAACAAACCACACATGTCCTATGTCTACCACCCACTACATATCTAAGTTCTACAATAAAGCATCAGAAAAAGCATAGATTGTTTAATGAGCCTGAAGAGTGATTGAACTATGTGTTATGATGTGAGGAAACTACTGGAAAATGGATCTGGAAAAAACTACAGGGGTAGCTCTACACAGATAAAAGGGAACAAATAGATAGCAATTTGTAAAACTTGTTTAGAACCAGAAAGTGAAATTCGATATATAAAAAATATGTACTTCAAATGTATTCAAAGCATAAATAATTACAAACAAAAGGTTTTTTAAGGATTAATGATAACCCTGAGTACATACTTTACCCATTGCAAATAAAGTGAGAACTTCACAAATATTGACCTGCAGGATAAGCAGGTCTAATTACAATTTTTTTTAATCCAAGCTCTTAAATAGTTCTATGCGTGTTCCGACAGCAGGAGAACATAGTTTGGAAGCATGTTTCCTCCTCTAGGTAAATACCATGTTGTGGGATCACCATGATACAGCTGTTATTTCTCAGTTAAGAACTAGAGTGAAACTTGCTTATACATTTTTTTCTATTTATTCACATATTTTTTTTTTTGTTTGCATTGCCTAAACTTGAGCGTTATAATGGAAATGGCCTGCTTAAAACTAATACCGTATTTATCGGCGTATACCGCGCACTTTTTCCCCCTGAAAATAGGGGGTAAATCACGGGTACGCGCTATATGCCGATAGTGTACCTTGGGCGGGGGGAGGGGGACTAGCGCTGCCGAGTGCCACCGGAATTCACGAGCCGTCTCTCCTGTTTACTCGGCTCTAACGTCACACACACAGTCCCGCTTCCGCCACCGGCATTGGACCAGTGTTCTATCAATCACAGGAGCTGGTCCAATGCCGATGGCGGAGGCGGGACTGTGTATGTGACTGCCGCCGAATGAACAGGATGACTGAAGATGACGGCTCGGTGACTCCACGAGAGAAGGTGAGGCTGCAAATGGGCACATAGGCTGCATCTAGGCAAATAAAACTTAGGGGCACATAGACTGGAGCTGGGCACATAGGCTGCATTTAGGCTGGAGCTGGGCACATAGGCTGCATTTAGGCTGGAGCTGGGGCACATAGACTGCATTTAGGCTGGAGCTGGGGCACATAGGCTGCATTTAGGCACAGATTAGGCTGCATTGAGGCTGTAGATGGACACTGACCACAAAATGTAAAAAAATTAATTCTCCAGAAACTTCCCTCTGAAATTGGGGTGCGCGTTATATGCCGGCGCACGTTATACGCCGATAAATTTGGTAATTATTAACACATTGTTTGGTCATTTAAAATAAAAAGCTTCTGCATTCTATTGTTGTTCCAAAATGTTGTTACTACACCTTGCTCCCCTCGGGTGCCAACCTCATCTTTTTTTGAGCCCTTTTACATTTGTGGCCATCATTGCTACCCTTCCGAAAAGTAAATTTCAAGGCTGTTTGCCTTCTTTTAGTGTCTTGTGAGCGTCTGCTTCTCCTTGTTGGACTTTCGGACATGATGGGGATTTTTTGGGGGGATTTTTATAGCTTTTTATTCTAGAATGTGGGGTGGAAATTTGGTGCTTGGGTGCAATATTTTTGTGCTTTTATATATGTATCTTTTTTTTTTTAATAAAGAAAATAAGGGTGCAGCAATTGTGGAGAATTTCTTTCCTGCTGCAAAAAAAAAACTAAAATGAAATAAATGTAAAAAAAATTAAGAAAGCCCAAAAAAACAAAAAACAAAAAACAGACAAACTGTTGACGCAGAAAGATGAACACCTGCGATGCATAGAGAGGAACAGCAATTATGCCCTAAATATTCTAATGCTGGCCATACACTCCACGAAAAATCGTCCGAACGAACTTTCGAAAAACGAACGTTCGGTCGTGAGCGCAAACGATAGTGCCATCATGTAATGACCAATAAATCGTTCAGTGGACATAAATAAAAAAAAAATTGGTTCGTTTTTTTTACATATACCTAGTGCAGAAAGTTCGGACGGTAAACACATTAACCTTCTGATTTATCGTTCGTTCGGCAGAAAATTTCCAAATGTGTCCTTCGTTTTTTCGGCTCAAAAACGTCCCAACGATTATGCATTTTGTGCCCATTAACTGTTCGAAAAATGAAAGAACTGTCTTAACGACCGAATTTCGGCCGAATTTTGGGACTTTGAGTGAGGCACATGAAAAAAAAACATATATGAAGTACAAACCTTTATTTGACAAAAACACACAAACTTTTTTGTTTAGTGGGCTGTTGTGTAGTTGTTATGTTAGGATATAGGGAATTACAGTACGAGTGCAGGATATGTATGGGTGTGATAAATTATAAGGGGACTTTTTAATTAGCGGTTATGTAACTAGATAAGACCAGATTTTCACATGTATTAAAATGATGGGTAATGGGTTATGTTAGATATTGTAATATTTGTATTGTTTTGTGTAAAATGAAAAACTTATACATAAAGATTATAAACAAAAATATACAACTTGTAAACAAGTATACATCACATGGCATGTACAGTACGGCTACCATGTGGAAGGTAAGCTGGTATATTGGCCAATGTAAAACATCTATACGCTAAAAACAAGACATTAATCAGTATGGGATGTCATGAACCAATATTGCGTAATATAGAAAAACATTGAACAGGCACAATTAGTACATATAGTAAATCATATTTTAAATACATGTATGTATGCATCCTGTAAAGCTTGTTTCAGTGATATTGCCACCTCATCAGGAGCTGGTGCATATGACTCCCAACCCCCCTTTTTCTCTGCAATTAACAAGGATGGAGGCACCTAGTCCCTCCCCTTAAAGTCCCACTTTCTCCTCCTTCATATATACTGACTGCAGTACACTGTATTATACACTGCACTACACTGACTGAACGCACAATACACTAGCTAACCTGCCTAATCTCTCTCCACTAATGCACACTACATACTGCCGCCGTGTAAGCAGCCTGATATAGTGTGAGGCGTGGGCTTAAAGGGTCACCAAAAGAAAATTTATTTTTTTGCTGAAATGACTGTTTACAGGGTATAGAGACATAAAAGTTAAATGATTCCTTTTAAAAATAGATTAAATTCTATCATATAATGTGCCTCTAGTTTCACTTTCGGTTTTAAACTGGTTTCATGTTTATGTGAAGTAAAGAGACCCACAGAACAAAAACAAACAAATCCAGGGCAGTGTTTTGTTTTTAAAATGAATCTGATTGGTTCTGAGGAGTTTTAGACACACAACTTGGACCACAGTGAGAAGCTGCCATGAGTTTTTTCATAAGGAGCCAGACAAGCAGGAAGTGTGGAGATCACAGCAGAATTACAGCTACTTCAAAGCAAAAACGAGCAATGAGGACATGAAACCAGTACTGCAGTAAGGTAAAGGAAGCTATTTAGCTAAAAAAATAATTTCCTTTAGTGATCCTTTAACTCCTGCCTTTGGTGAATCATGGCTTTCAAAGTACATTGCGCTGTGATTGGCCAGAGCATACAGGTCAGGTGCATGCTTTTACCAATCAGCAGCCTTCAGTCGCAGTGCATTATGGGAAGCTCTGCAGCAGGAAAACGTCCCGCGAACGCACCATATGTTAGTTTGTTCTATGACAAACGAACACCCGATGTTCAAGTCAAACTCACGTTCGACTCGAACATCGGGCCCATCCCTAGCAGGGAGTATAGACAGCTTTACTATAAACAGACTTTGTACAGTTTAAGGATAAGTTCACATTTCTACAGAAAATAATAAATGCACATCTTTATGCAGGTAAAAAAATGTGCATTTATTTATTTTTTGTAGTAGGAGCCTGTAACGCATTGCACCAGCGGTAAAGAGCCTCTGATAGAGGCACTTTACCACTCGCTCAGCTGTGTCCAATCACAGCTGATCACAATGTAAACAGGAAAAGCCATGTGTCGGCTTTTCCTCACTCGCGTCTGACAGACGCGAGTAGAGGAGAGCTAATCGGCTGCTCTATTATCAGTGCATCCCCCCAGAGGATGCCCACTTCAGACCACCAGGGATGCCACCGGGGCCACCAGGGATTGCCACCACTGATGACCACCAGGTATGCCACCCGTGGCCACCAGGGATGCCAATCTGTGCCCAAAATCGATGCCAATCAGTGCCCACAAATGGTGCCAGTCAGTGCCCAGTAACAATGCTTCCTTATCAGTGATACCCATCAGTGATACCTATCAGTGCCCATCTATCAGTGCCACCTATTAGTGCCACCCATAAGTACCCATCAGTGAAGACTTTCAGTGCCGCCTATCAATGCCCATCAGTGCTGCACACCAGTGCCGCCTATCAATTCCCATCAGTGCTGCACACCAGTGCACCCATCAGTGCTGCCTATTAGTGCCCATCAGTGCTGCATATTAGTGCCCACCATCAGTGCCACCCCATTGGTGCCCATCAGTTCCGACTTATCAGTGCCGTCAGTGCCGCCTCATCGCTGCCCATCAGTGAAGGTGAAAATTTACTTATTTACACAATTGTATAACAGAAACAAAGAAAATACTGTAATTATTTTTTCAAAATGTTTTTTTTTTTTAATTGTTGGGCAAAAAATTAAAACCCCAGCAGTGATCAAATGCCACCAAAAGAAAGCTCTATTTGTGGAAACAAAATGATACAGTGGGTACAGGGTAGCATGACCGCTCAATTGTCATTCAAAGTGTGACAGCGCTGAAAGCTTAAAATTGGCCTGGCCAGGAAAGGGGGGAAAGTGCCTGGTATTGAAGTGGTTAATGGCTCTGTGTCTTGACTTATTATGAGGGGACAGCAAATTTACACTGTTATACAAGCTGTACACTCACTACTTTGCATTGTAGCAAAGTGTCATTTCTTCAGTGTTGTCACATGAAAAGATATAATAAAATATTTACAAAAATATGAGGGGTGTACTCACTTTTGTGAGATACTGTGTACCATAATTCCAAGTCTGCAACATCTTACCAGATTAGGTATAAAGCCTCATCTTCCTGAGGGACTTGGATGCAGTTATGGAGATGTACTCTGAAGATTGTGTGTTGTCTGATTTAAAGCTGACCTATATAGCTTAAAGTGGGGTTCCGGGCATAATTTTTTTTTTTGCAAGCTAAAATTATTCAAATTAAATAGTCCCTAAAACATATTATTAGCTCACCAATCGTTCCAGAAATCATTGCAAACACTTGCCTTATATCCTCCAGCTCATGTTGTGGCCGTATCCATCATATGTGGGGGCATGTGAAGCCCAGTTCCTTTTTCTTCCTGGTTTTCAGGGAGAGGTGCATGCTGGGTGATTTTTTAGGCACAGTAATGCCCAGAGACTCCTGGGAAATGGGAGTGTCATAATTTCCCAGGAGGCAATGGGGTCTTAGGACAGAAAGTTGAACCACCTAGGACCAGGAACTAGGCAGATTACGAAATCTGCCTAGTAACAGCCAGATAGAAGTGAGTAAAAAAAAATGTTTTAATTTATTTTGTACATTAAAGGCAAGCTGTTAATAGAAAGTTCATTTTTAGGATGGAACTCCGCTTTAAAAGGGGTCAACGTTGGACTAACAACCCACATGAGTAATCTGTTGTTCATTTTTATTAATGTATGTTCTGACTGCCACCATTACCTTAACCACTTAAGGACCACCGCACGATGATGTACGTTGACAGAATGGCACGGCTGGGCACATAGACGTACAGGTACGTACCCTTTAAGAGCCCAGCCGTGAGTCGCGAGCACGCCCTCGCAACCCGGTCCGAAGCTCCGTGACCGTGCCCGCAGGACCCGATCGCCGCCGGTGTCCCGCGATCGGGTCACAGGAGCTGAAGAACGGGGAGAGGTGTGTATAAACAAACCTTCCCCGTTCTTCTCTGTGGCTCGTCACTGATCGTCTGTTCCCTGTCATAGGGAACGACGATCAGTGACTTCACAAGTCCAGGCACGCCCCCCTACAGTTAGAAAAAACACATTAGGTCACACTTAACCCTTTAGCGCCCCCTAGTGGTTAACCCATTCACTGCCATTGTAATTTTCACAGTAACAGTGCATTTTTATAGCACTTTTCGCTGTGAAAATGACAAGGGTTCCAAAAATGTGTCAAAAGTGTCCGACGTGTCCGACATGTCCACCATAATGTCGCAGTCACGAAAAAAAACGCTGATCGCCGCCATTAGTAGTAAAATATTATTAATAAAAATGCAATAAAACTATCCCCTATTTTGTAAACGCTATAAATTTTGCGCAAACCAAGCAATAAACACTTACTGCGTTTTTTTTTTACCAAGAATGTGTAGAAAAATATGTATAGGCCTAAACTGAGGGGAAAAAAAAAATGTTATATCTTTTTGGGGGATATTTATTATAGCAAAAAGTAAAAACATTTTTTCAAAATTGTCGCTCTATTTTTGTTTATAGCGCAAAAAATAAAAACCGCAGAGATGATCAAATACCACCAAAAGAAAGCTCTATTTGTGGGGAAAAAAGGATGCCAATTATGTTTGGGAGCCACGTCGCACAACCGCGCAATCGTCAGTTAAAGCGATGCAGTGCCGAATTGCAAAAAGGGGCCAGGTCCTTAACCTGCATAAAGGTCCGGGTCTTAACCGGTTAATCAATGGTCCTGCTGGTATTTCAGTACTTTAAGCTTAAGGGCTTGGGACGAAGCAAAAAAAAAGTATAACGTGGTGGATAATGTGGTGGCGGACTTAAAGAGACCAAAAAAGCCTTGACAATTTAACTAGGGAAACAGGGAACATCCATATAAAAACAGAAGTTATTTACCAGTTATCACTTTCATTACAAAATCTGCAATATCCTTGCTTGTAAAGGACACTTAAAATATTTACATCTGGGTTTTTGTCCTCTTTTTATGGTGTTTTCCCTTTAAACGCCAACTCTTCAGTCATCAGGTGCCATGGTTCAGGATGTTCCAGTGACATGTTACACCAGGTCTTTCTTAATGGCTCCTGGTGCACTTTTCAGCACCTTTTATCCATGCACACAGCAAACTTTCCTTTCAAGCCTTCGGTGAAAGCTCCTACAAAAGGCTAGTCAACACAGTTAAATTTAAACTACTTGCTTTGTACAGTGATTTATATACTGAGCAAGAAAACATCCATGCTATTTGAAGATGTAAGTAACTCACGGTTCATTTTATGTTATTTTAGTGAAAAGTAATCATTCATGCTTTCGGAAAAATAATAAGCTATTTTGCCTTTGCATATGGCCATTCGTAAATAAAACAATTGCTCATAAGCAACTACTGTATAATATAAAATACCCCTATAGCTACAGTTTTCAACTGGTCGGTTTCCAAGCAAAGTCCCAAGACTTATGCCGCGTACACACGATCATTTTTCAGCATGAAAAAAACTTTGTTTTTCAAAAACGTCATTTAAAATGATTGTGTGTGGGCTTCACATCATTTTTCAGGTTCTGAAAACAATGTAATTTTTCGGGTTGTAAAAATGATCGTGTGTGGGCTAAAACGATGAAAAAACCCAGCGCATGCTCAGAAGCAAGTTATGAGACGGGAGCGCTCGTTCTGGTAAAACTACCGTTCATAATGCACATTCATCACGCTGTAACAGACAAAAAAGGGCAAATCGTCTTTTACTAACACAGAATCAGCTAAAGCAGCCCAAAGGCGAATAGAACTTCCCCTTTAAAGTGCCGTTGTACGTGTTGTACGTCACCGCGCTTTGCTAGATCATTTTTGAAAAACTATGGTGTGTAGGCAACATCGTTTTAATGATGAAGTTGGGAAAATTTTGTTTTTTAGACATGCTGAAAAATGATCATGTGTACACGGCATGAGAGATCTCTCCATGAAAGTATTTGAATTTTTAAACAACTTTTAATTTGAACATTTAAAAGCTTTGCATCGAAAGTCCTTTTAATTCAAATGCTATTGCAGTCTATTGGTGCTGGTTATTAAAGCGGGGGTTCACCCAAAAAACATTTTTTAACATTACATTCAGCCGAGTTGTCAGAATGACAATCGGCTGTTTTTTTTTATTTTATTGCCGTACATACCGTATTTTCACCGCCGCTTCCGGGTATGTCTTCTGCGGGACTGGGCGTTCCTAATTGATTGACAGGCTTCCGACCGTCGCATACTGCGCGTCACCGAAAGAAGCCGAACGTCGGTGCAAATCGTGACGCGCTGTATGCGCCGGTCGGAAGGATGTCAATCAATGTAAAAAATTTTTTTTTGGGGTGAACCACCGCTTTAAAGTGTATCTGTAGTAGTTATAAAGCTGATAAACTGCAAGTGCCTGCATTAAGCTGCAGTTGCTATCTTTCCGGTCGGGTGCAAGCGGCGCACAGCAGGGATCCGTGCTGGTTCACCGGTTCATGGCCGATTTCAACCCGAATTTTGGGCTAGAATCAAACCGAAAACGCACCAAAAAAGCAGGCGTTTTTCCGCCACACCGCACCAAACCTGCTGCGGAGATACGTGAACCGGCTCCATAGGGAGCCAGTCACATTCTCCTGCTATGCGAATTGAATGTGGGGAAACGCGCATAATATTTGCATAGGTGTTATTCTGACTCCGATTGTTGTGATAGCGATATATCCCTTGCTGAGACCTCTATGCCTGGCCTGTATAAGCAGATATACTCACTGTGGACAATCCTTGTCAGACAGCTGAACTCGTCAATACCGATTCATTCAAAAGAGGTGTTTATTCTTTAACTTCAGGGGTTACAGCAGATAACAGGAACAGCAGATGAATGGTGATAGTATTGTACGGTCAAAAGATGATGCCTTTCCTACCCTGGGCAGAGTACATGAGTGTCCTTCTACATGTGGCTTGCAGGCTGGAGAGATGACACAGGAAGTACTCCACACAGGAAGCAGGGAGGGGCATACATACAGTGAAAATATGTGGTAACTCAAAGAATCACATAAACATGTGCATGCAACAAAGGCCACTAGATGGCAGCATAGGATAACACATATATTTAGCTATGAGAAAATAGTAGGCAAACCACACTATATAAACTCTAATCTATATAACAATGCTAATATTAACTGAGGCTATGCATCTCATATTCTATGCCCCTATTGGGGCAGCACACTCCCCGTCTGGCATGATAATGCCACTATTTACATAATACAACGGTAGTTATGCAAATAAACAACAGCGCAATTTGCTTGATGTCTTGAAAACCTGAAAGACATAATGGAGAACATGCATATAATACAACAACTATAATATAAGGCTTCAAGTTGTGACAACTAAAGTTCCAGATACTTCCTTCTCGAAGTCACAGGTAGGATCCAACAGCATACCCAAGTAAGTTCAGTCTCCAAACGGCAAGAGCAAAATGAGTTCCGTGATAGGTCTGATGAAAGTCTTTACAGTCCCTATAATCCAAAGGCCTGCAACTCTTATGGCTCCCTCTGTGAAGTGTCTACCTTGGTGTTTCACCCTTTCATGGTAGTGCCGTATGAGCAAAGTGGTGATGTGATGGCGAGCAGGTATAATGAGAGGATTCTGTTCTTGCTCACTGAACTTAGCCTTGTTTAGGCGTCCACCAACCCTTAACGTGCCATCATTGTCAATGAATGGGTTCAGGTTAGCAATTGGACTGTTTTTTGGAATGTTCCCCTTGTCACGGATACGTCTGATTTCTGAGCCAAAGACATCCTGTTGTACACTGCGTATTACGATCAGTTCAGCTTCAGCAATGTCTTTTGCAGAAAGAAGCTTTTGACACATGTGCCAACCTTGACAGTGAGCATCTGTGAGCTTTGTGTGAAAGCAGTGTGCAATATGAACTAACCTTGCGGTGGTGCGTACCAGCCTTGTCCACTTGGAGAAACGTTCAAAGCGTTGACAGCCCAATGCACATCTTTGTTCAGTTCTGGTGACAAGGGTTTTAACTTCAGGACGAACCTCTGGATCTTTGTCGGGTTCTAGAAGACTGAAGACGTCAGCCGTGGTTTCTTCTGGATCAGCCAACAAGAATTCAGGACCTGTTAACCAAGAAGAATTTACGAAGGCACTCGCAGACACTGGCCTGGTGCCATGATCTGCAGGATTAATTTCAGATGGAACATAATGCCATTGTTCAGGTTTAGATGATTTTCTTATTCTTTCTACACGGTTGCTGACATAGACATAGAAACGTTTAGTCTGGTTGTATATGTAGCCCAGAACAACCTTGCTGTCTGTGTAGAATTTGATGTCATCTATCTGAATGTCTAGCTCACGCAGTATGAAATCTGCAATCTCTACAGCTAGCACAGTCCCACAAAGTTCAAGCCTAGGAATTGTGTGTTCAGGCTTGGGTGCTAACTTAGCTTTCCCAAACAGAAACCCTACATGGGTTAGATTAGCTGAATCCCTTACCTTGAGGTAGGCAACAGCCGCTATGGCCTCAGTAGATGCATCTGAGAAGATGTGCAGCTCTTTCCTCCGACTGGTAGCAAGGGAAGTCGGAGTGTAGCAGCGTGGTATACGGATTCCATCTAAGGCATGTAACGACTGTTTCCAGGACTCCCACCTTGAAAGTTTGTCTATTGGTAGTGGGGCATCCCAATCTTTGATAGTCTCTGAGAGCTGTCTAAGTATGGATTTACCTTGTATGGTGATGGGAGCCACAAATCCCATTGGATCGTATAGGCTGTTCACCACTGACAGAACTCCACGCCTGGTAAATGGTTTGTCTGCAGAGCTGACTTGAAAGCCGAAGCTGTCCTTTAATAAGTCCCACCGTAGGCCCAGACTTCTCTGCACAGGTGGCATGTCCATCCCCAGATTTAAGTCTTTAAACCCTGTGGCATGATCGCCAGGTTGAAAGGCTTTCATAACAGCAACACTGTTTGAGGCAATCTTGTGTAGTCTGAGGTTAGCCTCAGAAAGCATAACTTGTGTCCTTTGGAGCAGGTCTATGGCTTCTTCCGCTGTAGGTAAAGATTTAAGTCCATCGTCCACATAGAAATCTCTCTCGACGAAATGTCGAGCATCTGCGCCATACTCCTGTTCTCCATCAAGAGCAGTCCTTCGTAAACCGTATGTTGCGACGGCAGGTGAGGGGCTATTTCCGAAAACATGAACCTTCATGCGGTATTCAATCATCTCATTGTTCATGTTGTTGTCACGGTGCCACAGAAACCTTAGGAAGTTCCTATGGTCTTCTCGTACAATAAAGCAATGAAACATTTGTTCAATGTCCGCAGTTATGGCAACTGGCTCTCTTCTGAACCTCATGAGTACACCTACAAGGTTGTTGGTAAGGTTAGGACCAGTGAGAAGAATATCGTTCAGGGATACGCCCTGATGCTTGGCACTGGAGTCGAACACTACCCTAATTTGTTTTGGCTTACGTGGATGGTACACTCCGAAGAAGGGTAGGTACCAGCACTCATCGTGTATTTGAAGAGGTGGAGCTGGCTCAGCATGCTCATTGTCAAAGATCCTCTTCATAAAGGTAATGAAATGGTCCTTCATTTCAGGCCTGTTCTTTAATGTTCGTTGAAGTGAGTTGAATCTGGATAAAGCCTGTTCCCGATTGTTTGGCAGTTTGACCCTTGCAGCACGAAGAGGCAATGGTGCAACCCAGCTGTTAGACTCATCCTTGAAGAATTCTTTGTCCATTATTTTGATGAACTCTCTGTCTTCAACTGACAAGGCTATTTTGTTGTCGTCACTTGTGGTACAAAACACTGTGGTACCTAGGTTGTCATCACACAGGATAGGAGTGGCATCAGGTACTTGGATGATGTCAAGAGGCTTCTCCTTTATTTCATAATGGTGAGGGCACTCTTTGAAGTGGGATGCGCGTCCATTTCCTAACATGTAAGTTTTGAAGGAGTGGATCTCAGATGATGTACACATTCTATCCAAGCATACATCGCCCACTATTACCCAGCCTAGATCAAGTCTTTGTGCATAAGGGGCATCCTCAGGTCCATCACACTGCTCACGTACCTTATGTACTCTAAGAATGTCTCTTCCTAGCAAGACTAAGATTTCAGCATTCATGTCCATTGCGGGAATCTCATCAGCAAGGTGCCTTAAGTGAGGATGGTGATATGCAACCTCTGGAGTAGGAATCTCTTCTCTTTCGTCTGGTATCTGGTCACACTCGACTAATGTTGGTAGGAGTATGCCCTCTTTCCCTTCGATATGAGACACCATGAACCCATCGACCCTTCTGCCGAAAGTCTCTACGCGACCAGAACAGGTTCTGAGAGTATACGGTGTGGCATGACCCTCAATGCCAAAGATCTCAAAGAATTTAGGCTTGACCAGGGATCTGTTGCTCTGTTCATCTATTATGGCATACATCCTGGCAGCTTTTTCAGGTTGACCCTCTGGGTATACCTTAACAAGGCATATCTTGGCACAGCACTTGTGATCTAAACCTTCTCCACAGACTTCTGTGCATGAAGAAGAAACATTCTCCTGGGCTAGAGCATGGCTTCGTTGCTCCCCGCCATGATTTGAGAGAGGGGTGGAGGTAACTAGCTGCTGTGGGCTGTCTGTAAGTGGAGTAGGATGCATAGCTGTCACATGTCTTTCGCTGCTGCATTCTGTGCACTTGATGACAACTTTACAGTCCTTGGCAAAATGACTATAAGAAGCACAGCACCTGTAACATACTCCAAGTTTCTGGAGAATCTCCCTGCGCTCTTGTAAAGTCTTTGCTCTCAGCTCTCGGCATTTCTTAAGAGGGTGAGGCTTCTTGTGAATAGGGCACTGACGATTAGGATCTTTGTCACCCGAATTACTCTGGTATGCATGAGAGGATACGGGTGGTGAGATGTCTGTCCTTTTAACAGATATTGTTCTATGAAAGTCTCTGTGTTTAGCTGCTGTGTTGTCATACCTTGGAGATGGTGATGAAGCAGGCAAGTTGGGTTCACTGAAGCTGAAGCTGGGATCATTTCTCATCCAGGCTTGTTCACTGATGAACCTGCAAAAATATGAGAATGGAGGAAAGGATACGTTATAGTCTCTTTTGTACCTTGAGCCCTGCTGCGCCCATCTCTCCTGCAGGCCATATGGCAGTTTAGACACCACTGGATTGACACCATGAGCAGTGTCCAGGAAGCTTAGACCAGGTAGACGTGGGTCTGTCTTTGCCAACTCTAACTCCATGAGGAGGTCACTTAGATCTTGGAGCTTGCGATAGTCTTTGTTCCCTATTTTTGGGAAGTTTTGCAGTCTCTTGAATAGAGCGCTTTCTATGGCTTCTGAGCTACCATAGGCTTGCTCAAGTCTTGCCCATGTGGCAACAAGACCTGCATCTGGGTGGTCAACATGTACTGTCCTCAGTCTTTTAACACGATTTGCAGATTCTGGCCCCAGCCACCTTATGAGCAAATCAAGTTCGTCCTTGCTATTAAGGTTGAAATTAGCAATAGCAGCCTTGAAGGTTGATCTCCAGGCCCTGTAGCTCTCTGGACAGTCATCAAACCTTGAGAGGCTGGTGATAATGAGCTCACGGCGTGCCATATAGCTGGCTAAGTCATTCAAGTCTGATCTCTCACTCTTTGGTGCCAAAGTAATCTGTGGAACCCCTTGGGTGTGAAAGTTCTCTGGTGAAGAAAGGTGAGGTTTACCAGGATGAAATGATGTTGCATGAGCGCTTAACTTTGTTGTAGTCTTTAAGGCTTCTGCTGGCTGTGGCTGGAGCTGCGGCTTGTCGCTGGAAGTCACCTTGTTGATGGCAGGAGTTGATGTGGTTTGCTGCGTAGATGCTCTGGCGTTGTGGACTTGAGGAGACTCAGGCATTTTGAGCTGGGAGGTCCCTGAGTTGAGAGTCAGAACAGTGTTGTTAGTAGGAGGTACAGGAGATGACTCTGTATCTTTGTAAACATTATGCTTTAGCACATAATCACTGGTGCGATCAATTGGATCTTCCAGTTCTGCTGGGATAAGACAGTCTGAATTAGTACTTTGACCCATTGCTTGTTCAAGGACTTTCAGCCTTGCTAGCGCACCTGCTTCCTCTTTCTCTATTTGCAGAATCTTTATTTGGGCTTCCATCTCTGCTTGGCGAGTTTTGCTCTGGGCTTCAAGAGCTTTGCTTTGGGCCTTCATCTCTGCTTCTTTCTTAGCAAGGGAGCTTTGCGCTTTTTTGGATTCAGCATCAGCGCGGGCCTCTATTAGCTTGTCGCTTAATGTTGAACTTCTGGAGCGAGAGGATCTAGAAGAACGTGCAGTGTGCTTGGTTGATGTTGATCTGTGAGATCTGGTCTCTTGCAGTTGAGCAATGTGGAGTTCTGCCTTACACTGAGCATTTTTCACTAAGAGATCCCTTTGTTGGTTCAATGCATCAGTCTTGGTCAGTTCTGCTGAAGAGTCCTCTATATTACAGTCTTGCAAGAAAGCAGTGTATTTTGCAGACAGCCGTTGGTAGTGTTCATACGCAGCAGATAGGTGAACTATAGAATCTCCTAGTTCAGCCGGTTGATCATTAAAGTGTGGCAAAACTGACATGCAGTGTGAAGTTCTGTCCCAGAAGTCTGATAGCTTGCTGGAGAACTTATCTCTAGTGTATTCGTAGTTTTCTCTGAGTTTCTGTATTGGTTTTATTGTACGCTTGGGTCTTACACTCTGTTCAGCAATATCTGCAGAGTCTGCTCCCTGTACGTCTGCGGGTTCAGAGGCATGATGAATCTGCGTTGGTTCAGCCGTAAAAGAGTGTTCAGAGCCTTGTCTAGACATTTCTCACGGTTTTGTAAAAAATGGTACTGTCTCTTTAAGAAGACGAACAGCAGCTTAGACAGGTGGGGTAACACAGTTCAATTAGAGAAACAGCTTTCAACATTCACATGAAGCGCAGTAAGCTTGTGCGACCATGTGCTTACACAAGATGGCGGCTGGCACTGAGCTTGATTGCAGATTAGGCACACACATATACCCAGCAGGCTGTAAGAATTCTATGCATCTTTTGACTATTCTGACTCCGATTGTTGTGATAGCGATATATCCCTTGCTGAGACCTCTATGCCTGGCCTGTATAAGCAGATATACTCACTGTGGACAATCCTTGTCAGACAGCTGAACTCGTCAATACCGATTCATTCAAAAGAGGTGTTTATTCTTTAACTTCAGGGGTTACAGCAGATAACAGGAACAGCAGATGAATGGTGATAGTATTGTACGGTCAAAAGATGATGCCTTTCCTACCCTGGGCAGAGTACATGAGTGTCCTTCTACATGTGGCTTGCAGGCTGGAGAGATGACACAGGAAGTACTCCACACAGGAAGCAGGGAGGGGCATACATACAGTGAAAATATGTGGTAACTCAAAGAATCACATAAACATGTGCATGCAACAAAGGCCACTAGATGGCAGCATAGGATAACACATATATTTAGCTATGAGAAAATAGTAGGCAAACCACACTATATAAACTCTAATCTATATAACAATGCTAATATTAACTGAGGCTATGCATCTCATATTCTATGCCCCTATTGGGGCAGCACAGGTGTGAACCTGGCCTAATACCTTTGGAACCCTGAAACTCTTGGTGCTTCTTATGTAAATGGTGACTTTGGCTCCAAAGTCACAGCCAAAGCCTATCCATTCCTAACTACTGAACTTCACTGTTGTCTCATAACCAGGTCTTTTTTTCTCTGAGAATAGATGCAGGAACCCACCCTCCCCAGTCATTTTTTTTCTTGTTTTTTGCATGATTTTCCCTCTTAAAATCTATACTAGACATGAAGGCTAAAAAGCCTAAAAGGCCTGGTATGAGTTTTTTTTTTTCAGGAATCCCTGGCTGACAGCTGAATGTGCCAGACAGAAATGAGGATTAGAACAGCAGCAGGAAGCTGTCACATTTAGAAGTGGCAGTAATACTACTTCTACGTGTGTTGCTGCACACTGCAGCTAGAGGCTTGATGCGCCAAACACCAATTATTTAGCCATTGGCACAAGATTCTCCATAGATTGTACACAGTGCAGAAGTCTCCCTCATAGTATTTCCTCAGCTGGTCGTATCAGGCTATTTTCTCTAATAATGTGTGTTAACTCTTATGATTGATTCTTAGGCCCCATTCACACCTAGGCGTTTTTACGCCTGAAGCGCACTGCTCACAAACGCCAGAGGGGAGAATTAACATTATTCCCTATGGTGACTGTTCACACCTGAACGCCCAAACGCCTGTCGCGCGAAGCTCATACAAGTCCCGGACCTTTTTTTGTTGCGCGTATCGTGCAGTTTGGGCGTATTTGAGCGTTTTTTTTCCCCATAGAAAGTAATGGGAAACGCGCGAATTGAGCGTATCGCGCGACAACGGGCGTTTGCTACGGGCGTTTCGTCGCTTTAATAAATAGAACTTGCCGCCCATGCAGAAGATTAAAAAAATCTACCAACATAGCAACAAGTGATGAAAAGATGATAATTTTTCCTATTGGCTAAAATAAAAAACGCCGAAGTACAAAAACGTCGCACGACGCTGTATGCAAACGCGCAAATACGCGCGACAAAACGCCAGAAAAAAACGCCCAAAAAAACGACCGAACGACCGACGCTCAGGTGTGAATGCAGTCTTATAGCTATTTTTCGATTAAGCCAAAAATCTTGTGTTCTTATAACTTCCTGTGGAATAAAGTAGGATCTAAACAATATTACCCATGTCCCTCTGTAAACTACAGAATGTCTGCCACCTATTTAAAGTGATTGTGAAGGATATTTTCTTTTATGTAGAATGAAAAATTGGTTATACTTACCTGCTCTATGCGATGACTCCTTACCTCCTCCTCTGGAGTCCTGCACACGCACACTCTGCTTCACCTTTCAGCGGGTGCCCCTTCAGCAGGCCGTGAGCTGAGGGGGCACCTGTGCAGGTGTGTCCCCAAGCTGGGCTGTGTGCATCCATAGACATACCCAGCATTGGTAAACCACACCAACTGGTCCATTCTTACAGGAGTTTGACTGACAGCAGGAGGAGCCAGTGGCTTCCACTGTTGCCTGTGTCTACAGGTCAGAGAGATTGGTAGCTGGATTCAGGTACACGTGCCTAACGTTAGGCAGGCGTAGCGTATCTCAAATACGCTATGCCGCCGTAAGTTAGAGAGGCAAGTGCTGTATTCTTAAAGCACTTGCGTCCTAAGTTACGGCGGCGTAGCGTAAATGTGCCGGCGTAAGCGTGCCTAATTCAAATTTTGGGGAGGTGGGCGTGTTTTATGCAAATAAAGCATGACCCCACGTAAATGACGTTTTGAACGAACTACGCATGCGCCGTCCGTGGACGTATGCCAGTGTGCATGCTCCAAATTACGCCGCAAAGACCTATTGGTTTCGACGTGAACGTAAATTACGGCCAGCCCCATTCACGGACGACTTACGCAAACGACGTAAAAATTAAAAAATTTGACGCGGTTCCGACGTCCATACTTAACATTGGCTGTGCCATCTTTTTGGTGGAATATCTTTAGGCCTGAAAACGCCTTACGTAAACAGCGTATCTTTACTATGACGGGCAAGCGTACGTTCGTGAATAGGCGTATCTCGCTGATTTACGCATTCTAGGCGTAAATCAGAGTACACGCCCCTAGCGGCCGGCGTAAATAGACAGCTAAGATACGACGGCGCTGGCGGTCGTATCTTAGCTAGATTTAAGTGTATCTCAATTTGAGAATACACTTAAATATACGACGGCGCAGATTCAGAGTTACGACGGCGTATCTACTGATACGCCGGCGTAACTCTACCTGAATCTGGCTAATAGTGTGGTGATGTGTCACGGGATCAGTGAGAGGAGCCAGGTAAGTGTTTAGGGTTGGGGGAGGGATACAGGTAGTGGGACTTTTTTGTACCTTAATGCATAGACTAAGGTAAAAAAAAACGTTATTGAAGATGAGGAGTGGTGTTTGTAGTACAAATTAGAATAGCAGTCCAGACTGACAATGCTGCTCCTCCACTCACAGTACAATGAGAGAGTACTGAAAAGAGGGGGGGGGGGGTCTGAAAAAATAAAATTAATGCAGCCTCCACTTCTATGGACAGGTAAGTTGCAATGTGATTTAGGAAAAAACAAAAATGACACCTTACAGAAGACAACCTGTGTATTTTCCCTTTAAATTATAATAAGCACACAAACTGATGAACGGGTAGTGGATTACCTCATTCTCCATGGATGTCTTTGGGTCATTGGGCTCCTGGCAGAGACCATCTGGCAGGGAAAAGGAGAAACATGGCTATTACTCTTATAATAAACTTGTCTGAGCTGTCTGTGGTTGCCTTTGTTGCTGTATCCAATGAATGAAACTTCTTGGCGGCCTAGATCTGTTTGAACTCAATTACCTAGAAAAGACAAACAAATAAATGGAACCGTTACATTGTAATACAAATGAAGTTACAGAAGTTGTCTGTAATCCTTTTTCATAAAGTGACCAGCGCAGCACTGTGGGCGACTGAGCTGTGAGATGCCCAAGTGGCATCACGTCATCCTTCGCCAAGCCAGATCGGCTCTGACTGTCCATCCTTCCGTTATGGTCCCCGCAGGATGTCAGAGCTGTGATTGGCTGCAGGTGATGTCATACTATAGTCCTGCCAACAGTTCCCACTTTGGCTGCCAATACTAACAAATTAACATCTTCCCTACCACAAAGCAATACAGAGCAATAGGAGGTGATTATGATGCCAACATACAACCAAAGCTTCTACTCTGAGAGACATACCTTAAAGTGTTACTAAACCCAGGACCCTGCATTAATCATATCTAGTCTCCCATAGTACACAGAACATGGAAATGCAGTTATTTTAGAAAATATAAATTGCTAAATACCCTTTCTCATCAGCAGTATATAGCAGTCTTGTGATTTTCATCAGTGTTTGGCTGAGCACTGGTTAAAGTCTGAAGGAGGAGTTTTCCTTGTCAATATATCTTTATTTGAGTGATAAAGAATTATACAGGTACAATAAAGTGAAATAGTTACAAAAAGAAGAAACTCCTTAACAAATGAATATAGTAATTGTGCATTACACGACGATAGACTACTTATTGTCCACATAGTAGAGTGTACAAGAACAGTAATGACTGGTTTTCTAATTGCCTAGAGTCACTATGCATTGTCACAATTATCTAGTGCGATCTAAGCTGATTCTAGGACCGTATCTTGCTCTACAATCCGTTCATGCAAAACACTGGATATTGGTCAGACAAGAAGGAGGAGTTTTCATTCTCCCCTCTGATTGCCCTATGAGGCTGCATGACCCCTGACCCTCTGTCTAGAGAGTGCTCATTGGCCCTGTGCCGATCACATGCACCCCCCCCCCAAAAAAAAACACTCTAGCAATAAACACCAAACTGAGCATGTGCAGAGTGTCTCCAAGGCTTTGTACTATCAGCAGATGGATTAAGGACAGTAAAATGAAGGGAGGGTCAGAAAAGACAGGCTCAAACATCCTTTTTACACAATGTGGAGGATTAACTCCTTAGATTTCTACAGCGAGTATAACAAGCATGGTTTACTGCATATACAGACTGATTTACTGTTGTGGGCTTAGTTGGTGGTTGAGCCCTGGTTCACATTGGAGCGATTTGGCATGTCAAATCGCATGCCAAAGCGACAGCAATGGCACCCTCCAAATTGCCGCTGCATTTGCGGCACCGCACTGATTCCCAAAAGTGGTTTCTGTACTACTTTTGGCAACTTCAGGGTGCGATTTTCATTGACATCGCCCCTCAAAGTCAGGACTGATATGCAAGAATGAAATTGTGCGTGTTCAGCTGAACTCGCACAATTTCATTCCCGCTGTCAGTGTGAACCTGGGCTGAAGGAAAGAAAATTGTTTAATGTATGGGCAGCCTAAGTCTGTTATCTCCTACCTGAACTCAGTGCTTATAAAGTACATTCAAAACATTTTATTTAACTAAAAAGCTGTAAGGATTTCATGAAGGAAACTAAAAAACGTTTGTATATTGACAATGTTCCTCTCTTACAGCAGCCCAGACATTTATCATCCCTTTGTATAGGAGACCAATCAGCCTAACACTGAGCCGTTTTTTTGCTCTGACAAGGAGAGAAGTTAAAGTGGAGGTCCGCCTAAAAAAATAATAATATTAAAAGCCAGCTTCTACAAATACTGCAGCTGCTGACTTTTAATAAATGGATACTTACCTGTCCAGGGTGCCCGCGATGTTGGCAGCCGAAGCCGTTCGCTCGGCTCTTTGCTGCCCCGCCGCCATCCTCGGTGAGGGAATCAGGAAGTGAAGCGTTGCGGCTTCACTTCCCGGTTCCCTACAGCACATGCGCGAGTCACGCTGCGAGTCCTTACTGGTCCCTGCAGTCTTCTGGGACCCGTGTGTTTCCCAGAAGACAGCAGGCAAGGGGCACTAAGTGGTGTAACCTCCGCGGGGGTCTATGCCCGGAAGTGGGTGCAAATACCTGTATTATACAGGTATCTGCACCCCCTCCCCCCTGAAAGGTGGAAGATGCCAAATGTGACACTGGAGGGGGGGGGGGGTTCCGAAAAGTGGAGGTTCCATTTTTGTGTGGACCTTCGCTTTAATAAAAGGAGCACTCACCTATTCCTAAATTATTAGGTTGTTTACAATATTTTCTAAAGTAATACGGTATGAAACCCAAAAGCAAATATTTATTATCTTGCAGCTTACCAGTTCTTAGATGTGTTGTTGCATCTACTTTCTTTTTATAGCGGAGCTCCACCCTGAAAAAAAAAAATCCAAAATGCTGCAAATTTTTTCTTTTTTTTCATACATATCAGAAGTGCCCGTTGCTAGGCAGATCATTCTAATCTGCCACTTCCTGATCTGTGGTTCTTCTTCTTTCTTCTCCTCCTCACGCTGCCTCCTGGGGAATGGGGGAGCGGTGTCTTCTGGGACCTTGTGTGTGTCCCAGGAGACATCGCCCATTCACATAGCGCCGTGCGGCTCGCGCATACGCAGTAGGGCGATTCCCTCGCCGAGGATGGTGGCGGGGCAGTCGGGACTGGAGCACTTGTTCGGCTTTGGCTGCCGTCATCACGGGCACCCTGGACAGGTAAGTGTCCTTATTAAAAGTCAGCAGCTACAGTGTTAGTAGCTGCTGACTTTTAATCTTTTTTTTTTTTTTTAAGGCTTTTTTTAAGGCTTTAAAGCCCCGTACACACGTCCGAGAAACTCGACGGGCAAAACACATCGTTTTGCTCGTCGAGTTCCTTGTGAAGCCGCCGAGGATCTCAGCGAGCCAAGTTTCCCCATTGACTAACGAGGAAATAGAGAACATGTTCTCTATTTGGCTCGACGAGTTCCTCGTCGGTTTCCTCGGCCAAAAGTGTACACACGACCGGGTTTCTCGGCAGAATACGGCTCCGATCGAGTTTCTGGCTGAATTCTGCCGAGAAACTCGGACGTGTGTATGGCTTTCTTTCCTTTATTTTCACTTGGTGATCCTGCCAGTAGTAGCAGTTAGAAGGTTGAGACAAACAATTTAACACTAACAGAATGTCTAATACTCCCCTCCCTCATGCAGGGCAAGCCAACATAATTGCCATCTCTCCTCTCTGCTGCCTATACCCACCTTGCCTTTGCCCCACTTGTAGGCAAATAGAACTTCCCCTTTAACTATTGGAACACGCCCTCTTTTGACTCACTTCCTCTGGGTAGGCTCCGCCTCTTACCTATTTAATGTTTGGGAGAAGCTTCCCCAAGTTATTTTGGGGAAATGTCAGCAATGAGCAGAGAGGTTTGTTTTATCTCCCCACAGGACGGTGTCCCTGCATCTTAGGGGTGCAGGGGAAGGACCAGTGGAGGCTTCTGGCCTATTGGGACTATAAGCAGCATGCCCTGAACTATAAAAAACACTGCAGCACCCCTCCTGGAACTGTAAGAGAACCATATTAAAAAAAAAATGGCGTGGAGTTCCCCCTAAAACCACACCAGACCCCTTATCTGAGCACGTTGACCTGGCCGGCCACAGAAAAGAGGGGGGGACAGAGTGCGGCCCCCCCTCTCCTGAACCGCACCAGGCCACATGCCCTCAACATTGGGAGGGTGCTTTGGGGTGCCCCCCAAAGCACCTTGTCCCCATGTTGATGGGAACAAGGGTCTCATCCCCACAACCCTTGCCCGGTGGTTGTGGGGGTATGCGGGCAGGGGGCTTATCAGAATCTGGAAGACCCCTTTAAAAAAGGGGACCCCCAGATCCTGACCCCCCCTGTGTGAAATGGTAATGGGGTACACTGTACCCCTACCATTTCACGAAGGAAGTGTAAATAGTAGTTTTCAGAAAAAAAAAACACACACCGTAGAACAAATTACTTTATTAATCAAACCAAATAAAACTCCAGCGGTGAAAATAGACGATTGGTGCTGCTCGCTGCTCCGTCGTTGTCTCTATCCAGCGACGGGTGATCTCTCCAGCGACGGGTGATGTGTCCAGCGATTGGTCCAGCGATGAGAACATCCATCCATTCAGAGCACAGCTCAGCGAATGACGCGCCGATGCTTTGACAATTCTTTTATAGGGGAGGCGTCTACGCGTCACGTGACCCCGTCCCACTCTGACGCACACTCTGCTACGTCACTGGGACAGCCCAGACAAGCCCCTTGTCGGCGGGGTTCCCCTTAATATCCATACCAGACCTAAAGGGTCTGGTTATTGAATTTGCGGGGACCTCCGCGCATTTTTTTTTTTTACTAAAAGTCCACTACAATAGGGTTCGGAGTTCGGGTTCGGGTTCCCGAACCCGAACTTGTGCTGTGTAATCTGCCCCCTCTAAACTGTAAAAAAAACTCCCTGGACCTGCCACTTCCTGTATCCCCTCTCTGTACTGACCACAAAAATCAGGGCTGCTGAGCCCTGACCAACATGGTCAGAGTGCATCCCTCCGTTATACGCAGCTGTCCTCTCTGCTCTCCTCTCCCCCCCTTGCCTGTCAGCTCCCTCTCCGACCCCCTACACTATTATTAAAAATAAAAAACCTACAATGGTCACTGCCAGCCCCCATATTAGAGCCTGGCATACCACACTATATAAGTCATATCTAAAAAAGAGTGTTCTAATTCATATTTAGAGCTATCTTCAGGCCCGTCACATTACTCGCAGCCACTTTACAGCTCCGAGACAGGGTTTCTGCTGGAGGCCACGTGATCTCCCCAGATGACGTCAGAGGGAGGTCTCGACCCCTCCCGCAGAAGCCATGTATCGGAGCTGTAAAGCGGCCACGAGTCATGTGACCGGCCTGAAGATAGCTCTAAATAGGTATTTACAACGCTATTTTTTAGAAATTATTTAAATAGTGTGGTATGCCAGGCTCTAATAGAGGGGCTGGCATTGACCATGAATTTTGACTTAAAATGGGATTCCACCCGCGATTTTTTTTTTTTAAAGTCAGCAGCTACTAACAGTGTAGCTGCTGACTTTTACTAAGGACACTTACCTGTCCTAGTCGCCCGCGATGTCGGTCCCCCGACGGCGATTGCTGGTGATCGCTCAGTCCTGGCGCCTCCATCCTTACTAAGGGAAACAGGTAGTAAAGCCTTACGGCTTCACTGCCCGTTTTCTACTGCGCATGCGCGACTCGCACAGCGCTTTGTGAATGGGTGGCTGCCTCCTGGGATACACACAGGGCCAGATTCACAGTGGAGATACGACGGCGTATCTGCTTATACGCCGTCGTATCTCTGTTTCCATCTATGCGACTGATTCATAGAATCAGTTACGCATAGATAGCCAGAAGATCCGACAAGTGTAATTGTTTTACACTGTCTGATCTTAGGATGCAATACCGCGGCCGCCGCTGGGGGGAGTTTGCATCGTAAACCAGCGTCGGGTATGCAAATTAGGAGTTATGGCGATTCACGATGGATTTTTGCGTTCGCTACGTCGCCGCTAGTCTAGTTTCCCGTCGCAAAGTTAGTCGTCGTTTTAGGTGCCCTAACTTTAGTCAGCAAGTGTATTGCTGTCTAAAGTATGGCCGTCGTTCCCGCGTCGAAATTTAAAAATCAACGTCGTTTGCGTAAGCCGTCCGGGAATACGGAATTACGCTACGCGCGTCGCCATTCGAAAAAATGACGTCACGGCGCGCAATGCACGAAGGGAGTTCGGAAACGGAGCATTCACTTTAAGTGAATATACCACCTCTGAAAACTGAACCAATGAAAAGCAAGACGCTAACACATATGTGATAATTGCATGTGAACAACGGATAAAAAACAAACCAAATATACATGACAGTCCAAAGGTTAAAAAAAACTTTCACATAAGAATTCTTAATAAATATTGCGCAGTCCAAATATTTTTCCTGAATCTTCCTGAAGAAAGCTCCAATCACTGTGGTCTCAAAGATGCCCCATATACTCCTCATATAAGTGCTCCACCACAAAGTGTATTTAGCAAACCCCTGAAGGAGCTGCTTTTGTTTGTTCAGTCCGTTACTCTGCCTTTCAACCCCAATGAACTATCCCAGCCCCTCTGGCACACCTAACAATGTTATTAATAGAATAACTCCACAGGAATACACAACACAGTTCCGTTTATAGTTTACTTAAAGAAAAGAAAAGTTCATGTTAACAATTGTCAGCCAAGACCTGTATAAGTACCCATGACTTGGCTGAAAAAGTTTAAAGAAACGATCAGGAACACTATGCAACCAATGAAAGCAATAAGTAACAATATGCACAGATTAAACAGACTCCTCAACAACTTGTGGTGTGTGTGGGATGCTGTGGCTAAAGGGGAACCCCAGGCTGGCATACGATACCTCTAGTACACACCCAGTGAAATAATCTCAATACCCGTGGTGTGTCCCCTTTAAGAGCAACCGCGGCAATGTCCTGGAAGCAAAGCTTTGCATTTTATTATCTTCACCGGCAATGTAGGAGCTCTGTGGACAATATTTGGATGTGGTATTCTATGAAAAGCATTAAAGGTTCCTGGGCAAAGCCCCCTCACCAAATCCTGTACACAGTCAGCGGTCCTCCCCTGAGCGATTGATCGATCTTAGATGCAGGTGTGTTGCAGTGGCATTCAGTCCTTGAGCTGTTGCAGGGTGTCCTTCTTTAGCATGGACAGTCTGTTCCTCTGGGCTGGAGCTGCATGAACAATCTGTTCCTCTGGGCTGGAGCTGCATGAACAATCTGTTCCTCTGGGCTGGAGCTGCATGAAAAATCTGTTCCTCTGGGCTGGAGTTGCAGGCTGTGTGCCCCTTGGTAGGCCGCCTTTTCACACACACATAGAGTGCAGTAAATGCTCTCCTGAAGTGATGCAGGCAAAAAAAAGGCTCTGGCCTAGTTATTCTGGCTTTTTATCTCCTCCCCCACAGAGAGAAAGAGGGGGTGAAAAGCCCACGCTGCTGCAGCAGACAGCTGTCCCCTAATAGATTCGATCAGTCTGGAGAAGTACCTGCTACATGTACAAAATGCACGCTTACCAACAGCATCTATGATATGCGCCTTTGAAGTCATAGGGTATCACCATTTTTGCACATTGTTTTTACAGTGTCTCACCTTAAGAATGGTATATTGGGAATCCATCACCAGCTGATCTTCTCAAACAGCAATAAACGAGACCCAAGGAGAGATAATAATCCAGGATAGTGTGATACCTTTTTATTAAAAGTCAAAACAAGGATTAAAAATACAAATCTGCCACTCACATTTCAAGGTGCTATAGTCAGCACCAACACAACCAGCCTGTACGATTGTCCTGCACACTGCTTGATCCAAGTCGGTGTGCGTCCCAAAGGGCCGAATGGTTAAACCACAACAAAACATGGATTTAATAACTGGTTGAACCTCCTTTGGCAGCAATAACTTCAACCAAACGTTTCCTGTAGTTGCAGATCAGACGTGAACAACGGTCAGGAGTAATTCTTGACCATTCCTCTTTACAGAACTGTTTCAGTAATATTCTTGGGATGTCTGGTGTGAATCGCTTTCTTGAGGTCATGCCACAGCATCTCAATCGGGTTGAGGTCAGGACTCTGATTGGACCACTCCAGAAGGCGTATTTTCTTCTGTTTAAGACATTCTGTTGTTGATTTACTTCTAAGCTTTGGGTCGTTGTCCTGTTGCAACACCCATCTTCTGTTGAGCTTCAGCTGGTGGACAGATGGCCTTAAGTTCTCCTGCAAAATGTCTTGATAAACTTGGGAATTAATTTTTCCTTTGATGATAGCAATCCGTCCAGGCCCTAACGCAGCAGAGCAGCCCCAAACCATGATGCCCCCACCACCATACTTCACAGTTGGGATGAGGTTTTGATGTTGGTGTGCTGTGCCTCTTTTTCTCCACACATAGTGTTGTGTGTTTCTTCCAAACAACTCAACTTTGGTTTCATATGTCCACAGAATATTTTGCCAGTACTGATGTGGAACATCCAGGTGCTTATGTGCAAACTGTAAACGTGCAGCAATGTTTTTTTTGGACAACAGTGGCTTCCTCTGTGTTATCCTTCCATGAAATCCATTCTTGTTGAGTGTTTTACGTATCGTAGATTCGCTAACAGGGATGTTAGCATATGCAAGAGACTTTTGTAAGTCTTTAGCTGACACTCTAGGATTCTTCTTCACCTCATTGAGCAGTCTGCGCTGTGCTCTTGTAGTCATCTTTACAGGATAGACACTCCTAGGGAGAGTAGCAGCAGTGCTGAAATTTCTCCATTTATAGACAATTTGTCTTACCGTGGACTGATGAACAGCAAGGCTTTTGGAGATACTTTTATAACCCTTTCCAGCTTCATGCAAGTCAACAATTCTTAAGCGTAGGTCTTCTGAGAGCTCTTTTGTGCGAGGCATCATTCACATCAGGCAATGCTTCTTGTGAAAAGCAAACCCAGAACTGGTGTGTGTTTTTTATAGGACAGGGCAGCTGTAACCAACACCTCCGATCTCATCTCATTGATTGGACTGACAACTCACTCCAATTTGCTCTTGGAGATGTCATTAGTCTAGGGGTTCACATACTTTTTCCACCTGCACTGTGAATGTTTACATGGTGTGTTCAATAAAAACATGGTAACATTTAATTCTTTGTGTGTTATTAGTTTAAGCAGACTGTGATAGTCTATTGTTGTGACTTAGATGAAGATCAGATCACATTTTATGACCAATTTGTGCAGAAATCCATATCATTCCAAAAGGGTTCACATACTTTTTATTGCAACTGTATTTAAGTGTAGAAAATCGGTGAGCCAATAACACAAGCAGGAAATTGTGTTTCACACAGCCTACTCGCCAGATTTCAATGACCCTCATTACAGGTAGTCAACAAACGCTTGTAAATGTTTCCAGCAGGAATTTCCACAATACCAAAGGTTTTGGAAGTTGGCGGTTCATTGTGACCACCTTTGGGATTGTGGAAATTCCTGCTGGAAACATTTACAAGCATTTGTTGACTACCTGTAATGGGGTCATTAAAATCTGGTTAGTAGGCTGTGTGACAAGTGATGGTGGTGGAAGACCTACAATCTCTTTTCCTTACTACTCAGTAGGGATGAGCTCTGGCGTGATGGCACACTCCACGTGGAAAGCCTGCCAGGAAGTCTGCATGGCGCTGCGCTAATCACAGGCAGGGAGACATTGTTCCAATGCTCGGCTTGCCTTGTTTCCATTCCACAGACCCGCATGCGATGCTTGAGCATATCGTGTGATGTCATGGTGCAAGGGAGCTAAGTGACTTAGCTCCCTTGTACCATGACATCACACGATATGCTCAAGCATCGCCTCTGCACCTGAACACTGGAGCAGGCACTCAGATGGTCTTGACCCAATCGGATCGTCAGCCATATTTTTAACTGGCAACCTTTTCCTGTCAGGCCTCGTACAGACGGACGGACTGTCCGCTCAAAACGGTCCGCCGGACCGTTTTCAGCGGACATGTCCGCCCGGAGATTTCTGTCTGATGGTTGTACACACCATCAGACAGATGACGATGACGCGGCGACGTGCACGGCCCTGGAAGTTCAAAGCTTCCACGCATGCGTCGAATCACTTCGACGCATGCGAGGGATGGAGGCCGATCGGACATGTACGGTGAGTCTGTACAGACGACCGAACATGTCTGACGGACAGGCTTCCAGCGGACATGTTTCTTAGCATGCTAAGAAACATTTGTCCACTGCAAAACGGTCGGCTGGACAAATGTCCACTGGAAACCTGTCCGGTCGGCCGTACACACGACCGAACATGTCTGCTGAAACTGGTCCGCGGACCAGTTTCAGCAGACATGTTCGGTCATGTGTACAAGGCCTCACTGGCATTTACTGGCAGGAGAAAAGTGCCTGATTTTTACTGGCTGCCAGTAAAAATACTGAAGGTTGGCAACACTGCTAATGTTGGTTCTCAGATGAGATTGCTTTTTTCACATATTTGCACATTTGCACATTTGCACTTTATCCTTTTAAGGAGCGTGGTTCAATCAATTTAATACTGACTTGCTTTTTAATAAATTAGCACCCAAGTGTTTGATGTGCCTAAACCAATCCAAACATGCCTAAACTTGTTTACAAAAACACAGCTTAAGACCCGGTTCACACTGGCGCGACTCGTCAGGCGACACAGCCGCCTGACAAGTCGCGTCCCATTGTAGTGAATAGAACCGTTCTAATAGGAGCGACGCAAGTCGCTCCGACTTAGAAAAAGGTTCTTGTACTACTTCGGGGGCGACTCGGGGCGATTTGCATTGACTTCTATACAGAAGTCATTTTGCAAATCGCCTTGGAAGTCGTTTTCAGGTCGCCTGGCCGAGTCGCCCCCGAAGTCGTGCCGCCCCTGTGTGAACCGGCTCTTAGGTGTGTTTTTTAGCGCTGCTTCTCTCCTGCCAGAACAGCGTTCAGGATAGCTGGGCAAACACTTGTGCACAAAACTGGAGGGCACAATGTGCTGGAGGGATAAGACAATTAGGTAAAGCTGTTGCACAGGTTCACTTTAGTAGTGGAACTAAAGCCGTGTACACACGACCATTTTTCATGTCATGGGAAAAACAAAGTTTTTCTCGACGTGATTCTTCTCAAGCCTGCCTTGCATACACACGATCGTGAAAAAAAATGCTCGAGCAAAGCGCGGTGACGTACAACAGGTACCACGGCACTCTGAAGGTGAAGTTCTATCCGGATGGCGCCACCTTTTGTGCTGCTCTTGCTGATTTTGTGTTAGTAAAAGTTTGGTGAGAGACGATTTGCGCTTTTCAGTCTGTTACAGCGTGACGAATGTGCTATTTTTATTACAAACGCTAGTTTTACCAGAACAAGTGCTCCCGTCTCATAACTTGCTTCTGAGTATGCACGTTTTTTTTCCTTTCGTTAAAGCCTACACATGACCGTTTTTCACGACGTGAAAAACGACGAGAAAAATTAGAGCATGTTCTAAATTTTTTATGCCCATTTTTCACTACGAAAAATGCTCTGGAGCCTACACACGGTCGTCTTTAATGACCAATTAAAAAAAATGCATTTTTCTCGACATGAAAAACGGTTGTGTGTACGCGGCATTAGAGTTTTAAAAAAATACTTATTCCTGAAAGATTTTTTTTTGTAATTCTGATTTAATCTGCACATTTCTGCACTTATTTCTAGATGGCAGAGGCAAGGTGACACTTAAGAAAACAAGATTCAGGATGGATTGACCCTTTAAATTTCTGTACTTTATGTGAATCCCTCCAAGTTTATTTGTGCCAGTTCACAGCTGAAATAATTTACCAGGCAGCAATTTTAGTATGCAAAGCACACTGCTAGCTGACTTTGCTGGCATAAGTGTTGCACAAAAGCAAGAATACAGGGATCAAGTTGTTATGACTTAATTATAAACCAGTAGCGATGTTGAAAGAGTACATTACTGGCGTTTGACTGATTACACTGGAACATAAAATGCTGATTTGCTGACGCAATTAAAAATGAATTTTCTTGTTGATCATACAGACCTCAGCTCATTTGAGGATTAAAGTTTTCGATGCATCTTAAAAAACCACATACAATTCCCAGAAAATGAAAGAATTACAAAAGCACTCAAGGTTTGTGTAAACCTCGGTATAATGCAGAGAGAGAGAGAGTGGGATAGAAAGAGATAACAATCATTAGAGCTATTTTCAAACTTTGTATAATTAACTGCAATCATGTTCTGGAAAGCAGCTGAAATTTCAGATCATTGCTGCCCAACAACTTTTGTCAAGTTGTTACTCCATCTGGAGAGTTCAAAACTGGTACTAATATAGATCTGTGAAGCCACCCAAGTTTTATCCTGTGTCGAGTCCTGATGAAGGGGAGTGATGTGTCTCCTGAAACGGGTTGTGTTTTTTATAGACTTATTTGCTAACAATTCAAATTTTAGGTTTGATGCACTTTTCTATATTTCTAAGGCCCCGTACACACGACCGAACATGTCTGCTGAAACTGGTCCGCGGACCAGTTTCAGCAGACATGTTCGGTCGTGTGTACGGCCGATCGGACAGGATTCCAGCGTACATTTGCCCGCCAGACCGTTTTCGAGCGGGCAAATGTTTCTAAACTTGCTTAGAAACATGCCCGCTGGAATCCTGTCCGTCGGACATGTTCGGTCGTCTGTACAGACTTACCGTACATGTCCGAGCGGCCGCCATCCCTCACATGCGTCGAATGACTTCGACGCATGCGTGGAAGCATTGACCTTTCAGCGTCGCGCACGTCGCCGCATCATCGTCGCGGCAACGGCGCGAACACGTCACCGCGCTGTCTGTCCGCGTGGATTGTCTCTCATTTCTGTATGATGGTGTGTACCGCCATCATACAGAAATCTCCGGGCGGGCATGTCCGCTGAAAACGGTCCGGCGGACCGTTTTCATCGTACATGTTTGCCCGTGTGTTTGAGGCATAAAATCTCAGGTCAGCAGTGGGTTAATCTTCCCTGGCTAATGAAATTAAAACGAAAGAAAAAAAAAGAACAATTGCTAAAGTAATTATTTTTTTAAAACTATGATTTGTATTATCAACTGCATCTATTCTTTGCACATAGTGTAGGTCCTATGATTCTCTGCACACCAGCTGAAAATGCCAAAACAGACCAACAGTGTGGTTTATTTCCTTGGCTATTGAAATAAAGTAGAAAGAGAGAAATAGGAGTCGTGCAAAAGCATGTATGCATAATTTCCTATCTCTAGCTCCGATAGGCTCATATTGTTATGTTCCCTGGTGTTGGGTAGGAAAGGCATTAAAGCAGGGGTTCCGCGGGAATACGTTTTTTTGTTATATGCATCTTCCGCTCATTCCACAGTTATCCTTGTACTCACGTGTCCTTATTTCGTAGGCCCCCGCAATGTCTTTCTGCCGCAAAACATAAATTATACAAATATTCTCTGGAGGCTTCCATCTATCCCTCGCATGTGCAGTGTTGACGGCGAGTCGTGCCGTCAACACTGGACAGTTGCCATCACAAAGGCCGGCAATTTCACCTGCTTGCCATCACTTAAAATGGCGGATTTGTATCCGCCCTCGTCACATGACTGGCTGCTCGAATCATGTGACGTAGGAAATCATGCGAGAGTTTCTCTGTTCAGCTAAGGAATCGTCTCCTGGGCAGCGTCACGCTGTGCTCCCAGGAGACATCGCAGCTACAGCGACACGCCTGTAAGCAGCTGTCAGTGATAGGTCAGTCTAGTGCTGCAAGAGCAAGTGGTAAAGTAATCATTTGTGTTCATACTGCAGTCGAATTGTTATGTTTTTGTATGTATTTATATTTAACACTTCTGCCTCTAGAGTGTCTCCAACACCATTTTGAAGGAGCCCTGTGTTCTGATAGGCCGCACGAGATCTCGAGAGATTTGGGCGACCATTTTTGGGTGGTTTCTTTTTATAGGAAAGCTCAGGCACGTTTTAGGGGAAGACAAGTGGATGTAGATAGGGACAGAGACCCTGCTTGTGAGGGAGAGAGAGAAGAAGCCAGGGAGAGTGTTTCGGCCTGTGAGGGATAGTTTAGGGGTCCTACAGAGTCCTGCAGTGGTAACCTTGGTCGGATGAAAGACTCCCAGCTGCTACGTGTAATGTGTTTCCAGCCTCTTCCAATAAGCATTGTGTGCTGGGGTATATAATGTACCATTAAGTGGGAAGTGCCTGTGATACTCAGAAAGCCACATCGCTTAGAACAACAGTATCTGTACTGCATATCTGTGCCTCCATGCCTGGAGAGGAACCATTTGCCGTTTGATTGTAAAGACTGTTACTACTACCGCCTCTCGGTAATAAACGTTACCTTGTTCAAAGAACTTTACGTGTGTCTCCCTCAGTGAATCGCTGCACCCCTCACCCCGCTTACACGCCCACTCCCGCGGGAGCCGAACCAAGAAGTGCCTGGTTCACAAAGGAGAAAAAAAGGTATGGAATTTTTTTTTTGGACAGCGAACGCAAAATGTACACACTGATCCCCTGTGATTAAGGTGGACTTTAATTTAGTGTGAACCTCCGCTTTAACACAACTCACAGAAGTTAGGCAGTGTTCCGATATGTCAAGGAACTGAAAAATAACTGTAAATTGGGGGGTGGCAATATAGTATGGTTGCACCACTGACAAATGCAGGACTGTCTGAAAAATAAAATGTTTTACAGGCAGGCAAATGAACACATATATACATTAAAATAAAAAAGAAATACAATTGCAATATACTTCATAATATATGATAACCTGTGCTGACCATCAGGTGGCACCTCAGCATGTAACTGTGTATTTAATTTTGTTGGTTAATATAAGTCAACTTACAGACAAACAGTGGCACAAAGCCCTTAATATAATACCCTAGATTAGTGGTTCTCAACCTGGGGGTCGGGACCCCCTCGGGGGTCAAATGACGATTTGCCAGGGTCACCAAATCCTAGGCTGTTCCTGATGCCTGAGCTGCTCTCCCAGCAGGGCTGTTCCTAAAGCCTGCAGCCACCCATTCAGTTCACGGCATGGCTGGGGGGCAGAGACTAGAGGTCAGCTGACTGGTGAGGAATGTGAAGTGGGAAAAGCTGGAGGAGACCCTATCTCCTGATTTCGGCATAGGTGTCATTGCTACGAGACACCACAAAGTCGGAGACACAGTGATTAACACTACCTGTGATTATAGTTGCCATTATAAGTCCCCACTACTATTCTCAGATAAGCAGAAGGCCTTGATCAAGAACACCTAAGTTGGCTGATCAGAAATCCCCCCCCAGCACTGCCACTCATTCCAACTCTGCCCAGCACTGCCACTGATCCCACCCCCCACCAGAACTGCCACTCACCCCCCCCCCCCCACACAAAGGAGTAAGAGAAAGAATAAAAATAGAGAATTCATGGAAGGGAGAGGAAAAGACAGAGTGGAACAGAGAAAAAGGAGAGAAAGAATAAGAGAAAGAACAAAAAAGACGGCTAGAGAGAGAGGGAAGGGGGGGAAACAAAACAGGAAATTAGGATAGCGAGAGCTAAAAAGCAAAGAAAGGAGAACAAAGAGAAACAGTGGCACATCCTAAAAGGTACCATAAGGGGTTTTAATACTGTATGAGTGGAAGGGACTCAGGGAGCCCTAAATGTCCGTGGGTTTAGGGCGAAAATTACTTGTCTTGCCTTGGGTGCTGACAACCCACACTATGAAAATAATTTTACTGTTAGGGGCCCCTACAACTTGAGAAATGTTATCAAGGGGTGACGGCACTAGAAAGGTTGAGAACCACTGCCATAGATGTTAATATCCCCTTCTTTAAGACTTACAAAGTAATTTCTCATGCATAGAATGTAATGGATTCTCTTAATAATGTTTATGGTCGTTACCCTCTGACCGAGAGAGATGTGGATCACATAAACACGCGACAAGACTTACAACATAAATAGACCTGAAGTGTGCCTTGGTGGTCTCTTTAGTATGCCAAGAAAAGGGGGCATACCCAAGGTAAGTAATGGGTAGTTAATTGAAGAAGTATATGCTGAGAAGTGCCCTGAAAAGGGGAAGGGCGGGAGGGTGTCGAATGCAATTGAATGCGCAGACTCACAGACATGAGGTGAGCTGGGAGGAGTCGGCCCAGTGACGTGTAGTACCGCACACTGAACCGACAAAGAGCATGTGTGAGTGGGCTGCTTAAATACCCTCCGGGCTCCTCCCATAAACTCTTATATTATTGTTCTCATAGGTAGTCTCTACTATGCCTCAGGATCTTAGGGCACCTCAGCCAGATGATATGTAGACATTTTAGATTGGTGACCTCCTCACATGGACAGCCTGTCCATTTTAGTCCATAGCGGGAAATCCTCTTACTATGGTTAAATCATTATGTAAGCTGTCCAAATCTATATTAATCTTGAATAATGTTGTTAAACTGTTTTTAATCAGTTTTTTATTTTACAAACAATGTCGGTTTGAATAAGTCTCTTTGGGACCAAAGCGTTTCAGTGGGGGGAGTATGTAACACTATGCATCTTTACTAAGAATGCAGAACTTATATTATCCACAAGATGGCAGCATCCAGCACTCTTACTTGCCATAGCCCTATTATAGGTGCCCAGAACCTTCTGGGAGTTGTAGGCTGGAAGCAAAATATTCCTCACAGTAAAGCTGAAGTCGAGCTACAGAGCCCATAAGCAATCGCCAAGGGGCGGGAGGACATAAAAAGGAAAAGCCTGGGCAGACACAAGGGGAGTTGGAGAGAGACATTGCAGTGGGAAGAAGTGTGTGTACATCTGTGCAGAGCCATGTTGTTCTGAGCCTGACCAGATTGAGCTGAGGTGTGCAGTACGGCTGAGGAATCTGACAAGGAGACTGTTAAGTAGAATGCTGAGCAGTGAAGACTGCTCTTGGGAGACCCTTCAGCTGCAGGAGTGTGTGAGTCGCCACCACCACAGCCACATCTATAGTCAAAGGGGCCCCCCATAGCAAAATAACTGACGCTGTCGCAAAGGTATAGGGTCCCTGACCCACACTTTACTTCAACAAGTTACATTTAGCTCTTGTTGCCAGCTAGGCCTGTCTGAGCTATAATCATTCTTCAATATTGCACAGAGATAAACATTATTAGCCAGATTCACAAAGACTTATGCCGACGTATCTTTATATACGCCGCGTAAGTACATGGATGCGCCGTCGTATCTATGTGCCATATTCATAGTACAAGATACGCCTGCAGGACATAGGTGGCCAAACAACAGTATTTGACGGTACTGTATTGTTACTGTGTTGACTCACAGTATTTAATGGCTTACATATACACGGTTGCATTGCCTTACCATTATATTTCTACCAATATAACCTGCTTATTGTGTATCCTTCTTGTGTGACTGCTGGGAGACTCCCCAGCCAAGGTATTCTAGTGGTGTCAGCAGGGGTGGGGCTCAGCTTAGGGCCAAAGAAAAGCAGAGGACCCAAATCTATCAGTGGCTCCTTCGGGGTTAGCGTTATACTGGCATGAAGTGTTTGACATAATTAATCAGCCATTTCAATGTCATTGGTTTAAAAAAACAATGTAGGGTCTCTTGGACATCTCCTCTGAAGACTTTAACCTAGGCATAGCAGGATCCAGAAGCCTAAAAACTTGGCAAGGACAACTATCACTCAACATTGGCTATCCACCCCCAACCTCTGACCACACGTCATTGGATAGAATAGGTGAACTCTATCCTATAGCTAGAAAGCCTAACCTATGCCTTTAGGTGTAGCTCTTGAAAATTTGAGAAGATTTGGTGTAAGTGACCCTTTGCTTGAACCCCCCAACCCCCCACTCTAACTGTGAATAGACTTTTTTGAGATCTTAGTTGTTGAGCTAGTCATAAGTATTCCCAGACACACACTGTGAATCTTTGACTGCTTTAAATGTTTGGTACAATAAAAGATCATACGGACCACTGTTATCCTTTAATCACAAACCTATGTTTTGATGAATGTACACACATCTACAAAAAGGTGAAAGCTCTATTTGTGGGGGGAAAAAAAAGACGTAAATTTTGTTTGGGTGCCACGTTGCACGACCGCACAATTATCAGTTAAAGCGACGCAGTGCCGAATCGCAAAAAGTGGCCCGGTCATTTGGCAGCCAAATGGTCCGGGGCAGAAGTGGTTAAAGTGGGCACAGACAGCAAAAAAAACTGACAAGCATTCTAATCCCTCTCCATTCTATCTACTGTAAAACTAAAGCAAAAAGTTTTGCCTTTAGTTACACTTTAAGCCATTTTGCACTGAATGTTCGGTGCATATACTGCTTTTAACCGACTGCATACAGTACATATACAGCGGGTTTGGGGTGCGCACGCACGCCGCCGGCGACTTGCTTCCACTGTGATTGGACACAGCGGGAGCCAATCAGTGGGTCTGGCAGACTCTGTGTCTGGCAAGAACCGCCGATCTTTCTCGACAGAAGCAGAACAGCGGTCTGCCTATGTAAACAAGGCGGATCGCCATTCTGTCAGCAGGGAAGGTAGAGATCCTGTGTTTCTGCTGAAATGGAACACAAATCTTTACCTTCCCATAGCACCCCCACAGTTAGCAAGCTCTCCCTAGGAAAACATTTAACCCTTTGATCGCCCCTGATGTTAACCCCTTCCTTGCCAGTGTCATTAGTACAGTTACAGTGCATATTTTAAGCAATCCCACTATAGCACAAAAAGATGTAAATCGCTGAGGTGATCAAATACCACCAAATAAAAACTATATTTGTGGGGATAAAGGAGCATACATTTTATTTGGGTGCAGTGTCGCATGACTACGCAATGGTCAGTTAAAGTAACGCAGTGCCGTATCGCAAAAAATTGCCTGGTCATGAAAGGGGGGGTAAACCTTCCAGAGGGCAAGTGATTAATAGATATGCCCTATAGGTTTTCACACAACTTTCAACAAGGATGATTCATGCATTTCCCAGTTAGAAAATGTGTAAATCTTGTGTGGATGCTGTGTGAATCATGATTAGATGATGGAAAGCAGCAGAGCTTCCCCCTTTATTTACTAAGCTTTTGAGCAACTGCAATTACAAAGTGCACTGTCTATTTGCTGTTAGAAAAAACTGGGGTAAATTTATTATCAAAAGTATAGAAAAAAATTCTGAAACCTGGAAAAAAACGTGGAATCCAGATGTTAGGTGAAAGACAGCAAACATTCATTGCAATGTGAACAGTACATGCGTTATATCTAAATGCGTCAAATGTTCCAACTGGTATTGATCCGCAAAAAAGCGAATGCTTGATATAACTATTGTACACTGATTTTTCCCTTTGACTAGACTGTAGAGACGATAAGAATGTATTTTTTTTAAATGTCTTATTAAAAATATTATTTAAAAAATTCTTAATAAACAATCCTGTTTTTACATAAATGTAATATAAGAATAACATGAAGCCACTTGGATTTTAATATTAATAGAGCATCCCAGCAATAACAGTGACATCACCTCTGCACAACATAATTGGCACTGGGATAGCCAGTCTGGGTCTGACAGGTGCCCAGCACAGAAGCACATGTCGGCACTGTGGGCCCATCTGTCTTTCTGGCCAAGCACATTGCATCCTGTGAGATGTTTTTGCCAGATAATGACGGAATGTAACCTGTCATAGACAGAAGGAAAAAATGGGACATTAGTGTAAAAGCTTTGGAAATAATGATATATCCCTTTGGATGATGTAATGAGAAATGAGGTATGTCCATACTGATACAGAATAGGTATGCCCTTGTAACACCCTGCAAAGTCACTGCTCTTAAAATATATCTCTAGGCAAAACATATTTTTTTGTTGTGGTTGTATACCCCTTTTGTACATTTTTACCTATAGGTAAGCCTATAATAAGGCTTATCTTTAGGTAAAATTAATATCACCTAGACCTGTACGGTTTAAGAGCTATTCACCTTGCATGCAGCCGCTGACGTCAGGGGTGCATGCGCTCTGAAGTTCTGGTGGACACTGCCGTAAAATCAGAGCTCCTTGCCAGAAATTAGACTCCTGCGCGCATGCGCGGGAGTGACGTCATTGCGGCTCCAGCCACTCACAACACCGGAGCCGCGAACCCGGAAGACACGCAGATAGGAAAATGTCAGCTCCGATGTCGGATCTGATGGCGACGCTTTGATCTAAGGTAAGTATTTCATATTGAGCTAGTATGCAGTGCATACTAGCTCATTATGACTTTGTTTTACAGTTTTTTTCTTAGTTTTTTGGGGGGTTTTTTTTGCAGGTATACAACCGCTTTAAGTTTTGGACAGAGTGGGGAAGGTTTGGACCCTCTGTCAAGTTTTTATTGCTATCTTTGTCCCTGCTGGGGAGATTCACCCCTCTATCTGTTTTTTTGGTGACCATTATCACTAGTAAGAAAGTGACAGGAAATCCAGTTTTAAAGTTGTTAGTTAGAAGTTATAGCTCTGAAGACAACTATCTAGGACAATTCGATTCATTTGGGAGATTTCTTAAAACTTTCTGTTGTATCTTGGAGACAGGAAGTGAAGGGGAATTTCCAAATTACAGACAGCAAAAAATACAGTTCAATAGTTTTAATCTATTTTTTTTTTTTTGTCCAATTTACCTTTTTAGTAAAGTCACCTGTTTGTGTGTTAAAATCCCTTATGACCCTAACAAGGAGTCTCTGTTACCCCCAGATCTATGGTTTGCCACTCCAGTGGGATAAACCTTTTTCATGAATTCCTATAGAAAAATACAGCTCAACAAAGGTGTAGAGGCAGAAATATTGCTACACCAGGCTTCATAACAGTCTGTTTTATTCCACCGCAAACAATAATCATTAGCTTTTCTTTTCCCACATTACAACAGCACAGTGGTGCAGTGAGTAGCACTTTCGCCTAGCAGCAAAAGGGTCGCTGGTTCGAATCCCAACCACGACACCATCTGCCTGGAGTTTGCATGTTCTCCCTGTGTCTGCGTGGGTTTCCTCCGGGTACTCTGGTTTCCTCCCACACTCCAAAGACATGCTGGTAGGTAAATTGGATCTCGTTCTAATTGGCCCAGTATATGTGTGTATGACTGTGTGTCCCTAGCGTGTCATGATCCTACGGGGTAAAAATGACCGCACCAGCCAAGCAGATACTGGCTGGAAAAAGCACCCAGAGGCGATTCAGTTCGCATGCGTTGCACTATACAAGTCATTCATTCATTCACAACAGGAGAATTTGATTAGTAGATTCAAAAATGGAAGAATAACACAGAAGATGCCACTAGTTGGCCTCAAGCCTTTACTGAGAAATAAACTGAGACTGCCATTGTTGACATATGCAGGAATTTCATCATCAGTGTTTGCCCAATGGTTATAAATCGTTACTAATTCAGCTCTAAAATACATTTCAATACAATTTTATAATTTTTCTTCGAACATATATCAATCCACCCATGTGTGCCATCTGTAATCCTCCACCTTCACACCAGAATACTCACCAGATTTCCATGACCACCTAATATAGGTAAATCATAAAGTGCTTATATTGCCACAGGAGGATCCACCTTCCAGGGTTACCCTCATGCCAGGAGGATCATCTCCAATCCTCTCATCAATATAACACCATGTGTAAGAGAAGTTACCATCGAGAAAACAAGGAAAGCCTCTGTAGTGTAAAACCCTTTTATACCTTTATTAATGTAGCACATCGCTACTTTCATAGCAGGTGCTGCTGTAAATTTAGAGGGGGTCAGAGAGTTAGTTGCCTCTGACCATGTTTATTTGACTAAATTTGAGGCCTCTGTTCCAGCTCTGGCTGTATTGTGTGCCCATGCTTACTGTCTGGGGACTCTCCCCCCCCCCCCCCACCCAGACAGCAGGTGGCAGCAGTTGGGTCAGGGTCGTGTGAATACTTCTCCTTGGCAGCCAATCAGGAGGGTTGATCGCCTTACTGTGCATGCTAGGGAGAGGTATTCAGAGGGCAGACGCCATTGGTTTTGGGGTCGTCGCCTTGCCGACATCAACCTGGGCAGTCGTCCCACCACCCCTGTGTGTGGCCCTCCTTGCCGGGGTGTGTGTGTTGCAGTGTTCCTGGCTCCGGGACCACATTGGTCCGGAGCATTGATCGAGTCTGCAATTCGCAAGTGGTCCTGGGCTGTCTGTCCTGTGGGAGGATGCCAAACGATAGAGAACCTGTCTGGGGGATACCAAGCACGAGGCTGGTGTCTCAGGAGAGGCCTTGCAAAAACAAGAAGGATATGGACAGCCGCACTCCAGTAACTTGAAAAAAGACGTGCCCTTTATTGGGTACAGGAAAAAATGCACTACAGATATCAGCACACAGTGGGATAAACATCTGACGCGTTTCGCATTGAGTGTCAATGCTTAATCATAGCTATGATAGCTATGATTAAGCATAGCTATGATTAAGCATTGACACTCAATGCGAAACGCGTCAGATGTTTATCCCACTGTGTGCTGATATCTGTAGTGCATTTTTTCCTGTACCCAATAAAGGGCACGTCTTTTTTCAAGTTACTGGAGTGCGGCTGTCCATATCCTTCTTGTTTTTGCACATCCTGTGCATTGCCAGCACCCATCTGCTTCTGAGTGGACATCAATTACCCTAGTGAGCTCACCTGGAGCGGCAGCTTTCTTACCTGTCTCAGGAGAGGCCTACTTGCTCATCGAAGGACACTTCATTTTTTGAGAGTCTGGACGATGGTCGCCTATCAGTTCCTGACATAACTAAAGCTGTTTGAAGGAGATCCGGGTGCTGAATCCAGTTGAGAAGGATTTTAGACCAAAACTATCTCCACCTTTAGGAGGGTCTGTGGCAGAGACTTCACCCTACAGTTTCCGTGTGACACTCTGGCTGCTAGGCTGGTGAGAGAGGCCTATCCAGATGCACTATACCCACTCTGGCTAGAGTGGCAAAGAAAAGCTGTCGTTGGAAGCAGGATTGTTTCCAGGAACCAGTTACACCTGAATCTGTCACCTTCCATTCCTTCTATCCATTCACCTTTCTACTATTTACCATTTTTACCCCATTGGGTAGTAAAAGCACAGAAAAGACATTGGACATTGACTTTATTACAGCTTTCATCCAGTACCCTAGACGGCAGGAAGATAGAGGTAACGTGCCACCCAAATCAAACCAGCAGCTCCTTCGGGGGGGTAGTGCTATATTAAAAACTGCTTATTAAAACACATAAATGAAATGCTCACTCACCTATTATTGTGTTTTCTCCTGCACTAGGTTAAAATCATATTGTTTTCTATAGGGTATCTGCTCCACAAGCCACCTGTACGAAAAGTTCCACCATTCAGACCTGACTTTCAGGTGTAGAAGCGCCACTTCCTGGAGTACCATACGGGAAGATGTCACTTCCTGCTCCACCTCAATGTGTTTCATCATCTTGACGTTTTCAAAAACCTCTTGTTGTCACTGTAACATGTGTCCCCACTGGAAAATTTACCCTTAAAGTGTTACTAAAGACAAAAACTTTTTGTTTATCTTTGTATAGAGTGGAGAGGGATTAGAACACCTGACAGTTTTTTTGCTGTCTGTGTCCCTGTTAGGAAGTACCCTTCCTATTTGTCCTGTTTACCAATTATCATCAAAAGTGAAAGCAAAAGAAAATCCCACATTTTGGGTTGACATTAGAACACTAATAGAGGAGAAATCTTCTAATGAGGACACTAGTTCTGGTGACCCTGGCAACACACCAGCTTTCCCTCACTTTGAAGGGATTTTCCCTCACTTTCTGTTTTGGCTATGGGACAGGAAGTGAATGGAAATATTACCAATGATAAGCACAGGTTAGATGTGTGAAATGCGTCTACGTGACTAATACCTGGTGTCCTTGATGTATCCTGGTGCTTTTTCAATAAAAGGTATTTTTGTTTTGAAACCTTTGGATGTGCAGCCATTTCTTCTTTTTCTCAGCACACCATAGGGGGCACTTTTGGACAGCAGCATTGTCAGTCTGGGAGGAGGAGAGTGTTAAGCCTCATACACACGATCAGACTTCAAACAAACTTTTCCGTGGTTTTTCGTTTGAAGGGAGTTGGCCGGGCACACCCATAGCATACACACGGCAGGACTTTTCTGCAAACGTTCCCAAAACTTTCCTAACATCACGTGTTTTTATTGCTCTTTACCGCCGCCCTTTGGTCAACTTCTCCTATTGTTGGTTGATTTTAACATTGGTTCTGGGCATACGTGTTTGTACTTCGGACAAAAGTCTGGATTTCTGTACACACGATAGGACTTTGCACCGTAGGACTTTTGTTGCCGAAAAGTTTGTCCGTTTGCAGAGCGAACTTTTGTCCGATGAAAACCGAAAAAGTTTGGAGCGTACACACGGTAGGATTTTTTTGAAAACCTGCTCATTTTGAAGTTTGTTGTAAAAAAGTCCTACCGTGTGTATGGGTCTTAAGATGTACTAGCAGATTTAAATAAACAAACTGCAGCTATATATTTTAATATATAATACTTTTTAAGCAGGACCGGTTGTTCTGTTGGAAAAACAACAGACTTACTGGCAGGATCAATGGGTGAAAATAAAGGAAAGAAAGCCTAAAAAGAAAATGAATGCAGCCATCACATCTAAGAAATGGCAAGCTACAATATACAGTAATATATTAACGTGGTAGTAAAGTCTTTACTACCACTTTTACCTACAGGTAAGCCTATAATAAGGCTTACCTGTAGGTATAAAGAATATCTCCTAAACCTGTACGGTTTAGGAGATATTCCCCTCGCAATGCGCCGCTAATTAGCGGCACATGCGCAGCGGGGATCCTCGGCTAAAGGGCCGGCAGCCGCCGGACCTTGCCGGAATGAAATCTCCTGCGCACACGCGCGGGAGTGACGACATCACAGCGCTGGAGCGGCGATACCCGGAAGACACACCGAAGCAAGATGACATCTCGCTCGGCGTGGACCAGGTAAGTTCTCTACGCCTCGTTTTAAGGTAACTATTTCATAATGAGCTAGTATGCGGTGCATACTAGCTCATTATGGCTTTTGCCTTACATGTGTAAAAAAAAAAATTGCGTATATACAACCGCTTTAAGTTTGCTTTTGGGTTTAATATAGCTTTAAGAATAATAATAATAATAATAATAATAATAATAATAATAATTATTATTAATTAAGTCAACTGAAATTTCCACTACCAATTGTTCAATAAAAGCAAAGCTTGTTGAACTGCCTCTATGATGATTTTTGAACAATATATTTGATCAAATAATTGCATTGATGTGTGTGGGCAGCAGAAGATTGATTGCCTAGGCTTTACATGTGAGCAGGGCCGTTTGAAGGAATTTGTGGGCCAAGCAAAATGGACATGGAGGCCCCCAAAACCCAGATCCCCCCCCCTCCACACGCATGCACGCACGCAAAGCCTACAGGAACCACAGCATAGCGATACAGTTTAAGTTCACCCGTACGTTATATAAATAAAAAATGTTTACAGTGCAAATACTGCTGTTGCATATAATGTGCATAAAATTTGAACATTTTCAACAATTGAACATTTGCAAAAAACACCACTGTACCATAAAATCAATTAATATACATAAAAAAAGTGTACAATAACTAAATCCAACATACTTCTTACTCTCCCCTCCCACCCAAAAGCAGGTGTCCCCATCAGAGCCCACCTCACAGCAGGTGTCCCCATCAGAGTCCCCCCCCCACAGCAGGTGTCTCCATCAGAGTTGCCCCCCCCCCACATCAGGTGGTGTCCCCATCAGAGTCCCCCCCACATCAGGTGGTGTCCCCATCAGAGTCCCCCCCCCAACAGCAGGTGTCCCCATCAGAGTCCCCCCCACAGCAGGTGTCCCCTTCAGAGTCCCCCCCCAAACAGGTGTCCCCATCAGAGTCCCCCCCACAGCAGGTGTCCCCATCAGAGTCCCCCCACAGCAGGTGGTGAGAGGGGAATCAGTGTCAGTGGTGGGGGGTAGGGATGAGTGTCAGTGGTGGGGGGGAATGAGTGTCAATGGTGGTGGGTAGGGATGAGTGTCAGTGGTGGGGGTAGGGATGAGTGTCAGTGGTGGGGGGTAGGAATGAGTGTCAGTGGTGGGGGTAGGGATGAGTGTCAGTGGTGGGGGGTAGGGATGAGTGTCAGTGGTGGTGGGTAGGGATGAGTGTCAGTGGTGGGGGATAGGGATGAGTGTCAGTTGTGGTGGGTAGGGATGAGTGTCAGTGGTGGTGGGTGGGATGGGTGGCTGTGCTGGTGGGGGGTGGGCTGAGTGGCTGTGGTGGGGGGTGGGTGGGATGGAATCAGCGGTGGTGGTGGTGGGGACTGACTGGGTACATTGTCAGCGCTGGGTGCCAGAATCAGAGACACTTACTTTCTGTCAGTGTCCTCTTGGTTTTCCCTGCATGGCTCCATGTCTCTCTGGGCTCCCTTTGCTCCACGTGTCTCTGCAGCTCCTCCCCCACGACCTTCTCTCACTTGGTGTCAGCAGTGTCTGCCCCGCCTCCCTACATTCTCTCTGTCCCTGGATAGGCGAGGGCGGGGCAGTCCACAGTCTCAGGCTGCCTCTGCCTTCTCTCTCTCCCCTCAGTGAGCGACAGCCCAAATCCCCGCGGTGTAACAAACCAACACATGCCGCCATCGCAACAGCAGCCAGAGTGGACGGCGTGCGGGCTCGTGCTTGGGGGCCCCAGGCCAGCTCGGGGCCCCAAGCAGTTGCTTGTTTTGCCTGTCTTGTTCTGACGGGCCTGCATGTGAGTCTGATGCCGCGTACACACGATCATTTTTCTGCATGAAAAAAACTTTCAAAAACGTCATTTAAAATGATCGTGTGTGGACTACACATCATTTTTCAGGTTCTGAAAAATGACCAAAAAAAATTTGAACATGCTGCATTTTTTGACGTCGTTTTAAACAATGTTGTTTTTCGGGTTGTAAAAAATGATCGTGTGTGGGCTAAGACGTAAAAAACCTGTGCATGCTCAGAAGCAAGTTATGAGATGGGAGCGTTCTGGTAAAACTACCGTTCATAATGGAGAAAGCACATTCATCACGCTGTAACAGACAGAAAAGCGGGCTTAGTACTAACACGGAATCAGCTAAAGCAGCCCAAAGGCAAATGGAACTTCCCCTTTATAGTGCCGTCGTACGTGTTGTACAACACCGCGCATTGCTAGATAATTTTTTTAAAACACTGGTGTGTAGGCAACGTCGTTTTAATGATGAAGTTGGGAAAATGTCGTTTTTTGGACATGCTGAAAAACGAAGTTTTTTTTCATGCTGAAAAATGATCGTGTGTACGCGGCATGACATTCAGAAAATGAGCCCCGGACATGGGTTGTAGTGGGGATCCAGGTAATGGAACTTTTCTACTGCAAAGTTAAGCTCAGTGTTAGCATTTCCTATTTTCTCCAATATCCACAGTGAGCAATGTCATGTAAATGTCATTCTTCTGTGATAAACAAACAGCCCGTTCTTTCACATGCAGATCTGTCATTCAGACACAGCAAAAAATGGTAATCAAGAGGAAAATACTGCTTGACAAAGGTGAACGGCTACAATATTGCTAAACCAAACTTCGCTCTGACATTCTGTATTGTCCTACTGCAAACAATCATCATTTCCTTTTCTTCTGTCATATTACAATAAGAAAATCTGATTAGTTTATGTAGAGCAAGGGAAGATTGGCTTAAAAAATTGTCCCTTCCCTTTCGTAAATGAGATCCATGGAGTTTAAAGCTGAAGCATATGCATGATGTTAATTAGATTGGTCCCAGCGTAAGTATGCATATAGTGGACCAGATTCACATAGAAATACGCCGGCGTATCAGCAGATACTCCGACATAAGTCCAAATCTAATGCCGCGTACACACCATCACTTTATGTGATGAAAAAAAATTACGTTTTTTAAAAACGTCACTTTAATTGACTGTGTGTGGGGGAAAATTTCGTTTTATGTCTTGTAAAAAACGACCAAAAAAAATTGAAGCATGCTTCAATTTTATGTGTCGTTTTTCAAAAGTGCACTTTTTACTTCACAGAAATTGACCGTGTGTAGCAAAAAACGTCGTTTTCTAAGACGTTTTTTCATCCACGCATGCCCAGAAGCTACTTATGAAGCAAGCTTCAATGGTAAAACGTGGTGGAACGTAACCTCACTTTGCAAGAACATTGTGAGAAAAACGATGGTGTGCAGGCAACTTCGTCTTTGAAAATTGAAGTTTCAAAAACGTCATTTTTTACTTCACAGAAAGTGTCGTTTTTTTTCATCACATAAAGTGATGGTGTGTATGCGGCATTAGGCCGTCGTATGTTTAAGTGTATTCTCAAACTGAGATACACTTAAACATGTCTAAGATACGACGGCCAGCACCGTTGTATCTTAGGGTGCAATATCTACGCTGACCGCTAGGTGGCGCTTCCATTGCGGTCAGCGTAAAATATGCAAATGACTAGTTACGCTGATTCACGAACATACGATTGCCCGTCGTAGTGATTTTATGTCGTTTCCGTAAGGGTTACGCGGCGTAAAGATAAACAAGCCCCCTAGGTGGCGTACTCAATGTTAAGTATGACCGTCGTTCCCGCGTCGCAATTTGAAAATTTTACGTCGTTTGCGTAAGTCGTCCGTGAATGGCGTTAACGTCGAAACCAATGACGTACTTGCGACGTAATTTCGCGCAATGCACGGCGGGAAAATTCGAGACGGAGCATGCGCAGTACGAACGGCGCGGGAACGCGCCTAATTTAAATTAATTTAAATGATCCACGCCCCCTACATGGATCATTTGAATTAGGCGGGCTTTACAGGCAAGTGCTTTGTGAATCAAGCACTTGCCCGTAAAACTTGCGGCGGTGTAACGTATAGGAGATACGTTACGCCGCCACAGTTATACAAGAATCTGGCCCTTCATACCTAACTAATCCCTGTGATAGCAGCAGTCCTCTGGATCCAGTGTCTGATCTGGGGGGGTGAGGTTAAAAAAAAAAATCAGGGGGTAATGTCTTCTCTTTTTCCTCTCCAGCTGCTCTCCCTGTTTTTCTGTCTCTCCAGCCGTCTCTGCTGCCACTGGCTGTGTGTGAGTCATTAACAGTTTGTCACACAATGCGACAGAGATGTCGGGAACCAGTATTGCCTGTTCACTTCAGTACCACGAGTCATGATCCAGAAGTAACAACTGACATTCATTTTGGGAAGTGCAGAGGTGGTGTAGGAGTAAACAGGGAGTTCTCTGCGTTTCTTTATGTCTGCAATGAAAGGTGCATGCATTAGGCCAGCTTTTCTCAACCCTTTTTCGGTCATGGCCACATGGCTAATATAATATGCAATGCAACATAATGAAATGAAGGCTGAAGGTTACTGACATCTGCACTGGATGATGATGTCAGCCTCTCCTTGGCACTACTTCACATTATGGTTCTCCCTTCCCATCAAAGTCCTGCCATTACATCAGAGTCAGCCCCCTTCACTTCACAGTCCTGCTTTACATCAGAGTTCCCTCATCACATCAGTGTTCCCCTTCATATCTCATTCCCCCTCATCGTTAGGCTGCATTCACACCTGAGCGTTTTGTCGCCTGAAGCATGAAGCTCCAAAATGCTAGAGGAGAAAAAATCCATTATTCTCAATGGAGATGGTTCACATCTCCACTCCAAAACGCCTGACGCCGAACGCCTGAAGCTCAAACAAGTTCTGGACCCTTTTTTGTCGCTCGAATTGAGCGTATTTGGGCGTTTTCTGTTTTTAACATTGGTGTCCCTAGACCTGTCCAAATTCGCGACAAAACGCGGTAAAAAACGCCGCAAAACGCTACGCTCAGGTGTGAATGCAGCCAGTGGCGGAACTACCGCCATAGTGAACCCAGGCGGGCGCTATGGGGCCCCCAGCCGAGTGGGGCCCGGTGAGTAGGGTTGTCCCGATACCGATACTAGTATCGGTATCGGGACCGATACCGAGTATTTGCGCGAGTACCTGTACTCGCGCAAATGCTCCCGATGCCTTATCCGGATACCTTTTTTTTTTTTTCAGAGTGGGGGCGGAGAGCGGGCGGAGAGGGGGCGGAGAGCGGGCGGGAACCGATCAGAGAGGAGACTGAGGGGGCAGCGAGGAAGGCGGAGTGGAGGCGGAGAAGAAGTCAGAGAGAGGGCGGAGAGCAGAGCAGTCCCCAGGTATGTATAACATCACACTGGAGGAGAGCTGCTGCCGCCGTCTAGCTGTTCCTCCACCCCAAACTCGCTCATCCATGTCTTGACTAGTGTAGTCCAGAGATACCCACCATTACACCCATTATACCACTTCTACTCACACCCCATACTTCACCTAAAATAATGAGACCACACCTTGATTTTGGAGTATAAATTGACAAAACAGCCTATTTATTAAAACAATTTAGGGTAAAACTCCAACTCAAAATAATCATTATAATAACATATAACATATAACATCATTACAACAGTCTGTTGGTCTTTTCTGGCAGCCCCCCGAACTCAAACACATCTATAATCAATACACTGCGGGCCCATATAGCACATTAGGCCTCCAGCCGTGTAGTCCGCTGGGAATTCTGTGATGGCAGGGTTTTGTCAGAAAATCCGACCGTTTGTACGTTCCATCGGACAATTGTTTTCGGATTTTCCGACATCAAATGTTGGATAGCATGCTTTAAAATTTTCCAACAACAAATGTGTGATGTCAGATTTTCCGATCGTGTGTACAGAAGTCTGTCGAAAAAAATCAAAAAGGGGTTTGGGACTTTGAATGAGATGCGTTTTATACAATGAGCAATTATTCAAAAATAAATAAATATATAAAAAAATGTTTCCATAATAACCAGGCTCAAAGCAACAAACCAAATTAACCTGTCTAACTGTATGCATTAAAAACAGAGGTTTAGTTGCACGTATTTGCAAATACCTGTGTAAGCTGCAGGCCCCATCTAGGCTCTCTGTGTACTGCAGTCCTAACTATAACATTTTAAAGTCTCCTCAATGGGAGCACAGGTGAGTTAATCAATAGATAAGGGCAGTGCCGATCCTGACCTCCCTGGGGCCCAAAGCAAAATGACATGTCACATTAAAGTTGAGAAGCCGGGGGGGGGGGGGGGTGTTGGGCGCTGCCAACAGTGACATTTCTCTTTAAAGATTAAAGTTGAGAAGCGGGGGAGGGGGTGGTGTTCTGCTGTCGGAAATTACATCTTACATTAGACGCGGGGGGTGCTGACTTCTTACCTCTTCTCCCATGCAGCCATCGAGTTGAGAAGCGGGGTGAGGGGCCGAAAATGACTTCTCACCAGGTGGGGCCTCTAGTAATTTGGGGAGACCTCTGCAGCTTTGCGGGTCCCTAAGTGGCTTGCATAGTGAGCCTTTAGGGCGGATAGGCCCTGAATAAGGCTAGTCAATAAATGACAATGCACAATTAACTGTCAATGGTAAATCTGCGGAGGCACTTTATTCCACTACTGAAACGCATCTCCATCCCTAGATAATGTAAAAAAAAGGGGGATAGGGTGGGACTTTGTATGAGACATATGATCAACAAACATAGGCCTCCATCCCTATTAGTGGATAGAGGTGGAAGAAGGGGGGGGGGGGGTTGGGACTTTGAATGAGATGCGTTTTTAGCAATATGCAATTATTCAAAAGTAATTAAATAAATATATATAAAAAAAAATCCTTAATAATCAGGCTCAAAGGGCCAAATCCTCAGCCAGCGGGCGTAACGTAATTTTTCCTATTTAAGTTACACCGCCGCAAAATTTCTACCTAAGTGCCCGATCCACAAAGCACTTACCTAGAAATTTTGAGCGGTGTAACTTAAATCCGGCCGGCGCAAGGCGTTCCTCTTCTCCAGGGGGCGATTCCCATTTAAATGAGGCGCACTCCCGTGCCGGCCGTACTGCGCATGCTCGTGACGTCATTTTCCCGACGTGCATAGCGCGAAATTACGTTACGCCGGGCTTTGTGGATCGCGACGGGACAATAAAGTTGCGTCGGGAAAAAAAAAAGATACGGCGCCCAAAAAAAAATTTAAAATTAAAAAAAAATCACGTCGCTAGCAAGAAAGGTCTGTTTTTACAAGGTGTAAATAGTTTACACCTTGTAAAAGCAGCCCTAATTTTGCGTTTGCAAAAAAAAACTTACGGAGAAAAAACGAAGCTGAAAAGCTTTGTGGATCTCCGTAATTCCTAATTTGCATACCCGAGGCGGCATTTCGACGCAAAATGCCCCCAGCGGCGGATGCGGTACTGCATCCTAAGATCCGACAGTGTAATTCAATTACACATGTCGGATCTTCGTCCTAACTATGGGAAACTGATTCTGTGGATCAGTTCCATAGTTAGGACCAGGGATACGATGGAGTAACAGCAGTTACTCCGTCGTATCTCTTTTGAGGATTTGGCCCAAAGTTACCAACCAAAAAAGCAACAAACCAAATTGAGCTGTCTAACTGTATGCATTAAAAACAGAGGTTTAGTTGCACGTATTTGCAAATACCTGTGTAAGCTGCAGCCCCCGTCAAGGCTCTCTGTGTACTCCAGTCCTAACTATAACATTTAACTATATATATATATATATATATATATATATATATATATATATATATATATATATATATATATATATATATATATATATATATAAATATATAGTAAAATTGCCATAGAGCGATTTTGGCAAGTAGTTAAGGATCCATAGCCAGCTCAGTGTTGTCCAGCCCCTAAGTTATTGCATTTATTATTATGAAAAGCCAATATAAAGTAAAAGAAGTGGTGAAAACAGCACATTTTTGGCATATTCATTCTTCATGGTCAGTGTAACTGGGGAGCTGTAAGTGGTGTATCCTTCGTCTACATACTTTGTACTAAAAAGTGTGTCTCTATCTCATCTCAGAACATTGACAGGTATGTATGCAGACGCTGATTCAGAATACAGGCTTAACCTCTAATGATTCCATATTCCTGACATTTTTCTCAAGAGCTTCAAAGATTATTTTCTGTGCAGCACGACTCTGTTTAGGATAAGTAAGGACAGATAACGTGAATTTAGCACCTTTGGGCAAAGGTGTTTATAGTAAAGCCCATATAGATCCTGCCTGAACAGGTAGCGTGGCCTGCAGCCTCTAAAACCGAATGCCCACATCTCCCACACTGTGCACGTATCCTCCACTAAAGCCTAATTTCCCAGGCCCTAGGGCTCAGCTACAAAACACAGACATTCTGACACCAGTCTTTGGTATCTTCAAACCAATCAGCTCTCTGTTGACGTTTTATTGCCCGCTGTCACTATAAACCTGCAGTTGATAGGGAGAGGTAGATAAAAGTAAATTAGCCGAAAACTGCAGGTAGAAGTTCTGCAACAATTGAAAAATGCAGCCATGTTTTTATTATCCTTGCATGATTTGATAATCAAGTTTTGGTTTGAAGTGTTGATATAATGCTCTGAGTTTTGTAATTCATTATGAAGGCTTTATGCCTTGAAGGTTGGCCTGCAGCAAAAAAGTGATAAAGGCTTTATGTAAACTTGTGTGCTAAACACTCTAGTAAACCTTTGCGGTTTAGGAGATATTCCCCTCGCAATAAGCCGCTGAATGCAGCAGCGCATGTGCACAGGGGATTTTCAGCTAAAGGCACGGCTGGCGCCGGACCTTGTCGGAAAGAAGTCACCCGCACGTATGCGCAGGAGTGACGACATCGCGGCTCCAGCCATTCACAGCGCTGGAGCCGCGATACCCGGAAGAAATGCCAAGGCAAAATGTCAGCTGCCTCGGCGTGGACCGGGAGGGACACAGACACCACGTTCTAAGTTAAGTATTTCATAATGAGCTAGTATTCGGTGCATACTAGCTCATTATGCCTTTTGCCTTACAGGTGTAAAGAAAAAAAAAGTCAGCGGGTTTACTACCGCTTTAACCACTTCAGCCCCAGAAGATTTTACCCCCTTAATGACCAGAGCTTTTGTTTTTTTTGCGATTCGGCACTGTGTCGCTTTAACTGACAATTGCGCAGTCGTGGGACGTTGTACCAAAACAACCTTTTTCCCCCACAAATAGAGATTTCTTTTGGTGGTATTTGAGCACCTCTGCGGTTTTTATTTTTTGCGCTATAAACAAAAAAAGATTGCTATAGCGGAAGGGAGTTTAACAAGACACATGGCCACTTCTTAAAATTAGAAGAAAAGAGGTTTAACCTTAAACTATGTAGAGGTTTCTTTACTGTAACGCCCCGTACACACGATCGGAAATTTAGACAATAATTTTTTGGGATTTATTCTGACGGAATGTTGCATACACACGGTCACGCAAATCTTGACTGAAATTCCGACCGTCAAGAACGCGATGTGACGTACAAGACGTATGACGAGACGAGATCAATGAAGTTCAATAGGCAGTTCGGCTCTTCTGCTTGATTCTGAGCATGCGTGTTTTTTTGCATGTCGGAATTTCCGTAGGAAAAATAGAGAACCTGCTCTCAATCTTTTGCTGGTGGAAATTCGGACACAAAATGTTAGATGGAGCATACACACGGTCGGAATATCCGACCAAAAGCTCACATCCAACTTTTTTGGACAGAAAATATTATCGTGTGTACAGGGCATTAGAGTGGCAAGAATGTGGAATTCCCTTCCACAGACGGTGGTTTCAGCGGGGGCATCGATAGTTTCAAGAAACTATTATGCCTTGTACACACGATCGGGTTTCTTGGCGGTCAAAAGACCGTCGGGAAACCCAAGGGGAAAACCGAGAACCGGCTCGGTCACTTTTCCCCGTGTACACACGGCCGGTTTTCCTTTGGAGCTTTGGTCGGGAAAACCGGCTGTGTGTATGCTCCACAGCAGTGTTTCCCCATAGGAAAACTGCGGGGGAAAAAAACACTGCGATTCGCGACAGGAAAAAATAGAACATGTTCTAATTTTTTTTGACACAGTTTTTCTGTCGGGGAAACTGCTAGGGAGCATACACACGGCCGGTTTTCCCGACCAAATGAAAAATGCGTGTACGAGGCATTAGATAAGCACCTGACCTACCACAGCATACAGAGATATACAAGGTAATATTGACATATAATCACACACATAGGTTGGACTTAATGGACTTGAGTCTTTTTTTCAACCTCACCTACTATGTAACTATGCAACATTTTTGAAAAAAAAAGCAATATTTTTTACATTTTACTATAATAAATATCCCCCAAAAATATATATAAAAAAAAAATTTCTTTCTCAGTTTAGGCTGATATGTATTCGCCTACATATTTTTGGTAAACAAATCACGATAAGTGTATATTGATTGGTTTGCGCAAAAGTTATAGGCCCGGATTCACGTAGAATGGCGTATCTTTGTGCGGGCGTAACGTATCCTATTTACGTTACGCCTCCGCAACTTTTACAGGCAAGTGCCGTATTCTCAAACGAAAGTTGCGGCGGCGTAGCGTAAATAGGCCAGCCTAAGCCCGCCTAATTCAAATGTGGTAGAAGTGGGCGTGTGTTATGTTAATTTTATGTGAGCCCACGTAGATGACGCTTTTTACGAACGGTGCATGCTCCGTCCGTGAAAGTACCCCAGTGCGCATGCTCCAAATTAACCCGCAAGAAGCCAATGGCAAGAAGCAAATGCTTTCAACGTGAACGTAAATGACGCCCAGCCCTATTCGCGAACTACTTATGCAAACGTAAAATGTAAAATTTTCAAAATTCAACGCGGGAACGACGTCCATATTTAACATTGGTACGCCGCATGTACGCCTCATATAGCAGGGGTAACTTTACGCCGGGAAAAGCCTAACGTAAACAGCATATCTGTACTGCGTCGGCCGGGCGTACGTTCGTGAATTCACGTATCTAGCTGATTTCCCTATTTCTAGGCGTAAATCAGCGTACATGCCCCTAGCGGCCAGCGTAAATATGCAGTTAAGATCCGACGGCGTAAGAGACTTACGCCGGTCGGATCTAATACAAATCTATGCGTAACTGATTGTAAGAATCAGGCGCATAGATACGACCGCTCAGACTCAGAGATACAACGGCGTATCTGGAGATACGCTGTCGTATCTCCTTTGAGAATCTGGACCATAGCGTCTACAAAATAGGGGATAGATTTATGGCATTTTTATTATAATGTTTTTTTATTAGTAATGGCGGGGAGCTGCGATTTTTATTGGGACTGCAACAATGCAGCGAACAGATCGGACGCTTTTGACTCTATTTTAGGACCATTGACATTTATAGAGCGTACAGAGCTAAAAATAGCAACTGATTACTGTGTAAATGTCACTGGCAGGGAAGGGGTTAAACATTAGGGGGCGATCAAGGGGTTAAATGTGTTCTCTCTGCGTGTTCTAACTGTAGGAAGGATGGGCTACCTAGGACACCTCGTCGCAATCGCTGGCCACGGGTGGACATCGAGTCCACAGGAACCACAGGCACACTCCTGCCAGCGAGTGGCAGGCATGTGAACGCCCGGGATTACGAAGGGACGCATGGGTATGCCCTTTTGTGCACCTGTGCCATTATGCCGACGTACATCAGCAGCCTGGAAGCAGTTAAAATTGTGCTGCTGCTGACCAATTTTATGCTACCGTATCATCTGTGGTCTGTTTATTGCTGCAGAAAAACACCTGCCTATATTCTATTGCAGGGGTGCCTAACTCAATTTTATCGGGGGCCAAATTAGTAGTATGGTTGCCGTCAAACGGCAGTATGTATCTGGGGTCTCTTACGTACATGGTGCAGAGTCCAGGAGTGCGCTACATACAGAATGCAGAGTTCAGGTGTGTGCTGTGCACAGTGTGCAACCCCAACCCCCTTAAAGCTTCCTCACATTTCTCTCCTACCTGGCCCAGCTCTAGTACCTCCCTGTGTAGGCAACTCTGCCTCGCCTTGCAGGGTGATGGATCTCTCAAATTTGCAAGATCTGTTCCTGGCGTGAATGCATGCAGGGATCTGTTAAGTCCAGGAGCCATTGGGAGCTAAGCTGTTCCATGTAAACACAGAAGGCTTCTTTGTTTACAAGTGACAGTGGGGAGCGGAAGTGGAGGGTTAGAACCAGAGGTGGCGGAAAGGAGTTTTGCTATGTTCCAGCTGCAAAACTGGGTGCAAGGGCCACATGACAAGTCCGGATTCGGTCCGCGGGCCTTGTGTTTGACATAGGTGCTCTATTGCCTAGTACACACAATCAGAAAATCTGATGAAAAATACCACTTTCAAAACGATCGTACGATAATTTGATCGTTAGGATACAGCTTTTAAGAGCTGATCACGACAGTCATGTAAAATTATCCGAAGGGAGAAAATATAGCCTGGGGTTGACCCCGCCACCCTCTGACGCCACGTGACATCAGAGGAAGGCAGGGTCGCCCATTTACGTCACCAGGTGGCCCTGCCCTCAGCTATATAACATCTGTTACCAAGAAGAAGCGTCACTCGGCGGGAGCCTCCTCTGGAGGCGGAGCGTTTGGGCTCGTCGGGGGGCGTGATAGAAGATGAATGGACATCGCGGGACATTTTTATTTTTTTAATAAAGGTTTTGTCCCGAAGTGTCTCCTGTCTTTTTTACTATTTTTGACACTTTTTTGTGAATTGTCGCCACTGTGCTCATCAATTGTCTCCACTGTGCCATCAAACGCAGCCACTGTGCCCATCAATTGTCGCCACTGTGCCCATCAATTGTCGCCACTGTGCCCATCAAACGCAGCCACTGTGCCCATCAATTGTCGCCACTGTGCCCATCAATTGTCGCCACTGTGCCATCAAACGCAGCCACTGTGCCATCAATAGTTGCCACTGTGCCCATCAATTGTCGCCACTGTACCATCAATTGCCACCAGTTTGCCCCCTCAAATACCGCTAGTTTGCCCCCTCAAATACCGCTAGTTTGCCCTGTAAAATGCCGTCAGATTGCCCCATCAAATACCGCCAGTTTGCCCCCCCGCCTGTGTGCCCTCTGGTTAACCATTTGGAAGCTGATTAGAGCCCACAGGCTGTAATTGGGAAGACTATCAGAGCCGTTGGCTCTGACAGACACTTCCAAAACATACCCACCGCTGTTATTCAGATGGCCGGCGCTCAACAGGGGGCCGGCCACAATACATAGATTCATGCAATGCATGAATCTATGTATTGTTGAGTTAAGGATGCAAGAGAAAGGGGGCGGCGCTCCTGCACCCACTATGGATGCACCGCCACTGGTGTATACTTTCCTATTCTAAAGGGCACTCTGGTCCAGTTATGTGATCGGCTCCCAGCAGCAACTTCAAGGGAGAGGAGGAACAGCCAACATTGAATGCCCCCTAGTAGGGGTCACCACACAGTCATTGCAACCATTGTCAGAACTCTCTCCTCTACCGTGAAGCCGGCCACTGGGGAGGTCATGTGATCAGACCGGAGCGCCCTCAGAATAGGTATGTTTACACAGAATAGGTACGTTTACACATCTTTCCTTTACATGGTAGTAAGACTAGCAGTTAGAAGGGGGTTGGAGCAGGTTTAAGCTTTGTGAGAGAAAGCCTGGACCATTTTAAGTCTCAGGATACCAAAAAAAAACTCTTATAAAATATTCAGCAGTGGTTTTCTATCTCTACATTGTGTCCTCAGTTAATTGTTACCTAGTAAGTTGACACAACATTGTGTCGTTGTTGATCAATCAGAAGACAGGTGTGGTACCTTAGATATGTCTAATAATGTCATGCTTTTTTTTCTTTATTTTTTTTTTGGCATATAGTTATTGTTAGGTTCAAAAGAATTTCACTAAACTGTCTAATTCACACAGGCAAAAAATGGCATCCTGCGGATTCCCGCTGCGAGTATCCTATGGATACTTGCGGCTGGAATCCCAGGTGTTATGATCAGACCTGGATGTAATCTATCTGCGTTAATGGGCGGACAACTGTTCTTAACCGCAGATAGCCGTTGAATGTGTTGGTACCTGTGAATACAAGCTTACAGTGGCACGTCTGTCAGTTACACAGGCTAAGCCGCCACTGCTGTTTGTAACACCTGGGATTCCGGATGCAGATTCTGGCCCCTAAATCGCAAATTGCCACATAACCCTAATATCATCTTAAAACATTTTTTTTTTAATTAATTTTTTTTATTTTTTATGTGTCCTTATCCCTAACTGTCATTCAGGCTTACAGGAATTTTAATCTTGTGAAGCAGGTAACATTTTTTATATTTTATAAATGTTTTATAGTATTTTTGAATAGGCAATTCCAATCCCTCCATTGGCTGCCACTAAATTTCAGAATACTAACAATAAGTTAAAAAGCCATCCACAACTCGGCCCCCAGCTACATTACTAGCCTAGTCTCAAAATACCAACCTAATTGTCCTCTTTGTTCCTCCCAAGACCTCCTGCTCTCTAGCTCCCTTATCACCTCCTCCCATATTTGCCTCCATGACTTCTCCCGAGCCTCTCCCATCCTATGGAATACCCTACCCCAATCTGTCTGACTATCTCCAAATCTATCTACTTTTATACAATCCCTGAAAACTTTTCTCTTCAGAGAAGCGTACCCTTCCTTCACCTACAACTGTTCTTTTATTTTCTTCATCAGCTCATCTCCCACAGTTATTACCCTTTCGTATCACTTGACTCTCCCTCCTGGATTGTAAGCTCTAATGAGAATGGCCCTCTGATCCTTCCTGTATTGAATTGTATTGTACTTGTACTGTTTGCCCGAATGTTGTAAAGCGCTGTGCAAACTGTCGGCGCTATATAAATCCTGTATAATAATAATACCCCTGTTACTTTTGTAGCTGCTTCATCCTTCACTTCCATGCCAGGCCTATTCTGCCACTCCTCTTTTACATATAAAAATAAAATAAAAAATTGCTAGAAAATTACTAAACGCCTTTTTAGCAGAGATACTATACTAGTGAATAAAATGGTGGTCGTTGCAACTTTTTATGTCACACAGTATTTGCACAACAATTTTTCAAATGCGTTTTTTTGGGGGGAGGGGAGGAAATGTTTCATGAATTAAAAAAAACTAAAAACAAGTTAGCCCAATTTTTTGTATAATGTGAAAGATGTTGTTACGCAGAGTAAATAGATACCTAACATGTTACACTTTAAAAATGTGCAAATTTTGGTAAAATCTCCATAGGTGACGCTTTACTTTTTTTTTTACAGGTTACCAGTTTGGTTACAGAGGAGGTCTTGCGCTAGAATTGTTGCTCTCGGTTTAATGTTTGCGGTGATACCTCGCATGTGTGGTTTGAATGCCGTTTACATATGTGGGCGACGTATGTATTTTTTTATCACTTATGTAAACATCCCTTGTAATAGGAATAGGGCATGACAGGTTATCTTTACAGGGAGATCTGGGTTCTATAAGACCCCACATCTCTCATCTAGGCTGGAAAGACTGACATAAAACCCCCCAATAAAACCAATCTTAGCCTTTCCAGTAGAGTACACGGCAGTGTTTAGATCTGTCGGGCCGTCATAATGTTGCACCTGGCCTCCAAAGGTCATAGAAACTGCCGGGGACCATCTAGTCCACGGTATTCTCTATGGTAAAGTTTTGCCACCGGTGGATTCCTTCACGGGCGAGCCGGCAGAAGAACCGGAGGATGGCGGGAGGTGGGGGGACGTTCCCTCCTGCCACCTGTAAAAACAATCAAGAGGCTGATTGTTTTTATGGTGCAGGGAATCGCCGGCAGAAAAAAAAAGATATCTGGATGATGCCTGCAGCTGCAGGCTTCATTTAGATATATCCACTGAAAGCCCAGTACGTCATATGACGTGGTTAAGTGGTTAAGCTGTTCTGTCATTCAGCACAATGTAGACCTCATGCACACAAGACGTTTGGCTAACTCTACTAGAAGCCCTTCCTCCTGGCAGCAGCATTTTGGCAGAAAAAAACACCTGGCGCTGGTAAAAGTGTGTAACGCGTTTAGGCACATTTAGACGCATTTGCAAGAGTCAAGATGCTTGGGCGTTAACTCATTAAATTGAAAAATGCAGATAATTATTGCGCTAACCAAAAAGTGGAAGGGTGAAAGGGATCTTCAAAAGAGACTCAGATGGATCTTGTAGGTGACTGCAAAACTGATGACCAGATAGGATAGCCCAAAAACTCACATCCGGGAGGCTATGCAAAAAAAAATGCCTTTAACGGTGTAGGTCAAAAAAGCAGGTTTTTATTCACAAAACCCAACAAACATGAATCAAATGTGATCACAAGATAAAAGCAATATGGGGAGTGGTGAAACAAGCCCGACACGTTTCGTCCTAATGGGACTTCTACTGGGGCATTGGCCAGAATAATAATTGATTTTGGCTACTGAAATAAATTATCGCTCAAGCTCTAAACATGTGTTTTGATGCGTTTACACAATTTAGAAAAGTCAAAGCTTTTTCTGCCAAAAACTCCTGGACGCACTGACAGTGTTTTTTTTTTCCTGTCTCCAAACACCTGTGCCTCTTAACTCCTTTAAAAGCCTATGTGTGCATGGACACATAGACTAACATGCAGGGGTGTTTTGAGGCTGGAAAAAAAACACACAATACCAGCTGAAAAACGTCCAGTGTGCACAGGGCCGTGGCAGGGGGTGGATCACAGACAACATTTTTAGTACCTGATGCCAGGATGCACATTGGCTGCTCCAAGTGTAATGCCGTGTACACACGATCGGTCAAACCGATGAGAACGGTCTGATGGACCGTTTTCATCGGTTAACCGATGAAGCTGACTGATGGTCAGTCGTGCCTACACAACACCGGTTAAAAAAACAATTGTGTCAGAACGCGGTGAGGTAAAACACATCGATGTGCTGAAAAAAAACAAAGTTCAATGCTTCCAAGCATGTGTCGTCTTGATTCTGAGCATGCGTAGTTAAATTTAAAACAAGATTGCTTTTTTAACCTATGGATAAATAACCGATGGGGCCCACACACGATCGGTTTGGTCCGATGAAAACGGTCCATCAGACCGTTCTCATCAGTTTGACCGATCATGTGTACGCGGCATAAGGAATATGTTAAATGTGTCATGCAACATTTACAGTATATTCCAGGAATGACACAGAGTGGAGTGGGGTTTGAATGGAAACACTGCTCCATACAGAAAGGCAGCAGAAAGAAAAAGTACTTCTTAACAAAGGTGGGGGTCATTCTAGTGATGACGTGCTCTATATGGACCATCATATCTGTAATGTGCATTAGACTTTATTAAAGGGTCACTAAAGGAATTATTTTTTTTTTTAGCTATATAACTTCCTTTACCTTACTGCAGTCCTGGTTTCATGTCCTCATTGTTCGTTTTTGCTCTGATGTTGCTGTAATTCCTCTCTGTTCTGGACACTTCCTGGTTGTCTGTTTCCTGATCACCACAGTACTGGGAGATTTCTCACTGTGGTGACTAATCAAGGAGGTGTGATTACTGTGTGTCTAAAACCCCTCAGCACCAATCCAGTTTCGTTTTGCAAAACCTTCACTGCCCTCTATTGGCTCTCTGGCTCTGTACATCAGAGAACCAGGAAACAACAGCAACAACTAAACTAAACTGTAGGTACATTATAAGATTGGTTTTTATCTATTTTTAATATTTTTTTTAAAATGAATCAGTTAACTATTATGTCTCTATACCCTGTAAACAGTCATTTCAGCAAAAAAAATTTGTTTCCTTTAGTGACCCTTTAACCACTTAAGCCCCGGACCTTTAGGCAGCTAAATGCCCAGGCCAGGTTTTGCGATTCGGCCATGCGCCGCTTTAACAGACAATTGCGCGGTCGTGCGACGTGGCTCCCAAACAAAATTGGCGTCCTTTTTTTCCCACAAATAGAGCTTTCTTTTGGTGGTATTTGATCACCTCTGCGGTTTTTATTTTTTGCTCTATAAACAAAAATAGAGCGACAATTTTGAAAAAAATTCAATATTTTTTACTTTTTGCTATAATAAATATCCCCCAAAAACATATATAAAAAAATGTTATCCTCAGTTTAGGGCGATACGTATTCTTTTACCTATTTTTGGTAAAAAAAATCGCAATAAGCGTTTATCGATTGGTTTGCGCAAAATTTATAGCGTTTACAAAATAGGGGATAGTTTTATTGCATTTTTATAATTTTTTTTTTTTTACTACTAATGGCGGCGATCAGCAATTTTTTTCGTGACTGCGACATTATGGCGGACACTTCGGACAATTTTGACACATTTTTGGGACCATTGTCATTTTCACAGCAAAAAATGCATTTAAATTGCATTGTTTATTGTGAAAATGACAGTTGCAGTCTGGGAGTTAACCACAGGTGGCGCTGTAGGAGTTAGTGTTCACCTAGTGTGTGTTTACAACTGTAGGGGGGTGTGACTGTAGGACTGACGTCATCGATCGAGTCTCCCTATAAAAGGGATGACTCGATCGATGCAGCCACCACAGTGAAGCACGGGGAAGCCGTGTTTACATACGGCTCTCCCCGTTCTTCAACTCCGGGGAGCGATCGCGACGGAGCGGCTATAAACGAATAGCCGCGCCGTCGTCCCGGATTGCTCCCCGTGGGTATCCGACCGCCGCATGTAGCGGGGGGTCCCGATCGGACCCGCAGAAAGGCGGGGACGTACCTGTACGCCCATCTGCCTGTACGTGCCATTCTGTGGACGTACATATACATGCAGCGGTCGGGAAGTGGTTAAGGAAGGTAAAAAAGCCCTATAAAAGGAAATTAGCGAGTTATACAGTAGACTTAGCAATAAACTGTATACACACACATATATACAGTATATTTACCTGTCAGTGGTCATAAAATTATGATTGATCGGGGTATAAATTATAGAAGAATTTAATACGTTGCCCAATTTTTTTGTTTAAAGAAGCACCATGCAATATATTGAAAAACACATATATAATTGCCTTATCATGCATTTTTTAAATGTTTCCTCACCCTTTCCCTTGCTCCCACTGTGCTGATAAAACCCTTCTACCCCAGGGCAAACAAGGCGTTTGCCTTGGGTGGCATTTTTCAGGGGGGGCGGCACTGGCTCCAAGCGACCACGCTATAGCCGAACGTCAGCTACATTGCGGTTGTTCAGTTCTGGGAGGGCATCTATTAACGTCCTCACAGAACCACGCCCCCAAGCGCTTGCTGGGGAGTGCACCTGCCACTCTCTGTGATCACTGTGTCTAAAGGACACAGCAGATCACAATTCGGGGTAAAGAGTCAATCACAGCAGCTCTGTACTACGTAATTAGCTGTGTCCAATCACAGCTGATCACAATGTAAACACACTTTCCTTTCCTCACAATGTCACAGCATGAGGAGAGGAGAGAGCCAGTAACTGGCCAGTGTTTTAGGGGACATCTACACTTAAAATCAGGGCACTGATCATCAGTATCCTGATTATAAGTGCAGCCTCAACAGTGCCCATCAATGCCACCTATCAGTGGCCATCAGTGCTGCCAATCAGTGTTGCCTATCAGTGCCCACCAGTGCAGCCTCATTCAATGCCCTGCTGACCCCATCCTCTGCCCCATTGACCACATATTTGGCACTTGGACAAATTATGTCTCCCTGTACCATGGCTGGGGTGGGACAAATTTAGATTTGGGGGGCATCTGATTTTAGTCTTGCCTAGGGCAGCAGAAAACCCAAATATACCACTGCACTTACCCCCTCTTCCGCTGTATACTCACACAGCTCTGGCACCAAGTCCACCGAAATTCTGTAACAATGTTTACTTGTGCCCGTTGTGTCTTCTACTACTCAATGCCCACTGACCTGTCTCCCAACTCTATAGAAGTCTACGTGGTTCTACTGCACAAGTGTAGGAAGAGGGAAGCAGGCCCAGCATTTAGTTACAGTGCTTCTGCTCTCTTCTGCAAGTGACCGTTGCAGATACCAGTAATCAGCTCCCAGTATAAGGGCCCTTTCACACGGAGCGGATCAGTAATGATCCGCTGCGTGTGTCCGCTTTGCTCAGCGGGGATCCTCCGTAAAATCCCCGCTGAGCTGGCAGCTGACAGGGCGGTCCCCGCACACTGTGCAGGGACCGCCCTGTGTTTCCTCCGCTCTCCCGTTTTGTCCCGTTTTCATCCGCAAACGGACGGATGAAAATGCGGACATACAGTCCGCTAGTGTGAAAGGGCCCTAAGGCTTCATTTCCACGGACGTTTTTACAGCCACTTTTCTGAGTGTTTTTTTGCAGCTTAAAAACGTCTCTCCATGTTAGTCTATGGTTTCATGCCCACCATGACGTTTTTGAGCTGTAGATGGCTGAGCCGTTTTTAAGCTGCAAAAAAACCCAGGACCAGTGCCTTCTGAAGCTTCGGCGTTAGAGCTGTAAAGATGTCAGACGCTGGCAAAAGTGATTTAACGAGGCTTAACGCTGCCCCGTCCTGCAATTCTTTCTCTATTCAAAATCAATGGTTCCCTATGGGAGCCCATTGATTTGAATAGAGGTCGCACCAGAAGTCGGATCAAGATCATCCGACTTGCGGGGCGACTGGTGTGCAGAGAATCTTGAAGGGGAACCCCACGCAAATTAAAAAAAAACTTGCGTGAGGTTCCCCCCCAGGATGATACCAGACCCTTCGGTCTGGTATGGATTTTAAGGGGAACACCTACGCCAAAAAAACATGGGGGGATGGGTGCTTTGTCACCACCCGGAGCATGATGGGACTGTGACGTCATAAGAGGCCTATATAAATCATTGCGCACCGCAGACCCGCCATTACAGCAGGAAGGAGCGTTGTGGCAACATCGGAAGAAGAATACAGAAGGCGACGAGGAAGACCGGAGCGGGCTGGCAGCTGCTAGTAAAAGAGCTGCAAGAAGATAGCAGCAACCAGCCCCAAAGAAGGCACCGGAGAGCGGGAGAAGTACCGGGGAGAGCGGAGAAGATGCCCGAAGGCAGGAGAAGACCCCCTGAGCTGGCTAATAAATTATTTTAAAAACCTGTGTTGTGTTTTTATTTTATTGACACTTTTCCTCCCGGTGAATGGGTAGGGGTATGATGTACCCTATACTCATTCACGTATTAAAGGGGGCTCCCAGATTTTGATAAGCCCCCGCCCGCAGACCCCGACAACCAACGTCCAGGGTTGTCGGGAAGAGACCCTTGTCCCCATCAACATGGGGACAAGGTGCTTTGTTGAGGGCATGCGGCCTGGTACGGCTCAGGAGGGGGGGGCACTCGCTCGTCCCCACCCCCATTCCTGACCGGCCGGGCGGCATGCTCTGATAAGGGTCTGGTATGGATTTTGGTGGAACCCCTACGCCATTTTTTCTGGCGTAGGTGTTCCCCTTAAAATCCATACCAGAAGGGTCTGGTATCATCCTGGGGGGAAACTTCACGCACATTTTTTTTCATTTGCGCAGGGTTCCCCTTCAAGATTCTCTGCACACCAGTCGCCCCGCAAGTCAGATCATCTTGATCCGACTTCTGGTGTGACCTCTATTCAAATCAATGGGCTCCCATAGGCAAGGCTGTATCCTGGCCTAGGCCA